>NC_090930.1:523665560-524300875 GCF_040938575.1 Ambystoma mexicanum
GAAAATATGTGAGAAACGTTGCAACTCTAAAGACTGAAGGTTTTTGGTATGATGCTTTGTTGGTCATCAGGTATCATTGAGTTTAGCGATATTAGTGTTTTGGGAATACATTTGTACTATGTTTTAGTAATTTTAATATATCATGTGTGTCATGCTTTTTTAGTATATGTATTGTAATTCTTTAGTGTACAATATGTTATCTTGTTGCCTCTTCCCTCACTTACCATTCAATGTATATCATTAAAACCCAGAAAGGATGGGCCAATATTTAATATTGGAAATGTTTACAATAATTTGTGATGAGCTAGGCTGATCTGCGCTTTGGGATTTGAAAGTGATAATGGACTGTTGAAAACAGACGAGGGCAGAGAGCCCGGTTATATTTCAGGAGGTGACTTCAATATTAAAATAGGTAATGGTCCACCATATGACGTCTTCAACGCCACTGGGGACTTGATGTATGATATTTCTTTGCCCATTATGTCAGACTCTTGCACTTGTGCGAATGGCCTAAAAATGTATCATTGCTTGATGGAATGGCCCATTCGCTGCATACATGGGAGGCACTTGAGGGATATTCCGTGGAAGAACACTGTTGTTAAAAAAATGGCCAGTACCAGAATACATTATTACTTCTGCATCTCTGTAAACTGTTGAAAGAAAATTCAGGTATTCAAAATGTAGTCTGATATGTTTACTGACCATTTTGCCATACCTCTAAAACTCAAGAAAATTGGAGTACAGTAACACCAATGATCCAAATACACAAACTATGCATAATGTCCTAACTTCAAACAAGAAGATAATTCGATGTGATGCCAGGATTATTAATGAATTGCAAAATAGCCATGCAGTGGCAAATATTGAGCTATTACTCCCTCTCCTTGACTCAGGTGTCCTCTCAGGAACGGTGCTGAAACTTTGTCAGGAACTATTTCCAAAGATCTCGGCCACCGTTATTAAGGAGATACCGCAATATACAGCTGAGAAAACGATCTCATGTTTCAACAATCGTTGCTGAACTGTTGAAAGCACTACAATTCGATTAACAGGAAAGAATGAGCATTGTTAAAGCTAGAGCAGCATATAAAAAGGTCACAGAGGCAAGAAAATTGGAATTTGACAAATAGGCCTGGGAAGTTCTAGAAAGGGCTTCTGCACTACCTATCTCCAGGATCTTTTGGAAACCTGTAAATTATGGCCCCAAAAATAGAGGCAATAAAAGTGAGATCATCTTAAATGTTCCGTATAGAGTATGGGTGAACCATTTCTCATCCCTTTGTGGGAATAGTAAGCCGTCAGCTAACGCCAAGGTTACTGTGAATGAGAGTAAAGCCTAATGGGGCAGCGATTCTCCAATTTGGAGCTACTAACGGCCATACAGAAACAGGCCTGGGGTGAAAACCCAGGATCTGACGGCATTCCCAGCAGACCTATTCCACTCCTTAGAGGAATTTTGGGCTTGCCTTTTTATCTGCATGCTAGAAGATTGTGTTTCTTTCCTATTTCTTGGGGACGAGCCATTATAATTCTGATCTTCAAGAAGGGAATTAGAGACTCACCATTGGCATCCATCTCCCTTCTTGATTCATATTTTAGGATCTTTGGTAAGGAAGTTTTGTCCTGATTACAGGAATTGGTAAATAAGGAAACAATTCTTTCAGATAATCAGTTAAGCTTTTGGGAGGGACTGGGGACCAATGAGAAAGCTTTACATGATTATGAATTAGTCTGGTGTTCGCTGACATGAGCACCGCATTTGATAAAGTTAATCAGGCAAATGTATGGTAGTGTCTCAGGAAGTTGAAATTGCCCGAGCGATCTGCTCTGCATCCTCTTCTGTCTCCACATGCATATGCTCTGGTGCGATTGGATATTGAACACCCTGGTTCCCTGTGGAAACACGAGTCAGACAAAGCTGTGTGCTCAACCGCTGCTCTCCTCATATAGAAATGTCCCAACAGACTGCATAAATGGCTGAAATGCATTTTGGAATGACACGCATTCCTGTAATCGATTATGCTGACGACACTAATGCTTTGTTCCTTACAAAGGCTCCTTACTGAGTACACAAAATACATGAGTGGTCTAGACTTGCTGAAGAATATCTACAAATCTGCAGTTCTAATCTTCAACCCACAAGGAAGATCGAAACATGGAAAAACATAGTCCTTTGGATAAGAAGGTGCAAGTCCTCCTAGTATTTGTGTATCTCATTCTCCTCGGCTTCAATGATAAAACCCACGTTGGAACAGAAGCAGTTAGGATTTTGCAGGCAATTGGGGGTCCGAGGGGTTTCACAAAGTACTATTAAGCACAACCAGTATCAATAATGCAATGTGGGTACAAAGTTAACTCAAAGACAGTTGCCCTATACTGAGGATGCATCTGGGGCTTTGGTTATACCTCATTTCTAAGCACCCTTGAAAGCACATTCATGAAAAACCTTCTGGGATGACCCCTCTCAATGCCTAATTTATTGGTTCATAAAGAGTTGGACATTCTATGTATAGAAGATGATTTGAGGCTTGGACCAGTCCCACTCAAGTTGAGGATATGATTAAATGATAAGGCAATCCCAACTACGGAAATGGTGACCCATTATATGGGAGTGGGGAAAAGGTTTTACACACTTCATGATTTGATTGTATTAAGCAATCCTCACAGGCTGGCATTTTTGATTTATAGTTCCATAAAACATCAAGAAGCTCGAGAATGGTGGCCACCAACATTTTTCCTGACCTCTAACAAAGAGTCACGATGGGAACGCAACACTATGAAATTCAGAAACCAGCTAACAGAAGACACGTACCTGTGCTTGGTGGTCAGCTACACGGCTATCTGCTATGGTCCAAAACAATAAAGGACTGTGTTCTCATTACCAAAGCATGTTGTAATGCCATATGGTTGAATGGGATATCTGGAAACTGGATGGGTATTTTGAGTTTGGATCAAAGCTGCAGGATCTGTAATGCAGCAAATGAAGATTTATTACATCTATTCTTTTGCCGGGTGTATGCAAAACCATGTCAACACTTCTTAATCCCAATACTTAAATCTGATTCATTCTATTCAATGTAGGCAATGAAAACTAGCAATACTCTTTGTGTTAAGGGTAGAGACTCCTGTTTAAGCTTGGATAGTGCTGTGTTTTTTTAAGATTGTCTCTGAAAATTAGAGACAATGTACCTCATTACAAGTCTGCCGGTACAGTAACAACGGTACAAGTAAACTTGCTGGTACCGTTATTACTGTCCCTGGAAAATACTACGAGTTCTGCTCGCGGGTGCCTTTGCGGCCGCCAGGTCTGACCTGAAAAATTATACCGACGGCAGCCGTGCTCGTATAGGAGGCACGGCTACCGCCAGTCTTGTAATGGGCCCAATCTGTTCAAATTAATATTATATTCCTCTGGTAATTTTGTTGCATCGAATGTACTTTTATCTAAAGCTGATTGGTGCCATTGTACATTTGTATTTATTTTGTAGTATCATATTTATTTACTGTGTAAGTTTGACAGACATATTCTGAATACATGTTTACCACTATAATGTTTTGTAATTCTAAAGAATATTCTTCTAAAACCAGTCTTTTTCTGGTGAAATGTGCTGCATATGTTGAACATTTTATCTCTCCTGGTGATGGATACTTTTGTAAAATTTGGCCAGTTTTGCGGGTGATTTCAGAAAACAAAAGGTGTTTTTAGAGGAACATTCCACTTTTAAGGCTTTTTAACTTATTTTTCTCTCAAGGGCCGTTTAGGCAGGGTTCATGGATGTTCGAAAAAAATAAATGTAATCGTGCAATTCCTTCTAGATCAATGACTATGAATGCTTACTTGTTTGCAAGAATGATCATGTTTGCCAAAATATTCTTCTTGACATATTTAGTCAGCGAGAATCTCTTCTTTTTGATGTGGCTGGATTGATCAACTCCTCTTCATACTCACTCTTAACCACTGCATTCTCATGTCTCCATTTTTGGATTTGGTGAAAGGGCTAGAGGTGGCCGAGGATGTATTAAAGTCATTCAGTTGCTTTTCCATGGTGGCTAGGGAGAACTTTAAACCCATGTTGGCCATTGATGTTTTGGATTCCACGGCACCTATGCTTAGCTCAATTAAAGTCCAACCACTGCACGTCTTTGTCAGCTAGTTGATCAATTCCATTCTTATGCTGAAGACGCAATATTGAATTTCTCTGTGATACTATTCAGATGCAAGATCAGCATTGGCATATAGAGCAGAGGATGGTGGTGACTTGTAAGAGCCTGACCAATGCTCTCAATCACAAGCAATAACCTTAAGCAAATCAAAGTAGCAGTACACACTCCTGCATTATATTTCTTACAATCGAACCCACTTTTTGTCAAGACACTATGGCCTGGGTTGCACAATATTTTATTGTATGCCCGCACACACAGTGCCACCTGGCAGAACATCTAGGATAAAAATGGAAATGCAAAAAGAATGCCCATCCACCTGAGGGGATGGAAAACATGTCGAAGGGTCTGTTGTCCTACCCGCCAGCCTTTTCTGGCAAGGATATCTGTGGGATTGTTCAGGAAAATGCGACCATTTGGTGTTTCCCCAGGGAGCAGGCTTTCCCTGGTGATGTCACAGGTCCCCTTGAACAGCCATCACAGTGCAAATTTGAGGAGGCTGGCAGGTGCCACCCATAGCAAACACCTAAATTGAGCCCATTTAAAACTCGCTCTAAATCCTGGTGTGTTTTTCCAATGTTCAACCGGCTCTGTAATGCTCAATTCAAAGAACATGTACAAGGAAGCTTGAGGACTGATCCAGGTGGACAAGGAGTACCATTAACAGGAATTTCAAACTCTGTAGGATTCTTCACTTGACATTCTGCGTGAGTGGACTCAACCACCCAGAGTAATCCTGCAGAATGCCAGGAAGTAAAGAGTGCTCATTTTGCAAAAGATGTCCCTCAGTGTCATTCTTGATTGTTCAATTTCAATGGAGCACAAAATAAATGGTGTCATCAATTTGCCTAATTACCACTGTGAACTGCTGAAACAAATATATCTACTCCTTTCCAAGACCTAGTTTTCTGTAGTTGCAACAGCTATTTGGGAACTGGCATTGACTACTGCAAAATCTTTTTGGATAGAACATTTCACAAACTGTTCCAAAGTATATGTAAAACATTCTTAAGTTGCTACTATTGTAGAAATGAAGCCAGAACTCCACAGAATGTCTGCCCCAATTGTTGCCAGTGAAAGAATGGGTAATCCTTTGGATACAAATGATGTCATAAACATTATCACAGAATGTCATCTCAGCACACACAGGGCAGTACTTTGGAACTTCTGGTTACCCCCTCTAGATAAGTGCATATCCAACTTGAATTCCCTGATGAGAATTTTGAAACCGGTGCTTTCATATGGAACCTATTGAGGGTTCTTGGAATACTATAACAATCGAGTCAATTCACAAAAGTGATATGGTGCAGAAAGCAAGTAGCAAAGTGCCACTGATTCAATATGCCTATGGGGACTGGTAGTCACCTACCCAATACATATGTAAGTTTTGGTTACATTCCTCACGTATGCCTATACCTTGGTTGCCTGCAACAACAAATGCATGGGGCAGAGATCAATTTCCATCCCACATTTGTGCAGGGAGCACATTTCCTGTGAAGGACTTTAAGGAGCATTTCACTTCAAATGCCACTATTGCAATTTACATTTCCACCCAATTTTCAGGGATGGAAATATAAAAGAATGGTAGGAGGCTTAGGACTTTTTTTAACAGTTCTACACAGGGCAGCTTAAGGCAGACATGGGTTTATGCAGACATCTGTTTGAATGTCACTTCCTCCCGCACATCACTTTGTTATTCAGGGGTGGGCTATTGGCTCCCACAACCATTACTGTCTTATGATGAATGCGGGCAGGCAAATACCTGCTCATGCAAAGCCACCATGCAGCCATTCAATGCTCTGAATCCAGAGAATGCAGGATTTTTCTCTACTTGCAAGCTCGGTTGTCACTCCCGTGTGAAGATCATGTTTTGTGAACAAGACTTAATGTTTTTTAAAATATGGTAGCACTGGGGGTAATGCACAATATTGTGGCACATCATTTCATCCCATTAATGAATGACACCAATTTGAAAGAGCCTAAATGAATCCAAGCAGGACATGCATACTTAAATCTCAGGGTATCATTTTTGGAATTTAGTTCATCAGCTATGTACAAATTTTCCTTTATTTTTCTGCTAGGCATCCTTGAATAAATGCACACAAAACGGCTCTCAGCAACATAACCGCTTACCACAGTTCCACCTACCATCGTCTTTGCTTGTGACATTAAAGTCATAGGGCCTCATTCTAAGTTGGGCGGTGCTGTAGTAACCAGCATGTTTTCCGCCAAAAGTGCCTTGTATTTTGAATCCTTTCTACATGTTTGTACAGATCCATGAAAATATTCCTAGCAGATCTATCACATACACATTTCATTATTTAGAAGCACAATAAACCATGTATTTCTTTATTAATTGCTCTGCAAATGAAAAAGAAATATTTGAACATTTTGAAAAATATGTATTGTACCCAGCATAGACAAGTGAATTACAATCACCCCGTGGATGTTGTCCATCCTGTGTTCTAATTCACGTAGTGCCCTAGTCTCTAAACCTGCCTGGCCTACAGAGACTGCAAATGCCTAGTCGAAATGATACACATATTTGTCAATTATTGTTATGCTATCCAGAACGAAGTCTAACAATTGCACAATTGTTGTTCTTTAAGTATGTATGGGCTTAAACTCTTCAATTTAAATATCCAGAATAATTCTCATTGTTTTATCTAACGGATTCTATCAGTGCCTCGTGAATGTCGCCGGAATACATTCAATTACTTGATTCTGCATTTGTTGTATGGAACGATCGGAAAATGTGAAGAACATAGAAGGGAATATTTGTTATGTTGTCTGTACAGGTATCACATTTATGCTCCATGATTCACTCTGGATCAGTTTTCCAATGTAAATCAAGACACATGATGAATTGATGTGAATAATTAAGGTTGAAAGGGATATACTCTATAATTTAATTGATACCTCTCTCTCTATATAGATGTGTGTGTGTGTGTGTGTGTGTGTGTGTGTGTTTTAACTGGGAACCTTTAATTATATAAAGGCAAACACTCCAAATGATTGTTCCCACACTGTTTGTCCATGAAGATATATAGCTAAGTTCATACTAGCGTATCTCATAGGTTTTCATGTCTTTTATGGAAAGCAATTTCTTGTAGAATAAATCATTTGTAATAAAGGGCCATCTATCTATATATAAAAGTGAAAAGTTGTGTGTGGGTTTGTGGCTTGAAGCACTGTTCCTTATACAATTCCAAACCGTTTTACCAAACTACACCAAATGTTGCATAGTTACCTGTTCGGACCCTCCGGACATTACTGGCTACACGACATTTGGACACCCCACCCCTTTCCTCGGATTTCCACAAAATGTAACATTTGTTTATGGGTTTGTGGTCTGCCCATGAAGCCGTAAACCGTGTTTATTGAGAAGGGAAACAAAAAATGTGAGAGGCGAATGTACCTGAGAGACGAAGGTGAAGGCAGGTAGCATTCCAGAAGCTTCCACAATTTTGCCGCATCAGGTGAAATTACTTTTCCAGAGGATTTTTTCTAGATGTGCCTGCCGGCGAAGCAGAAAACCATGTTCACCGTCAAGGGAAACCAAATATGGTGTTTCTAAACAAGCTTAAGTATGCTGTAAACCATGTTCACCGGGAAGGGAAACAAAATATTTTGCTGCATCAGGTAAAATTACTTGTGCAGAGGAATTTTGCGAGATGATGCCTGCGGACGAAGCCGTAAACCATTTATACCGGGAAGGGAAAGAAAAAATGTTGTTTCTCAACCGGTGCTGACATGAGGAACAAAACTCGAGGTGCCAGAGGTACCTCGGAAACCACGTTTCAAAGCCCTGGGATGCATGATCTCTGAGGTATGCACTGCAATGCACCGCAACGAACTGCACCATGCCATGGTAAGGCGGAATAGCGACCTAAACGATCATTCATTTTCAACAATTGATGAGAGTGTTATCATGTCTGTCTACAGAACATGTTCAGAGAACGGGGACTTTTGCTAGTCTTCTTTAAACGATAACTATTTAAGGAAAATTGATTATGCTGAAATAATTGCGAGTCCATATTTAATAACGCTGACAAGTTCATTTCAATCTTTATTGATCTCACTTTCGGATTATAATTTGGCCTTCGGTAGTTGTTTATTATCGATTACAGTTGATAATATTTTATGGACGATTCATGGTAAAATTATAAACGAAAAGTAGTGGGGAAAAAACATGATTTATTTGTATTCAGTCACGCTGAACAACTCATTGCCATACTCGTAACATATGCAAATGATACAGGGTTGCTTATCAAGATGATGGCCCTCATTACAAGTCAGGCGGTGGACCATGGTGCTATTAGCACCATGGTCTATGCCGGATTCCGCCATGGTGGATGGCGGAATTACCGCCCCATTCCAAGGTGAGTGGGGCAGTAATTCCCCATTCACCATTTGCCCTTCCCCATTCCCATTTTTGCCCCATAGGGCATAATGGGGATGAGGAAAGCGCTAATTACGGCACCGTAAATTACGGTGCCGTAATTAGCACCAAGGTCGCTTAGCGCCTTGGACTTTAACGCCTGCAAAAATCAAGCGTTAAAGTGTGAATCAGGCATTACGGGTTAACGGCGCCGACGACGCCGTTAAACCCTTAACGCCTGACTTGTAATGAGGGCCGATGTCTTTGAGCAAGAATCAAGGAAGATGATGCACAGATTTCTTGATAAAAACATTCTAATGAACTATTACAAAGGGCTCTAACAGGTATTGAAAAGCGCTAAATGTTGTTGTTGCACCAATACCACATGACTTAATATTTTGTATTATTATTTATTAGAAATAGGAGATAGTGTTTCTGCCAGAAACACTCTGTCAATGGAGCAATAAAGAAAATTGAGCATTCCCGAAGTGGGTGGTAGAGAATAGCTTGCTATGGAGAGAGGACCAGATGATAGAGGAGACTCATTGGTTCATTGAATTGGGATGGTACAGACCTACTGACAGATTGTAATTTACCATTAGAGTCTGGGGGTTTTCATTTCTAGTATTAGTTGCCCGTAAAGCCTGACTTGGCTTCCTGTGCGAAGCAAAAGAATTAAGGAGGGCTTTCTGGTGCATCTAATGTCCATAGATGCTGCCCCAAGCATTCTAAGGATATTGGAAACTGAGGGAAATGCTGGAAAGCCAGAAGGACTGTGGGGAAATCTCATTAGAGAAGCAGACCTTGCTTCTTGTAGGATGGCTGCCACTACAGAGACACAACTTCAAAAAACAGATTCATGGACAACAGAGTATGACAGCATTTCAGAATGAGCTGTCACGGAGATTGGACACTCACGGGCATCTGGGAAGCATCTTTATATTGCATAGAAATAATGGTGATGGGCTACTGATGTGCAGTGACCCATTCAGTTGGAGATGCAGTATCTCACTCACAAAGGCCTGTGCACAAGAATCAGAGGGAGAAACCAACATGGGAAGCACAGTTTTCGAGATTGAGGAAGGGTTCATTGCTGACCAGGAACTGAGACAAGGTGGAATGGAAGTGGAGAAGGCTCCCAGGGGTCACAAGTGATTTAGAAAGTGGCCGGGTGAGGAGAAAGTCAGTCGAAAGGAGGGGGCCAGTGGAGCATGGACACACACAAAGAAAGAAGACTGCAGGTCATAGCAGGGAAGGGATGAAGGGAGCAAGTGGTTAAATGGAGCATAGTAAGAGTGATGGCCACCACAACGAGGTAGATTTCTACTTGGTTCTTTCAGACAGGAATAGAAACTCGGAGCATATACCGACTCATAATGTCCCAAAGTTGCTCTGAATAAGTTCTGATGGGCTGAGCAAGTGAGAACATTCTGAAAGGTGTGTGCCTTCTGCTTTTCGGCCCTACCCTGTTCCTGGGAGTTCTCCTTCCCTGCCCAGGTCAGGGGCAGTCTTCATGGGAATCATCACCCTCACCCCACAGGCCAGGAGGATATGGAGGGGGGTTGCACCTGTAAAATGAAATTTCTGTTAACATGAGATGGGCTACACCCTTAGTTGTTACATTATTAATCAGACACAGACTCAAGGTCAGTTTTATAGGGATCCCAATGGAGACCCTCCTTTATTTATAAAAACACTTTTTCACTAATTTCGTATTCCTTTCCTAAAATTCCCATGACGTAAGTTCAATTTAAATAGAGATCTGCCCCATCAGCTCACCCTTCCTTGGAGGGGTCTCAGGGACAGATAGGGTGAAACTGATGCAACAGACCCCTTACTTATTTCCTGGTAGCACCCACTGAAGCATGAGTCCAGAGGGTGGCCTCCATGAGTGTTCTCACCTCCCTAAGCGGACTCATGCATGCCGCCGCTTCCATCTGCTACCTCACACCAGGGTACCTTCCCTCTACTCCCTTACATATAACAATAACATCTTACACCTACATAAAAGTTACCCTACTTAACTTTCATTATACACATACAATGTACACATAAATAAATAAATACATACTGACATGCAACATATAAAATGTATAATACATTGGCCATTGGTCACAGCCACACCCTTGGTCTTCCTCTCTTCCTCGCAGAGCCTCTCTGCATTGCATCACAGAGAGGCAGGTGGCGGGCCACCAGAGCTTCTCCCAGGCAGCCCCTCCACAGCAGTCCAGGGCTTCTCTTCATCTGGGCTGTCAACCAGAGGCAGCCCGCGACTTGCAGCATCTCGCTCTTCACCCGGGCTACCGTGTGAGGAAGCCTGTGACTTTAGGGCAAAGTGGGCTTCCCACTCTTCACCACCTGGGCCACCTTGAATCCGAAGCCCAGGAGGTCTTTCAGAAAGGGCACGTCTCACCAGCCACGAGGCGGTCCATCTTGGGGGCATGGCCGGGCTGCCTGATTCGGTCTGCCCCTCATGTAGGACAATCTGGGCAGTTAATCTTCAGCCAGGCAGCCCCACGTATGGGTGGTCGGACTGCTCCTGCTCCTGTTATACAGCCTGGCCCCATGGTTCACTCACAGGTGGGCTCCCTGCATGCTTCCCATTGCCAAGATGTCTGTAGGGGTTTATAGTCATAATGTCGAAAAAAAAATGTCGACAAACAAAAATGTCGAAAAAAAAAATTTGAAAACAATAATGTCGACATCCTATACTTATAATGTAAAAAGTCGTTTTTTAGAAAAAAAATGTCGACAAAAAAATGTCACTTAGAACTATCAACACCTCACCCAACACCCCCCTGCCACCCCCCCCACACCCCCCACCACCACCCTCCCACCCCTCATACTCAACACTTTCTAATTATATATTTATTTATTTATTTTTTCAATAAATAAATAACCAAAAAGAGTATCATTTACTATTGGGGGGGTCCCCCCCAACCTCCCCTCACCCAACACCCCCCTGCCACCCCCCCCCCACACCCCCCAACCACCCTCTCACCCCTCATACTCAACACATTCTAATTATATATTTATTTATTTATTTATTTATTTATTTATTTATTTTTTCAATAAATAAATAACCAAAAAGAGTTTAATTTACTATGGGGGGGTCCCCCCAACCCCCCCTCACCCAACACCCCCCTGCCACCCCCCACACCTCCCCCAACCACCGTCTCACCCTCATTCTCAACACATAGTAATTATATATTTATTTATTTATTTATTCAATAATTAAATAAATAAAAAGAGTATCATTTACTATGGGGATGTCCCCCCCAACCCCTCTCACCCAAGACCCCCTGCCACCCCCCCACTCCCCCCACCCCTCATACTCAACACATCTTAGTTATATATATTTATTTATTTATTCATACAATAAATACAAAATTTCGAAAAAATATCGAAAAAATGTCGACATTATTGTTTGTCGACATTATTTTTTTGACATTTATTTTTCGAAATTTTGACTGTCGACATTTTGACTGTCGACATTATGACTGCCCACCGTCTGTAGGGACGCTTGAGGCAGTGGCCCCACAGTGAGTTATGTTCCTTTTACTCCCTCTCTGTTTCTTTCTCCTCTCCTTTTCTTTTCTTTACCTCTCATCAACTGTTTTCGCTATTATCTTTTTAAATCCTCTTTGGATTCTTTTCTCCCTGCTTAGCCCATTTTTGTGCAGGGGAGATCTGTCCCTTTGTTCTTCTTTCTTTTTCTTTTTTGAACCTAATCAAAAAAGATTCATCTAGCCCCAATGTGGGCTGAATGGATGAACCCATTTTAAAACGCGTACACACACGCAAAATGAAAACGCACACTACATGTAATAAAATACTTTATTCTCTCAGGTGTCTGTGTCCTCATGTCTTCGTTTTTATTGGTGAATCAATCCCTGTCATACTTTGATAAATCTTACCTTTTAAAACAAATGTCTACTAGATCTTCCTCAGCATAAAACAATGCCTTCATGTATTGTTTTGGGGTGCCTGAATATCAGCCATGATAGGACTCCGGGTACAGTGCTGCACATTTTCCCAAAGGAGATGTTGATGATAAGAACATGGTTGCACATTTGTAGCTTTCCAGTATCTGAGATTGACAGCAGAGCCAAGGATGTCTGGGAGGATGTGAGGGGCAATCAGTTCTGCATCTGCAGCATGCACTTCTTCAAAGAAATATATGTAACTTCAACATTTAGTAAAACGCGTAGCCTCCGACTCACTCACAAGTTACCGCACAATGGTGTTTCAACTGTATTTCAACACACACTGAGTCAGGTAAGTAGTGAACACGAATGTTTAATGTATGTTTTTATATGTACACATTTTTTATGTATAGTTAGAAAAAATGGTCACACAATGAATCAGAGTTTTTGCTTAATATTGGCATAGATAGTGTATTGTCGATTTTTCTATTATATTACAATTTTCACATGTATTTAAATATTAGACTTTGTCCTTAAATATGTACCTAATTTGTGTATTCACAAAAGGTTCACTGCAATGTGAGAATTTCTAAAAATGTTGTAGCAGTATATGTATTTTGTTTATTTTTCAAATGCATTGATTATAATGGCTGTCATTACGTAGACCACATTGGTGGAAGTCTAGACTGTTACCTCTGAGGAAACAACTGGCACTTCTGATATCCAAATGGTGAGCCCAACTGACATGGTCGTATACTGATTTATAGTGTTTTCAATTGTCTGTTTTGAATAATGTATCTTTTGTATTGTCCATAGTTATGAATATATCAATTTCATACAGGAACAAGCGTCATCATTGACCATGGTTCTGGAATCAACATCATGCTCAATTCCCATTCAAGCAATATTTTTTTCAATTCTAAATTTGTCTTTGGGTATACAATAGATGTATAAGGTCAAGTTCAACTTTTAACAAATATATAATAGTTATTGATTATTTTTCTTTTTGAAAACATTTAAAATGTTGAATCTTACCATAGTATGTATTCTCTTTTGATTTGTATTGCTATACTTCCAACATTAGCATTTTAAAAGAATGTATATAGAGGAGGATGCTGGTACTTCGGCAAAACACTCTTCTTCTATTGCAACCAGTCAGGCAGATGAGGAATGACTAGTGATACTTTATTGAATAATAGTATTGATTGGTGATGACTGATATTTTCTTTATTAGTACCCGGCGAGGGTGCAATCAGAATGAAAGAACCATTCTGATTGGCCCTAGCCAAGGCATTACCCAGCTGGGAATCCCTCGGCTGGGATTCCATGGCCATTGTTCCCGTCAGGGGGCGTGGCAGCCCCTTGGGCAATGAGGAGGCTCGAAGCGGGGCTGAGAAGCTGCCTTCACCCTCCGCCGGGGATTTAGGCATGGTTTTTTTTGTCCTTCCCCTCCCTCCCAACCCCACTTACCTTTAGCCTGCTTTTTCTATAGTGGGGGACGATGGCAGCCTCCAGCCGTGTGGAGACTCGGAGCGGGGCCATCACCGCTCCAAGCCTCCACACGGCTGGAGGCTTCCATCGTCCCCCGCCGGGGACCCAGGTACATTTTGTTTTCGTTTTTTTTCTCCTCCCTCCCTTCCGCCCTCCCAACCCCACTTACCTTCTTTTTTTTTCGGGACAAAAAAAATGCTTTTAGTGCCCCGGTCACGCAGCTCTTACGGGACGGGGTACTAATAGCTATATGCCCCTCACGGCTTCGCTCGGGCCTATAACTAGGGGCCCGGCGCATTACCTGAGTCGGTAATGCCCCTGCCGATCGGGGCATATTGCTTAAGTAGTAATAACATTAATGATATTTTGTTTACTGGTGTAACATTTTCAAAAATATGAATGAATTCAGTCATCAAGGTAATAGTGTCATTCACATTCCTCCATGCAACATTGACAGTAATCCATTCCAGAAGGTATGACTGTAAATAAAATGACATGGCATATTTTATTCTCCAAATGTTTAATGTAAGCATTAATATACTGTTGCTGTACATCTCAAGTTCAAAAAATGAAAATCAACATTATAATACTGTATATTTTTTTGTTTGTAAATAAATGATCTTCATATTTAAGGATGACAATATTGTGCTACCTCTAAAAACAATTCCCTTTAACACCATTGAAGTTCCACAGGTACATTTCAAAATCAATTACTGTTTATATTTTTACTAGTTATAGCGGGAGACCATTGCTTCATAAAAGCCACAGGTTTTTCAATTATAATAAATTGTTATATTTACCTTTTCTTTGTCATTTGCATCAATTGTTGAAATTCTACAAGCATACGAGGTAACTTATCAAGATGGAATCATTCTTATCAAATATGATAACATTACATTGGATAATTAGTATCCCATATGAATTGCTTGGGTTGCTATGTACAGGGAGTTTACTACTGAAGAGGTCGAGATGGAAGAGACACATGGACCACAGGTATACAAATTAAAGACACAAGCCATCATTTATCATCCGTTGTGCTTTTAATGTTCGTTCATTGTGTAAGGTGTTTTTCAAAGCGAAACAGTGGTTCTAAGTCACTTTTCCGATTTTTGAAGCCTTCAAAAAACCAAAAAAGCACATGGCAGAGGGGTTTTATTTTCGATTAAGGGGGGTTCCATCCATGGAGCCACTTTTCCTCCTTGCCAACCCGCTCCCTGCCCCTGCCACATACACACCCAAACACTTTTGTCTCCCATTACCCTTCCCCCTTTTCAAACACACACACACACACGCACACAAAGACAGACACTCACCTGACACGCCGCAACTCCTGCTCTGTGTCTCGTCATGCCTGTCAGTCCCTGCACAGACTCGTGTACATCGCAGCGGCTGACAGTTCAATTTAGAAAGACCTCTCTGTGCAGACACAGAGCAGTCTTCCTGAATCAATCTTTTCTTTTGTTGGTTTTTTAAAAACTTTTTTTCACCTAATGCCATTTTTTAAAACTATTTTTTCACCTAATACGGAAATAGTGTACTTGTTTTTATTGTATGTATGTTTTTGGACACCGAAGATATTTACACATCTTTACAACTTTTTTGTGAATGTTCTGTTACAGATGGGGTATGAACTAGGCAACTCAAGATTGACTGTATCAAAGCGCACTTGGAAAACAATGGTAAATTCCATCCAGGCTTTTCAGTTTGTTGGAATTTGTTAATTTGATTGTAAGGCTGATAGTCATATGTTCTGTCAGTGTGACAGAAATAATGCTTGGTTTTAATGTATTAGAGGCCTCAGAAGAAAAGCAGGATGACTCAGACCACACCACTAACAAATGATGTCTCTTGCCAAACCGATGTCACTTGGGAGCAACTAATGTTTCAAGTTGAGAATGCTTGTACCAAGCTTCAGGATCAAGATGCTGATGTGCAGTGGCCGGAATTTGAACTGAATGTCATCAGCAAGCCATGGAAAGTAGCGATAGATCATTGTCACAACACACAACGTCCACCGGAACTGACAGAAAACACAGAAGATGCTTCATCATTACTTGCCGATCCTTGCACACAATCCACGCCTTTGAAACTATTTCAGTCAAATAAAGACATAATGTTCCCTGTTTCCCTAACACATTCGAAAAATCAAAGATTGATATCACTGAGGCATCTTTGGAATTGATCCAGGAATATGTGCATGACACTGACTTCACCATTCCTAGTGCGGACAATTTATCTACCACCTTAGAATCTCAAACCACTGTATTGCAGGGTAATTGGCTATTAAAGGAACCACAATATATTGTTTTTGACAGCTGCCTGCTACAGATTATACAAATGATTAAATGCCACTATAGGATATTTTGACGAATCCCAGGATGTCGTTTCTGCTTCCCTAGGGGAAACCCCTGTCCATGATGCCACGGAGGTGAGGCCACTACCCAGTAGTCCCCCTGGGGGTGGTACTCAGCTTGCGGACATTATGCGGAGGACCACCCTATGGTACTAGGGATGACCATTTGGAAAGAGTGTGATACACTAAAAACATATATACACACCTCCCTTGCTCTCATATCCTACTTCGGGCCATATAGCCCCTAATACATCCATATACTCCTGCTGGGTAGAAGACTTAGTGCCCATGGACAAAACTGGGATGAAGAAGATTACAAGAAACCCACTTGGAAGTAAAGGTAATAATACTGAGATGAGGAGGAGGCACAGAGCAATACGGAGTACTCAGCAGAACCAACTTGATCAGTACAGACAATGTGAGACCAGATAACAGGTAGAGAGTATAAAAAGGAAAGAAGGACTTGGTAATGGGTCAGTCCCTCCTTGGAGGACCCACAAGTCAAATGGAGGATCGGCCTGGAGCAGGGGAGAGAATGCTGGACAGGATATGAAGGTTGCTGCCGAGACATATCAAGCGAGCCCACAGTGGCACAGAACATTAAAGAAATTGGGAAACACCCTCATATGAATACATCACTGAAATTGTGTCTTGGGGAAGGGATCCCTGAGGTTGGAATTGTTGCTTTGTCTTGAGGACAGGGCCTCAGGATATTTTGTGTTTCGAACTGTGTTATGAAACTTGGGGAAGGGAACCCTGATTATTGCTCAACTTTCTATCACTTTGAAACTCAAGACAATCTTGAGACTTTTTATAAGAACAGCTTCATAGTTGGGGAAGAAAGAACGCTAGCAGCTGAACCAAGCTCTGAACTTTATATGAAACAATATTTTTCTGGTTACTGACATCCCTACACGTTGTATAAGATTATTTGGGAGGGCAAGTATAGGTTTTGGACACAGACAGATTCAGTTGAACTTATTGACTTTGACTTTTTTAGGTTTGGTTTGGTTTGGAAATCCCACCATAATATAGGGCAAGATATGCATTTTTCCATACTGACATTAACGTAATAAAAGTGTTTGTTTTGGACTTTGAAACGGTTGTCTGTGTCTTACTCCAAGATGCCCTTATGCAATTCCAGCAACACAATATAGCAAGTAACCTCAAAGAAAAGATAAGGTTCACTTTAATGAAACTGAACGAAAGAAAGTCAAGTTGCTATTCCTAACAGCTGTCAAATGAAAACCAGCACTTTACATTGCTAAATTGGAAAGTATTCAAACAATGTAAGGAATGTTTTCAGTATTACCATAATATTCATGCAAATGTGTACTTGATGAGAAACGATGGGCCATATTAATATTCAAGTTGATGCAAATAATTTTTTTTAATGTAAATGTAACGTGTACAGAAACAGTTATTTTTAATAGAAATATAGTTTAGTTTAATATTTGTATTGCACACAGGACCCGGGGTTTTAGTAGTTTTAGTAGTAGTTTTAGTGTGTAACTTATTTTGCCAATGGGTACTAAAATATATTTTTGCTTTCCCAAATGTACATAGTTACTTCATTAGGATGCGGATGTGCCATGGCTAGTATCTGCCTGCTTATGCATGGGTTCTTCAACCAGAACTGGAGCGCCGCCATCAGGAACAGAACAATCATATACATATTCTTGGATGATCGTGATGCCCTAGATTGTCCATTTGCGTTTCCCGCCTTCCAGAAAAAACCTGTCAACATTTTTGCAATGAAGACAAAATTTTGGTTGTCGACATGTAAGGAGACCTTTTTTCTCACAAACGGAACACCATATGCTTCGATAGAAAATAGATGATGGAACACAATTGGTTTATAGTTCACTACACAGAACATTGACATTCACACTTCAAGTACAGGGATTAAAACATTGATGAACCGAATCAGAAAGATTTGATGGAATGTGACAGTCAAGCTAAAAATGGGAACTACGACATAGTAAACAATGTGTTCTTAACTGAGTATGTGCACCCAAAGTTTGAATGATTCATTGGATGTATTCAAACTTTTTTCTGTTGAATTAAGAAATATTACGACTCGGTATATTCATGATTATGAGTATTTTTTTGCAAAGTGTAAATTGTTTGCTTTTTTTGTGAAAAGATAGTGAACTTTTTCTGTGTGTGTTTGTTCATCTTCCAGGTTTTGCGTTAGCTAAAGTGATGACATTGTTGCTGTGCACCAATATCATGAGAATCATGAGAAGAGGCATAGCATCTCAGAGAGAGGCGACATAGGGTTGTGCCAGCCCATAAAGACATGTAAAGACAATACTGAGAAAATTATACAGTAAGCAAGAGTCAAAAGAAAGCCAGTGGAGCAAAAGAAGAGTGGGGGAAATAGAATCACAGGGAACCAAATGGAGAAGTAGCCGGATGGAAGAATTGTAAATAGATTGGAGAGGGGTGAGTCTATATTCAGGAAGGCCAAGAAGAATAGTAGAAAATAGAAGAGACAGGAAAATGCAAGTGATGAAAGCAAAGAATTGGTAGATGATGTGGAAAGAAATAGGCGGTACTTGTCAATATCATGAAGCTGAAAGCGGCAGGACTAAGATATTACAGAAATTTGAGCAGAAAAGGAAAAGGATCAGGCAAGGATTAGGCCAAATCGCAGGCAGCAGAGAAGGGTACAATTGGGGGTGAAGGGAAAGAGATGAAAGGAGTAGGAAGAGAAGGAGGAATAGTAGAGGCACCGAAGAAGATCATCTTGGTTGTTGACGTATTCAAAGTATGGTAGTGAGAAGACATATAAGCTTGGAAAGAAAGGAGACATGAAGAAGGAGTAGATTGCAGTCCAGGGATGAAAGAAGAAAAAGATAGGAAGATCTGGGAGATTTTCCGCATAAGGATCATGGGAGTCTCCAAAAGAGGAAATTAGCAAGGCAAGTGGGATAGTATATATAGACAAACGTATGGGACCTAAGACAGAACATTTTGGTATAACATAGTTCAGAGGTTAGATAAGAGAGGAGTGATCTTGCCAGGAGGCAACCAACGTTTGAGAAAAAAGCCACAAGCTTAACCATTTCAAGACAGACCCACGGAAGCCAAAACAATAAAGAGAGGAAAGAAGGATAGTGTGATCTACAGTATCAAAAGCAGCAGAAAGGTTAAAAGTATGTGAAGAGAGGAAAGCTTAGAATAGCAAGTGGTAAGAAGAGCATTCGAAACAGTGAAGAGAGCACTTTCCATGAAGTTATGTTGGAGAAAGGCAGATTGGTGGGGAGGGAGACGAGCATTAGTAGTGACATGAGGGGAAACCTCTGTATAGACTATGCGCTCCAGGAGATTGTACAGGAAATGTAAGAGTGAAATAGGGCACAATTAGCAGAAATAGAAGGGGGAAGAGAAGGTTTCTTCAGAATTGGTAAAATAGGCGCATACTTGAAAGAAGTAGGAAAACAGCATTAAGAAGAGAAAAGTTTGAAAGAGCCCTCAACAAGAAAAGAAGAAATGCAGAGTCAGTGAGAGCGGAGAACTAAGGAATTAGGGAAATGGGTAGAGAAGAAGAGACAGTGGAAAATGAAGGTGGAGTGGCGGAGCAAGGGAGAGAGGAACAAAGGATGGAAATCTTTTCAGAAAAGTATTCTACAAAATCAGATGCATTGAACGAAGAGAGAGTAGCAGGATCAGGAGGAGGAGGCGATAGAATATGATTCAGACTACGAGGCTGAGGTGAACTTCATCGTGTTTCAGGATTTAACACCCATCACACTTTGCATGATCTGAAAAATGTGACATATGAGCTGACCATTATGACCATCAGAGCTTTACAAGGCAGTGGGCCACGTCACCTCTAGTCCTGTGTGGAGCACCAAAAGGCAAATATGTACATCCTATGACCCGCAAGGGATTTGTATTTTGTTGTGCTTGTTATTTTGAGGTGGCTGTAGAGCTATAAATAATTCTTAATGGACTCACACAAAGAACACTTTTAGAGCCCACGGTAGAAGGAGTTCACATCTCACACTTTGTTTGAGTAACGCTAGCCACAAATGTTTCTGACATACCACCACTATTTATTTAAAAGATATAGGGCCTCATTACGACCCAGGCGGTAAGGGGTTAACGGCAGCGTTAACAGCGCCGACCCTTACCGCCTGAGTACGAGGTCCCTTAGCGCCATGGCGCTTTTAACACCTGCTTTTAGCAGGTGTTAAAATCCATGGCGCTAAGGGACCATGGAGTTAATTACGCCACCGTAATTTACGGTGGCGTAATTAACGCCTTCCCCACTCCCATTATACCCTATGGGGCAAAAATGGGAATGGAGAAGGGTAAATGGGGATTGGGGACTTACCGCCCCGCCAAGGTCGGAATGGGGCGGTAAGTCCGCCAACCACCATGGCGTAAACGTAGTTTACGCCATGGTGGTAAAGTCACGGCCCAGGCGGTAACTTACCGCCTGGGTCGTAATGAGGCCCATAGTCACGCCAAACACAAATAAGCTGAAAATATTCATGTACCCCTTGCGCCCTGATACCCTCGCGTCTGGCGTGTGTTACAAATAAATAAATAAACAAACAAACAAACAAATAAGGAATGAATCACAGATTCAAGCCTAACAATCCAACTGTTAAGTATGTTCTTCCAAAGAGCAGGAAAGTCATACAGACACTATAGGATGTGACTATCAAAACTGTAATTATTCTAACAACATATTTTAACAAGAAAGTTGCCAACTTTTAATCCACCCAATGTCTCCATGAGAAAGTACATCAAGAATTGGGCTCCGAATAATTTCTAGAATGGCTTCTACTTGTATCCTAAGTATGCAAACATAGGCATCACTTTTTACAAGCGTGAGATTGTTTACATTCCCTTTTCTCGTTGGGTTGCAAATAGCCTTGATGCATCCAGTATGTTACCTACATTCTGTAGTAATTTAAATATTCATAGAAAAGCGTGCTCAAATTCCCAGCCATAAAGCAAGCAAAATGACATCTTAACCTCATACTCACATGCACGTGTCTCTTTCAATTCTCTACTCTTCTTCGCTGCCTACCCACTGGACTCCATATGCCGTGCAAGCAAAGCGGTCAGAGAGGGGTCTCCTCAATTGCTCCTACAGCAACCGCCCTGTTAGCTCTTACGGGATAGAGAGATTCCAATAAAGTTCCTCACCAAACAGACACACTCAGGAGGGACTCCTGTTATACTAAGGACACCAGAAAGAGCATCTCATCCACCACAGGCCAGCACTTTCTATTGCTCCATGAAGATTTCAGAACATTTTTCTCTCTCGCTTAGACCATGTTTAATAAAGCCTTATCGACCTCGGGAGGGATCATTATTGCGGGATAATAACACGCTATCAAGTTATGGCCTGAGGCTTTGCCTCAGCCTTAAGTTGGGGAAAGGTTATTATCCCAAGTGATAATGACCCCTCCGTGGTCTATTAGGCTATTGGCAGATTGTAATTATAGCAATACATATTTTGGAGTTTTCGTGGTTAAATACAAATGTTACTTTAATAGTGAGTAAAGCAAATAAGAAAAACGCAGTCACTAAATGTAATGCATTTTTTGTTTTGTAGTATTTAAATACGGTTGTCCTTATAATTTAAGCATTTAAATTGCAAACCTGGTTAAAATGGAGCGGGTTTAACGTGAGCATGCATTAGGAGAAATGTAAAAGTAAACGGTTTTTCTATACGAAAGCGAAAGTATTTTTCAATGTTTTAGCTTTTCCTTTTGTGTGTTATACACGATGTTGCAGGAAAGAAAAACGCCTCTCAGAGAGGAAGAGTCTTGTTGAAAATAATCTTGCCTGGAAATTGCATCGTTTCCCTGTTTGCTTTTAAAGACGCAGGGCCTGATTCACAGCGTGTTTTTATATGGCTTTGCACCATTTTAAAACGTGTATGTGAATCAGGCCCAGAATGTTCAGAATGCAGTTAATACCAGTCGTTATTGACTGCACTCTGAACATTCCTATTGGCTGAGAGGAGGTCAATAACGATCTCCATGTGCTATCAAGAGTTAACAATTTTACAATCACTCTATTGAAGCTGTTTACCCACAACCGAGACATTAGGTTGAAGTGCAAGTTTAATGAGGGTCACAGCAAAATGAGCCAATCCATTTGATGTATTCAACATATGAAAATCAAACACCATTGGCGTGAAGTTGTTGTTCCCTTTAAGGCATCCATGAATGGGACGGGGAGGTGTTCTCTCCATATGGAGATGAGTCTCTAACTTTGGACTTGTTTCTTTGAATCCCCTGCGGAAGGGTACAGCTTCACATGGCCCCTATTTTGTAACATGCATGTTCCTCCTCAATGTTGGGGAAGTGATCTAAGATCCAGTCGCTAGCATTCTGACCGGGTCACCCTGATTGCTAGACAAGGCTGCATGGCAGGCACAATGCAGATAACACCCGTGCTCTGGTGCAAGGATAGCTGCAAATGTGTCTAGAGCCGGAGCATGCGCAGAATAAGGACAAGTGGCTAGTGCTGAAACAGCACACATGCACGTGTTAATGCACAATTGCATTACAACGTTCTATGCAAAAATGCTTGCAACCCACGGAAAGACCCGCCATCGTCTGACCAAAGAATTGTGTGCTTTAAATAGAAAACATGCGTAATGTAAGGTACCTATGCAAAACCCAATTGTACAAGGTTTTATGTAGTATGCTCTAATTAAATGTTTCAACAACCCTATCCTACCTCATAGTTTTGAAATAGTATCCCAAGTGGGTTACAGACTCCAAACTGTTCGATGCTCTGCACCACATAAACATGGTCCCGCTAAAATAGCTGTATTTTTGCAAAGCACTCAGCTATTCTTTGCAGCTCGACAAATTAACATGAAACAAATAATAGCATTGTGTGGCAGCCCTGCCAGCAAGAAATGCAATGCAGACTATTATCCACTTTGCGTTTCTACAAATGTGTAATTGACGCCATTAGAGCACCTTGACATTACAGGGCAGTGATTGAAGCTATTTGCAATGCATCTGAGCTACTGCGCCACAAAATGCCCGCTTCTGCTCACATTCAGACATGCTCTAGGCCACCTTAACAGGACATCTTGATTTGCAATTTTCCTGACAGATGATTTAGGCTTTTCCTAATAACCTTCCTCTCAATTGTCTCGCTGAGTATATTTGATGAGCTCGGTGCATGAAAGAAATTGGAGTTGTGCTTGACTATTGGATGCAAGCTCCATTGTGAGGTTGTAAATAGGCCCATTTCATTTGTCTGTGATCACGCCGTGTCTACTTAATGCAAGACAGAAGATTGCTTCAGGGAAAATAGGCCCACACAATCGAAGCTGATGTATCTGGCGTTGCCTCGATCAGAATTCCTTCGCATTGAGCAGTGGGGGAAATGGCATCTTTCATTGCTCGTCAACAACTATTAATGATGAAGGCATGCGATGATGACTACAGAATTATAAGTTATAGGGGCACGGTATTACAACATAGAGAATCAATTCTAGGATAAATGGAGCACATTTTGAGTTCTAGGACAAATGTGAATGCATTTAAAAAAGATTCCATATTGTTTGTGATATATTTTACAAGTGTAGGAATGTAATATAAGCTGGCATTATGTATGTTATGTTATACTATGTTGCATTATAAAGCTTTTATACTGTGCCAATCACACCATAGTGGTCTTACAATGCCGGTACGCTGTCAGAGAAACTGGCTAATTGAGCCCCCACCCAGTGTAGCAAGACCAAAGCTTTTGGAGGATGACTCAAGAAAAAGAGGGCACACGGTCTGGGGGAAGGCGAGGCATGAATATCATGAGGGTAACAGAGCTAACACATTGGAAAGATATGATGGATTGAAGTAGAGGGAATGTGATTGCATAACTAGGGCTGCTTGTGTAATCGTAGGCAGCGGAGCACACAGAATGCTGACCTAGAAAGGGGGCATAGTAAGACTACCCATTGTAACAAGCATTCCCCAACGACAGTAGTTTCTAGTCCCTTGGAAGAAGTTGAAGAATTAGTGGAAGCATGCTTGCCGGATGGCCCCAAGATGTGCTCTGGAGGCCCTTGAAGTGTGGAGGCCAGAATTGTCAGGTAGTGGGGTTTAGGCTTCCACTGCAAATCCCTGTTCTAGAATCTTGGAATGCCAAGCAACTGATCAGAAGTGACAAAGCCAAGGAGTGCAAGGCTCTGCTTTCCACTAGGCACGCTCTTCTTATATAGCAGTGAATCTGAGCTACAAGGTTACATCTCTAAAAGTTACCTTACTTGCTACGGATATTTATTTAATGACAAATACTACAGACTGGCTGTGAATTTTGCTTGTTTTTTTGTTTTGGTAAAGAGAATCCAGAACATCATTATTTTTTAGGTCTGGCTGAAGAGATCTTTTGATCCCTGAGCTACAATTTATAAGATAGAGCAGATTAGGGCTCATGCTTGCAAAGATTGTAAACACTGTCAGTCATGCAAGTGACTGTTGGAAGGCATTGCTCACAATTTCATCAGGGTTTGGGCTTTGCTGCTCCTTAACACTTTGATGGTGAGTGGTGCATTGTGTGTGCTGCAGAAGTGGAATACCTGGGGGATGATACATGCTGGCAGGTACAGTCACATGTGTATTCCATAACTCCTGGTTCTGTAATAATGCATGCACATCATCGCACAAGGGGACCAGCTACACATTCTCCTCCATACAAAGTAATTTCGGTTGCGGGACTCCACGACATAGATAACAGTCTCCTCCATGTGTCAGCCATCAGGCAGATGGTATATCTAACAGTGTGCCTAGACAAGGGAGGTCATTACGACCTTGGAGGTAGCCATGCTGCTATTTGCGGCATGGCTACCCCCATTCCGGGTACCGGGTCCGGGTTCCTGGAATGGGGAAATACCGGGCCATTCTGACATTGGAGGGCCCGGTATTCCCCCATTCCAGGAACCCATCCCCATTCCCATTGGAGCCCCCATAGGGCTCAATGGGAATGGGGAGGATGCTAACAATGGGCCCGTTAATCACGGGCCCGTTGTTAGCATGCTGGTCTGCTCGCGGGACCCGCTAAGGACGCCTGGTAAAACCAGGCGTCCTTAGCGGGTCCCGCGAGGAGCCTCTTATTGAAGCGGTAGGGGGTTAACGGGGCCAGCAGCTCTACTGGCCCCATTAACCCCCTACCGCGAATCTCGCAATGACCTCCAAGGTGCGAAACACATGTCAGCCACTTCTGTCCAAAATGTCTTATTTTCTAATGCAATAAACATATGGTATAGAGGCACCAAAAAAAGAACCAAGCTGCTTTCTTTTAAAATCCCTTGCAGGCATCAGTGTGCTAAAAGTACCCCAGTCCAACAGGCTGCTTCTTAGAAAACCCCATCAATGACTAGCATGAATAAATCTCATCAGTCACTCTCCCCATGATATTTTCAGGGTAGTGAGAGAAATGGTTCTGCTCGCTCGTCTAACTGTCCTGCTCATCTAGGGAGGGGAAACTCAGCCACGGGTCCTCCACTTTCTTCTCAGCTCAGTTCCCCTGACTGGTAGCCCCTCGTGTGCATTGAAGAATGTTCCTTGCACCCTGTGGTCTTGCGATTTGGTCTTTCTTCATCACGTGTCCTGCTGTGAGTTTGAAACACTGAGTCCATGATCTTGCTCATAACTGTATTTCTCTCCCTGTGGGCATCTTTTAGCCCACCGTATTTGTAGAACTCTCACCCAATTTTGCAAAGATTGGAAACACGATTATCTGGCTTTGCTTTTCCACTTTGTAGTAGTATTAACCTGGCTTTTCTGCTTCTTTCAAACCCAAAAGGAGATTCCAAGCTGGTTGAACTGGTGAATCATTCGAACTTGGGGACCTTTGCATTGACATGTCTTTGGATAGTGACATAAGTAGGGTTCTTTCCTTCATGGACAGGGAATAGTTGTGGCTTTCATGCCTATTATTGCATGCCTATTATGGTAGGCTAGGAGGCTTGTTCCCATATGGTAGACAGGTGTTTGGCCAATGAAGGCTATGGTTGGTGCTAATATCCCAGGGGTTGTACAAGCTCGCTAGAGGTGGTTGAGGTACATAACCTTTTAGAGCAGGTATGTTCCTCCACAGTTATGGGGTTTTATATCCTCGCATGAAATCTATCTGAGTGCGAGTCCCAACCAATTCACCCCAATTTTGTGAGGATGTGCCATCTACATGCAAGAGATGCCCCAGACGGAATCGGGAATAAGCTACATCTCACTAGGGCTAGCCTCGTTTCTTGTGACGGAGAAGCCTTCATCAGGTTTGGAATGTGGTCCATTATTTAAACATCTTTATTAGAGTGTACTGGCTACATATGTATGACGTGGATCCACACAAGGGACATGCTCATATATGGTTTGTAACTGTGCATGAATCATCTCGTGCTGAGAGCAGTTTTCCCACATTTACATGTCTTCATACCACCTGGACAAAGCAAGCAAGTCCTACTGTTTACGTGAAATGCTCATCAATTGTCCTACATAAACACACCTGCCTGAATGAAATTCAATCACTCTTAAAATAATGCAAGCTTCTACGAAAGTAGGCTTTTAAAATCACGTGTATCTATCAGCTCCGCTTCACACATGGGCAAATAATGTTTGCACAGACTTCCATGTCCAGAAGAACCAAGTGTCTCAGTATCGTGAAATCAAACAGAGAAGGCATGAGCAGAATATATTTTCTTTTTTGTGACTTTCAATAAATGATTTTCTTTTGCATCTTTGCAGAACAAGCGATCTATCTTTAGGACGTGGACAGGCTATGTAACAGTGACAGTTTATTGCAGAAATGACATAGGTGTATTGTCCCTATTTTGCATTCTTGCCTATCATCCGCAAGAACAACACAGTCAAGGAAACTACAGACAGTCCCCTAGAAACCTTCACCAACTCTACCAGTTGGATTTACATGATGTCAGTGGACTATCCCTGCCAGGGATGCACTCATTCAGTGCCTTTAATTTGTAAAATATCATCAAAAACACTCCATGGACAATAGGACCCTCTAGAAATATTCTGTACGAATATTCAGAACAATAAACATAATTAGTGGTTGTGAGCCCTGATCACGTGAACAGCCAACTTGCTCTGGTCCACTACACCTGGAATCTCAGGAGATCCTTTGTAAGTGGGTGTTGAAATAATTCTTACCAAATATTCACCCTGGATCAGAGAGGCAAGCGCAGTGTGTAGTTTCAAGTCACTCTCGAAGAATGCGTCAGTCATCAGAATTACCAAGGGACAGGCAACATTTCATACTGTAGTACAATTTAATATGGCTGCCAGGTAAGTTCTCGGCCTGTTGAAATCCGAAGTCCAGGGTCCTGTATGATCCTTGGTCTCCATCCTGGCCCTGAGTAAGGGCCATGGTGGCGCCATAAGCCATATACCTCCTTCCCCCTGCACCGCCTACAACATCCAGGTCTTGTCTACGCCTTGTCCATTATGGCATTGCAGTTCTTGACACAAGTCTGTTCTATTTGCTTTTTTCAAAGACAAGACCCTCTGGATCTCAGAAAATGCAAAAGATATCATTGGTTCCGACAATCATGACCTTAGCTTGCCAGAATCTTCAGAAAAAGTTCAGACGTGCTGAAGAGTTAAACATTCTAAGCTGTGGCTCACCATCCCTGAACGTTTTTCGTTTTCTCTGACTTGTTTATAAATTTACCTTGACTTTGTTTGACACCCAAAGCTTCACAGTATGCCAAAGCTGAGAAGGCCCCTGGCGGTGTATAGGTTATTCAAGGTAGGGCTTTCACTGTATATCCCTAAGTTCAAATTAATGGGTAAAAGACATGTCCAGTTTACACCTGAGAGCTGGGCCTGACCACTCAACCTCCGCTACCAATAGGTGAGCAAAGCTAGGTGAAGAATCCCTGTTTACATAAGCCAGAAACACCTTGCATTATTTAGGCTAAGACCTGAATAGAAAATGCGGACACCTGCAGAACCTTACAGCCATGCATTCTACAATGGCAACATTTGTAGATACATCTCTCAGCATATTATCAGAAAATGTTTCTCTTGTTGGAATGTGTACTTTTTACGATAACTGATACGTTGAAATAGCTTCCAGCAGTTATAGCTTTTTAAATGGTTAATAGCTCCATTTTCCACTTGCCATGAGAACATGTTGCTAGCATTAAGTAACTCCAGGATCATTCTTAAGGCGACATGTGCTTCCTCTCTTTGGGTGAGTCATTAAACATCTGTATCATGTTCCCTAGGTCTCTGATCTTCTTAGGGGAGCCAATGCTTCACAAACAGGGGAACTTGCAGTTTCATTGACAAAGCTCTGACTTTCACTCTGAGCTCTGTCTCAGCTCTGACTTAAATGTTATGTGTAGTCATCACTGGGGAATCCTTATCCATCCAAATGCATTTTCCATTGCATTGAACTGTGCTGTGAGCAGTCATTTGGCTCTCTTCTAAATGGAAAAACAATGTCCACATTTCCCTGTCAATGGGATTGCTATGGGAGGTAATTGTATTTGCATTTATTTATTGAAATTGGCAAGTAATTTGCCATATAAATGGCATATTTATGACTGAAGTATTATTGATTGGTGGTGTATACATCCATGATATGGTAGCTGATACAGTACACGCAGGGTGGGGAGGAAGGAGCTGGAAACATAGCACTTAGTACATTACATGAATGGTGATGGGGAAAGAGCTGCAACCTGTAAATCGGGACAGTACAAGACATATTTACAGGGTAATTCATAGAAATTCGCACAAAAGTGGCACACGTGGCTGGCGCACAGTGTCCCCGTGCGATACACTGTGCCAGCCACGTGCGAAAAAATCCTTTTCATCGCACAGCGTATTCATGGATTTTAGCCTCCGAAACCAGCCGTGGCACAGAGTGGTGCAGCGACCCTGCAGCAGCACCAGTTACGCCCCCAAGAAAAAGCCTTAAAAATTCACAAATCATCGCAAAGGGCTGCACTAACCCTGGACCAGTTCACAGGGCTGCCAAAAAGCAAACGCCAAGCGGGGAACGTGTATTTCAGTGGTTCGCGGGAAGTTTCACACGCGATTGCCTGGGTACGTGTACATCAGGGGTGCGTGGGAAGTAACACACGCAATTCCATCAGGGCACGTGTATTCCAGAGGTGCGCGGGAAGTATCACACGCCAAAACAGCAGGGTACGTGCATTTCAGGGGTGCGCGGGAAGTATCACACGCGATTCCATCAGGGTACGTGGCAGCAGGGTACGTGTATTCCAGGGGTGCGCAGGAAGTATCACACGCGATTCCATCAGGGTACGTGGCAGCAGGGTATGTGTATTCCAGGGGTGCGCGGGGAGCACCACACGTGAATTGCACGTGTGGGTCCTCCCAGGTGTTCCCTCTACACCCTCCACGGCCCCTGCAGGTGGCCCACAACACAGGGGCCTACCCTGCCCATGTCCCGCAGGCAGCCCATCCTCCATGCCCATGCCCCCCAGCCAACCCACATGTCACCTTGCACTACTGCCCACCAACGCATGTCCCCCTGCACCCCCAGCCCCCAGGGGCACCCTCCACCAGGCCCCCACTCATGTCCAACTCATGTCTCCCTGCACCCCCACCCCCAGCAGTGCAGGGGCACCCTCCACCAGGCCCCCACTCATGTCTCCCACCACCACCACCACCCCCAGCAGTGCAGGGGCACCCCCCACCAGGCCCCCACTCATGTCTCCCACCACCACCACCCCCCAGCATCCAGGGGCACCCTCCACCAGGCCCCCACTCATGTCTCCCACCACCCCCACCCCCCAGCAGTGCAGGGCACCCTCCACCAGGCCCCCACACATGTCTCCCATCACCCAAACCCGCCAGCAGTGCAGGGGCAGCCTCCACCAGGCCCCCACTCATGTCTCCCACCACCCCCACCCCCCAGCAGTGCAGGGGCACCCTCCACCAGGCCCCCACTCATGTCTCCCACCACCCCCACCCCCCAGCAGTGCAGGGGCAGCCTCCACCAGGCCCCCACTCATGTCTACCACCACCCCCACCCCCCAGCTGTGCAGGGCACCCTCCACCAGGCCCCCACTCATGTCCAACTCATATCTCCCTGCACCCCCACCCCCCAGCATCCAGGGGCAGCCTCCAGCAGGCCCCCACTCATGTCTCCCTGCACCCCCACCCCCCAGCAGTGCAGGGGCACCCTCCACCAGGCCCCCACTCATGTCTCCCACCACCCCCACACCCCAGCAGTGCAGGGGCAGCCTCCACCAGGCCCCCACTCATGTCTCCCACCACCCCTACCCCCCAGCAGTGCAGGGGCACCCTCCTCCAGGTCCCCACTCATGTCTCCCACCACCCCCATCCCCCAGCAGTGCAGGGGCAGCCTTCACCAGGCCCCCACTCATGTCTACCACCACCCCCACCCCCCAGCAGTGCAGGGCACCCTCCACCAGGCCCCCACTCATGTCTACCACCACCCCCACCCCCAGCAGTGCAGGGCACCCTCCACCAGGCCCCCACTCATGTCCAACTCATGTCTCCCTGCACCCCCACCCCCCAGCATCCAGGGGCAGCCTCCACCAGGCCCCCACTCATGTCTCCCAGCACCCCCACCCCCCAGCAGTGCAGGGGCACCCTCCACCAGGCCCCCACCCATGTCTCCCACCACCCCCACCCCCCAGCAGTGCAGGGCACCCTCCACCAGGCCCCCACACATGTCTCCCATCACCCCCACCCCCCAGCAGTGCAGGGGCACCCTCCATCAGGGCCCCACTCATGTCTCCCACCACCCCCAACCCCCAGCAGTGCAGGGGCAGCCTCCAAGAGGCCCCCACTCATGTCTACCAACACCCCCACCCCCAGCAGTGCAGGGCACCCTCCACCAGGCCCCCACTCATGTCCAACTCATGTCTCCCTGCACCCCCACCCCCCAGCATCCAGGGGCAGCCTCCACCAGGCCCCCACTCATGTCCAACTCATGTCTCCCATCACCCCCACCCCCCAGCAGTGCAGGGGCAGCCTCCACCAGGCCCCCACTCATGTCTCCCACCACCCCCAACCCCCAGCAGTGCAGGGGCACCCTCCACCAGGCCCCCACTCATGTTTCCCACCACCCCCACCCCCCAGCAGTGCAGGGGCAGCCTCCACCAGGCCCCCACTCAGGTCTACCACCACCCCCACCCCCCAGCAGTGCAGGGCACCCTCCACCAGGCCCCCACTCATGTCCAATTCATGTCTCCCTGCACCCCCACCCCCCAGCATCCAAGGGCAGCCTCCACCAGGCCCCCACTCATGTCTCCCTGAACCCCCACCCCCCAGCATCCAGGGGCAGCCTCCACCAGGCCCCCACTCATATCTTCCATCACCCCCACCCCCCAGCAGTGCAGGGGCACCCTCCACCAGGCCCCCACTCATGTTTCCCACCACCCCCACCCCCCAGCAGTGCAGGGGCAGCCTCCACCAGGCCCCCACTCATGTCTCCCACCACCCCCACCCCCCAGCAGTGCAGGGGCACCCTCCACCAGGCCCCCACTCATGTCTCCCACCACCCCCACCCCCCAGCGCTGCAGGGGCAGCCTCCACCAGGCCCCCACTCATGTACCCCAGCCAACATGTCATCACAATCTAGATCCCTGGCCTTATGGTCAGCCTCCAAATGCCAAACACCCACCCGAGTATTGCATCCACCCACTTAGAAATGGCAATAACATGATAGAACCCCAATTGCAAGTTTGGAAATGAACACATGTCCCTCACATACACCCAATGGGTGTCAGCGAATTTCAAAACCCATTTCATGATATGCATGAAACCAATGAGATGATACTACACATTGAAGTTTGAAGAAAAAATATGTATTAAAAGCAACATAAATTGAATCAAAAATAAACAAACAATAATGGAAATTTTAACAAAAAAAACCAGCAGGTCCATGAAATAATGCAAAACCAAAAATCATAATGCAAAGGAAAGGTGTCCAAAGTCACAGTCCACAAAAGTAAATCCAATGGAAAATTAAAATCGAAAACCATTGCTCCATGGGGAAATCATAAAAAAAATTGAAAATCCAAAAATCAACTATATACAGATAAACAATCCAGGATCCATGATCCCAACCGAAGAAATGAAACCTATCTAATAACACTACCTAAAAAAAAAAACTATATACAAAAATGTGGCCCATTGTCCAAAAGGTCCAAAAAAAATGCAAAACCAAAGGAAACCTAACACTAACTACAGAACTATTTACAAGGGCAGCGGGCTAGTCCGACGGCTCACTTCGGGATGTTCCGGGCCAGGGCATCATCAAACTCCTGCTCAATGTCCTGGAAGCGGTCCTCCTCCATGGCCCCGAGGGTCCACAGGGTCGTCCACATGTTCACCCCAAACTCCCTGCGGATTGCCTCGAGGCACTCGGCCCGCCTCAGGGCCCTCCGCATGGAGTTCTCCGCCCTGACCATCGTGAGCTGTGCCTCTTCCGCCCGCTGCCGCTCCGCATCTATGGCCTGGCCCAACCGCTGCCACACGGAAGACACTTCCCGTCTTGGGTCCTCCTGCCCTCCGGCCGATGCCTACCCCTCTGATGGCGAAGGCCCAGAGCCATCATGGCTCCCACCAAGTTGCTGCTGCTGCTGTGCCTCTGCCCGTGCACTGCCTCCTGCTGCCTGCACATCCTCCGCTGGCTGGGGTGCAGTCGTTGATGTGGCCACCCCTGCTGGACATCCGACTCCCGACTGTGGCAGGGATGCCTCCTCCACCAGCCTGGCCGCACCGTCAGAGGCAGCTCCACAGGGCACCCAGGTAACTGATGGGTGGGAAGATGGCACGGAGGACGACTGGCGCATAGGGGGTTCAGTTGAGGAGGGGGTCGTAGCAAGCCCCATCAAACGGAGGAATACGGCCTGGGTGACCTGTCCCAGTAGGCCGACGTGGTCAACGAGCCATTCGAGATGACGTGCAGTCTCCTCATGAAAAGACTGCAGGTCACCTCGCATGGCCCGTTGATGCAACGCCACACCAGTCAGGACAGGCTCAACCCGGACCCGGATAGCCACATCCGCAGGCAGAGGAAGGCCAGTTGTCGTGAGCTCATCCCCTGCCTGAAAACCGGTCTGGATGTAGGCATCCCTGCTGGTGCAAGATGATGCAGTGACAGGATCAGGGACAGGATTGCACACAGGCACCTCTGCGGCGACCTGTGCTGCCTCCTGTCCCTGGTCCTGCACTGCACCACTAGCACCAGTGGAATCCCCACCTCCAGACCCCGTCTCTGTTGCTTGCACGGCCTCCTCCTCCACCAAACCCCCCACCAAGCTGGATGACTCCATGCCATCTTCCCCGTTGGGCCCTGTGGGGTCCCAGCTGCCCCTTCTGCTGCCGAGGAGTCCAACTCCGACCTCCGCCTCTTGGACCTCCCCACGGCAGATGCGGCCTGGGACGCGGCACTGGACTCCTCACTCCCCGACGAGATCACAACCTGGGAGGGGAGCCGGGCCTTGCGCCTCCGGCTGGCGGTGCGATCCCCGCCGCTGTGCTCCACAGCACCTTCTCCGCCCTCTTCATCAGTTGACGCTGCAGACAGGGAGAAATAAAACACAGGCATCAGGGCACTGTCCAATGGACACATACACACATGACAGTTGCACATAAGTGGCATTGGCAAACCTCACACATGGCATCCCAATCGCCAACATACATGTCCGCGACTTCCAACATGTCAAGAAGCGCTGGGAGTACTTCAGGTCCAGGACCCTGAACAAGGCCCGGCGCCTCTTGAAGGCAGCGGATGCTAAGGGGCGCCGGGGCCACTTGTCGGAAGATCAGATGAGGGTCCTGGAACGCATATCCCCAGCGCTCCACGTCCAGGTCCTTGAGAGGCAGACCCGTCTGGAGTCGTGCGGTAAGTGTACATGCATCATGATTGTAAGCTGTGCGTGTGGTGATGTGCCAGTAGTGTGCCAGTAGTGTGCCGGTTGCACATATGTTTGTATGGGGCCGAGTATGGGTGGGGGTGTACAGGGCCGTGAGGCTAACACATGCAAGGGCTGTCATGTGTGAGACAGGGATGGTGCTTTTGTGTGTAGACTTGCATGCCAAATGCAGCTGTGTGGGCACACATGTTTGGATGAATGTGTATGTAAGTAGGCATGTTCGTGATGTCACGCATGTATGTAGTTTTCTGCTGCATGTATCAGCACTGTGTACATGTGCATGTGTGTGTATTTGACAAGGGTGCAACAGTGATGCAACATGGATGCATGGACAGCGGGATGTGGAAGCCTGATTGGCAGATGTGACATGAATGCCCATCTGAACACTGCGACAGTTGGCTGAGGTGTACACATGCATGCAAGTGTGGTGGTGTGCATGCATGTGTAGTGCACTCCCTGTGTTGCATGTGATGTCTGGCTCACCTTTGCCTGCTCATGCTGTTGTATGTGTATGGATGGTGCTGGCAGTTGCGATGTGGCTGTAGTATGGCTCATGTGTGCAAGTTGAAATGACATGTGTGTTGGCGATTGGGATGCCATGTGTGAGGTTTGCCAATGCCACTCATGTGCAACTGTCATGTGTGTATGTGTCCATTGTACAGTGCCCTGATGCCTGTGTTTTATTTCTCCCTGTCTGCAGCGTCAACTGATGAAGAGGGCGGAGAAGGTGCTGTGGAGCACAGCGGCAGGGATCGCACCGCCAGCCGGAGACGCAAGGCCCGGCTCCCCTCCCAGGTTGTGATCTCGTCGGGGAGTGAGGAGTCCGGTGCCATGTCCCAGGCCGCAGCTGCCGGGGGGAGGTCCAAGAGGCGGAGGTCGGAGTTGGACTCCTCGGCAGCAGAAGGGGCAGCTGGGACCCCACAGGGCCCAACGGGGGAAGATGGCACGGAGTCATCCAGGTTGGTGGGGGGTTTGGTGGAGGAGGAGGCCGTGCAAGCAACAGAGACGGGGTCTGGAGGTGGGGATTCCACTGGTGTTAGTGGTGCAGTGCAGGACCAGGGACAGGAGGCAGCACAGGTCGCCGCGGAGTTGCCTGTGTGCAATCCTGTCCCTGATCCTGTCACTGCATCATCTTGCACCAGCAGGGATGCCTACGTCCAGACCCGTTTTCAGGCAGGGGATGAGCTCACGACAACTGGCCTTCCTCTGCCTGCGGACGTGACTATCCTGGTCCGGGTTGAGCCTGTCCTGACTGGTGTGGCGTTGCGTTAACGGGCCATGCGAGGTGACCTGCAGTCTTTTCATGAGGAGACTGCACGTCATCTCGAATGGCTCGTTGACCGCGTCGGCCTACTGGGACAGGTCACCCAGGCCGGATTCCTCCATTTGATGGGGCTTGTTACGACCCCCTCCTCAACTGAACCCCCTATGCGCCAGTCGTCCTCCGTGCCATCTTTCCACCCATCAGTCACCTCGGTGCCCTGTGGAGCTGCCTCTGACGGTGCAGCCGGGCTGGTGGAGGAGGCATCCCTGCCACAGTCGGGAGTCGGACGTCCAGCAGGGGTGGCCACATCAACGACTGCACCCCAGCCAGCGGAGGATGTGCAGGCAGCAGGAGACAGTGCACGGGCACAGGCACAGCAGCAGCAGCAACGTGGTGGGAGCCATGATGGCTCGGGGCCTTCGACATCGGAGGGGCAGGCATCGGCCGGAGGGCAGGAGGACCCAGGACGGGAAGTGTCTTCCGTGTGGCAGCGGATGGGCCACGCCATAGATACGGAGCGGCAGCGGGCGGAAGAGGCACGGCTCATGATGGTCAGGGCGAAGAACACCATGCGGAGGGCCCTGAGGCGGGTCGAGTGCCTCGAGGTAATCCGCAGGGAGTTTGGGGTGAACATGTGGACGGCCCTGCGGAACCTTGGGCCATGGAGGAGGACCGCCTCCGGGACATTGAGCAGGAGTCCGATGATGCCCTGGCCCGGGACATCCCGAAGTGAGCCGTCAGACTAGCCCGCTGCCCTTGTAAATAGTTCTGTAGTTAGTGTTAGGTTTCCTTTGGTTTTGCATTTTTTTTGGACCTTTTGGACAATGGGCCACATTTTTGTATATAGTTTTTTTTTTTAGGTAGTGTTATTAGATAGGTTTCATTTCTTCGGTTGTGATCATGGACCCTGGATTGTTTATCTGTATATAGTTGACTTTTGGATTTTCAATTTTTTTTATGATTTCCCCATGGAGCAATGGTTTTCGATTTTAATTTTCCATTGGATTTACTTTTGTGGACTGTGACTTTGGACACCTTTCCTTTGCATTATGATTTGTGGTTTTGCATTATTTCACGGACCTGCTGATTTTTTTTGTTAAAATTTCCATTATTGTTTGTTTATTTTTGATTCAATTTATGTTGCTTTTAATACATATTTTTTCTTCAAACTTCAATGTGTAGTATCATCTCATTGGTTTCATGCATATCATGATATGGGTTTTGACATTCACTGACACCCATTGGGTGTATGTGAGGGACATGTGTTCATTTCCAAACTTGCAATTGGGGTTCTATCATGTTATTGCCATTTCTAGGTGGGTGGATGCAATACTCGGGTGGGTGTTTGGCATTTGGAGGCTGACCATAAGGGCCAGGGATCTAGATTGTGATAACATGTTGGCTGGGGGACATGAGTGGGGGCCTGGTGGAGGCTGCCCCTGCACTGCTGGGGGGTGGAGGTGGTGGGAGACATGAGTGGGGGCCTGGTGGAGGGTGCCCCTGCACTGCTGGGGGGTGGGGATGGTGGGAGACATGAGTGGGGGCCTGGTGGAGGCTTCCCCTGCACTGCTGGGGGGTGGGGGGGGGTGGGTGACATGAGTGGGGGCCTGGTGGAGGGTGCCCCTGAACTGCTGGGGGGTGGGGGTGATGGGAGACATGAGTGGGGGCCTGGTGGAGGCTGCCCCTGGATGCTGGGGGGTGGGGGTGCAGGGAGACATGAGTGGGGGCCTGGTGGAGGCGGCCCCTGCACTGCTGGGGGGTGGGGGTGGTTGAGACATGAGTGGGGGCCTGGTGGATGGTGCCCCTGCACTGCTGGGGGGTGGGGGTGGTGGGAGACATGAGTGGGGGCCTGGTGGAGGGTGCCCTGCACTGCTGGGGGGTGGGGGTGATGGGAGACATGAGTGGGGGCCTGGTGGAGGGTGCCCTGCACTGCTGGGGGGTGGTGGTGATGGGAGACATGAGTGGGGGCCTGGCGGAGGGTGCCCCTGAACTGCTGGGGGGTGGGGGGGATGGGAGACATGAGTGGGGGCCTGGTGGAGGCTGCCCCTGGATGCTGGGGGGTGGGGGTGCAGGGAGACATGAGTGGGGGCCTGGTGGAGGCTGCCGCTGCACTGCTGGGGGGTGGGGGTGGTGGGAGACATGAGTGGGGGCCTGGTGGTGGGTGCCCCTGCACTGCTGGGGGGTGGGGGTGGTGGGAGACATGAGTGGGGGCCTTGTGGAGGGTGCCCTGCCCTGCTGGGGGGTGGGGGGATGGGAGATATGAGTGGGGGCCTGGTGGAGGGTGCCTTGCACTGCTGGGGGGTGGTGGTGATGGGAGACATGAGTGGGGGCCTGGTGGAGGGTGCCCCTGGATGCTGGGGGGTGGGGGTGATGGGAGACATGAGTTGGACATGAGTGGGGGCTTGGTGGAGGGTGCCCCTGGATGCTGGGGGGTGGGTGTGCTGGGAGACATGAGTGGGGGCCTGGTGGAGGGTGCCCCTGGATGCTGGGGGGTGGGGGTGATGGGGGACATGAGTGGGGGCCTGGTGGAGGGTGCCCCTACACTGCTGGGGGGTGGTGGTCATGGGAGACATGAGTGGGGGCCTGGTGGAGGGTACCCTGCACTGCTGGGGGGTGCGGGTGCAGGGAGACATGAGTTGGACATGAATGGGGCCTGGTGGAGGGTGCCCTGCACTGCTGGGGCGTGGGGGTGATGGGAGACATGAGTGGGGGCCTGGTGGAGTGTGCCCTGCACTGATGGGGGTGGGGGTGATGGGAGACATGAGTTGGACATGAGTGGGGCCTGGTGGAGGGTGCCCCTGGATGCTGGGGGGTGGGTGTGCTGGGAGACATGAGTGGGGGCCTGGTGGAGGGTGCCCCTGGATGCTAGGGGGTGGGGGTGATGGGGGACATGAGTGGTGGCCTGGTGGAGGGTGCCCCTGCACTGCTGGGGGGTGGTGGTGATGGGAGATATGAGTGGGGGCCTGGTGGAGGGTGCCCTGCACTGCTGGGGGGTGGGGGTGATGGGAGACATGAGTTGGACATGAGCGGGGGCCTGGTGGAGGGTTCCCCTGCACTGCTGGGGGGTGGGGGTGCTGGGAGACATGAGTGGGGGCCTGGTGGAGGGTGCACCACAGTGCTGGGGGGTTGGGGTGGTGGGAGACATGAGTGGGGGTCTGGTGGAGGGTGCCCCGGATGCTGGGTGGTGGGGGTGATGGGAGACATGAGTGGGGGCCTGGTGGAGGGTGCCCCTGCACTGCTGGGGGGTGGGGGTGATGGGAGACATGAGTTGGACATGAGTGGGGGCCTGGTGGAGGGTGCCCCTGGATGCTGGGGGGTGGGTGTGCTGGGAGACATGAGTGGGGGCCTGGTGGAGGGTGCCCCTGGATGCTAGGGGGTGGGGGTGATGGGGGACATGAGTGGTGGCCTGGTGGAGGGTGCCCCTGCACTGCTGGGGGGTGGTGGTGATGGGAGACATGAGTGGGGGCCTGGTGGAGGGTGCCCTGCACTGCTGGGGGGTGGGGGTGATGGGAGACATGAGTTGGACATGAGCGGGGGCCTGGTGGAGGGTGCCCTGCACTGCTGGGGCGTGGGGGTGATGGGAGACATGAGTGGGGGCCTGGTGGAGTGTGCCCTGCACTGATGGGGGTGGGGGTGATGGGAGACATGAGTTGGACATGAGTGGGGCCTGGTGGAGGGTGCCCCTGGATGCTGGGGGGTGGGTGTGCTGGGAGACATGAGTGGGGGCCTGGTGGAGGGTGCCCCTGGATGCTAGGGGGTGGGGGTGATGGGGGACATGAGTGGTGGCCTAGTGGAGGGTGCCCCTGCACTGCTGGGGGGTGGTGGTGATGGGAGACATGAGTGGGGGCCTGGTGGAGGGTGCCCTGCACTGCTGGGGGGTGGGGGTGATGGGAGACATGAGTTGGACATGAGCGGGGGCCTGGTGGAGGGTTCCCCTGCACTGCTGGGGGGTGGGGGTGCTGGGAGACATGAGTGGGGGCCTGGTGGAGGGTGCACCACAGTGCTGGGGGGTTGGGGTGGTGGGAGACATGAGTGGGGGTCTGGTGGAGGGTGCCCCGGATGCTGGGTGGTGGGGGTGATGGGAGACATGAGTGGGGGCCTGGTGGAGGGTGCCCTGCACTGCTGGGGGGTGGTGGTGATGGGAGACATGAGTGGGGGCCTGGCGGAGGGTGCCCCTGAACTGCTGGGGGGTGGGGGGATGGGAGACATGAGTGGGGGCCTGGTGGAGGCTGCCCCTGGATGCTGGGGGGTGGGGGTGCAGGGAGACATGGGTGGGGGCCTGGTGGAGGCTGCCGCTGCACTGCTGGGGGGTGGGGGTGGTGGGAGACATGAGTGGGGGCCTGGTGGTGGGTGCCCCTGCACTGCTGGGGGGTGGGGGTGGTGGGAGACATGAGTGGGGGCCTTGTGGAGGGTGCCCTGCCCTGCTGGGCGGTGGGGGGATGGGAGATATGAGTGGGGGCCTGGTGGAGGGTGCCTTGCACTGCTGGGGGGTGGTGGTGATGGGAGACATGAGTGGGGGCCTGGTGGAGGGTGCCCCTGGATGCTGGGGGGTGGGGGTGATGGGAGACATGAGTTGGACATGAGTGGGGGCTTGGTGGAGGGTGCCCCTGGATGCTGGGGGGTGGGTGTGCTGGGAGACATGAGTGGGGGCCTGGTGGAGGGTGCCCCTGGATGCTGGGGGGTGGGGGTGATGGGGGACATGAGTGGGGGCCTGGTGGAGGGTGCCCCTACACTGCTGGGGGGTGGTGGTCATGGGAGACATGAGTGGGGGCCTGGTGGAGGGTACCCTGCACTGCTGGGGGGTGGGGGTGCAGGGAGACATGAGTTGGACATGAATGGGGCCTGGTGGAGGGTGCCCTGCACTGCTGGGGCGTGGGGGTGATGGGAGACATGAGTGGGGGCCTGGTGGAGTGTGCCCTGCACTGATGGGGGTGGGGGTGATGGGAGACATGAGTTGGACATGAGTGGGGCCTGGTGGAGGGTGCCCCTGGATGCTGGGGGGTGAGTGTGCTGGGAGACATGAGTGGGGGCCTGGTGGAGGGTGCCCCTGGATGCTAGGGGGTGGGGGTGATGGGGGACATGAGTGGTGGCCTGGTGGAGGGTGCCCCTGCACTGCTGGGGGGTGGTGGTGATGGGAGACATGAGTGGGGGCCTGGTGGAGGGTGCCCTGCACTGCTGGGGGGTGGGGGTGATGGGAGACATGAGTTGGACATGAGCGGGGGCCTGGTGGAGGGTTCCCCTGCACTGCTGGGGGGTGGGGGTGCTGGGAGACATGAGTGGGGGCCTGGTGGAGGGTGCACCACAGTGCTGGGGGGTTGGGGTGGTGGGAGACATGAGTGGGGGTCTGGTGGAGGGTGCCCCGGATGCTGGGTGGTGGGGGTGATGGGAGACATGAGTGGGGGCCTGGTGGAGGGTGCCCCTGCACTGCTGGGGGGTGGGGGTGATGGGAGACATGAGTTGGACATGAGTGGGGGCCTGGTGGAGGGTGCCCCTGGATGCTGGGGGGTGGGGGTGATGGGGACATGAGTTGGACATGAGTGGGGGCCTGGTGGAGGGTGCCCCTGCACTGCTGGGGGGTGGGTGTGCTGGGAGAAATGAGTGGGGGCCTGGTGGCGGGTGCCCCTGGATGCTGTGGGGTGGGGGTGATGGGAGACATGAGTGGGGGCCTGGTGGAGGGTGCCCTGCACTGCTGGGGGGTGGGGGTGCTGGGAGACATGAGTTGGACATGAGTGGGGGCCTGGTGGGGGGTGCCCCACAGTGCTGGGGGGTGGGGGTGCTGGGAGACATGTGTTGGTGATCAGTAGTGCAAGGTGACATGTGGGTTGGCTGAGGGGCATGGCCATGGTGGATGGGTTGCCTGTGGGACATGAGCAGGGGTGCAGGGTAGTCCCCTGTGGTGTGGGCTGCCTGCAGGGGCCGTGAAGGGTGTAGAGGGAACACCTGGGAGGACCCACACGGCCAAATCACGTGTAGCACTCCCCGGCCCACCGAAATACACGTACCCTGATGGAATCGCGTGTGAAACTTCCTGCGCACCTCGGAATACACGTACCCTGCTGAAATCGCGTGTGGGACTTCCCGAGCACCCCGAAGTACACGTACCCAAGCCAATCGCGTGTGGAACTTCCCGCGCACCCTGAAGTACACGTACCCAGGCCAATCGCGTGTGGAACTTCCCGCCGCATCCCGAAACACACGTACCCAGGCCAATCGCGTGTGGAACCTCCCGCGCATCCCGAAACACACGTACCCAGGCCAATCGCGTGTGGAACTTCCCGTGCACCCCGAAGTACACGTACCCAGGCCAATCGCGTGTGGAACCTCCCGCGCATCCCGAAACACATGTACCCAGGCCAATCGCGTGTGGAACTTCCCGCGCACCCCCAAGTACACGTACCCAGGCCAATCGCGTGTGGAACTTCCCGCCGCATCCCGAAACACATGTACTCAGGCCAATCGCATGTGGAACCTCCCGCGCATCCCGAAACACACGTACCCAGGCCAATCGCGTGTGGAACTTCCCGCGCACCCCGAAGTACACGTACCCAGGACAATCGCGTGTGGAACCTCCCACGCATCCCGAAACACACGTACCCAGGCCAATCGCGTGTGGAACTTCCGGCGCACCCAGAAGTACACGTACCCAGGCCAATCGCGTGTGGAACTTCCTGTGCACCCCGAAGTACACGTACCCAGGCCAATCGCATGTGGAACTTCCTGCGCATCCCAAAACACACGTACCCAGGCCAATCGCGTGTGGAACTTCCCACGCACCCCAAAGTCCACGTACCCAGGCTAATCGCGTGTGGAACTTTCCGCGCATCCCGAAACACACGTACCCAGGCCAATCGCGTGTGGAACTTCCCGCGCACCCCGAAGTACACGTACCCAGGCCAATCGCGTGTGGAACTTCCCGCGCATCCCGAAACACACGCACATGCTACTATTTTTCACACAGCGGGTGTCCGTGTTTGTCGGTACCCCTTTGCACCTCATTTGTCCCAGAGGGCCACTGTATGGACCATTCATCATGGCTGTATATGGGTGCTTTGTGTTGGCGCACATTTTGGCGCACATTTATTTCAGGCGCAGGGACGCTACCGCCTGCTTTCTTGTGGTGTACTTGTTTGGCCCTGTGCGCGTCTTTGACCGTGCACTGGTTTGCCCTATTCGATTCCATGAATACGGGTTGTAGGCGAGCGTGTGGGCGTTCCGCGCACTTGCCTCCTGTACTTCCCCTGTGAGTCCCATATTTTCACGCGTTGCTCCCCATTCCGAGTGTTACGCCCCGTGTTCCGCCTACTTTTGTGATGTGCGCCGCGCTATGTGCGATTTCGCAGTGGCCGTGGCGCACGCTGTTGGATGACCTGTGCGCCGGCGTGCGCGGCGCACTTTTTCAGCGCACATCCAATGTTTTTCTCGCGCACGGACTTCCATGAATCGATGTGCGCTGGTTTCCCTGTGATTTTCGCACTTGCACTGCGATTTTCTGCGCAGGAATTTTCGGCGCACATTAATTCCATGAATCGACCCCTTAATGCAGTAACTATAGCATGCACGGATATATACAGACATGACAGGAGGATAGCTCTGTGGCAACGCGCGGGTCTTGGAAGCAAGACCATGCTGAGCAAATTGAATCGTGGATCCGTGCTTGAAAAAAACAAGCACATTATAAATAACCTGCACTTCCACAATTCAATGAAACTAGCGCCTAGCTCCCTATGGGTTATGTGCGCTGCAAATAAAAATGCAAATAAATGTGGTGGTGGCAGTGGTTGGGAAACATTGGGAATTTTGGAGAACTATACCACTACAAGACTCTTGAGGCCAATCACTGTTGCAATGTCCTTAATTTCTGAGGATTAGGAGTTCCGGTGATTGGGAGCTTGGTAGGTGATTAATACAAGCCGGAGGCAGTGTGAGGTGAAGAGGGGACAGTGAGGTTATGGACAGCATGGGAGTGTAGCGTGTGAGAGGGAGAATTCGGGGTGATATGCATCCTGGTTCAGGGTGGGGGACTAGTCGATGGATCAATTTAAATACAAAAAGAAGGGCTTTGAAAATGAATTGATTTTGCATAGATATCCACTCAAAGCAAAGGCAGTGCATGTCTGTATGCAAATATCATGGGATGTTGTAGAGGGTACAGGTAGCAAAGTTCAATACTGTGTTTAGAAGAGGAGCACTGCAGTAGAGGTGGTGCGCCATGAGTAGACAGACATGCTGCGGGCCTGGGTGGCAATGAGCCATAGTAGTGCAGACAATGTAGTGCTAAAATCGTAGATCTTTGTTAAAGAGCCTCTCAGATTATAAGGCTTGGGGATGGGTTAAGGAACTCTGGTTAAATGCATGTTTATGATGCAAAGTGGTTTGCAGGAAGATGAGAGAGTTGGGTAGCCTAGAGGAAAGGTACCGGCTTAGTCAGGCTAGTGGGTGGTCATTGAGAGTGGGGGGAATGTGAAGGTGTGGGTGGTGGAAAGAAGGCCGGAGAAGAAAGAAGAGGATAGAGATGGTAGGGTGTCTATATTAAATTTCAGAGCTTTTGGAGAAGTGGCTGTATAGTTTGCAAGAATGAAAGCAGTGGGAGAAGAAGAGGTTAGTGCAATAATTTGACTTGGAAGAGTCTGGCACAGTAGGGAGTGTAAGGACAGAGAGCAAGGCGCGATCCCTTGTAAGAAGGAAGGAGAGAATGAGAGTTGGTTTAACACCAGCAGGGCGGCTAACAGTGCATGCTTGTTCCCTACTATTAGAAAGCTGTGAAGATCCACAGCTCAGGGAGTGTGCAGAGGGAGTGAAGGAGTCAGTAGAATAATGGTGCACACAAGGATCTCTAAAACGTAAACCAATAAGTTATAGATGAAGGATCGTAACCACTGACATTGCTTTTGTCAGCCTTTCGTACCATTATTTATAGTCCTTCCGAACCATTACAGGAGAGGGTCAGCCATTTGCAAATCAGTTTTGTTGCGTTGGCCGTATTGGCTATATCAGTGAGGTAGCGCCTAGTTCCGTAAGGCACAGGAAGCAAGCAACACATGTCTGGGTACATCCTCTCCCTTAGAGAGACAAACTAAAACCAAAGAGTGGTGGGTGAAAGGTTTTGAAACAATCATAACCACTGGCATTGGTCTGGCAACCTCCCATAGCATCATTGTTTTACTCTACTTTTCTCTTACAGGATAGGGTCATCCATATGACTATCAGGGTTGAGGTGGGAATATGTCTGATTTGTATGTGTTCCCTTATCCAATGCCAGGGCAGGCTAAACATTGATGGATGAAAGGTAGATGTCAATAATGCCAATAAAATTTAAAAAATTAAATGGTCCAGAAATGTCAATTCAATGGAATCAGTAAAAGTTCAAATAATTTAGCATTTAGATAGCGCTACAGACCCTCAGGTATCCGAGTGCTGCTCATTATTACCCACCGTGTGTGATGCTCATTTATCGATCTCAGAAGGATGAAAAGCTGAGTTTGGCGCTGCCAGGATTCGAACCTGCGTCAGCAAGCTCTGCACAAATGTCAAAGCAAGCGCTCTACTCGCTGTGCTATCCGAGTGGCTAATGATAGGGGCTAATTCGATTCAAGACAGAGGTGGAGAGGAGGAGGTGGCAAATAAAACCTTTAAGAATTGTATTTGTCTACATCCTGCCATTTAATGCTGCTATACGAAACCCTGCAATCGAATTCGAATCGGCAAGAGGTAATCCACCAGGTTCAACAAGCTGTTGCAAGTCCCTTAGTCTTTTAGGGAAGGGAACTTTGATTTTACCGCAGGACACTCGGGCGCCCTAAAATTGGGCATATGAATTCACCATAGGTTGAAGGGCATGGGCAAGTTTATTCTACCATGGACCACAGTCGCTCTGTTCTTTGTAGTTCCACCGCCAGTTCTGCCCTATCTTGCTTGTCCAGCACAGTTGTCTTTTAGAATACCAGGGGTAGCAGTTGGTACCATGGAAAAGCCCCCTGCTACCACTGAGGGGCGGCAGCAGGTGTGGGATGCTCACCAGATGTAATACACAGTGATTAGGTGTTCATGTAATGGGCCATTTCCCAGCATATTCCCTGTAAATGAGGGACATGACAATGTGCACTTGGCTTTTTCTGGGGAGGCCCACCTTAACAGGGGGTGGGGGGATTAAAGGATTGGTAACCTTCAATACCATGCATGGGTCAGTAGCTATGTGTGCGCAACTACTTCTTACCTAGAGGTTCTTTGGTGTGAACCTCAGACAAATATGTCATGATATTTATATGAAGAGTTTGGCCAACCTCTGGATCAATTTTGCAGGTGCAATTCTTGTAATGCATAATTAGCTGTTTTTCTCATTAGTTGTCCACCCGTCCAGGCGTTCGAGCATTGATTTCATTAATGAACGACTCATGACTTATTGTTGAGAACACTGCGCATGGTCAAACTTCTGGCCCTCCTGACCCTACGAGGGCTGGCACCCACACTCAGGGAATGCACACTACAGGACAAATAGATCTGGATAGGATTGTTAAAAATGCAGTAAATCAAAAGAAACGATCTGGTGATAGCAAAGCAAACAGGACATAAAGTGATCACAAAATGCAAGTCCTCTGCGCTAATGTGAATTATTGAATGTTAATGTTTTATTAATGTAGCGAGAAAGTAAAGAAGAAAAACATTAAATATGTTCCTAGTCAGTGGTGCTGTTTTAATGATCAAAGTATATTAGAATGTTCAAGAAACTACATCTCCTTTGCGCAGATAATGGCAACGTCTTCCAGAAATGATCGTTCCTCGTTAATTAAGGCCTTGAAAATGCTACATTACTGCCAGCCTATGATCTTCCTGGAAAAACTCGCTGCTTTAATAATAGCACCGAGGATCCATTTTGTAATTATTCCTCTACGGCTATAAATCTTAATCCTAGGGTGTAACGCACCGATAACGCTGAGAAGTCGCAGGGATTATTAAAAGTGATAATTCACTTTGTCTAGAGGGCACAAGGAATTACTCCTTTTCATCACTGTCTTCAGACCCCCTACTTTCCTCCTATCTTTAGGTGTTTAACTGCCATGCCATAGTTATTAACCAGGGCGCCATCAGATCTCATTATTCCTGTCATGCAGAAATCAGGCAGAAAGTATAACTGATGCGCCGAGCGAGCCGCAATGCAATGGCTGCCCAACCACCCGTTGCAAACTGACAGGAGACCGCCTTATGTATTAGACCACCAGACTGCCATCTCTTAAATGTATACTTGTTTTTTTCTCCTCAGGTCGGCTGGCAATTGAAGAACCTTGTTAATGCCCTCCGAGAAGACCCCAACGGTGTGATATTGACCTTAAAGAAACGTCCTCAAAATACCCTGGCTTCCGCCCCGGCACTACTCAAGAATGTGAGGTGGAAACCGCTCGCACTACAGGTGAGTAGGAGTTGCTTAACAGTGTGCACTGTTTACCTATGGCTATTTAGGGTGGGCTTGAGTCTGGGACACTCACTACAATATCAACATGTTCTCAAATAGGAAGGTGAGTCCTGAGGGCTTAGTCGCAAAGACGATATTTTCAATGATTCACTAAAGATAATAGGTCGTGTCACATGTCACACCTAAATCAAAATTCAGAAGTGTCTATATGACCTGAAATTGTGAACCCACGGGTATTTTCAAGTCAGCAGGTAGTCAACTTCCAATAAACATAAAGGTCTCCCAGTGTTAAGGCTTAGCGACAGTTAAACGTCATTTTCAGGGGAAAACAACATTAGATTTGTGTGAGAGTTAAGGCAATTCATTACCTTAATGTGGACTTTATACCGCTGAATTTTTAGTAGTCAAGTGTATACACAGGCTTATGAATCCAAGGTGGACCATACTAGCATCCCAAAGGTATCTTGTGATTTGCAAATGGTCACTAGTCGTAAATACCAAATTGAACAATTTCCTGAAGGCTAGAGCCACTGTGCCAGCTGAAGATTTGGGGAGGCCCATTTCAAAATGATGCCCCCTTGCCTTCAACTTTGAAACCCCTGCTGCATATGTCAGCATGGGTCCATGTTTTGTGGTTTAAGATTTGTATTTATTTATTTATTTATTGTGCCTATGGCTTATACATAAACCTTACAGATTATCAAAAAGCAAAAAACTAAAACAGTAATACATCCCAGCAATTGTGTACATTATATGTGATTCTACAAATCAATAAACTTACTTTTAAAAACACAGTGAAAAGAGATCATACCAATTCTTCTCAGTTAAAATTCCTGTGTTATTAATAGATGTAGAGTGCATTCATACGTGCTTAGTTAGGAACAACACCAACCACCCTTGTAATAGCCTAACTAGTTTGTTTGTAATAGAGGACGATAAGAATCATGTCCCCTAATAGGTTCTGTTTCCTTTTGATTATTTTAAAATCTCTCTCCTTACATCTAATAGGTGCCAGTAACAGAGATAGTTGGACCCCTGCTAACATTTCCCTCCAAAAGTGTGCTTGTACATACAGCATATAGCCTCCAACATGTTTAAGCCTTACCGGGGTGGGGGGTTTGGAAGTTTGGGCATTCCATAAGAAGGTGCTCAAGAGTCTCATTAACACCCCTCTCTAGGCAATAGCTGCATATTGTTTGTCTCTTGGGATTCCCGATCTAGTCCCCTCCACTTCCAGATACGCAAAGAGGTTCAATCTAAGTCTTAAAAATGGCATCCTCCATTTGGGGCAGGGAAATGTATTAATGTAAGGCTCGAACTTATGATAAGGCTTCTCTTGTCAAGACATATTTTAGTGTAAATAATACTTGATGATAGTTGCTTGGGTATTGCTCCAATCAAATTCCCATAAGGCTTTCTTTACTTTACACGGAGTGAGAATCAAAGTCTCACTTGACGGGTTAACATTGATTAGAAGAGCGTCACACTCTTTTATCCAAGTTAGTAAATGGGCAGAGCGTCTGTTTTTCATCAACATGTTCAATTTGGTAAGTAGCAAATTTTTTCAGTGGGTCCAAGATTTTTCTATAGAATGCGAGAGTTCTCCATTTAATCAGAGATGGCATTGAAAGAAGCCTACATTCGTATCTAATAATGGGAGTTGGTACGCAATTTGAGAGTCTGAGCCTTTTGCGCCACATGAGCCCTCCAATTCCTGCCAATCCAAATCCTTGTAGCTGAAAAAGATCTCTGGGTCATACAGCAATGCTGGGATTACTTTAGCTCCAGAGTGTTTCACTATTGGCATAAGAAAATAGCGTCCACATCTGAGTTAAGCCTTCTCATCTGAGAAGTTAATACCCCACTTTTCTTTTTTAATTTGTCAAACTGGAGCGCTACATGAGGATGATTATATATAGAGAATCCAAAATATATTTATATTGATCTACTATGTCCATCACTCCTACATTGATATTCCAGCTGTAATGTGATTTCTGCTTCTTACCAGAGAAAATCATCATGTTCGATTTGTGTGTGTTAACAGACAGTTCCCAGATCCCCATACAGGTTGCCAGAGGATCCATCGGCACTGAAGACCTGTGGGGGTCTGATCTGGAATGACCAGATCGTCAGCGTAGGCCAGATACTTGACAGCTAAGGTACATACACGTTGACGAACAGCTCTCACTTGTTTAAGATGTTCAGCCAAGTCTGACAGGTAAAGATTAAAAAGTGCCAGGGCTAGCACACAATCTTGCCGGAGCGCCCTGTCGTTTCTAACAGCCTCCTGACATGAGACCATTGCTGTTCAAGCATATTCTTACATTGGTGGCTGTATGGATAGTTATTAGGATTTCAAGAATAGAATCTGGGTCTTTCTATGTTTTTAGTTTATTCCAAAGGATGTGTCATGCTCACCTGAATCTCCACAGGAGCGATGGATTGCTTCGACCTCTGTTCTGCTCTCCCCTCTCCCGGAAACCAACTCTTTCTCCCTTCACCTGGGGTTCAATCTGTAAGATAAAGAATGTGTTTATAATAGTGCCCAAACCCAGAGACCCTCCCTTGAGACTCCCCGTTGGTTCAAGCGCTGTGTCTAAAAGGAGGGGGCTCACCTCTTGTTTTAGGAAGGTGGGCTCTCCGTCCTGGCTCTGCAGGGGCGCTATGGTGCGGGCTGGATGGTTGCCGTGCTGACTTGAAGCTGTTCTCCTTGCTTGGTTTGGTGGTGCTGCTGAGAAGAATGGCAGAGCCGCTCCCCTTATTGGCGGTTGGAAAACATTCAACAGTCCTGAATAATGTTCCAGGGCCAGTTACTTCACTGACCCTTAGTGCTGTGATTCTTTTGAGTATAATGTCCAATGTCCTCGGATTTCCCAGTTGCTTCACTGGGTTTGCAAGGAAGAAGTGCGGGTTTGTATTGCCTTTGTGGATATTGCTCACTGAGTGTCTATAAAAACTAACCTGTCTTTCTCTTGTGTTTTCTTTTCCTTGCAGATTGCCAAAGGAAACTCCAACGGGCGGTGAAGATCAGAAAACCCGTAACTCAGACAGGCGGTGAAGATCAGAAGGACCGCGAGTGAAGAATGAAGCTGCCGACGCCGTCGGAAAGCCGTGGAAAGGTGAGTAGAAACTGCCGCTGTACTAATGCTTCTGTCCTTTTTCTCTTTCAGATGCGGAGCTCGTAGTAGCGAAGATGGAGGCCCAGCCAGGCGCCGGAACTGCAGGTAAACCGTAAAAGACTCCAAAGATTGGGGTCAGGTAAGCGCATCCTCGATGCAACAGAGGAATACATGAAGCAAGTCTTGTTCTTTGGGCGTGGCTTTTATAGAGAGCCTCGTCTGAAGACTAGAGCATTGCATTAGTTCTGGATTGCCCAAAAAGGGGTCCATGCTAGTGGAACAGGAAGTCTCATGTTATTCTATGGTTGCAGGGGTTTTCATTGGCTGACATGGATATTAACCATGTTTTTGCTCTCCATGCTTTCACCCACAATGCACCTGCCTGTCTTCCCTTCTGCCTACCATGAACTGGATATGAGGGCGACTTGATAATGTCACCTAGTCTAGTGCCCATGACAGGATGGACCTACTGGCACTTTCAAAGATTGAAGAAAGATCTGTGAAGGCCAAATATAATGTGCTCTTTTCAGCCCTTTTACTCCTCAGCAATAGTGTGAGCCGAAATGCTTTGAGTTGTGTGCCTAGACAACATCATCCAAACTCTCTGCCTCAGAGGTCCATTCATTGAGGGCCCCGAGTATTGCTGCAGAAAAGATTTTACTACCAACGTCCGAGAGGGCTATTGGATGGCAGTTGAGTGGTGACAACCTATCCCACTTTTTAATGACTGGACTCAGGAAGGATGTTTTCCATGAAATCAGTATGGTCTTAGATTTCTGTATGTTCTGGAATAACATGAACAGAATGCCAGCCCACAATTTTCAATCTCCCTTTGGGACATAGTTCGAAAGACCATCTGGTCCTGCTGCTCTCGATGGCTTAGCTTGATGAATCAAATGTTCGATGTCCGCAAAAGCTATAAGCGCCTGCCAAGGTGATATTTTTAAATGCACAAGGACCATAGAAATACCTTATACGTGTTTTTTGTGCCCAAGACATTTCAGTTGGTGCAGTTTTGTATCCTGATCATACATTCAATATATAATGCGGAAGGAAAGGCATTTTGCAAGATCATTTCTTTTATATCTCATACTGCATAACATGTTTAATATCTTCTTTGCTGAGTTACGGGTCTCCTGGATCAATATATTGCCAATGCGGCTTCCTCGGTAAATATGTGAATGCCCGCAGCCTAAACCTGTACTTGTGTTTCTGTCAAAATCCTAAATAATGCCATGCAGGGGGCGTGTTGTGTAGATATTACTAATGGATGGGTTTATTGTACCCGGCAGAGTACAACAAAGAAAGGTAGACTGCAGGGATGAGGGGAACTGGGGGGCAGGGTGAAACCCGCAGTCATTACTTAATAAAATCCAAGTGGGCGGGTTTTAAATACTTGGGGATTGACCTATCAAACAATCGGCACGAAATGAATTCTAGAAACCTAGCCCGTTAATGGGGAACAGTCTCTGACGACATGAAGAGATGGCAAGGTTTACACCTATCACTGTGGGGCAAAGTGCAGATTGTTAAAATGGCGATCATCCCGAACATTAACTACATATTTGGCACACTCCCACTACGGCCCCCAAAGAATTTCTTCAAAGATGTCACCCGGGGAATCAAAAACATCCTCTGGGGACGCCGTGACCTAGGGTAAACCTGGACAAGCTGCATGAGGGACCTCGATCGGGGGGAATGAAAGGACCACGTGTAGAACTAGACTACTTGACGCATTGCCTATCGGAAATGGTGAGCGTGGTGGCGGAGTGGATCCAGATATGGGAGTGGCTACGGGTAGAAATGGGAGCTGCGAAAGCCAACTGCAAACATGAACTCGCCTACGGAGACAAAAAGGAACTAAGCAAACATCTGATAGCGGCAGCTACGCTCACAGCTGGACAAGAGCACACAGACTCATGCTGGTAGACCCAGACCTTCACTTGCAGGCCTTTATAATGCACCTGTAAGGTGGGAATTGATAAGAACATTTTCAGGTGGAATGTGTGGGGGTCACGGGTATAAACAGGACAGGAGATGTGTGGACAGATGGCAGAATGATCTCCTTTAGAGTCCTTTAGCAGAGGCGGGCACTCCCGAATAACCCGGATGTGAAAATATATCCAATTAAAGGTCTGCGTGAAATTGGCGATGAAAATAAACCAACAAAAGGGGATTAGTTCCCTGATAGAACAATTCATGCAGAAATGTAGGGGGTGTAAACAGTTATTATCTAAGGAAAACGGAATAGGATATGCTACTGACGGCTACTCTGCAGGACAAAATACGGAATGGCCGCAAACACAAATGGGAACAGCCACTAAAGGTTTCTTTGAAGACACGCAATGGGACTCTAGATTGAGACATAATACGAAAGGACTACGAGAGGCCAGAACGAAGTTTGCAGAGTTTAAGATATTGCATGGCTGCCAAGCAAATTACTGGAGGAAGGTTTATGCCAGGAAAGCAAATGTTGGTGGTGCAATGATACGAATGCAAATATAGTGCACATACTATGGACCTGCCAGAAGCTAAAAGAATACTGGTCCTGAGCCATATAGATATGACAAGTAGAAGGAGGATTGAGCGCGAGGCAAGAACTATATGGCTACACGACTGGCGTGTCAGCTCGTCCTCACACACTGCGAAAGATGTCTAGCCATAGCGATATTGTGCATACTTAGGAAGTGGAGTCCTACAATTATCCCGACACACCAGGAATGGCTTGACATAATTTCGAAAGTATCGGCTTACGAACAAGTAACATGTAAGATGCGAGATGAATTTGATTCATTCACTGACATATGGAGCAGCTTCCTAAAAGTGAGCAACAGGGATTCCTCCAGGCATTGAGTAAAGGGAGTAGCCTTGATTAGTTGTCTGCATTGTACAAGATTCCGACTTTTCTGTCTACTTTTTGTGTTTGTTTCTTTATGTTAGAAAGTTTCTGTTGCCTAGCTAGTGTTTAAGATTGAGACACTGTGGGGCAGGCCTAGGCTAGCAGGGGTCATTCGGGTGAGAGAGCAAGTTGTCATCCTAAACGTTCTGAAACTGGAAGAAGTAAGGTCAACAGATATTAATATTAAGTGCGAGCAGAAGCAGTGATCGGAAGGCATTACGTGAATACGGGGCGCGCCAGCCAGGAGCATGTTCTACTACATGCAAGGTGAGAATCCCTCCGTGCAGATGGAGACTTGCCTCCTCACTCAAAGTCACTCTGTGCTCATTCTCGGCGATGCTTTGCTCATGTTTATTGAAAGTAAATTATCAGTATCTGGCTGTATGCTCTGAATGCTTCCCATGACTTTGTCAGTAAAAAAGTCAATAAAGAATAAGTTAACAAAAAAAAATCCATTAACTTTCTTTGAGAGGTGGGGTGGGGCAAAGTGTGATTTATTTTAAAATGTTTTTATTGGCATTTAAATTAGACATTCAGACATTCAGTAGGTTATGTCAATATCAGTTTGAAATATAACCAATACATTAACAACAAAACAAACAAACAGTCTTCCCGGCAGTGTACTCGCTAGAGGGTTGATGTTCTCAACTTGTGGGCTCAGCTAGCGCTTGTGGTATAGCTGGCCGTCTGTTGTGTAAAATGCATGGGTGTTGTTTGCCCCATTGCCGAATGTCTGTTTCTTGATAGCCACCTTCTCTACTGTGAGTAAATTCCAGGTTCACAGGGGTTTGTCGTCTGATGGGTGAAACATGTCCCAGGTCAGGGATTTCCATGCCTCGCAGGCCGAGCATGTGCCGTCTCCTGCTTTGGCTACCCCATCCCCCCAAATACTGGTTTGCACTCCAACCAGTGTTCCAGCTCTTTAAGCCACTTGGCGTATTGTAGGCCCCTCGCTGTTTTCCACGCCATCACAATGGCCCTTTTAGTTAGCACACCGGCCATTTCCATGAATTTAACAATATGACTGATTTTGCTTATTGGCGGGTAGGCGCCCAATAAGCATTCTTTTGGTGTCTACTCATATGGGGCCACTCCCGCTTTCTTACAGGCTTGTTCTATTTTGGTCCAGAAGAGCTGGATCTTTGTGCAGCCCCAGAACATGTACGCCATTCCTGCCTCTTCAGAGCTGCACCAGGGGCACAATGGGATCGTGTTTTTGTTGAATTTGGCTTTTCTGCTCAGGGTCATGTATGTTCTGTGTAGGACATTTAGTTGGATTAGCCTGAATCTTGCGTTTCTAGACACTTCTCTGAGGTATAGCAGGATTCTCTCCCATTCCTTTTCGGTTATGCAGATTCCCAAGTCTGCTTCCCATGCCTTCTTTAGGGTGTTGCTCTTGGTGTTGGGCCTATCTGTGAGTTGAGTATATAACCTGGAAATCGGTTTCCAACCCTGCCCCAGGTTGTGCATTAGTGTTAGGGTGGGGTCTGCTTCTGGTTCTTCCGGCCACGCTCTGCATTTCACTTTTGCCACCTCCCTGATCTTTCGGTACCATAAGAATTGGCCTTTAGATAGCCCCTCCTTGGTCCCCATAGATTCAAATTCCCTGAAGGTGTCCTCCTCATACACATCTCCCCAAGTGTAGATGCTGTGGCCCTTCCATAGTCTTATTGACGCCAATTCTGTCTGGTTGGCGCAGGCGTTGGCGGCAATCAACGTTTCTGGGGAATGCGGGGCAAAGGTCTGATGACCCATTTCAAATGTAAAAACTTGAAAGGCCATGACGCCCGTCCTGCAGGACTGTTGCTCAGATGCTTGTTTCTATGGGAACATGATATTCACCCTTCCCTTTGTGGGTACCGAGACTGCAAGGTCATCTATGGTGTGTTGCTCCACTTTGTAGCAGAGGCCTTCTGACCCTTGCAGTTCTTCATCCCTATAAAGTCTCCCAATGAAGATATTTGGTTCTGGCCATGCCAGCTACAGAATCAAAGTGCAACAGCACATTGCTACCCTACAATCCTCTTCCACATTCTAGAGTCACCTGGACCAAGTTGCGTCTAACTTTCTGACATGCCTATACCAATAAACTAATGAATGCCTGCAAACTGTACCTATCTACAAATAGCAGCATTATTCTTGGCAGAGCTCTAATCCTATCCAAGCTGCGCTATTGCAACACCCTACTCCTAGGATCCTCCAAATGAAATTTGAATAAATTACAAGTCTTACAGAACAATGCACTTAGATTGGCCCTAAATATTCCACGTTCCAACCACATCTCTGCCATTAAACGGGACACCCACTGGCTCCCAGTGCTCGACAGAATCTCCCTGTGCACGTTAGTAATCACACACAAATGTCTTTATGATTCTGCACCCACATATCTGGCTGACAAATTCTCCAGGAACCAATCCAACAGGCCCACTACATCCGTGTATTCACACTGCCTCAACGTCCCTAAGTTCAACTTGAAAACTGCAGGAGGGTCTAGCTTCCCGGTGCTAGCAGCAAAGCTATGTAATTTCCTCCCTGTAGATCTCAGGGCTGAACCGTCCTTCTGGGCCCTTAGATCTAAAGTAAAAGCATGGCTCTTTGCCCAGCAAAATTAAATTTAGCACTGACTATCTCTAACTCTATTCACTTACAAGCCTGATTTACACCTGTTTTATATTGTCTTGTTAAATTAACTGCATCTGTATTCATGTCATATCCTCTTTGTATATCTTCTCCTATGCCGGCTTGCTGACCGATATGTAACATGTGTCATGGTCTTCTCAAATGTACCTCTTTTTTGCACCTGTAGCATCCTTCCAAGTTGAAGCACCCAGAGACCCCAGGGTTAGGTGTGCTCTACAAATAATAAACTAAACTCATCTAAACTGAGTAAGGTAGTATGCCCATGAGTAATGCAACACCACCGAAGACAGCCACATTGTAATATTGCCGAAATTTAGAGCTTTAAGAATGAACAAGATAAAAATGGAGGTCAGACAGAGTACAAGGTCCATATTGGGGCATTCTCAGATTCTCAGGATTGTGCCAGGCTGACAATTATGTACCATCCTACTCATCTCCACACATGCTCAGTAGTATAACCCATCAGTCAATGGTTACCATGCCAATAAAGACACATGGTTCTGACTTCACTTCTCATTTGAAATGCTCCTCTATTGTTCCTGTTACTTGTGCAATTTCTTTAAGGGTGTAAAAATGTGCTCTAACACCAGCAGGTTCAGTGATTTGCGGGTACTGTGTAGCCAGTTCCAATATTAAAATATATCAAATGTATCGCCAATGAAATCTTGCAAAAGGTGAATGTTCCCATCACCAAACAGTGGCCTTTTATCAAATGCATGGTGTTGGCAATATTTTAATCAAATGATTTGTGTATTTGCACCAGTGGCCATATTTGTGCACCTCAGTAGCACACTGATGTATTTTTTTTAGAAATGTAACATACGTCCAAACAAATAATGACTCCAGATTCAATGCCATAGAAAATGCTAGTAGTTAAGTATGGTATGGACAGAACAAGTTGTTCAATAAAAGATCCATCAGACACAATCTAGCATACAGGTAACAGCATTGCTAGATCGGTTACCCAACAACAACACAGATATTACAGCATACAGGTAACAACACTGCTTGATCTGCTAAGTGTCTTATAGCATACTAGAGGTACCACCCGGCATTGCATGGATCTGCAGCTGACATGCATGTGGGGGTCTGCTAGAGCTTGGTGTATGTTTTATTTAGGCAATATAACCCTCAGAGGGGTGGTATCACCGGTAGGGTAATGCCCCCAGGGACATAGTTTGAAGCCTGAGTGAAGCAAGGGCTTTAACTAATCCCTGGGTTATTACCCTACCAGTTATGCCCCCCTCTGAGGGTTATATTGCCATTAGTACCCCAGCACGTCATACCGGGTACTGAAAGCAATTTTTCTTGAGTTGAGAAACGGTGCTGCAACTGTTTTTCGACTCAATGTAGTCCCTTCTCCATTTCCATGGCGGCAGTCGCGTGGAACACGTAGTTACGGAAGCAGGATTACCAGCGAGGTGAGGCTTGCAAAAGCACCAATGGGTGTCTAGAATTCTTTAACAATATGCCGTGCCGGGTACTAATGTGTCATAACTTCCGATTTTTAAAAATGGCAAAATCGTCAATTTCTCGAAATCGCCTTTACCGATAGCCCAGGGCCAGACCCCACTCCACCACTGTGCAAGGCGAAAGGGTGGGGTTGGTCAAATTTCACTATTGACAGTACACCCCAGACTGGTATGCCGACCTTGTGTCCTGACTTGCTAATTTTGGAAAAATTGCAAAATCAGAAATCTTATGAAATCACCTACACTGATAGCACAGGGCCGGACCCCATCCAGACTGGTATGCTGACCTTGGCCCAAAATTCCAGCCCGGCAACTGTTGTGGGGCTGGAGCCAACAATCGCAAAATCAGCAATCTCTCGAAAACCGCCCATACTGATGGCACAGGGCTGGACCCCACCCTGTGCAGGGCGAATGGGTGGGGTTGGTCAAATTTCACTATCGTCAGTAGACCCCAGACTGGTATGCCAACCTCGAACCACAATGTCATCCCACCAAATGTTATGGGGCTGGATCCAACCCCGAACAAACAAAAAACTTTCAAAAATATATATAGATAGCTAGATCTAGTGCCCTGCGATCACAAATATATAATTTTAAAAGCATTCAGATAATCTGGTACCCAACAACAACACATGTATGAGACCTATAGCATAAAGGTAACACAACATCTTGATCTTTCACCCAAGAACAACCCATATATGAATCTTGTAGCTTACAGGTAACAACACTGCTAGATTCGCTAACCTGCTACCACAAAGGTATCAGTCTCATAACATACAGGTAACAACACTGCTAGACCTGCTAGCCTGCAACCACAAAGATAGGAACCTCATAGCATACAAATAACAACACTGCTAGATAGGATACCCGCAAAAGCAAAGATAGGAGCCTCATGGCATACAGGCAACAGCACTGCTAGATCTGCTACCCTGCAACCACAGAGATATTAGTCGTATAGCATATATTTACCAACACCCCTAGATCTGGTGTCCTGCAATCACAAAGTTATAATTTTAATAGCATACAGGTAACAGCACTGCTAGGCATGCGACCCTGAAATCACAAAGATATCGGTCTTATAGAGTACAGGCCACAACACTGCTGGATTTGCTAGCCTGCAACCACAAGGATATGAGTCTCACAGCGTACAGGCCACAACACTGCCAGATCTACTGGCCTGCAACCACAAAGATATCAGTCTCATAACATACAGGTAACAACAACACTGCTAGATCTGGTACCTGCAACAACAAAAATATGAATCTCACAGCATACGGTTAACAAAACTGCTGTTTCTGATACCTTCAACAGAAAAGATATGAGTATCAAACCATGCAGGTAACAGCACTGCCAGATCTGGCATCCTGCAACATCAAAGATAAAAGTCTGATAGCATATAGGCAACAACACTTCTAGATAGTCTACCCTGCAGCCACAAAATGATGAGTCTCATAGCATACATCCAACACACTCCTAGATCTGCTCCCCTTCAGCCACAGAGCTATGAGTCTATAGCATACGGTAACAAAACTTCTATAAATGGTATCTGCAACAAGAAAGACATGTGTCTCATAGCATACAGGTAACAGCACTGTTAGATCTGACACCCGCACTAGCAAATATATAAATCTTATATTATATAGGCAAGACCACTGGTAGATATTCTACCATGCGGCTACATAGATATGGGTCTCATGGCATGCAGGTCACAACACTGCTAGATATGGTGCCCTGCAGTAACAAAGATATGAGTCTCATAGCATACAGGTAACACTGTTGGGTGGTCTAGTTACTGCATCAACACAAATGGATTTTCATTGAATACAGGTAATACCAGTGCTAGATTTGCTACACTGCAATCACGCATATATCAGTCGCATAGCCTACAGACAACAACACTGCTATATATTCTATCCTGCAGACACAAAGATATGAGTCCCATAGCATACAGGCAACAATACTGCTATATATTCTATCCTGCAGACACAAAGATATGAGTCCCATAGCATACAACTAACAACATTGCCAAATCTGGTATTTGCCACAGTACAAATACAAGTCTCATTGCATACAGGCAACAACACTGTTAGATCTGCTACCCTGTAACACCAGACATATGAGTCTCACAGCATACAGGTAACAACATTGCTAGGTGTGGTACTCTGCAACCATAAATATTTGTGACTAATAGCATAGTGGTAACAACACTGCTATACCTGATACTGAAAAAAACAAAGGTATGAGTCTAATAACACACAGGTACCAACATGGCTACATCTCCTACCCTGCAGAAAAAAAGATACATTTCTCATAGAATTCAGGTAACAGCACTGCTAATGTTAGAGCTGGTACCCTGAGCAACAAAGGTATCAGTTCCATACCATACAGGTAACAACACTGCTAGATCTCGAGTTCTATGTGATAATCCTGCATATTGAAGTCTGTGCAAAAAGGTTGATTCCCGGGGGTGATTCTCTCCCCTGAACCATGCCGCAAGCCTATCCCCAGCTGCCACAACCCTCACCCTCTCCAGGGACGTCATTTCACAAACAATGCCAAGAGTAGCGGAAGTGACATTACATGAACCGTGACCTCTGATGACATCACAAGAAGTGATGCCATGTGTCCCCACCACAAAGTGACATCACGGGAAGCAATGCAACATGACCTTTTACCCGTTTATTGAGTCTAGCAATTATTGTATAAAATTCCAGATAGACAAATTATTTGTTATTCCTATTCTTTCTTTTTCAAGGTCCCTGCTCAAAGTGTTTGAGCATTTTTTTAAGAGGCATCAACAAAAAAGCCAGCCACTCCAGAAACAAAGAGCCACATGGCACTGGCCGAAGCCCAGGAGCTTCATTTCAAAGGGCAAAACAACTACGACACCTGGCGAGCCCCAAATGACGTCTCACGCTGGTGAAAATTTGTTTAAATTGTAGAGTTTTTTCACGTGCTGAATTTCCCTTTTCTCCTGCATCCCCATCCTCCTCCAAAAACATTCCCCTTCGCCCTCCCCAAAGACACACACATACAAAAAAACGTATACTTACCTGTTTCCCATATCCCTACACTGCCCGACTCCTCCCTTCCATGATACAGACATTCACCCACCCCTCACTTCCATGTCCCCCAACCCACACACAGTTTGCACTTACTATTGTTCTCTGGAGGACATTTCAGGTGCAACGTGCTCCCCTTGGAAGCAAGACGACACTGAGCAACACAGGTTCGATCCCCGGGTCCGCGCTTAGAAACCTCTGGGTATTAAGCGCGTTATAAATAACCTATCATAATCATAATGTCATACCCTACACGCCCACGACTTCCGTCTTCCAGCTCAACTGTGTCTGTCATCCCCAGTGCACAATTGGTGGTGGAAACACTCATCATTTTAAAGGCATTTGTGGTGTTTGCAAGGTATTTGAATTTCAGTCAACAAAAAGTTACTTCTGTAAGGCTGGAGATCAATGGCCCCGCTGAACTCTGTGTGAGCAGTACAACAAAGTGTGAACAAGCCTTGAAGCTTATGAATGCCTTGTAGGCAAAGATGTTGGGGGTCATTATAAGCTTGCCGGTCCAGGAACCAAGGTACCAGTAAGCTTGCCGGTACCGTACGTCCCGGACCGGCAAACTACGAGTTCTGCTCACGGGTACCATTACCACCACCAGGTCTACCGGCACCCACGAACAGAGCATGGCGGATGCACCAGCACCATTCCAAATGGTGCCAGTGCATCCGACCTCCCCCTTCCCATTGAACCCTAAGGGGCTCAATTGGGAATGGGGAGCATTCCATTCCGTCACCCGCAAATGGACAATTACCGTGTCCGGCATGGCCGAAATGACCCAGTAATTGCCCATTCGTGGGTGCCAAAAATAATTGAAAGTTTGCCAGCAGCCTGTCGGTTTTACCGCCAATGCTACCGCCAAGCTTGTAATCAGGCCCATTGTGTCACCTGTCGTGAAACTATCAAAACACCCTTCATGGCATGATGAACAGTTGCACATCACACCTGATGAGTGGTCATGCGTTGAAAACCCACAGCCCTCCTTTGCCAAATGATCTGAGGGAATGTCGGAAGGCACCTCATCGATGAGAAATGTTGCCAAATATATTAATTAAAACAAGTGATATGCTGTTCAGTCCTGTGGCACACATGTGAGGCCATTTGATGTGACAATTTGATTATCAAGATAATAACCGACTGATCTTCCTTTGCATCTTGTACTCATGGTGGCCCTGAATCATGCTGTTCCCATCTTCATCTTGTATCCTGGCTTGCAACATTGTGTTACTACTGACTTCTGCAATTGTATTTGCTCTCCCCTCTTGCTTCTCCACTCTTTTTGACTGCTTACTCTGTTCTCTCCTCCTGTCCCTTTATCCCTTTTCCTATCTCCTCCCCTTACTGTATTCTATGCACTTACTCTATCGGAATTGTCCCTGGATCTAGTATGATAACAACCTTGTCTGTCTCTTCCCCTCCTTACTTGCCCCTTCCCCAGCACTATCTGAAATGTTGTCAGGCCTAGTACGATAGTTGCTTATTTTGTTCTTCCCCTCCCTTTCTGCACCCCTCTCCCTCACCTTTTGTTTTTCTCCAGCTCTGCCAGAATCGTCATTAGGCCTAGTACGGTAGTCGCCTGTCTGTTTCCATTTCCATCCCACTCCATTCCTTATCTATGTCTTAGCTCTTGCACAATCTGAAATATCGTCAGGCCGAGTACGATAGTTCATTTCACATCCTTACTCTTTATGGCCTGTAAGAATGTCATTGTATTTTCCCTTGTTCCCTCCCTTGCCTTGAAGCGCTTTGAAACACATTGGGGGTCATTACGAGTATGGCGGTAGCCATGGAGCAATTAGCTCCATGGCTGCCTTCCATACCGTGACCGTGTCCGGTGTTGTGTAATGGGGACTTACCGGTCTAGTCCGACCCTGGTGGGACGGGTAAGTCCCCATTGCACAAACCATTCCCCATTCCCATTTGAGCCCCCATAGGATTCAATGGGAATGGAGAGGACGCAAATAACGGGCTTGCGAATGGCAAGCCAGTTATTTGCACCCTGGTCCCTTAACGGGACCCGTAAGGGACATGTGGTCCGACTACACGTCCCTTGCGGTTCCTGCTAGGGGACCTCGGAACCGGGAAGTAGGGGATTACCGGCAACGGTCTCCTTACCGGTGCCCGGTATCCCGTACCGCCCGACTCGTAATGACCCCCATTGTGTATAGGTCCTGTATAAATAAGCTATCATATCATATCATTTGAATTGGGAGATGCAGTTTAGTCAAGTAACTGGCTCTATGGAAAATTACACCTGTTGTCACCAAGCCTTGGAAGACATGGAAACAAAGGCCTCTTTGCTCACAGCTGAACCAACAAAGTACATAGTTACAGGAAATACATAACACTTTACAAGATTTGAAGAACAAGACAATTTGGAACTTTAGGCTGACCAGCACGAGGATACATCTGAGCTAAATGGATGTAAATGTGGGGATTTCTTTATTCGGAATGAAGGAGACTATTTGAAGGCTAAATCTCCGTGTACATGGCCACATTGGCATATCCAGAGTCCCAGCATGTCAATTGAAGATATAGTGCAATTTATGTTTCCTTTAAGTTCAAGGGGGATGCCATGTCACCATCACAATACATATAACATAACAAATGAATGTTCCAGCTGATCTACAAAAACATTCAATGCAATAGCAAAGTCATTACAATAGCATGAGGCATACAAATATACATGCATAGAATAATTACAAATAGTTTTAATAATGTCAAAAAGACCTGCAAACAAAGTGCAAGTGCCTATTGAACGATTCACATTTAAGCTGGCAATGCATCTTGAACAACCAACTCCATCAAGTCTAAAAGACAATCAAAATGACAAGAAACAAATCACAGAAATAGACAACAGTAGTATCTAGTAACTATTTCACAATTATTCATCAGGAAAGACCTCCACTTATTAATTCTGGTGGAAACTAATCTAAAACACGGGAGCCTAGAATGTGGTCCCTGGGATAATTGGTTGACGATATCTTGAACGTTTCGGCATATTATCTTTCTAAACACCTTCTTCAGGACTGTTCAATATCTTTACATCCAGTTTAAACCCAAGTAATCCTCATGTAGAGAATCTTCATTGTGTAATGATTCCTTTTTGTTATCAATTATCAGCACCTAGTGAAGGATAAATATACCTAGTTACAATTTAGAAAAATCCACACTCCAGCCCCCATTTGCTTTAATAATAATTTGTGCAAAACGTAAGTGCACAATCCTGCAGACCACACTCATTTGGTTCTCTCATCTCTCAAAGACAATATAAGTTACTTGACTATGAGTCAACACAAGAGTGTTCAGGAAGTGGGCAAAGTTTGACTGGTCCCCAAATCATGCCTCAAATGATACTGCCAACAACTGTCTAATATCACTCTAACATCTATAGCCATGGCTTTCATCAGAACAAAATCCGACATGTTTGTAACCATGAAATGCCGAATTACAAGTTTGCACATCAGCTTGACAGAAAATTCACAATTTATAGAACTAAACCAGAGTTAAGTCATATATTAATGCCTGGGCGTTCTGGCGCCTTACAAATAAATAAATAAATAACGCTAACCTAATTTATCATTGATTTCCTTTGTAGCAGGTGCCATATGCAACAATAAAAAATATAAATACATTCAAATACATCATTCGCATCCATCATAGCCTGGGACAGATTAGGTTCTTTTTCTCTTTGAAAAATATGTCAAAATATTTTTGATTACTCGACCATATGCATCGAGACTGCATTCTGCCCTTAATAAAACCCGTTTCGTAAGTACACTGCTTGGAAACACTGCCAAAGCAGAATAAGATGCATTCATACAGCATGCAGAGCGGCAAGCACACCAGGATAGATAAGCATGCCTGTTTCCCAATTGGGCTTGGTCAGACTCTCCAGGCACCTCCCAAAGCCTTCGTGACTTGCGCTCATGAAGCCTGCTTACAATGCAGGAGAGTAAACGAAACAAAACAACCACATAGAAAACAGGTAGAGGTAATGCCTGGTGGGGTATCATATTGATTATAAACAAGTGCCATGCAACAAACCACCTGCTAAACTGATTAGCGCAGGCTGCCTTCACAGGGACCAATAAACCCTGCACCAGCACTCAGCAGAGGGTAAGGTGGGCTAATGAGCCGTCTTCTCTGTTCTGCTCTGCAAGGCACGAGCAGAGAAAAACAACGACAGTGCCACTGCTCCAGAGAGACTAGTTACGTGCAGAAAGTGCAGACTGCAGAGGAAGTTGTCCCTGCAACTGCACAGCCTGGAAACTGGCATCAAATGGACCACAAGACTAATGACGCACATTTCTAAGGTGGCCTCGTAAATTGCTCTGAACATAGTCTGTCGTCTGTGCCAATGTTTGTGTCAAAGCACATACCGATGTGGGAGTTCTCCAAACACATGACATTCCTGTTTCACAAAAGCAAAGGCAAAATCAGATGTCAATTGTATCGACATTTGTTTAAGAATCAATTATATACATTCTGTTATTTTATGTTATGCTTTTGTTATTTTGATAGGATTTCCAGCAAGCACGGCTGCCAGTTTCAGGTCTCCAAGGCATCTGCAAGATAGGGTGTGGCTTAGGCTAGTGGGGTGAGTGAGGCAATCCCAGGCAGCTTTGTTGATGTGATGTTAAGTGCAGACCGGAAGTACCCCCAGTTCTGCATGCAGATCGGCTTCTAGGTGTCCTTTGTCATGCCTGCCTGTGCTGCTAGACTGCATTGGCCGGGACTGTGATATGCTCGTTTCTTGTAGAGGTGTAGCATTCTGTTGTTTGATGTCTGTTGGGTGGTTAATTCAGTTGTCAGGATTAGTTAGTATGTGTATAGCGTTTTTGAGAATAGAGGTTAAGAAGATTAGTGTACGGTGGTTAGTGGAGGATTTGATGGGCAACTTGGAGCATCCATTTGGTGTGACCATGACAACGTCTTGGCAGTGGTTCCCTTCAGATAAGGAGATTCCCTGAGACATCCTAGAGTGTACTGGTATCACTGGCAACGGACAGTGTGCCACGACTGGTCCTTCGTAAGAGTCAGGGCGGAGCGGAAGACATATGGAGCATGCAATAGTGTTCACCAAGTAGCTAGAGAGTGACAATAATTCATGAGGGGAATTCAGAATAAGGAGACCAGAGAAGACATAGGGCCTCATTACACGGACGGCGGTAAGGGTTAACGGTCACCGTTAATGGCAACGGTGACCGTTAACCCTTACCGCCGTACTACGAGGTCCCTTAGCGGGCTGGAGTTTTAACGCCTGCTTTTTGCAGGCGTTAAATACCAACCCGCTAAGGGACCTCGGAGCTAATTACGGCATCGCAAAATTGTGGTGCCGTAATTAGCGCCTTCCCCAGTCCCATAGAGCCCTATGGGGCAGAAATGGGAATGGGGAAGGGCAATGGCGGAAAGGGGATTTACCGCCCCTCCAACCTTGGAATGGGGCGGTAAATCCCCTTTCCGCCAAGGCGGTGCCGGTATTTTACCGGCATGGTCCAGGGTGCTAATCGCACCCTGGACCACCGCCTTCCGTGTAATGAGGCCCATAGTCTTGATGGGGGCCCTAAGCCAAACTCAGCATGCTACGTGGCCCCTGCTGTGACAACTCGGAGCCAGTCGCATGAACTACATTGGTCATCAGAGAGCCAAACGCGGACCAGCACTGATAATTGCATTTGGTATAAGGGGGCAAAATCACAGTGGCGCACCAGGGATCAAAATCTAAGAGGGGCACAGTTACAGTAGGACACACAGGACCAAATTAACAATGGGAGGCCCAAGTGCAGATTCCATGGAAGCGCCTGAGAGCAGTATAGTGCCAGGTAGAAAGAAGCTATCCTCCGTTCCTATTGGGAGACACCCGTTTCGTGCAGAGAATAGTTCATTTAGGGGAGTGTTGCTGAACAGCTTGGGTCTTTTTTCTCAAGAGATGTTGTAGGCAGGGAAGTTTCTTTCAGCCACATTGACAGACAAAGTAAATCACATAATAAGATCAGAATCACAGAAATGAATGACGAAGTTATGTACATAACATTATTAAGGTGCCTAGTGGACAGCCCACTGAACCGAAGAGCTAGCAAAGCCAACCATTGTGGCTTATGTGTAGGTATCACATAGGCATTGACAAGGTATTTTCATAAGCCACATCCTAGCCAAAACATGGTACGGACTGGTAAATGGCATGAGTTCCTGGGCATATGATTGCAGTGTCTGGTAAAAGTCTACCTACTGCCCATAACACAGTAAAACTGATGGCTTTTGCCAGTTTCTGTGTTTGACATCAATTCAGTGCAGTGAACAGATGTGGCAGCAAAGAAATCCTAGCACAGAAAAGTAGTCCAACACAGCCCGATACAAAAACTTGCTGTCAGCACACATTGTTTTTCCCTTTGATTGGGATGGTATGCAGCCTAATTGTGTGTGTCACTATTATTCAGACCAATCAAATTCACTGTATTCACAACTTGCATGCAAGAGACGCATTCAAAAGGTGTGACCTTCAGGTCTCTCCAGAATGTTACGTGTGTTCATGAAAGACGCTGTGCACAATACTGATGTCTTTGAGCACTATACTTCTTCTGGTGGGCAGCCTGTGTAGGAACCCAAGAGTTGTTGGTAAAGTAGCCAGTTGGGCAGCTGCATTCGGCGGTATCTACAAAGGACGCAGCACGTAGGAGGTTAGCATAGTCAATCCAAGAAACAATCGGTACCACAATTGCTTCAGATTAGTGTTCAAAGGTGAGAAAAGGCATTATTCATATAGCGCAATCCATAGGAGTCAAGCAGTTTCATCAGCAGCAAGAACTGGGGATGGAGTAGAATCGGGAAGTGACAACTGCCTCTCCCCTATCCGTCAAAAAACATGTAATTCAATTGGTAGCCAGTTGGGACAGAAGATGCATTAACCCATGATAGGTGCATACTTTTGTTTAATGAGGACAACTGAACTACAGGTCTCAAAATGCAAAGAGCTGGTTGAAAATGCAGAACTGGCTCACGGTTACCCAGTTTGCAGCTTTTATGATAACTTGCAATGCATTTCCAAAACATAATACGCGCTTTCACGTGACAAAATAGACAAACCTACTTCTTTGAAACTCTTTAAAATAAGAAAAAGAAACCCAGAAATGTATACATGTTTCATGCTGAGTTTTGGAGTTAACCTTTAATATGTTCATACAGCAAGTACCCAAATCATGCCAGGAGTTCCAAGTACTAACACGGAAGTATGTATGATGAAGGTTTCACAAACAGTTCACAGTGACGTTCTCAAATGGCTTCTTGACCCTGGTCTGAGCTCTGGCACTATATTGAACAATCTTGTCTGCCAGGGTTTGGCATGCAGCTTTGACTCTGCAGTAGAAAAAAAATAAAAACGTTGAAACATTTGGTGGAATTAAGTCTTAAAATCGGATCCGGTATGCCGGATGCCGGATAAGGCTATCAGCCCGGGGCCCGAGCAAAGCGAAGGTGTTTAACGGGCGTCCCTGGACTAATAACACCCGATCCAGCCAGCCAGAGAGGGTCTTACTGCTATTAACACCCCATGTTACCAATCTGGTAACCCAAACAGCTGAGAGCATTGCATTTTCATTCAATGAATGGGACGCCTTGTGGCGTCCCTCGCTGCCATGGATCTAGAAGAGGGGACGGGGGCTCCATAGGAAGCCCTCTTCCATTTCCATGGCGGCCACAACGGACCAGGAACGGAAGCCGCAGCAGCTGTGGCGACGGCATCTGCCGCCACGGCAATCAGATAAATGGGGTGGAGGGAGGGGGGAGAAAAAAGGCAATGGATGGTGGGGGGAAGATGGTGGTCGGGGGAAGCAGCCATCAGGCAGCTTGGAGAGCAGGCTTACATCAGGATCTTCAGCCTACGTTCCTTGCCTCCTGATTGGCTGCCCCCCCCCCATGCCAGGTGCTAATGTGTAATAAAACAATGAAATATCTGACATCAATTGAAATGCCAGATTCTCTTGTTTTCCCAACCCAATAACGTTTTACAGAGGCATGTCACTAAAAGTGAGGAAATAAATAGATGGTTTATGAAACAGACATTTTGTTTCTAACAACACGATCCATGAGTGGCAAACACAAATGAATAAATGTGAGGTGGAGGGGAAAGGGAGGAGATGGCAGTCAAGGTGAGGGACAGAGAATGACGAAAGGCAGAGGTGAGAGGTGGCAGAAGAAAAGAGGCAGGGATTGGAGGAGGATGAAAAATGTTCATGCCCAGTAAAGGAATCCGTACAGGAGAGTTTCGAAAGCATAACTGTGGGCAAGCCAACAAAACACTAGAAGAATGTTGTAGGGTTAGAATCTTATTTCTCATGAAATGTTATCACTAGGTCACCCCATGTAAAAGAAACAGATCCGTTTGCAAGGATGAAGACATACAGCCGTGTTCTCTTATGCGCCAGGGAAACGGTTTACACTTTCATAAAAGAATGGAACAACCTCATGGTACCAGTCCCAGTGCCAAATCCATGTCAAATAAAGGCACAGGTGGCACTGTACTATCACAACAACAATATAAGCTTTTGTTAGTGTTTATGGCTGGCAAGTGGACCCATTTGACGTAGCATATTATACCAGTCCGGGCTTGTTTGCCAACAGTGCTTTAGATGCAGAGAGCAGGATGACGACATGTAAAGTGCAAGCCCCAGAGTGCATGTGGAGACCTGCTCATGGGTGGTCACTTTGCAGCTTTGATTGTCACTTGCTAAGTGTTTCCTTTCTGCAAAATTAGGTCGTTTGATGTTGTGGCAAAATGCAATGCACCAAAACATTTAGAACACTAACATATTAGGAATAAACCAGAGTAATCTGTGTATGTATCACAGTTTACATAGGCACTGAACATGTACAGGACACCCAGATGCACACACCAATCACACATGCATCCAGGGGATATACTAACAAGAAGGGTGGATCGTGAACATTTCATGAGAAGTTAACACTGATGTTCTTAGGTTGCTACTTATGACCTTGACTGAACTCAGCATGTGCTTTCTATACACTGAAGCAATTAATTGTCACCGAAGAACGAAGGGAGAAATTCTATAGGTGAAACAGGGGAGTTCTGGGAGTCTCTCTACCGGCCTCAGTGGCGGGGGAGTCTCAACCAGATTTTTTTTAGCTCTCCCTCCCTTTCTCAGAAGGGAAATATCCACAACATATGAGTCTTGGTCCTGCCCAAGGGCAGTCTAGCGCCGAAATGCTAGGCAGTTCTCCTCTGAACAAGAGAACCATCTGCAACCCCAGACACGTGTTTCGACCTGGCTGGGCCTCATCAGTGAGGTGGAGCTGTGCCTCTCTAAGAGTAGTGAGCAAGGGGTCTGTGTCTGGATTACCCTAGTAATTTAGGGTGAGACACAAAGTTACTTTTTAATAGAGTCTCTCTTCCAGCCTCAGTTGCGGAGGAGTCTCAACCACATTTTTAAGCTCACTATATTAAACATTTGCCATGGATGTAAAACTGAAAGCCATGCAGTGGGTTGGGCTGAACATGTGAATAGCGTATAGAAAATAGGAATTCATGTGCTTGAAGATAACATTAACATGGATTTCGGAGCTGACCATGCATGATCAGTGCTCTATTATTTACAGTAGCACACAGTGTGCTGCATTTAATGAACAATGGAGATCTTTGAAGTTTAACATAGGTGTAGGAAGACATTGCTTATGAATGAAGTGACTAAAGGCATACTTGGTGAAGAAATTTTGATTGCACCAGGAATAGATTTACAGCTAGAATTGGGCAATTACCTTTCAGAAGACTTCTGAAAAATAACATTGACATCCCCATAACAGCACATAATACGAGGTTACCGCAGAATAGATGTAGCTCAAAGGAATCCCAGTCGGTGTGGTTTGACAGGGGCTGGTAGTTGGTGGGAATGGCCAAGGGATCAGGGGTTTTAGAAGTAAAATAGCTTTGGGTGATAGTTGCACTTTACACAACCCCAGATACAATACAAGACAATGTAATGTGATTGGCCTTGGTGGTCAAAGGGTGCGTAAAAAGCCAAACACCCACATATTGCGTGTCACTCTTTGCATTTAATCGCCATACTCTTGCTTGGTACTCGTATGCCATTAGTTGTAGTTAATCTTAATAGCCAACATTAATTAAAACAACAAAAACGAATTCTGACTTTCCTAGACATTGTAATCAATTGTACCAGTGAATGGAAACATGTTCAAACATTAGAGTACAACTCTGTCATTCGGAAAGATACATTTAACAACATTTTAGATTGAAAACCATAGACAATCATTGTAATTTAGTGGCAGACGTCTGTCATTGGATGAGAATGAATGACACTCAGGGCTATGCTAAGGAGCAATCCTGACTGAAAGAATGTCAAAGAATGCTGAACAGGTTACAGACAAAAATCAATCGGAGGAAGCCCTTGCCTTTTAGACACTTTTCAAAGCATTACGGAAAGGGATGTCAGGCAGGACAGCCCTGATTTTGTGTTAGACTCGTGCATGATTACAGAAAGAGGGTTAATAGTAGTCTGCACTTTCTCACCAGAAGTACCAGATAGCTGTCCAACTAATCCTGCCTTCCTGTGTTGCCTTTGGGGTTATCACGCATCTTTATCAACTCTCCTCCCATAAACAGGGAGGGTCCTGTAATCCAGGCACACTGCTAACACCAGGAATGACATGTGTACACGTTATGGTGAACAAGTGGAAGACAGTGGGCCTCATTACGAGTGTGCCGGTCCGGTAACAACAGTGCCGGTAAGCCTACCGGCACAGTAGTTACCGGACTGGCACACTCCGAGTCTGCGGGAAGCTGCCGTCCCGCCCGCCAGGTCTGACCTGGCGGGCGATACAGCACACGCCCGCAGACTTTCTGGTAAGCACCGGCACCGTTACTAACAGTGCCGGTGCTTCCGTCATCGCCATTCTCATTGAGTCCTCGGGGACTCAAATGGCAATGGGGATTTACATTTTCCCGGCGCCTGACTTATAATATTATAATCCCCCGGTGTTTCCGTGGAGCCAGGTGCCGAAAAAATGCACGAGTCCAGCGGGAGCCTGCTGGTTTTACCGGCACGGCTACCGCCGGACTCGTAATAAGGCCCACAATGTTTCATGTATAAATATAAAACACGGCTAATTGTTCATTAATAACCAAGCAGACCGCAAGTAACACAAGTACAAATACAAAATGAATTGCGCCACTTTAGAAATACCTATGAAAACCCTTCCAGGAGTCCTGAAGCACCTGGATAAAACAATTCCATAATATATCATCATCATACAATTGTAGCATTATATATGTATACTTTTTTTTTTAAAGCACTAAACAATTTATTTTTATTTATTTGTTATTAGTGCACAAGCACCTTTACAAAAATGTCATTAAATAACTGTATAAAACATATGTACATATACAAAGACATACATGTTCTAAAACTTAAGACAGTGATAACAAGTTGCATCTAGTATAATCATCTAATATAATATAGCATTATAGAGCATTATATTACTGCACTTGAGAATTCATAGATACCCAATACTGTAATATATACATACATACATTGATAAGTACAAGTAAAGATCAATCTCTTAATCTAGAGGGCTAACTCTGCTTCATTCTATGCATTAGGAAAACACTTCCCATAGGTCCTTCTGCTCCAGTGCCTACCCTGGCCTTCATGGGAGGCTTCTGCTCGCGACCCTAGCGGTGCCTGCATGAAGTGCACTTCATCTATACCTTCTCTGAAACTCTTCAGGTCGCCACAAATGTTCATCCATCTTCACCTGGCTTCGAGTAGTGGATGCAGAGTGTTTTACAGCTGGACCTGCCAGAACTGGCCTAACTTCCTAGCCCCACACCAGGGTAATGGGCAGGTATGGCATTACTGGCAGCAGCGCCCTGAGTATAATGGGCGCCCCCCTCGCCCTGCGCGCCCCTGTTATCAAGGGGAGGGTGGAGCTCAGGAGCACCACATTTTATTTCTAACTGTCCCCGCTCCGGCGCCTGGCTGTTAATCACTGGAATTGGACGTTTATGCTAATGCATGAGCACCCTATTCCAATGAAAGCCGCCTCGTTCCCTCGTTGGAGCAGGGAGTTAATCATGTGAATAGGGTGCTGATGCAAAGCATCAGCACCCTATTGTTAGTAAATGGCCACGCTGTCACGGGCACATTTATACTAAAGGGCGCCTGCCGTGCCTTCTCTCACTACTCCAGCTCGGGGGAGCCCTTGAAAGACTTCCTCCGAGCTGGCGTGGCAGGGGGCTAATGGCGCTCTGGGGGGCATTGGGTCCATGGACGGTCGGCCGGCACCCCTGCCCTAAGGCCGGACCTGGTAACGGGCCACGTCTTCTGTACCTGGCCTTTCACAGCCAGAAGGAGACGTATGGTGCTGTCACGCATGAAGGACTTTTGAATTTACTTATTCATTTCTAATCTCTAGTGGTAAAAAGCTGCGGGCCACTAAACACATTAGTGTGAGCTGCACATTAAAAGTAGGCTGCAGTTTCCCTAACTTTAATCTGCAGGTAGAAGATGCCTGCCCTGATACAACACTCCTGTCCATAGCATATGGTCGATAGAGGAACAGTCAGCTAGCACAGGACTGTGAGTAGACACATTTTCCCAACTACATACTCACCTACCTACTGAAAACAGTCATGAGGTTTCTTATAACACAAGTGGGTTTGGGCCGAGCTGGACAAGCCTTGTGAAGGAATAATGTGGCCCGCTGACTTGTCTGTCTACCAGCACATAGCTGAACCACACACACACACACGCGCGTGATCATTTCAACATGTACTTCACCCCATGTTGATAAAAAAGGCCTTTGTTGCAAATGCCTTCTACAAACACGAATGAATTTGTGGGAAAATATAGAGTATCAGAGAGAACACAGTGCTCCTGATAATGATTCAGACCTGTGAAACTTGAACTCATGTAATGTGTACTAAGTCACGATGTCATCTTTTTCATTACCTTTTATATAGCTTTTGTTTTGTTATCGGACCTGGATTTAGATTTGCAGACCCTTGTTTTGGGGGAAGATGAACTCCTGGAAAATGTGTCGTACCCCCAGAAATGTTTTTAGTGCACATCCCTATCAGCTAAAAGGATCATATTGAGAGACTGGAAGAAGGGCAACTTCCCATCATGGCTGATATGGATTGAAGGTGTCTGCAACATCTCCTTGCTTGAACAAGTCATTTTAAGGAAATGGAAGATCTGTCAGAATGAATTTGGGGAAGGTTGTTTTGATATAATGTACATTCATACTTCATGTGCTTTAAAAAATTCAATCTTCTAATGCAATTTTCTGATGAGGTGATACTTTTTGGAACTTGTAAAGTGTCACACAGAACATGCTGCTAGTGCCCTTATTTCAGGGCCATACATATATGATACTTATCCAGGTAAACACACATTGAAGATCAATTGGGCTTTGCACAGTTAATTCTAGTCTCCACATAGCATGAAAGGGTCCATGACTTTACATCATGGCTAAAAACACTGGTATGTTTTAGCATCAATGGAAAAGCATCAGGGCTAACTCCAACCCGGTTCAGTTTACTTTTCCTGCTCCCTTGAAAAAAAGGATGCCCCAGCACGGATGCTTTCATGCCTTTACAACAATTTTAAAGCACACCAATGCCTCGGTGCTGATGTAAAGAATGGGCGTTGGGAGATTTGAGAGTGACAAAACCCGGACACAGTGGTGTGCTTCACAATGCTTTTTATTTAAATCAGAAGAGGGTTGGGAAGAAGGCCTCACTATCCCTAACTCTATGAAGGGCGGTGGGGGGAGGGAGGTTTCCTGCCTCAGCACAACTAAATAATGGACCAGTCTTTGTCAGGAGGTCAAAATGAAAACGTCCACAGTCCTGTGTCCAAAACCTACCTGACCCTCACACTTAATATACTACAAAACTAACACCTGGGAAAATAATCGATAATTGACTGTCTTCCTGCAGCCCTGTGATGGCTCTTAAGGCTACTGTTCTTGGAGTGGATGTTATTTGACAGGGGGACACTCCCCTTCACTGTTTCTTTCCACTCTCCGAGATTTGAAGCCCTTGATGCCAGGGGGACACTCCCCTCCCCTTCCTTGGTCTTCTCCCACGTGGCAGGGCTTTAGAGCCCTTGATGCCAGGGGGACACTCCCCTTCCTTGGCCTTCTCCCACGTGGCAGGCCTATAGAGCCCTTGATGCCCGGGGGACACTCCCCTTCCCTGGTCTTCTCCCACGTGGCAGGGCTTTGAAGCCCTTGATGCCAGGGGGACACTCCCCTTCCCTGGTCTTCTCCCACGTGGCAGAGCTTTGAAGCCCTTGATGCCAGGGGGACACTCCCCTTCCCTGGTCTTCTCCCACGTGGCAGAGCTTTGAAGCCCTTGATGCCAGGGGGACACTCCCCTTCCCTGGTCTTCTCCCACGTGGCAGGGCTTTGAAGCCCTTGATGCCAGGGGGACACTCCCCTTCCCTGGTCTTCTCCCTCGTGGCAGGGCTTTGAAGCCCTTGAATGCCAGGGGGACACTCCCCTTCCTTGGTCTTCTCCCACGTGGCAGGGCTTCGAAGCCCTTGATGCTAGGGGGACACTCCCCTTCCCTGGTCTTCTCCCACGTGGCAGGGCTTCAAAGCCCTTGAATGCCAGGGGGACACTCCCCTTCCCTAGTCTTCTCCCACGTGGCAGGGCTTCGAAGCCCTTGATGCCAGGGGGACACTCCCCTTCCCTGGTCTCCCTTGAATGCTAGGGGGACACTCCCCTTCCTTGGTCTTCTCCCACGTGGCAGGGCTTCGGAGCCCTTGATGCCAGGGCGACACTCCCTTTCCCTGGTCTTCTCCCACGTGGCAGAGCTTTAGAGCCCTTGAATGCCAGGGGGACACTCCCCTTCCCTGGTCTTCTCCCACGTGGCAGGGCTTCGAAGCCCTTGATGCCAGGGGGACACTCCCCTTCCCTGGTCTTTCCTTAGTGACTGTCGTTAGACAGGTCCTTTACCCAGTCTGAATCTATTATGAACATCGATTCCTCGCGTGGTCTTGGGTGGCCTACAGTCTTGTCATACATAAACAATCGTAGCTGTTGTATTTACTCACGCTTGACCCAATTCGTATGTGTCATGGTGGTCTTTATAATTAGCCACTTATTGATATCTCTCCTATTCATATGCGTACAGGTCTCTCCTTCAACATGTTTCCCAACCTCGACAGGTCTCCCAGCCCTGTGTGTCTGGTTTTAAATGTGGGTTTTAACATTTAACTGTCTTGGCCCCTCTTCTGCCAATGTCAGCTATGCTCAACACGTTCCCTTAGTAATTATTTTGGAGTCTCTTACCTTCCTTGGGGCTCATGTAGAGGTTTGGGGTATGTTCTTCATATTCACGGAGCTCTGCTTTGATTATTCTTCCACAGTGTCTCTGGATCTACTCCCTTATTGAAATCCGCGTTACGGGCGCAGTCTTCTGTGAGCCTTTGACAGAACAATGCTGTCCGAAGTTGGTAAGTGGATGTCAGTGGAAGGGGGTCCTCCCTGCTCTGTCCACCTGGGCTCTGCTCTCTTTAGTGTCCGGGCCATCTGTTCTCCTATTACCACGGCGACGGTTGCCTATCAATCATATCACTGACGGAAAGGGATGTATTCCTTTCTTTCCAGCCGGTCTTGTGGCAATGGCCCATAAACATTTCTTACGTTATGGCAGGCATCTTAGTCCCGGTAACAGCTACTCTGCTCTTGGTAGTTGCTCACCGGACTGGCTCTTCGACTTTCCCTGGGCTGATGAGCCCGATACTCTATGGGCTTTCCTTCGCCCTTCGTTGCTCTTGCTGGTGGCCTCACCTAGTATTGCAGTGAGCCGGTTCGGGTGTCTGCTTATGTGTCTCACTTGGTTTTGCAGAATTACCACCAGATTACATGTTCCGGTAAGGGTGGTAAATCCCTATTCCATGGAGTACCATAGGAATACATGGGGAGTTTGCTGGTATTACCCAAACTGTTAATAATGATGCCGGTAGTACCAGCTATGTTGGCTGGTGGGGTGGCGGGACTACCTCCAGCTCTTGGCTGGAGGTAATTCCGACCACCCGACTGGCAAACTTGGAGTGTGCCAGTGCGGAAACATGCTGGTAAATGGAATTACTGGCACATTAATTTCTGCAACGGCAACCTCCTAATGAGGGCCTGGACAGCATGAGCATATCTGAAGCTTGTGAAGTGTTACACTGTATGCAAGACTCCTGACCACACGGTTGGACCATTTATTTAGCACATTTTCTGCAAAGAATGAACATTGAAGTTTTCTCGCTGCAGGTCGCTGTAAGTACAAGAGGTCAAACTCATATAAAACAAATTAGAAACACTGTCAATCTGAATTTTAGGCTCCATTTCCTCAGGCCTATTTTCACAAAAACAAGAAACATGTGTGGACACGAAGGCTAACGTTATTAAGCACCACACGAATGAGCAACATTTTTCAAGTAGTTCGTATCTCATAACAGGATGCACATTTCCATGTTGCCATGGAATTAATTTGATCTTTAAACTTATAATTCTTGCGAAAGAGGTGCTCATGCACCAAAATAGACGTTACACTAACTCCGAGCTATCATTTTAAGAGAGATATTTATGAAGTAAAATTATTCCAATCTATGGCATCATTTAACCCGTGGTGAACAGTTGCAAGCGTTTGGGTGGTCCGAAAAGGTCCTAGTGATGAAGAAGGGTTCACGTTGCACGTCATATTTGTGACTGGGGGTGTGGCAAAGTTGATGCAGTGCTACAATTTTATGTGTATTCCGTGTAGTTAAATGTGAATGTAATGTGTTTCTGTTCAAGATTGATGCATATTAGGTAGGCACACACACAGAAAGATAAATGTCAAAATCAACAATGAAAGTATAAAACACGATCCAGATATCGTGTGCGATGAAGTGCCTAGAAGCCGGGCATAATGCGCATGCGAGGAATGGGACTGGTCATGGAGGACCCACTGTAAAGAAGAGACTCTATTTATTAAACATGCATGCACACTGAGATACATACACAGAAAATGTATACATCTATACGTAGTAGGCGATTATAAATTCATTAGGGGTTTGCGCAGTGAATTTGAAGTGACTGGGAAAATCTAGTTTGGAAGGGTTGGTGGCAAGAGGAAGAGTAATGATTAACTGAGCAGATGGGCAGTTAGCAAACTGGCCAATGGTTCATGGCCTGGTAGTTTCGCTGAAAGCTGACGTCATTTCTTTAAGTGCATGAGAGCTTGCAGGGGGGTCCGGCCATATGCTTTTGGCCAACAATAAACATGGGGTGAGGTGTCACGATCCATTCCCCTGACCCCCTCAGGTATAACAGCCTCCTGGCAGCAGTGGGGCTAAAGCCCTTCACACTGGCCCCAAGGCCCTTAAAACTCATCGGAAACATACATGGAGTCAGTCCTGGCGCCTTTGGCGCCAGGCTCATTATTGGGAATAAAGCAGTACCAGTGTTGGACCTTTATCCAACATGGAGGCCTATTACACAGCTCAGTTCTTTAGAACCAAGCCATGCAGTCTAGTGTTTTGGGTGTGGCTGGGCCTGGATCTACTTGGCCTGGAACTACTTTACCTGGGCTATTTAAACCACACCCAAATAGCAGAACATGCTTCGCGTTATTCTGCACTCCTGCAGTGTAACGCTCATCATGTCCAGCTCCTGCTCATCTGCTTCTCCGGCAGCCCAATTCTGAAGCTCTAGATCCAGATTCCATTAATAACCTGGAAGAACAAGAACAGCATTAGCGAGCAAGAACACTTACCTGTGGAATAACCGATCTCGAATCCATCTTGCGCTTCGCTTACCTCGCCCATCTCCGGAGTTTACCGCAACCTGCAAAGGTAAAGAAACAAGGACAGCATTAATAACAATTCTTAACTGGGCAAGCAGCGAGTCCTGGCTGCGCTTCTCTGCAAGGGAGAAGGAACAAGGTCAGCATTAACAAAGCACTTACATGGGCAAGCAGCGCTTCAATCGTTCATCACTCTGGAACATCACTGCAACCTGTACAAAGAGAAGAGAACACAGGTTAGCACCAATAAACAGTGTTGCGCTCCGCGCATCAATAGCTCACTGTGGTCTTCACCATCGGCACGGCAAACCGAGATCGCAACCATCCCTGTGAAAACAAAAAGAGACATTGTTAGGGAACAGCGTAGTGGAGAAAGATGCCGAGAAGACAGAGAAAACGGAGTGAAAGAAAGAGACAGAATAAAGATGGAAAAGACATTATAACTCACCTGGAAGACAGCAAACCGAGTCAAGTCACAGCCGGTCTGGACCCGCCATAAGGGCACATGGACCAGTGAAGCAACTAGGTCCACGGAACGCCTGGACCAACCACGCGCCCCTGCACAGAGACACAGAACGGAGAGTTCAACGCACAAAAACCTAAGGTGAGCAAAAACCACAAGGGAGGGGATTTGGACCAGAGGGAGGTGGGAGTCCACCCATCACAGAACCATTATCTTAACCCTCCATTCTCCTGTTATAGGCGCTACCCAACGTCTGGCACATAAATAAGCAGAGAGGGGTCTGGGATAGCCCTTAGACCTCCATCCAGTATCGTGTAGCGCCCCCATGGATACCAGGTGTGCGTAACATGAGTTGACGCTCGAAGCCAGAGTGACCAATACTCCGTGTGTATCGATTGTTTTTTCAGGATGTGACCAGAGGCCATGAGTGTTGAATTGGTAGACATCAGTAAGCTGAGGGGATGAGATGACTGAACAGTTCAAATGGAAACTGTTCATTCTGGTCTCTCTCATGTCGTTTGAAGTATCCGTGCAAAGCATGTGCAGTTACATTTCGGATTAAAAGGTCTCAGACCAGCTGGGACTTGTAATGAATTATTTTTTTTATGTGAATGTTTAACTGTGTGATGATTTCATGACCTGCCACAGACAAATCCTAAAAAGGGGTGTCCCATGAATATGATCTAACGATGGTAGTTAAGATAACAGTGACCAATGGGAATGTAGGAATTGGAGAAAGATTGGATTTCTTTGTGTAGGTTCTGACCGATCATGTTTGGGGAATGGATTGTAATAAAATATATGGGAGTGTTTTAACTGTTACAAAAACATATATGATATATCAATTTATGTGATTCAGGGAGACTCGGGTTAGTTTGACTCTACAAAGTCATCCAGCTCCTCCCCCGACGATTGCACAATAAACTTGCTTTACGTACAAACGTGCCCTCATTCCTTAAGCAGTGGGCCTGCTTTGGATTAAGGTGATCAGAGGCCACTCCATGCACAAGCAGGAATATCTAGCAATATCTAGCACTTTGTGCTTGTCGTGATCACTGCGACCATGGTTCAATATTGAATGTTTGGGCCGATTCAATGCTTATGTTAGTGAATGTTCTTGTCTGAAGTGTTGGAATAGTATAGACTTCAAATTCATTAGTAGAATCATATCTTCTCATGCAATGATAAATCAGTGCTTAAGTAAGCTACTTGCAAATCACTGTAAAACTCATTTATTCAAACTGAGATGGCTGAAAGTGCAATCCTGAACATTTCTACTTTACAACATATTATTATGTGTGCCGTTAAAATAATGTTTCATATTTGCGATCAGCCAGTAATACTGGTACATTATGTGGACTGGACCAAAGCTAAAAATGACCAGGTAGATGTTATTATACTTTCCAGGAGTTACTACAAACATGACTTTGCCTGGTGCCTTGTAGTGCACATGGAACATACATTGTATTGATATATTCATTCATTTTGTGGTGTTTCATGGGATGCCTGCCCCGTGCCTGCCGAATTTGCGTTATATGGCATATGGCATAACCCCACTGTGTCTTATAGCTGACTAGGTTAGTGGCGCCAGGCAGTCAGTAGGCAAGGAAGCTGGGCTTGATCTGCTGGTATCAGACCGCATTGCTTTCTAGCCTCCTATGTCACTCTCCCTGAGCCTCTATGTTACTTCTCTCAAGCTCACATTGGACCCCTTTTTACTCGCACAGCAACTCTCAACTATTTCCACTTGCTTCCGCAGACCCTCATCAACATGACTTACTTCTACACGCTCCCTGCCGCAGGCTGATTTTCTGTGGCCTACCCCCAGCTCGAAAAATGGAAAGAGTAAAGGGTTTTACCCCCTTTACTCTTCCCTCCACCTGCCCCCTATCTTTTCATGTAGAATATTGTAACAAAAAGTGGGTATGTGTGAAATGAGTGGAGACTTTTCTATTTAAATACATTTGCCTAGACAAAGGCCCCAAGGTATTGTTGGAAATAATGGCCTTGTAGTTGGGCAGACTGGGGTGGTAAAAGCTTTGATCCCTCGTTGTGGCACTCTCATTTCCCGGACCATCTTTGGCAGGCTGTTCCCCACCAGGCCCGTCACACCACAAAGACATTAATGCTACATTAACGCATATTTTCTGGTAATTCTGAAAACCCAACAGTGCTTTATGCTTTGATGGGCCAACGCACCCACCCCTACTTGAGTACACTTATTTTCTGGTAATTCTGAAAAGCTGATGAGATTTTGCTCTTTGGGAGGTCAACACTCCCACCCCTACTTGAGTCCATGTTGTCTTTGTGAAAGCTCATGAGCATAGTTACAGGTACTGTATGATTTCCTTCACAGCCTATAATTCCAACCAGTCCGACGAGTGGCTCCACGACGCCGACCGGCACAATGGGTATGTCTTCCAAGATGGACAGCTCTGCTCTTCATGACGTCTTCATCCTATCACCTGTTTCTGGAATGTACAGCCCCAGGTAAACTAGAAGTCAACATGGTTCTGTCTATGTTGCATACCAGTACTGTTTTTGTAACTGTAATGAGGCCATTAGAGGCCATTAGAGATCTTTCTTCAATGAAACTAAGACTTTCCTTTCTCCATATAAATCAAAATATGAATTTGTTTACTCAGGCTTTTTTCATGCATGCTACACTGCTTCAGAGCACCAAAGAGACAAAAAAAATGGGGAGCAGGCAAAGGCAAAGGAGGGCGGGTTACATTCAAAGCCCAAAGTGCCTTCCAGGAAACACCTTCAGATCAGAAGATTTTACACAGCAATGTTAATGGAAGTCCATCAGATGATGGATGAGTGAAAATATATTCATTTTACAATATTCATATTTCTTTCTCTCAAAAAAGCTGAAACCCAAGATACTCAGATAAGAATGAGTTGCTTCACAGCTCGTCCTATATGTGTGGCCATGTTGCCCTTGCATTGTATTCTGTCTAAACAACGAAAGAGCATTAGAAGTATACATGCTGAGGCTGATCTACAGAGCACGGCGAGGCCATGACACCTCCCCCACCCTCCTAGTCTACTGCCCACGACTGCTTTCGGGTATTAGACTGAAGAGCACGCTGGAAGCCAGGACGAGATGTTGGTTCCCGTGGGATGATGACTGCGAATTCTGTGTGGTAGTTCCCAAGCTTTGCAATACCCTACATCTAATATTTACAGTGCCTCCTCCTATGAAGCAGCATTGAAGATGTCTCTATCTTCTTGTGTCCCTTTTAATTAAGACACTTTGATCTTCATTACTAGTTTAGCTAATACCCCCAAACTGCATCCCTTACAACAACATTCGATAAAAGGGATTTACCACTTTTTTCAGGGTGTGGACTACCATAGGACTCCATTGGGGAAAGCTACAATCACCATATGGAATCATGCTGACTGGAAGTTGCCAATAATTTTTATGTTGGCTTTACATTCATGTCAAAGTAGGCGATGTGAGATACTAAACCCCTAATTATGTCAAGGGGTGAAACAGACAGTATTCAGAAATACCATGTTTAACCATCAACGCATTATACTCATAATGAGGATCTTTGCCTCAAACTTGCATTGGTTATCCCATTTATCAGACCAAATAGCAACCGTCTGTGCCTATAACTATCAACATTAATCATTAATCTGGCAAACAATAAGTAATGAAAAGTAATGTGCTACAAAGTGTATAGTATAGTTCTATAGACTGATGAAGAGGTCGCTATCACAGGATAATGACCCACTACCAAGCTATTGCCCAAAATGAAGTCAAGGGCCATATGTTGGTGAACGGTCATTATCCCAGGTTAATGACACCTCCTGACGTCTATAAGGCTATTAGCACATGGCGGTAAAAGCAATAAAGGGTTTGGAGTTGTTGTGTTGAAGTAAAACATGTTGGGTTAATAATGAGTAGAGCACAAAAATGCATTTCTAAATGAAGCATAGTTTTATTTCTTAGGTTTTAAATGCCTACATTTTCTTTATAAGGTAAGCATTGGGAATGCAAATTTGGTAGAACTGGAATAGTTTCAGAAGGAGCTTACATTAGGCCCATGGTTAAAAAGAACAGGTTTTCTTAAAAAAGGTGAACGCATTGTATCATGTTGTAGCTCTTTGGTGTGTTAAGTTAGGTTTGAATGTTCTACTGAAGGAAATCTCGTTAGAAAATTCCATTGCTGTTTTTTGATTGCAGACACATTCCCTGGATACTTCTGAAGTCAGAATGTCAGCAATGCAGTCATTGCCAGTAGTTATTGACTGCATTCCAAACATTTGGATTGCTTGAGAGGAGGTCAATAATGGTTTCCATATGCTAATAAAGCAATATGCACCCGTTTTGGGGCTTAATCTGGGGTAACAGCTGGGGGCCAAAGTTGTAGTCCCAAGCGATTTGAGGGCCTTAACATTGGTCCCCAGTGCCGTTACAACCTTTGAAGCCCCCAGAACTGGTGCTTATTGCTATTAGCACACCGAGGCTAACCCTCGGGGTGCAAACAGCAATACATTTCTATGAATCAATGGGTTTCGGTGAGCGCGCAACCTGTTGATTCACACAAACCAGGCTTGGATCATAAGATTCAGCCCGGTTTTGAAGCCTTCACACATCGAGGGTGCTAATATGTGAATGATCTTCGAGAATGGACCCTTCATACATTGTTATGCCACTAGTCTCAAAATGTCAATGTATTATTTGTTTAAGCATGTCTCTCTTTTTCTCTGTCTCGATCTTTCCCTCCATCTCGCATCTCTCTCTCCATCTCACTTCAAATATATTTGTGTTATCACATCTCTGAACAATAGAAATAATAAGTGGTCAATAAACGTAGCCATAAAAGCAGGGAGTGGTGTTTAAGATCTGTTGCATATTAACAGGGTCTATCACAGGAGTATACAACCTTTCGCCCTCCAGATGTTTTGGCCAACAACTTCCATCCTTCCCAGCAAGTATCATCAGGGGTGGGAGATCATTGGAATGTAGATCAAAACACCTCTTGGCTGATAAGTTGGTTAGCCCGGTCTATCATGAATTTCAAATGCTTCACCTGTGTGCAGTGGACACTTTCACCAGAGCTTGGACTTATGTCTCTCTGTAGATCTTTGTATTAGTCTTCTTTTCATTTGTAGTGTGACTTTAATCCCCAATTAATTTGTAGCTTTGAGTCACTTATTATAGTACCCCAATGCCTTTGCAAGTGTGTTTATCAGACACCAGGAAAATGAGGAGGGTGGGGAGGAAGCATACCATAGTTCAGGGGTCTGCAACCTTCTGCTCACCGGCTGTTTTGGACTACGACCCACATGACCCCTCGCCATGAACCAAGTTGCTTAGGGCAGATGTAAGTTGTAGTTCAAAATATTCAGAGAGCCAATGGTTGCAGACTCCTGCATATTTGAGTGTGCCATAATGAAAATGGTGGATTGATAACTCCATGTGCATTAGACCATTAAGCGCTGTCCAGCTTGGTGGAGAGATTGGGTGATCCCTGAGCAGCCTGCCTGGCTAGGCGTGCTACTACATCCACTTCTCTTTACTTTCTCCAGGATGGAACTAATCCATGCAATGCTATCTGTATGATCTTCCCCCAAGAGATTTCGGTCAAGACAATCTTCTGTTCTCTAGTGACCTAGGAGCCCCACACAATAGAAAACCCTCACAACTACCGTATCTGTTGCTTGTAGATTGAATCGTTATTGCATGCCTTCTTTGGGTGCAGCTACATTATTTTATGTTAAAGGCAGCCGATAAACCCTTTATTTGGGAAGCATACAGCTGTTTCAGCAATAGACACAAAAGAATGTCTTCTGCAGGAGAGCACACAGTTGGTGTGCCACAATTCAGTATTGTTTTTTTTAATCGATGTGTGGATTTGGAGAAAAATGTAGCAGACACATGTGCAGTGTTTGCAGCAAATAATTATAATTTTATGATTGTTAAATTAACTTTTATCTCGTTACTTTTTAATGGCATTCATTGCTAGATGTTTTAGATTGTGTGGCTTTTATAAACTGTAACTAAACGATAAAAACATGATCTCAACTGAACTGTACAGTAGGGCTTGTCATAAAGACTGGCACTTTCATGTTTTCAGGGATGACATTGGAATAATGTCTTGCGATGACATCAGCAAATATGGAGTTGGAAAAGCAGGCATGAAAGGCTCGGAATCTCCCAGCTACTTCCTGGAGCATGAAAGTGGCAAATACTACACATTAATCGAAGGAGAGGGGCACCCGGTGGGCTCAGAGTACGAACGAGGCCGATCGACGGGTGTACGGAGGAGAGAAAAGACCCCAACCCATGGTATGAATAACTTTTACACTTCTAATATGCCCCGTTAGACTCAATATGATTGAACTATCTGCTAAAATGCAGGCTTGGACTGGCCTATAGGGCAGAAGGGTAATACCGAAAACAAAGCCTCAAAATGCTATTGTGAGCCTGTTTTTTCGGTCAAAGTGGGTGCCTTTTTTGGCCTATGTTTACCAGTTTGATGAGTTACTTCACCATGTAGCTAGTAGTTTTGACCATTGTCAATACTCTTTTAAATTGCAGCATTTACATCATACTTTTGATATTGATATTGATATTGTATTTCTATCTCGCTCGTACACAAGTGTTTCATCAGACATTTGATAAAAAAACTCCACCTTGGTTACTATTCAAACAGTCTCTCACAAAAGCAATGAATTGCCATTTGCAGTGGTTGGGCACTTTTTCATTGGTTCCCGAGAATTTCTTTTCCCCCAGTGCCCCCTGCTAAAATGGATGCCTAGCAACACACCCTGGCATCGAACCTCTGTCACCTCAGGTAAAGGGAATGCTGTCATGAGCTCTTGAGAGCTATTGAGAGAATGGAACTGCGCGCTAGCAGATATCATTTTGAATCACTTCCGTTTTAAGGGGAATATATATTTTTTAATCACACCAGGCCAGAATGCTGCGATCAATACAGCCCTGGCCAATCCCATGAGTGTTTTGTCTTAAGGATCCATTACCCTGTTATTTCAATAATGAGCCTAAAAGAGCGCAAACCAGCCCTTAGAGGAGGAGTGGTCACTCGAGGGGCAGAACCTGTGCAATGGTACAGATACAACTCACTGAGCACACTGAGAGTACTAGGGTAAATATTACCTTTTGTACAAAAAACACAGGGCCTCATTACAAGGTTGACGTTGCTGTAAAAATGGTGGTAAACGGATGGGGGGGAAGTGGGGATTCCATTATCCCCACTTCACTGCTGCATTACCGCACTTCCCAATTCCGAGGGTGGAGGTGAAGTGGAGGATTCACCTCCAGCAAAAAGATGGAGGTAGGTCCGCCACTTTACCTCCAATAAAAGAGGATTGTGGTGTGTTGGGGCAGCGGGCAGATTGCTACATTCTCCCAGGCTGCCACTTCACATAACAGCATGGTGAACCACAAAAACGTTACCACATTTGAAAGGTAGGCTTTTCAAATGCCAGCTGGGTGTGCAAGTACAGGTTTTAAACCTAAAAGTGTCTATTTCGAGGGAGCCTTCTTTAACACAGTGGGCCTCATTACAACCCAGGCGTTAAGGGTTTAACGGCGCCGTCGGCGCCGTTAACCCTTAACGCCTGATTACCATTTTAACGCCTGCTTCTAGCAGGCGTTAAAATGCAAGGCGCTAACCCGCCTTGGTGCTAATTACGGCACCGTAATTTACGGTGCCGTTATTAGCGCCTTCCCCACTCCCATTATGCCCTATGGGGCAAAAATGGGAATGGGGAAGGGTAAATGGGGAATGGGGATTTACCGCCCCACTCACCTTGGAATGGGGCGGTAAATCCGCCATCCACCATGGTGTTTACACCATGGTGGTAAAGTAGGGAACTTACCGCCTGGGTTGTAATGAGGCCCAGTGACTACTGTTAATGGCCCTTGTAAGGTAAGCTTTTAAAATAATGCATGGCATGCTAGATTGGTCAAAGGAGACATTCAACATTAAGGACAACACTGTAGGAGGGCAACGGTCCATTATAAGGCCGAGCACATAAAAGCTATCTGGCACCTTAAGCACATGCGTTGAGGCCTTGCTGCTTTGCCAAGTTGTATTCAAGTGATGCCCAAAGGAGCAGGAGAGCTTATGCACTACCACTTAAGACCTAGGCCCTGAACAGCGACAAACATACAGGTTCTATAGTCAGGAAAGATGGAAGGAACTCTTAAATCTGAGTGGTGATTGGTCTGTGGCTCTGTTAGTAGGTGGGCTCTCGTCTCAGGGCTGCCTGAGGTTTTGAGGACTGGTGGAAGCTTTGTGGGAATGGTAAAAGTGGTGTGGGTGGTTGGATTAACCCTATTTGCTTGTGGCTTGGTTCTTCTTGGAGTTAATGAACATCACCCAGTCTTGCCTTCCCTATTCCACCTAGACCTCAGTTCCGTCGACCTTCAATAGAGGGCTGCAGGTAGCCTTAGGTTGAGAAGGTTTATAGAGGCTGTCTTTGCAGGTCAAGAATGGGCGATGTGGCAATTTTCCGAAACCGAGTACCATTAACATGTATTCATTGTTTGGCTGATGTGGAGCGCTGCGTGTCACCTTTCTGCTGTTTCACAGACCTTGTGATCCTTGTTCCTTGCACAAAGCGACATGACATTGCAAATTCAGCATAACGAAACATGACATTGCACAATGTATCAGAATGCGCTCATATAACCAAACCACTGTTATGTCCAAAATTTGAAGGGGTGACGAGTGATACATAAATACACACACATATAACATGCTGAGCACATCTTCCTTAAAGCAAAAAATCATCTTTGGTTACAAAAACGAAATGTGGATTGAAAGAAGTCCTACAGGAGGTTGAGTGTTTGTGGGAGGGGGTAGGAGGGCTAACACCCCCCTCAAGGTACATAGAAGGTGTACATAAAGAAGAAGGTTTGAAAGGTATGGCTCTCACACTGTTTTCAAATGTATGATTGCAAGCTGGCAGGATTGCATTAAAACGTGTCAAAACACAAATGAATTCCCTTCAAGGTAGCCGCACAGAGCTCGGTACTATGGAGGGGATTTGCCAGTACCTGGGCAACTAAATCCTTCACAAACTCATTCAAATCCCAGCCAAGCTTCCATTTCAGCCTGACACCAGCCTGATACAACATGGGAGAGGGTACTTTACATTATTCAGGCAATATGTTTCAAATGCCTCTTTCCTTCAAGGTCTTTCCAGAGGCAGCCAGGGCGAGCATGCAGTCTTCTGTGTGCTTGGACTTCTTGTTGAACACAGTGGCTCGTTTATGTTATATCACTATTATCATCTGAGCAGCATCTCTTTCATATGCATCGTAGTTGCCATTCAGCCCTCCAGACATATAAGTGATGGTGTTATAGCCAAGTGCAGTATTCCCTTTTCATCGTTTTAATTGCACATTGGACCCAAAACAGGGGTTTTAGTTGTTGGCGCTGCCCTATTAATGCTCGAATTGCCCTTCACATCTTTCGTTTACTGTCCCGTATCTTTGGGTCGAAGAATTTGCCCGACCTGTTTCTACTCACTAGTGTTGGTTTATGCTTGCTGGCACCGATGGAGTGTGCAAAGTTATGCAGCCAATCTTCGATGGTTTCAGCATCCATACCCAGGAGTCTTCTCCAGTCAAAGTAGACATGCGGGAAAACAGTAGAGGATAATTCTGCAATTTTACTTTGACTCCATCTGACTCGGTTTCCTGCATGGCTGGGCATCATGTCGCCACAAATATGTGTGTCCATGTAGCCACTAGTGGTGTCACGATATATGTTTTATGATGGTACGATAACCTTCTTGCCAAATGACGGTATATCATTGTTATCGCGGTATAGTAGGTGGAGTTAACCAATCTTAACAAATATTTTCTAAAAGGTCATAAATTGTCAGATTTATCATCACAAACAAAACCAGGCACCCAGGGCCAGAATTGGGCTTTTCAACATACTTTCCACTGAAATGCCACCCCTTGCTTCCACCAAACACAAACACACGTGTGGATAGGAGGAGGGGGGGGGAGCCCTGCTGCGACTGCAAAGCAAACTGAATAGCTTTTCTTAAGTGGTCATTTAGGCTTTTAGCTCCCTCACTGGCTACTAGTGAAGATGAACATGTTGCCATCTTTATAACCTGCATGCCACAGATCAATGGAGGCTGATGGTAGTATACGCTTGTGTGCATACACACACACACGCACGCTCTCTTTACGTTACAGCCTTTAGTTTACTTGTGGGCCAAAAGGTGTTCAGTAATCACCGACATGTTACCCTTTGGTATGGCAGCAGGGAATACCCACAGAGATGAGTGAATTTCGCAGTGTGACTTATTATATGTAAATTCAATGATAGAACCAGGGAAATCCCCCCATTGTCATATGTTTAGGAAACATTATCCATTATAAATATATAAACCCCAAAGCCACCAACCCAAAGTAAACCCTTTTCCTTCTTGGCACTGTATTTAATCTTCCTTTTGCTAACATATTGATTTCGTGTCAGGCACGTGTGGTTTATGGAATGGCATTAAAAACTGCTCCAACTGAAACAACTTGGCAGATGGCACATTCAACAGTGCAAGACCAAGACTGCGCAGCACTTGCTTACTGCAGCCTTTCCAAATCAGACTGAGAGCACACTTAACGGTATAAACAGTATACCGGTATAAACAATGTGACGGTTATTATTGTTCATTTGAGTGGTTCACGGTATCTTTAACAGTATATCGTTATACTGTTACATCCCTAGTAGCCACCATATGCCTTGAGTGCCAAGGAGAGTGTAGCGAGATTGCCGTATACGTTAGGAACTATTTTCAATTCGACAACCCGTTCCAACAAACAGTGGTTGCCGGCAAAATAGTCCAATGTGGCCTCCTTTACACCTACTGCCCAAGTAGGATTACCATGGCAATCCCCTGTAGCCCGTCCATTTTATATGGTCATGGACCATTCCTTAAGGTAACCCAGCCACTGAGAGCCCCTGGGGTTGGAATTGTAGTGCTGCATATTACAGTGTTCAACAACATTTTCATAGGTCCCACTCCCCTCCTTGTGAACATATCTCACATTTCAATCCCCAAAAGGAATGACAGGATTAGTGGTTACGGAGTTACCCCAAGATAGTATAATCTGATCTATGTTATCAAAGATGGTATCTGAAGTGTTTATACCAGGGGGATCATAGATGTTTACAATCAGCATAACCGGTTTAACCCTATTCTCATTGTTAAAGAAAACTTCTACTGCCAAAACATTACCACCTGGGGAGCCTGTATAGATCTGATTAGGGTTAAGGTTGTTTTTCACACCAATCAGAAATCCACTGCTGGGTAACTAGCAATCCCCTTGTTAGCCATTGTTAGCCATTGTTTGGAATTTGACATAGCCATCAACTGCACTATCAAAAGTAACCCATGTCTCCTTCAAAACGAATATTTCACATGCTGAGAGCAAATATCGTGAGCCACACACAAGTAGCCAATTGTTGAAAGCCCTTGTGTTGCAACTTAATACATTACAATTTCACTGAATATTTTTCTCATGGGGGATCATCCAAAGGAGCCACATCAAATTTTCCTCCCATTTCATCAGGCAGTGATAAAGAGCTAAATCAGGTCAGCAGATCAACAGTAGACAATGATACTGAATGCCCGAAGTCCTTTAACTCTCACCTTTGATCAATAGTTCTGGCAAAGATCCACTGAGTTTTCCACACCTTCCCCGGGTGCTGATGACCTGCTGCCAAAATGATGACTCCAGGTCTGCAAGTCATGAGGTGACGTGATGTTTACAGAAGAGGGCAGAGGCGGAGTTCCAGGAGACCCAGGAACACCAGGAACACTCTTGTTTCACTCCCACAATGCTCCCGTGTCTGTCACAGTGAATTATGCTTCTCGCTTCTCGCCACCGCCCACAAGCAATGGAGCACAAAGAAAGAGGGCAGCCAACATCAGGAACACTGTCTTGTCACTCCAGGATGATCCAACGGCTGTCAAAGTAAATTATGCTTCTCGCTTCTCGCCACCACCCACACGCAATGGAGCACAAAGAAAGATGGCAGCCAACATCAGGAACACTGTCTTGTCACTCCAGGATGCTCCAATGGCTGTCAAAGTAAATTATACTTCTCGCTTCTCGCCACCACCCACAAGCAATGGAGTACAAAGAAATACTGCAGCCAACACCAGGAACACTCTTGTGTCACTCCTGTTACATCGATGTATGGTGCAACGTTCTTTGTGTCATCTGTCCCTCTCTCTGACAAAGTGATTTAGGAATACGGGAGATGCTTGGTCAGAAAGTTAATGAAGATCTGCACCTTTATAGGTTTTCTAGCATATGCATGGAGGAATTACTTCCAAAGAAAGGTATTACGTTCAGTGTAATTCATCCATTCCCCAATTAAGTCCTATGGAAATTGAGAATGGGGACTGATCACTATTTATAATTAAGTGGAAGGTAACCATAATTTCCTTTCAAAGAATTATCACTGCTAATACTTTCAAACTCGTAATGAGGACCATGTTACTGGTTATGATCTGTCTTAGTTTGATGTATACACAAAAAGGTCTGGGAGCCCCTCTACCAAGAACGAACACGCCAAATAAGGCCAAATAACCTGTTGTATTGGAAGGTGCCCACTCGGGAGGGTCTGCAACCATGTATCTTTCACAGAGGAGAAATATCTATTTGCATATCAGTCTGGTCCCACCAACCTGGGCAGTCCAGTAGCGAAATGCTAGGAAATTCTCCTCTGAACAAGAGTACCAACAGCAACCCCAGACAAATGTTTCGGCCTTGGTGGGCCTCATCAGTGAGATGAAGCTGAGCCTCTCTAAGACACAGTGAGCAAGGGGTCCACATCTGGATTGCCTTGGATAACCTGGGAAGGGTTCATATCTGCTTCTGGATAACGGACCTGAACGCTTAATATATAGTTTGTTCCTTCTCTGTGTCAATATATTGGGGTCTATCTTTAGGAATCCCAGGGCACCCACTTCATCCCTGGGTTCAGATTGTGCTTTTCGATTACTCTTTCAGGGTTGTGCCCCATGTCTTTCAAGTCAGGCCAGGTGTGCTAAATGATCACATTGTTGTGCCAATATGCTGCAGTTCTTGCTTGTGAATTAAGGTTGGTACTACCAACCTTAATTTCTTAATTTCTTAATTTCTTAATTTCTCCCTACTTGCTCTCTGAGTGAATGCATGTTCTATCCCTTTCTGGTTCACTCCTCACATGCCCAGTAACTCATGATCCCCAACTGTCTGATGTGAGGAGGAGATATTCTTTGGCATTCCCTTCAATACATTCAGAAACCCCCCTTTTCCTTCTATTGGAATAGGTTCTAAAGGCGGATGCCATACCTTGCTCCCGCTGCATCATGAGTCAAATCAGTTGTAAAGGAGGAAGGGTTCTGCATTACTGTTAAGCTATTATGAAGCTAGCTAATTTTGTTTCATGTATTGACCTACATTGGCAGTGTTATCCATACAGGTGGGTAGATGTTGTTAACATGTAGAAAGTTGCTTTTTCCAGTCTGTGTTTTACCTGTGTCTACTTTGCTTGGCGATTGTAGTTCAGTAATTCGCTTAACAAACTGCCCTTTAAATTGCAATGCCTCTTCACTGCCAATGCATGTTGTTTTTTAGTTTCTAGTTTCAACACCTTTTTCAAATCTGGAAGCTGCTTTATGTTGGTACTCTTTTGGTTTTCTTGCTCTTTGGTCTGGAGAAACTTTTCGATGAGACTCACTGGTGCTGACCTACTTTGCGGTCTTGACCTTATGGCACAGTTTTTCACATTCACCCTACACGCCTCACTCACTCATTCTCGTCTTGGTTTTCTTTCAGTTTTATGTTTTAGAGTAAACTGTGGACAGATATGTTTCCATGCTTTAGTGTGTAGTGTTTCTTTGTTCAGTATTTTCTGCCTCCATTTTTCTTGAAATGAAGGTTTCATTTCAAATTTGGTATGTATGCGCCTGTTGGGTCAAGACTTGCTTTTCCTGAGTAGGTGTTTAATTTTCACCCAAAGTAACCTGTATTTGTGTTGTTTCATTTCCCCTTTCAGTAAAATCTCTTCAAATTTCCCCAAATCTTCGTAAACAAACCTTCCTTGCCCTGCTTCCTATACAAACGTTCCTCCATAGCTGCCAAATCTCGCATCTCACTCAGCCACATTTCTTTACTTATCGTAGCAGCAGATTTCCAATTTCGAAGGATAATTTTCTTACCCATTGCAGCCCCTCTAAATAACCATTTTTTTGGCATTGAGAGAGATCATCCAATAGGGAATCATTCCCCAAAATTATTATCTCAAAATTAAAATCAATTGTCACATCAAGTATTTCATCACAAACTTCACCAACATCACTCCAAAACCCTCGGACCTTCACACAATCCCACATCATATGTTCCATTGTACCATCATCCTGAACACACGCCCAGCATTCCGGACCATCCTTCAAACCCCTCCTCCACAATTTTTCCGGAGTCCAATAGACCCTATTTAGAATTTTAATTTGTCTTGTCCGTTCTGTCAAACCCAAGGAACACAATTTGACATTCTCGCACATCCTAGTCCAACTCTCAACAGTAATGTCCGCCCCAATTCTCCTACCCCATTCAATCCTCAGCACATCATTGCCTTTATACTCAAGTAGAACCTGCCTATAAATCCGGCTTGCCAAGCCGCCCTCATTCACTAATGAATTCCTTGTGAGAAATTTAAAATTCAGACTATTCTGAAAATCAATTTCACCAACAGCCTGCCTCAGTTTCCTGTAATCCGAGACTCTAAAACCTTCAATGCAAAATTCCCTTTGCAAATCTCTAGCGCTCTTCCATTCACCCTCAGTGAAAAGATCACCAATCCAGTTGATACCACCCAAAAACCATTCAGGCCAGAAAAACGATTTGCCATTCAATTTAATAGATGGATTCATCCATATTGATGCATTCGTATCCCTGCACGCATCCACACCCAACAAGACATTCAAATTCTTCCAGGAATTTCTCAATGAAGTAGTCAACACATTTTTCACACCTTTCAAGACTGTGATTAATAACGCCCTAGGTGACAGAGGACCGTTAGCACCAGCCTCGGCCACAGCCCATACACTCGGAATTGTCTCCACAAAATCTACCATGAAAGCACAACTGAAGGCTAAATGATAGGCCCTGAAATTCGGTACACCTAACCCGCCCTTCTCCAAAGGTAATTGCAGTTTCCACAGACTCAATCTCGCCGGTTTTCCATCCCACAAGAAACCTTGTACAAGCCTGTCCAATTCTTTCCAATAAGAAGCCTTGATATGCAATGGGATCATACTTAAACATAGTTAATCTTAGGGGCCGACATCATTTTTAACGCATTGACCTTCCCCCAAAGCGACAAATTCAGCAATCCCCACCGTGCCAGATCATTTTTAAAAGCCACATTTAGCACATTCATGTTCTCTCTCACCAAATCACAAATTTTCGGAGTGATCCAAATCCCCAAATACAACATCTTGTCTGGACACCACTGAAAACCGAGATCAGAAACATAATTTTTGTTACACCCAGAAGCCAGCGGCATCACCTCAGACTTACTCCAATTCACTCTATAACCAGATATCTCCTGGAATGAAGTTAAGACATCCATTAACGTTGGTAAAGACAAATGCAGGTCCCGCAGGACCAAAAGTATGTCATCTGCAAACAACCACATTTTCTGTTGCAAACCCCACAAGAGACTCCACGTATATCCAAATTGTTCCTTATGATCGCCGCCAGAGGTTCAATCACCAGAACAAATAACAAAGGCGAAAGAGGGCAACCCTGTCGCGTTCCCCTCTCCAGACTAAAAGGACTAGAGCGAATTCCATTGGTACTAACATCGGCAGTCGGACCTGAATATAAGAGTTTAATCCACGATCTAAAATTCAATCCAAATCCCAATTTCTCGAGGACATGGAACAAGAAATTCCATTCCACCCGATCAAAAGCTTTCTCCGCATCCAATGAAAAAACGGCTGCATCCTCCGAATCAGCCGCAGCCCTATTAATAGTATGTAATAAACGCCTGATGTTGCTGGATGTCTTTCTCCCTTTTACAAAGCCCGACTGATTTTCATCAATCAACTTCAGCAGAAGCCCCTCCAACCGAACAGCCAAGATTTTAGCCAAAATTTTGTTGTCCGTATTAATAAGACTAATCGGGCGATAACTCCCAGGGAGTGTCTCATGTTTACCTTTCTTCGGAAAGACAGATATAATGGCATGTCTAGTCGAAGCCGGCAATAATCCACTAGCCAAAGAGGACACATACATACCTTTAAGTAGATTCAAAGCGGAATCTGGCAATATCTTGTAGAATTCTACTGGCAAGCCATCCGGCCCAGGTGAGTTTTGTGGGTATGTGGCAAAGCAACTGAATATTTTAGGCAGATGTACCCCCTTGTTTTTTAATCGGTGTTCCACCAGAAACTGGGAGGAAGGTAGATCAAGGTTCATAGGCAATTATGTGTCATTGTTTTGAATGAGTGATTAAGTGTAATCCTTTCATTGTCCTCTAGCAATCACCTTTTTTCCTGCTATTCATGGGAAAATACAGTCCCACAGTATTTATTTATTTTATTTTATTTTAATTTTTGTTTAGCGCGGGCCCTACCCAAAGAGTCTCAGAGCCTCTTGCATGGTTAAAAGTTTGAAACGGTGGGAGTTGAAAAAAGAAGTTACAAAACGTTTTCATGAAAGGATAGGAAGATTAGGATATACAATTAATAGCAGTGGAGGAGGGCAGGGTTATGTGTGAGGAACCAGGTATGTGTTGAAAGTGGTGATGGAGGATGCAGTGCATAGGAGAAGAGTCGGGGTGTTCCATCCCCGGGGTGCTTGTTTTTGTGTGCACATGAATTTGCAGCAGAGTGGAAGGCCTTGGCTGGCTTTTCTGGTGTTTGTGTGGGTGATGGGTATGAGTTTGTCATGAAGATAAGATTGATTTTGAGGTGGGTGGCTTTGAATAGAATGCAGTGCCCTGTTAAGGCAATTATCTACGTTATGAGGAGCCAGTGGAGCTGGGCAAGAGCGTGAGTGATGTGTGATTGTTTGGGTAGCTGGAGGATGAATCTGGCTGCTGTGGTTTGTATGGCTTGCAGGGGGCAAGGGTGTTGTCGGGGAATACACTGAGGAGAGCATTTCCATAGTCCAGCCTCGAGAGAACCAGTGCATGTACTGCGGTACAGAATTAACTAGGAGAAAGGATATGTCTTATATTGCGTAAGAGGTGTAGTTGTAGACTGCATGCTTTGGTGATAGTGGTTATGTAGTGTGTGAAGTTAAGGTGGGAGTTGATGATGAAGGCAAGGGATTTGACAGGTGTGGAGATAGATATGTGTGGGTTGTCCGTGGTGAGTTCTTGGATCCAGTGTGTGAGGTTGGGTTTGTGTCAGATGAGGAGGTATTCAGTTTGGAAGGGTTGGGTTTCAGGAAGGTGGTGGCCATCCAGTTGATGATGGGGGAGAGACAGGTTTTGAGGGTGTGGAGTTGTGATGGTGATGACATTTGTAAGTATATTTGTGTGTCATCTGCGTATTTGTGGAAATGTACATTGTGTTTGCTAAGGGTCTGTCCAAGGGATTCGACATATGAGTTGAAGAGGAGTGGAGACAGGGAGAAGTCTTGCGGGACCCCATACTTGACAGGGATGGGGTCTGCTTGATAAGGGGGCATAGTGACAAAGTGTGTCTTGTCAGTGAGAAAGGAGGTGAAGCAGTCGAGTACGATGCCAGAGAGATTCATTGGGCCTCATTAGAGGTTTGGCGGCAACCTTGCAGGTAAAACCGGCAGGCTGCTGCCAAACTTCCGAATGTTTACGGCACCCGCAAATGGGGAATTACTGGGTCATTACGGCCCTGCCGGATGCGGTAATTGCCCACTTGCGGGCCCCCAGCAAAAAGATGCTCCCTATTCCCATTCGGCCCCATAGGGCTGAATGGGAATGGGGAGGTCTGACGCACCGGCACCGTTCATAACGGTGCCGGTGCATCCGACAAGCTGTGCTCACGGTTATCTTCCTGCTGGCCAGGTCCCACCTGGTGGGCAGAAAGGCACCCACAAGCCTAACTCGTAGTTTGCCTGTCTGGGAGTCTATGGTACCAGCAAGCTTACCAGTACCGTAGTTTCCGGACCGGCAAACTTGTAATGAGGCCCATTGTGTTGGCAAGAATGTCTAGTAGAATGGTGTGGTTGATGGTGTCAAAGGTATCAGAGAGGTCGAGGAGTATGTGTAGTGCTGTGTGTACTTTGTGATGCTCTGGAGGCCATTGATGATTTGAAGAGTAGCATTCTTATTGCTGTGCCCATCTCAAAAGCCAGATTGGAAGGAGTTGAGTAGGTTGTTTGTGGTGATGTGTTATTGCAGTTGGGTAGTTACAAAGCATTCCATGATTCTGGCGAGGTATGGTAGGATGGTAATGGGGCAGTAGTTTCAGGGAGCATGTGGTCGATGGATTGTTTTTTAAGGAGGGTTGAGATTTGCCCTGTTTTGAGTGCAGTGGGGATAGTACCATGTGAGAGACAGGAGTTGATGATGTTTAGCCAGTGGTTAGTTAGGATGGTGATTCAATTGGATGTAGCTTTAGGTGAACATGCATCATCCAGTTAATGTACAGGTCTTGTTTTGGCAGTAAGGGTGATGAGGGTTTCGGTGTCGATAGGCTGGAAGTCCCATGTGTTGGAATGTTTGGGAATGGGGGGTGTGAGTGGGAGAGCTGAGATGAGGGCTGTCCTGATTTTGTGTATTTTGGAGTAGAGGTAGATCATATGGCAGTTGCATACTGCAGTGGATGGGGCTGCAGAAGGTGTGTTTATGGTGGTTTAGAGAGGGACTTTTAGCACAGTTGAATAGTTTCTGGGTATGATTGGTGGCGGATTGGAGTATTTGGAGGTAATGGATGGCTTTGGTATAGCATATGGCTGTTTTGTATTTGTTTCACCAGTGTCTGAGGGGTATCCTTGTTAGGGGGCATGTGTTCTATTACCAGGCTATTTCTAGCCGTTTGGCTTCCTGTTTGATATAGAAGAGGATACTGTATAACCATGGTTTGTGGTGGTTGTTGTGGGGGCTTTGAAATTTGAGAGGTGCAATTGTGTCTAGTGCCTGTGTGATGACGGTGTTGTATTAGGGATGGAGGGATGTGCGAGTGGGTAGTTGGAATTGGTATGAGTGGGGCTAAGACTATGTTTGTAATGTGTTTGGTTTGACTGGCTGGGGGTGAGAGTGATGTGTGGCAATTGGTGGGATTTTGTGCGGTAGTGTGAGCGTGAAGGTGTCAGACCATGGTATCCATGTTCGATTATCCACGGTGACATGATTGTTGCTTGCGATCAATTGATCCAGGGTGTTGCCAGCAATGTGTGTGGAATAGGTGCTGAGTTGTGTGAGATCATAAGGCTGAATCAGGCATAGTCTGTCAAATGGGATTGGTGTCTGGAAGGGAACTACTGGGGTTGAAGTCACCAGGTTACATTTTGTTGCAGGGGTACGTGTGGTAGTTAGTTGTGAAGTCAGTCTAGTCAGTGTGGAAGCTGAGATTGTGTGTAGGTGGATGGTACATGAGGTGGAGAAAGGTGAGGAGTGGATGTGATGGAAGTGAGAGAGAGTGACTCAAAGGATATGCATGGTGGTGTGTGGGATTACTTAGGGCCTTATCACGACTTTGGCGGTAACCCTTAAATCCGGCGGTCGCACTATTAGGACTTTGGCGGATTTTGCCCCAGCTCTTTTGCCCCGGAAATCCGCTGAAAATTCACGCTATTACCGCCGGCGGGAAATCCGCTGGTGGTAAGAGTGCAAATTTTCCCCATTGAGCCCAATGGGGAATGGGGCATTCCCGAATGGGCTCAATGGGGAATGGGGAATTACATTATCGCCGAACTCGTGATCGCTATTAGCGCCGGGGAGTTCGGCGGTAGGGCTAATACCACCGGCAGTAATACCGCCGGCGTTACCGTCAAAGTCGTGATCAGGCCCTAAGTGTGAGTGTGTCTTTATATATGATTGCAATGCCACCACCTTGTTTGTGTGGGCAGTTTCTCTGTGGTGGATGAGATAGTGCGGGGGAACCATGTCAGGAATAATAGGTGCGTGATGGGGTATGAGCTATTTTTCTGTAAGGAAATGTTTATCTGGGGAGGGTGTGATAATACGTTCATACATTTCATGTGTGTGAGCAGGTGCAGAGTTGCAGTTGAGAAGTATGCAGGTGTATGCAATTAGTTGTTTTGGTGGAATGTTGTGTTGGAGTTTGATTTGGATGCTGTTTGTGTGATGTATGCAAGGCATTTTTGTGCTACTGGTGGCAAACAGGGGCTAACAGGGAACACAGAATGAAATAGAGAAAGATATACAGCAACCCTTAGCTTTGTCTTCCCTTTGCTCTGGAAGACTGGGCGAATGGATGCCCAAAGGACAGTGCTTATATACCTAATGTAACCCGAAAATAACTTTGTGATGGATCATCTGAGAAGTCCGTAGATCGATCCTGGAGACTTCTCGTAGGTCCCGGACCTCTACAAGCAGCCTCAGGTGGATAGAATGATTGCCTCAGGTGGTGTTGGGGTGAACTCTGTGTTGCTCACAGTGCAGTTGAAGCCCCTTTTGGAGGTGGAAAGACCTTTAAAGATTGCTGGACAGAGCATGAGCAAAGTGGAATCTGTCATGGGTGCCAACCAACAAGCGATGATCAATGATAACTTATCAAATAACTTACCAAATCTGGTGTCTAAATAGCACCAATCAGTATGATAATATTAAATGCCAACATCAACCTTCTTTTTTAATTTTTACTGCAATTGCATCAACAGTGGCCCTGACGCACAAAGCACTAGATGTGAGCCTATGAATAAAAAAACGGATCAATATTCATGCATTTCTCTCAATCCTTACTTTTCATTTTATCCAAGCAATCTCTGATATATAGATAGATGTAGTCAGATTGGATAAAAAGTGAAACAGCAACAAAGTTGCTTTTTCAGATCTATCTCTCAGTTTAAAGTAATGCACAGGCCATTGTGATGGCACCAAAAGTTGTACCATGCAATGCCTTGCGTCTTACTGTTTGATGTGTTGCAACGCTACGGCATGAGGTTCCCGTCATATTGTCCCTGTGGCGCCAAGACTGTGAAGGCCCTGATGGCTTCTGATGGTCCAAAAACTGTATTGGTGAGGAAGGACAGGGGCAACGGCTTTGTCTTGGAAGCAAGACAACACAAAGCAACACAGGTTTGAATCCCGACCCGGTGCTTAGAAACCACTCGCTGGCATTAAGCGGCTATAAAAAAAACAATTATAATTATATTGTAAGGCAGCTTCAGCTAAAAAGCAGTTATCAACAAGTTGCTTCTGGGGGTTGGTATTCCTAGAGAAGCGAACAAACTCAGGATGCATGTGTTGTGTGTAGTGCATACACATATGCCCCACACATTCTGGGACATGTGTTTCTTTAATGATAAAAACAGAAATACATGAGTGTGATTCTGGGTTTCACTGGTATCCTGCGGCCTACTGTGGGCATCTCATAATTTTTATTGGAAAATCAGACCACAGAAAAGGCCAAGTGTATAGCAATACGGACAATAAAAGGCAGGCGATGAAGCATAACAATAACAATATTAGTAACAAATACAGCATGTGTTGCATGCCTTAGGTGTCAGACGTACAACAGGAGAAAAATAAAAACCGTATATAATAAACAAAAGCAGGGGATACATTAAAACAATAAATAAATAAAAAATAAAAACAAGAGGTGTAAGATGTACTGCTTAACGAATGCACTCCAAACAACAATAATGGAGCAGGTCAAAACCTGCGACCCCGACTGCTGTGCCATAGGACCAGGTATTGGATGTGAGCTGCACTCTTAAACTGGGAAGAGTTGGTCATTGAGAAGTGAAGCAAACAATCTGAGGTTGCCAGTGTGTTGTATCTTCTGGTACATGTAGTCCTCTGAAGGTAACCATTAAAATGCATTTGAGAGAGTCAGTAAAAACAAGAAAATAATCACAGCAATAGCAAATATAGAGGAGCAGGTGGAAACGTCATCCCTTGTTCCCGACCCCTCACCTCCATCATAGTGGAATAGCAGGAGAAGAGCCCTACGTGGGAAGCCAGGTATCATCCCAATACTACATTGTGTGTATGAAAGACAATTTACAATCAGACAACTGTATTGAATGTTCCCTCACACTGAGAGGGTGGAAGGATGTCTGCACAAACCATTGGACATCATAGAGCTATAAGTGAATGTGACGGCTCGGAGGAAGGGGCCGTGAGGAAGGAGAAGGTGGACTCTGAGGTGGAGACGTGGTGGGGTGCCGACTGCGGCTCGCACGCTTCCCAATTATAAACCAGAGCCGGCTGCGGGTGACTGCACAGGTGATTGCACACAGAGGAAGGAGGAGATTGGGATCAAGAGCGCAGCTTTGGCCAGGACCCAGGCGAACAAGGAGGGAGACGGCCGGAGCCTGCCCTGTGCGCCGCGACAAGAGAGAGACCCGGGTTTCGTGATGTCGGCATGCACGCGGCAGAGAAAGGAAGGTCTGGGTGGTATCAAGACGGCACGCCGACACACAACCACGGCTCGGGGAAGGGCGGAGAACCCATATGAATTGCCGCAAGAAAGACAATTGAAAATCAAGTGTAACACTCCCCAACACAAGGAACAACAAAGCCCCAATACACACCAGAATCCTTACCTCACAGCACGGGGGTGGAGTGCATCATGGCGAACGGCCTCAAGGAAGGAAGGAGGTGGGGCTTGGGGGGGTTTATCAAGGCTTAGCTGGGTAGAGGACTCTGATTGGCCCAGAAGTGACCAGCTCCTATATGAACCAGAAAGAGATGTAGGACTAATGGTGAATTTTCCACTTCTTTGCAGAACCAACTGGGAAGCGAAGCAGCAGGAGCCTATTACCGTTGGGCTTACGAGGACTAAGCCCAGATGTAGTCCGTATTCCAGAAGGAAGCTTACAAGGACTGCATCCCAGGCACTAAGAAGGAGTACTTGGAAGCCTGACTGAAAAGATTAATTTCTTTATTATTTTTTTTTCTTTTACCTGCTATATTTTGAAGCTGTTCAAGAGTCAATAAAGACTAGAATTTTGGTTATATCAGCTGCCTTGTCGGAGTGATCCCTTACAAATTTGGTGGCAGCGGTGGGATCGGAGAACGCCATGGAGGCAATCATAAAAGCCCTCACAGAAAAGCCCAAAGACAGCAACAGCTCCAACAATTAATGCAAGTTCAGTCACATCAAGCCCAGACTGACAGACAGGCTCTACAGCAGGCGTTGCAACTCCAGGCGGCAACCCAAGATGCCATCAAACAGATAACGGAGACGATGAGAGCAACCAGGGGTACTTCCATAGCCCCTACCAATGTATTACAAAAATTCCAGCAAGGAGAAGACCCGGGGTACTTTTTTACAAACTTCGAAAGGGTGGCGAGAAATTCACAATGGCCAGTGGACAAATGGGGCCATTTCATCGCTCCCCTACTAACAGGCCCCATGCAAGGGGCATATCAGGCTGCTAACCCTGCAGGGGATGCTACATATGCGGACATAAAGAAAACCATTCTAGAAAGGATGGGGGTTGATGAAGAAGCCTACAGAACCAGGTTACGGGAATCCAGACTACGGAGTGGCGAAATGCCAAGACAATTATATTGCAGAATCCATGATCTTAGTGACAAATGGTTAAAGCCAGCCTCAAGTTCAGTGCAAGAAATCATGGACAAAATCAAACTTGAACAGTTTGTAGAGGCCCTGCCAACGGCAATGCAACACTGGGTAAGGCAACACCACCGTCCAACACTCGCCGAAGCCATTGACATTGCTTCTGCTTTCCAAAAAGCCGGACCAAACCGCCTGACACCCACAGACTTTCAGAAACCGGTAACCCGAGGGTCTGTGCCCACAGAGAACAAGAGTGGTCGCACCGAAGCAAAAGGCCCAACATGGCCCACTGCTAACAAGAAGCCTCAAAGTTTTGACTGCGGAGAATGGGGGACACAAAAATGTATCCATCAAAGGAAGTAGATCTGGAGGTCAAGGGGGTTAACACAAGAATGAGGGTCGCCATAATGCCAAACTTGCCAGCCCAGGTGTTGTTGGGGACAGATTTACCTTCGTTTGGGGAGTGTGTTAACGAAGCAGAATTGTTAAAAGGTGCCCCTTATGCACAGAGTGAGCTTGACCCCTGTACCAGTAACCACCTAAAGAAAACAAGAAGGGAAGTGAGAGAGGCAAAGAAACAACGGGGAGAAAGAAGCCAGTTACTAGGGGTAATCGATTGGTTACCGGAAGATGGCATGAAAACATTTCGGAGTGAACTATTGAGTGATCCGTCATTGAAAATCGCCAGAGAGCAGGCCAAGCCCGATAGAGGCACAGGAACCGCATACCCCTGGTTCAAATAAAAAAAAGGGCTCATTTATAGAATAACAATGGAACCGAATAGAGGGGAAATAAAACAATTACTAGTGCCACTGAGTTACATTACAACAGTGTTAAGATTGGCCCATGATGATATAGTGGGGGGCCACCTGGGTAAAGAGAAAACTCAACAGCAGTTGTTAAAAAGGTTCTTCTGGCCAGGGGTGTACAGGGAAGTGGCCAAATACTGTGAGGAGTGCCCGGTCTGTCAGAAAACCAACCCCCATAAACCACAAAAAGCTCTGTTATGTCCAATGCCCCTCATAAAAGAACCTTTCTCCAGAATTGGTATGGATCTGGTTGGCCCTTTGGAACCGAATAGTCACGGGCATAAATACATACTGGTTGTGGTAGATTATGCCACTAGGTACCCGGAGGCATTTCCTATGAGAGGAATAAGTGCCCAACAGGTGTGTCAACAATTGGTTCCATTTTTTTCCAGAGTTGGCTTGCCTAATGAAATAGTGATGGACCAAGGTCGCAATTTTGTATCAGGAATAATGCAGAAGGTATGCCAACAGTTACATATTAAACACCTACGTACTTCCATCTAACACCCACAGACGGATGGACTAGTGGAGAGATATAATAAAACAATCAAAGCCATGCTCAAAAAAATAACAGCCCCTTCCAGAAAAGATTGGGACCGTGTACTTCTGTGGGTCTTAATGGTCCTGAGGGACACACCCCAGTCGTCCACAGGGTTTTCTCCATTTGAACTGTTGTTCGGACACAAACCCAAAACGATACTGGATATTGCAAAAACGGAGTGTGAAGAACAAGAGGAAGAAACCAATCTAACAGATTACGTAATGGAAATGAAAGAACACCTCTCAAGGTTGAGAGACTTGGCTAGAGAGAACCTAGGGAGAGCCCAATCATCCCAAGCGAAGTATTACAATCAGAATGCAAGTGTGAGGTCCTTCAAAGTTGGTGATAAGGTCCTGGTTCTATTACCTGACTCATCAAACAAAATGCTGGCTCAGTGGAGGGGGCCATATAGCATCACAGCTATAGTCGGTCCAGTGAACTACCAGGTGGAACAACCAGAAATGAAGGAGAAACAACAGATCTATCATATCAACCATCTAAAAAAATGGAGAGAAGCCGACTCGGACAACCGGGAGATGAATCACGTACAGGTTACAAGTACAGATACAGCCTTCTAGGCTGTCAACTGGGGATCTCAACTCAGCCAAGAAGAAAGACAAGAGTTGAGAAAAGTCCTAGAGCCCCTGGCCCATGTGTTCTCATTCTATCCAGGGAAGACAACTCTTGTGGAACACCAGATCAACACGGAGCCAAACCAAACAGTAAGAATAAGACCTTACAGACTTCCAGAGTCAAAAAGAACAGCCATACAAACCGAAGTCGAAGAGCTGCTGCGCCTAGGGGTGATTGAACCATCCAACAGTCACTGGACCTCACTAATAGTGTTAGTCCCTAAACCTGATGGGTCCACCAGGTTCTGTATGGATTACAGAAAACTCAACACCATATCCACCTTTCAAGCATACCCCATGCCAAGGATTGATGAGCTAATAGAACAACTCAGCACAGCACAATACATCAGTACGATAGATCTAACGAAGGGCTACTGGCAGATCCTGTTGCATGAAGAAGATAAATTGAAAACAGCGTTTTCCACGCCAACTGGTTTTTACCAGTTTACAGTATTGCCTTTGGTCTACATAGTGCCCCAGCAACCTTTCAGGCATTGATGAATAAAATATTGTCTCCACACACACAGTACAGTTTGGCATATCTGGGCGACATTATTGTGTTCAGCAGAACATGGGAGGAGCACCTGGAACATTTAGTGGAAGTAAATACCTCCTTAAGCACAGCAGGGTTACACATTAACCCAAAGAAAACCACCATCCTCGTGGCAAGAGAAACTAAATATCTGGGATACCTGGTTGGAGGTGGGGTCATCAAACCTCAAGTAGACAAGGTGGAGGCCATTATCCGGTTACCTATGCCCAGCAACAGGAAACAAATAAGAGCGTTCTTGGGGTTCGTAGGATACTACAGAAGATTCATTCCTATGTTTTCTACCATTGCGGGACCCTTAACCGAGGCCCTAAAATCCAGTTATAAGGGTAACGTGGTACAAGACATTTCGGCCATAGAGGCCTTCAAAACCCTGAAAACCCTCAGATCCACGCTACCGGTGTTAAGGTGTCCAGACTTCGAAAAACCAATTTTTGTACAGACAGATGCATCTGGAACATGCATCTGGAACAGGACTAGGCGCTGTACTATCTCAAGGAACTGAAGAGGACTTAGTACCAGTATCCTTTATTAGTATCTACCACACGAGATGGCATATTCCACTTTGGAAAAGGAGTGTCTGGCCATCAAATGGGCCATTGAAACCCTAAGATACTATCTATTAGGAAGGTCTTTCACGGTTTTCACTGACCACGCTCCTCTAAAAAAGGCTTGCCATTCATAAAGATGCCAATCAGAGAGTCTTCCGATGGTTCCTCACACTACAGGCGTTCTCATTCAAGACAGTACATAAACCTTCCTCATTTCAGTTTGTCCCTGACTATCTGTCCCGGAGCATGGATCGGCCCGAGCGGCTCGATTCCTCGGGGGGTGTATATGACGGCTCGAAATCGGAGGAAGGGGCCGTGAGGAAGGAGGAGGTGGACTCCGAGGTGGAGACGTGGTGGGGTGCCGACTGCAGCTCGCACGCTTCCCAGTTCGTACCAGAGCCGGCTGCGGGTGACTGCACAGGTAATTGCGCACTGAGGAAGGAGGAGATTGGGATCAAGAGTGCGGCTGTGGCCAGGACCCAGGCGAACAAGGAGGGAGACAGCTGGAGCCTGCCCTGTGCGCCGCAACGAGAGAGACCCGGGTTTCGTGATGTCGGCATGCAGCCCCTGTGAGGAATGTGACCAGCGGCTCTGCACGCAGCAGAGAAAGGAAGGTCTGGGTGCTATCAAGAGGGCACACTGACACACAACCATGGCTCGGGGAAGGGCGGAGAACCCATATGAATTGCTGCAAGAAAGACAATTAAAAGTCAAGTGTAACACTCCCCAACACAAGGAACAACAAAGCCCCAATACACACCAGAATCCTTACCTCACGGCACGTGGGTGGAGTGCATCATGGCGAACGGCCTCAAGGAAGGAAGTGGGCGGGGCTTGGGGGGGTTTATCAAGGCTTAGCTGGGTAGAGGACTCTGATTGGCCCAGAAGTGACCAGCTCCTATATAAACCAGAAAGAGATGTAGGACTAATGGTGAATTTTCCACTTCTTTGCAGAACCAACTGGGAAGCAAAGCAGCAGGAGCCTCTTACCGTTGGGCTTACGAGGACTAAGCCCCGATTTAGTCCGTATTCCAGAAGGAAGCTTACAAGGACTGCATCCCAGGCACTAAGAAGGAGTACTTGGAAGCCTGACTGAAAAGATTAATTTCTTTATTATTTTTTTTCTTTTACCTGCTATATTTTGAAGCTGTTCAAGAGTCAATAAAGACTAGAATTTTGGTTATATCAGCTGCCTTGTCGGAGTGATCCCTTACAGTGTAATCTGACGAAGGCAGAGTGACATCATGGAAGAAAGATACTGAGACTCACTGAAACGATATGCAAATAAACAAAGCATAAAGATGTAACTGAAGTAACAAGAGAAACATATAATCGAATATGAATAAATCATATATGCAAAGAAGATAAAGTAACCTGCTGAATAATAAGTGTATATACGCAGAACGCAAGGTAGATGAGACATACAGAAGCTTGCTGTAGAGGACAATATCATGTGACTAGAGTGGCTATGATGGAAAGGTGGATGTCGTACTTGTATTAAAACCAATAAAGCTACCTTGGAGAAAGACCAGGGCTCCAGAGTAAGGAGATGCTGAAAAAACAGCTTTCTGTGAGGAATCAAGAGTGGTCTATTGGCCTGGGATCAAGTATGCTACTTTAAAAAATAATTGCACGGCACAAGGGGAGTCAAAAGGATAAGCCATGTACATAATACATATTTCTCTTAGATTTATCAAAGAAGAAATCATCTGCAAGAGCCAAGTATTAGACAGTTAAAGATGCAGAAAACCTATACAAGATGGAGTGAGCAAGTCTCCAGATGCCAAGAAGGGTAATGACACCAAGCTCAACTGAATAAAATAGCAGTAAATAGAAGGTTAAGATGGACACATTTGTGGTCTCCTCAACCATGATTCACAAGTCAAAAACAGGGGCTATTCATTAAGCCTAAACAAAGCAAATGGTGTGACTCACTTGAATGTCCCAGAACAGATAACAGGCTTCGAGGTCAACTACAAAGGAGAAGCCTTGCCTTGGTGCATGACCGATGACAGATGATGGACTCATTGGGAAAGTGGGGAGTAGTCTGACGTTGCTCTCGTCACCTGAGTTTCGTTTTGCTTACGTGCTGCTAACAAGCAAAAAGACCAAGGTTGGAAACGCATGCTACCCAATAAGAGGGTCTATGTAGCAACATGCTATAAAATGTTGCAAAGTCCAACCTATAGCCCTTCTTCGGCTATGATCAGTGATATACATATTTAGAGGTGGGTCGAGGCATGCCTAACAGATAAGGGGCAGTCAATTAAGTTATTAAATACTATTGGTACATAAGTTCCCTTAACCAATACCTCCCTTCAATAGGTTTTAGGGTTTGCCACACAGTATGATGTCATAGATGACACATGTTGAGGTATAAAACCTTTGTATAATCACATTTGGGTGTGAGTGTGTGAATTACTGCTTGTGGTTCGCAAGATTGCCCTACTTTACTTTTATGGCAATAATAAATTAGCATTTTACCATATCCTTTGAGTCTGTCCGGTTATTGGGTTAGAGATCATTATTGGTAATTCCATCTAGCACATGGGACACTTCAAGGTACTAGAGAATATTTTGGTAACAGAACATGGTTCTGGTCCAATCGATCTATGCCCAGATCTAGACTAATCGATCTATGCCCAGATCTAGACTCTCGGGCTCTCGATTGATTCTGCCATTAGCGAGAAAACCGTGGAGCTTCCTGTGGAGATCGGTGCACAAATACACACATGTGAGAAGAATCGGTCAGCAGGTGCCCCTTTGATGAAATTCCTGTCCGGTCCCCGCAGGTGCCCCGTGGACTGAAGATGAACTGGTTTATTGGGGAAGGGTCGATGCCGAGGGACTCGAGCTGAGCCACGGATGTAAGTAGAACATTGAAGGTGGCAAAAATAGGGGAAGGGGCTGTATTGTAAATATATGTATAGAAATAACAGGAGTTTTGGGGATTAGAAAGAAGGGAAATAGATACCTCAATTCCTTGTTCCACGTGGGGCGGAAGGGTGCGCACTAAAACTCCAAATAGGGCTATTATGTAAGGATTCCTGAGGCAAGACCAAAAAGAAGAGTGCCTATCAAACTCCCAAATGGGGTAAAAAGCTAGATGAGATATATTTACTAAAGATAAAAAAGAAGGCATACGCAGACAATTTAAAAATGCACATTTGTATGGGGTTATAAATATGTCAGTTTTAAACTTTAATTGTGTCTAAATTATGAGATATAAGAGGATAGTGATCATCAGATTTTTCAATCAAGAGATTGGCATCAAACAGGAGCGTAAAAATCAAAGGAGAATAATAAATAAATAAAGAAGAGACATCAATAATAAAACAAAGAAACGGTTAAAATTCATATAAAGTGTAAAGGAGCAGCTGCATGCCTCTGCAGGAAACCCTGCCCCCCTTGTTCCCATATGTTGGAGACCTGAGATTGTGCCGTGTTTGACACCAGCAGTTGTGTCAATACTGCAGTGTGTGTTTGAAAAGAAGATACCCACTGAGACAAACCTACCAAATGTATCCCTGAAGGGATGACAACTTGAGGGAGGAACTTCCTGAAGGAATAAGAGGAGGAGCAGAGAAAAGAAACCAGTGATGTCACAAAAAGTATGCACAACGTCTCGGGATACTGACTGAAGAGAATGTATGGATCCTAAAGAAACTAATGACGAAGTAAAGAATCAAGTGAACTCTCAAATATAAAGGAAGAAGATTACACGTGCATGAAGTGCTGCAGAAAATCAAACGTTTAATAAATGTACAGACACTGAAACGCAAGGTAGACCAAGTCATCATAGAAGCTAGCTATATGTAGTGATTAGAATGCAGGAGAAGCCGCCATTGTATAGAAACTTGACATTGGTATCATGAATTTAGTAAGCCAGGACCCATGAAGCGGGAAGGGAAAGCTGTGTTGCAGCACTAATAAGTGGAATCATGGAGCTACAAGACGAGGTTGTCTGGCCTGGAGTCAAGACTGAAGCAACCAAGGTCAGCTATCTATTCTGGAAATGGGTGAACGTGTGAAGGATGAATCATCCCTTGTTAAGGTGCAAAGAAAGAACACCAGGGGCCTCATTACGAGTTTGGAGGCAGCCATGCCCTTAATAAGGGCATGGCTGCCTCCAAACTCGGGTCCGGGTTCCCTGAATGGGGAAATACCAGGCCATTCTGACCTTGGAGGGCCCAGTATTTCCCCATTTAGGGAACCCGGAACCGGACCATCCCCATTCCCATTTGAGCCCCCACAGAGCTCAATGGGAATGGGGAGCATGCTAACAATGGGCCCGTTAATGACGGGTCTGTTGTTAGCATGGTGGTCCCCTCGCGGTCCCGCAAAGGACGTCTGGTAAAACCAGACATCCAGAGCGGGTCCCACAAGGGGGCCTCGTAATAGGGCAGTATGGGGTTAACGGCTCTGGCGCCTTCACCAGCGTCGTTAACCCCTTACCGCCCACCTTGTAATGAGGCCCCAAGAGTGCCAAGTTTAATTCATTTAGAGCATTTAAAAGCTGCAAAATGGACCAAATCGTGGTCTCCTGTCACGTGAGCCAAGGATGAAAATAGAGTTCTAACTTGGAGTCCTAGACATGATAGTGAGTGCCCTCACTCCCGTGCATTCTAAAAGACAAGGATACTTTGCAAGGCCAAGTTCAAAGACAATCTTCATGGCAGAAGGCATGTGTGATGAGAGATGCTGGGCTAATTGGGTGGGGAGGTAGTGTTATGCCCCATCTCCTCGCACCTGGGTCTGGGCTTACGTGCTGCTAAGTGAACCAAATGGTCCAGACATGGCAAAAGGTGTGCAGTGCATACCAATTATATCAGTCCATATAATGAAGGACCTTATAGTTTGAAAACCAATGAGAAACTGTGTATCTAACGTTTCTAAAGATGACATGTTTTAGAAGTAGGCATATGTTGTCCACCTGATAGTGGGCAGTCAATCACAATCCAAGTTCCTAAAGAAAGTATACTTAGATGTTCCCCTTAAGACAATCCTGACCCTTAGTAGGTTTTGCATTATTGCCACGTAGTATGACATCACCTCTGACGTATTTTGATATAAAAGCTATGTTTTGTGTGAAGATCGCTGAGAGAAATCTAATGTATGTTCGTTGTAACTCCCTGTTTTAGATAATTGTTAATATAACAGTACTTTGCCATCTTCCTGAGTTAGTTTGGTTATTTGGACTCAGAATGTATCTGTTTGATCTCATCCATTACATATGCATGTTCCTAAAGGGCCCTAAACTCACCTGGTAGTAGTGTGGATGGTTTAAAAATCCAAACTAGTCCAGCTCCAGATTTTCAGACGTTCGGCCATCCTCCACCATTAACTGGAAGAACGTGGAGTTTCCTGTGGAGAGCTGGCGAAATAAATAAACTTGCAAGAAGAACCGAGACAGTGGGCAGGTCCCCCTTTGAAGAAATCCCTGCCCGGTTTCAGCAGGCGCTCTGCGGACAGAAGGCGAAGTGGTCGGATTGGATTTTGAGTAACAGGAAATAATTGTGAAGATAAAGAGATACCACCTAGGAGTCCTATTTCCAGGGAATTAGAAGGAGACATTTCAAACTTCAACAGGAGTAGAGAGAAATATATAATGCACAGATCAGGACCGTGTAAGGTAATGTCTCAAACCCTGTACAGGGTACAGGTAAAGACAAGAGAAGAAATACCCTGTATTTATCAATGAGACATGGATAAGTGGGAAGGTGATCACAGTGTGTATAATGTGTAAATGTCTGACTAGTCTAAATGTTTGTTGAATAAAGTATCAAGGAGCGATACAATTGTGAAGAAGTAACAGTGAATAAATAACGATTGGCACCAATGAAAGGAATAGATAGGGAAGTGAAATAAGAGGATTGAGCAGCGATTGATGGTGCTCGCTCATATTTGTTGTTTTAAAATGTTAAAAATAGTGATTTAAGTCAAGGTAAAAGGTTTATTTAAACAATCTGGTAAGTATTGACAGTCAATTAAGACTTGTCATTATGGGGGATACTCCTCTCATGCACCTATGCAAGACAGTCCCAAAAACATATGCCCAAGCTCAAACAGTATAGTGCAGAATGGGTAAAGAGCACAGCAGATAAAATGTTTATGCCATGGCCACAAGGGGGATCATTGTCAAGAGCGGTATTACAACACATGACCACATACTTGCACGCTGCGTACACAGGGAAGAAATTAGAGAAGAGATTAGTAATTTTAGACCTTTGGACGATGTATCAAGAGGAAAGAGAAGACCCGCCACCTGAGGAGTGGATGCTTAATCAGCATAAGGGGGGAGGCATTGAGCCATCAGCTCCCGTTACTATGCCTAAAGTAAAGAGTGTTGCTACGGAAGAGATAGGAGTATATCCTTTAAAGGAATTAAGAGCAGCGACTGAATATAGTAATCCGATATATGAACCCGCCGCTTATAGTAGTGACGATGGTCTGGAAGAGAATAAGAGAAAGGAAGATATATTTATGTTAATTCATACAAGACAAGGAAGGAAGAAGTGAATGGTCGAATTTGTCAACAGAAATAGACAGAGAGATTAAGAGATGGAAAGGAGAAAAAGATAAGGCAGACGAGGCAGCGCTCGTACAAAAACGAATGGATGGGAGGACAGATATTACTTAAGATAGATGGGAAAAGTATTGAGAAGTTAGTCAAGGAGAAGATAAGCACAAAGAACAAAGGAAGGATAAGGAACGAGAGAAAAGATTGAAAGAGGATGAGCAGAGAAGGAAAAGTAGGGAGCGATGAGAACAGATATACAAGGAGGAGCTAGAGAAAATTGAAGAACAGGCAGGGGAAGAAAGAATCATATTAGACAAAAAGTGATAGAAGAGAGGGACAGGAAGGAAAGAAAGAGAGAAGAAGAAGCACAAAGATTAATGGACCAAAGACTACAGAGACAAAGGGAAGAAGAGGAAAGATGATAAGGAATAAAGAGAGAGGAACGAAGGCAAGCGGAAGAAAGAGTTAGAAGAGATGCGAGAAAGCAAAGGGAAGTAGATGAAAAAATCAAACAAGAAAGGAGACAGCGAGATTCTGATTGCCAGTCTCATTCGTAAAGAACAAATGAGGCCTAGCCCAGAAATACGATGGGACAGAGTGGAAGAGATTCTTCCGATAAAGGAAGTTACCACAGCAGTATCTAGAGTAGCGCTAGAAGATAAAAGATATGATGCAGAAAGCATTGGAGAAAGGATTAATAAGGTCTATCAGCAATTAAGACAAGATAGTGAGTATGGAGCTCGAAGGAACGATGATCGATTCCCAGAATTTTCAATCAAGCAGTGAAGAAGGGATCCTGTTTAGTGTTGAACTTCAAGCATTGTCTTTAAGCAGATTGCATTTGGACAGAGGGGAGGAGGTTGCTAGTCATACTAGTTGGAGCTTAGACATGTGAGACGAGGAAAGAGAGTCCGGTCTTGGGGCAGAAGGTGGGAGCGTGTGCGCCCCTGAAGGAAGCTTGCAAATGTATACGGAAGTGAGATGGTCAGATCTGGAACAGCCTAAAGAAAGAACACCAGATCCCATAGCATATCCTGAGCGTCCCCGAGGACGATTGTGTAATGAGAATGGAGGGTCTCCACTGTATGTTAGTAGGTTAAGGTCATTACCGACAAGGAGATAGGCGGGAGAGATTATCCCAGCCATGTATAGACTAATAATGGGATCCAATGGTGGGATGGGGTTCACGCAGTTTCCCTTGTTAGAGAAGGGAGGGGCAAGACTGCAATATATTCCATGGCCACAGATGGATAAGGATAACTTAAAATGTAAGCTCCCTAGTTTGACTTCGGGAGCTGGGAAATGGATATACAAATTAGAGAAAATGACAGGAGGAAACAGGCTGGCCACAGGGGACATAAAAGGTCTACTGGCAGCCATTCTGGGAGAGTGAGCTGACGATACATGGAGGAGAGTGGGAGATTAAAGTGTGACTACAAAGAATACAACACATGATGGAGCGCCATTCAATAATTGTAGGGCAGATATTTGGAGGGCTCTCAGGGTACAGAATCCTGACACATCAGATATGGGTGCAATTATGATATGGAAAATGAAAGAAGATAAAGACCCTATTGCTTATATTCAATATATTCAGGAGAAATGGTAGCTTGAAACTTGCGAGCCGTGGGAAAAGACAGTGGCATTGTTTTACCATATTTTATGCCAAGCGTTGCCTGAGCCAGTACAGAGACAGATGAAAAAACAAGTGGGGATGGAAGCAGAGCCCGGGATGAGATATAGTTGACAATAGTACACCATTACTGATTATTACAAGAGAAGAACAAAAAAAAAAGATGAAAATAGAAAAAGGGAGGAAGCGAAGTTGGTTCAGAAAAAGTTGTCAAAATGTGGCATAGAAGGGGTGGTATTGACAAGCGGAGAAGGAATGGGAATGCAGGAAGCAATGGGTACATCACAGGCAAATAATCTGCACCCAATGGACAGAGGTGGTTATGGGTTTACACCATGAGGCAGAGGTATGGCTTATAGGGGAAGAAGAGGCGGATTTCAGAATAACCAAGGTGAGTTTCAAAACACACAGAACGAGAACCAGAGTGCTCAGGGAGGATATAAACAAAAAATACAGAATAGAGAGAATACAGGAAACAAACGCAAACACAACAGGGTAGGAGTGGTGTCATGGTGTCTTAGAGTCTTGGTTCGAGGAGCAAGGGGGACAGGGGGAGACAGGTATCCGATTGTCTTCGTCTGTTAGAACGCAGAGCTTTTAGGTGAAAAGCTAGGTTTTTAAGTTGTTTCTGAATGTCTATTATCCCCCTTGGTTGACAATCAGGGCAGCCAAGGGAGCTCTGGAGCAATACCTGGAAAAGAATGAGCCGGAAGAAGAGCTGTCTGAGAAGGATTTGAGCAGTAAGTGTCTGCTCCTAGAGGTCATCGAGGGAGACACATGCATACTTTCTGTTGAGGAGGTTCTTCACCCATTACATGGGCAGAGAGAAGAAAGGGGGACTGGTGAAGATGTTTCAAAAAAATTATAATTCAGCCATAAATATAGCTTTTTATAAAACTTCATAAAACACACATTTTTTAAATTATGTAGATTCAAGACAAATACATCAATTCAAACTAAACCATGAGAAATGATGATCCTCTACAATAGCAAATCTGACAGTCCTTCTTTTGATGCTGTTTCAGCCCCTAGCCATGCTTTGATAATTGTCCAGATAGTAGTTAGAATGTAAGTGAGCAGAATGTTTTGGCCTTCAATATACTCAAGCCATAGACAGTCATCCTCCATTTGCATCAAGTGTGTGTCCACTGATGCAAGAAGAGCCTATTTCTTTAACTGATGGGTAATGAGCCAGTCACAAAGAAGATGTTTTGCTGATTCAATCTCGTTAGAACAGCAGAGTCTGCATTTGCGATTTTCTCTGTGCGCACCCTCTCTTGCGCCTGTTACTTCCAGCGTATCCACCAAATTAAAATGTGTTTTTAGAGAATCAGTGCTCAGGAAGGTGTTGGGGAAGGCTGCTAGATGATTTGGCTTTCTAGCAATGGTTTTTGATGGCCTACTACTGCCTTCTGCCAGGTCAGTCCAGTTTGGATCTCGTTCCAAGTCCGGAATTTTCCTTTTCACTAGCTTCTTATATTCCAGCCTTGTAATGGTATTAATGTCAATATTAAGTTTTTGTTTCCAACGCATTCCTTCTTCGACAATCAGCGTACAAGTGTTTGTCAACTTGGGAAGCTTGGTGGCTAGAATCAGGATCTTTAGTCCAAAGTATTTTCTTGACTATTGGCCAGTTTGTGGTACTATATTGCCTCAAGCGTGACCCTGAGTGAGGATATCAACCTTATCATTAATTCATTGCGTATAAATTCCACTGGGGTTGTTAACCGAAACAAGGATTTCAAACCATTGCCTTCCAATTTATTGATTTGGGTTACATTTATTTTCCCCACACATCAATGCCATAAGTTAATTTAGGCACTATCTTCGACTTATAGATGGTGCAGATAGAGGAAAGTGAATAACCGCCACGCTTATGCACAAAGCAATGGGTAGCACCCAGCACTTGACGGATGTCGCATTCCAGTATCACCAAATGTGGTCTCCAGGTGAGTCTGTCATCAATGAAAACACCAAGATATTTTTAGTTTGTAGCTCGATTGGCCGCTGATCCAGTTGCCAATTAAATTGTTTTTTGTAATTTCATTTTTATTATTGCTAAAAATCATGGTCTTTGTTTTCGTCACATTTATCTTCAGATTTGAATTTGTGGCATAAATTGAAAGTTGCTTTATCAAATCCTGAAGGCCTTTGAGGGTGTAGCTAAACAGTATAGGGACATGTGCATATCCCATCCAGCATAGATTCATGTTACACAACCTAGGTGAGTGTGTTGTCAGTGAGGACAGAGACAGGGATAAATCAGCCATGTATAAGTTGAACAATAAAGGAGCCAACAAGCAGCCTTGTTTTAGGCCCTGATTAGTTATTATAAGAGGAGTTAATGGAGGAGCCCGGAAAACTTAGTAAGAAAACCACAGCTTTTAAAACATTTTAAAAATGTTAAAAAGCCCCCTGGGCTCCAAGCTGAAGCTACCGCAAACATAAATACAACGTTGTTGTATTTAAAAATGCTACGGTTTTCTTTCTAATTTTCTTGCGCTTCTCCGACCCAGAGAAACCCCCCCGTGGGAGCCCAGGGGACTCAAAGTGAAAGCCGGTGCAGGCAGAAACACAACACAGGTGTGTTTTGAAATGCCACAGTGTTTCTCACTACATCGACTTTTGTGTGGAGTCTCCTGGGTTCCCCTAACCCGGGTGAGCCCAGGAGACTCCAAGCGAAAGCCGCCACAGTGAGCAATACAACATTGTTGTATTTGTAAATGCTGCAGTATTTACAAATACAACAACGTTGTTATTCTGACTGCGGCAGCTTTTGCTTGGAGTCTCCTGGGCTCCCGTGGTTTGGGGGAGCCCAGGAGACTCCACGCGAAAGCCATTTCAAACCACTGCAATCACAAATACAATGTTGTATTTGCAATTGCTGCGCCTTTGCCTTCATTTTATATTTTCTGTGCTTCCCTGGGCGTGGGGAGCACCGAAAACGTAAAATGAAAGTGAAGGCAGCCTCCTCAGCTCTGCTCTGGCTGCAGTACGCAAAAGCTCCCAGTAGGGGGCTTTTGCTGCTTGTTTAGTGCCGCCAGGGCAGACCTGAGGAGGCTGCCTGAAATGGCAAAATGGATGCTCCCATGTAAACGCCTTGAGCCTTGTTTGCTCAAAGCGTTTACATAGGAACTTTCATTAAACATATGTTTAAAGTATGTTTCAGACTATTGCCCATCTTTTAAAGCAATAATATTTTAGAGCGCACTATTCCTTTAAGCTTTACATATACCATCATTGCCTGGCTCTCTATGGTTCTTACTTTTTTGATATAGTTCAAGATATTTGTGTGTCTGTGTGTATACCCAGTCTACTGCAACCCAAGGTCAGTCACCTAGGACTCCATCTCTTAGTCCCAGAGTCGTTTCTATATAAGACTCAGAGGCATCTTTGGAGGCTATGGCCGTCAACTTCCCAATCCTCCTATAGTCGTTAACCAATTCGCAAAACTAGCAGGAGTCATTCTCCTTGACAATTATTATGAGTTCTCTCCATTTTGCCAGTTTCTTTGTGTTCTTGTATTCACGCAGTATCAGTTTCTCATGGATGATTAAGGCCGCTCTTCTGAAGTCCTTTCTAAGTTCTCTCTTCCTATTCCATATCACTGCCTCATATGGATGCTGATTTTGGTGCGCTATGTTGATGTTGGTTAGAGCATTAGTGAATCTTCTACTGTTGGTTTGGAGATTCCCAAATGTATGTGAGACCACTTCTTGAATGAAGATTTCATACTCTTTCAAAGGCATATGTCTAGTGTTGTCGACATATATAGAAGTAGTGGAGGTGTTGATTAAAAATGTGGGGAATTGACATCCATTGTTCAAGTAATCATTTGCCTTGTTAAGTTTTCCATGTTTCCATTTGATCCTATTGGCTTGAGTGTTAAGGTCTAGACTACCAATCTGGTCAAGTTTCCATACTGTGGGGGCTGATTCACATGTAGCAATGAGGGCAAAATGGTCCCTTTCCTCTCTGTGTTCGATTTATAGCCCCAAAATACAGTGGAAGAAGCACGCCTGGATAATGCAGTACTCAATAGTAGTAGCACTGTTGGGACTAATCCTGGGATATTCTCGTGGCATGTCCCCCATGCATCTATCATTCAACATTACAAAACTGAAGCTTCTGAGGGTCATCAATGTAGCCATTCACCTCTAATGGATTCCATTAGCTTTTTGTCTTTGTTAATGTCGATGGGAGGAGCATGAGTACGTTTAAAATACTAATCAGGAGACCCCAATGGGGTCTACCAGTTTTCCCCGTAATTACCATGTTTTAAATTGTATTTCTCCCATCACAATATACTTCCTCCACTGCCCATGTTTCCTGCAGTGCTACAACTGTGAATGTCCCAGAATCCCCCTTCTTGGTGGCAGTGTGACTGACCCCTGGTGTTCAAGCTCAGTAGGCACTTCTAAGTCTAGGGCCTGCCTATAATGTTCGGTGGAATCACCCTAGCCAACAGGACCATTCTGCGATGGCTGTGTTTCCTGATGACTGGTCGGGCTATTTGCTTATAATGTAGGCTCCTCTGACCCTGTGCATTTACTGAGACACTCATTTCCCCATTCAGCTGTGTAGGCCCCAGACCCAGATATTTCACAGTCAGCACAAGTAGTTTTATATCCGACGAGCACGTCCTCATTTGAGTGTATACCTGGTGTCAGTTGTAGCCGCGCTTCAGGAAATCGGAATAGTGGCTCAACGCAGTGCTGCTAATACCTCTCGAGACAAAATACAGAATTGTGGTGGCTAATTCCTCTGAATCCAATTGTTCCACTATGTAAATGTCATTGTTATCTATCAGGTGAAGAGCATAGATGGAACACATTAAGGCCAGAACAATAGTCAGATTAAGTAAGAACTCTTGAGCGGAGACAAATAAGCTTTGAATGTCTAATCCTCCTCCTCCGTTTAAATCATCGTCTTCCATTGTGTTGGTATAATTGGCAGCAAATGCATTATCTACTTTGCAACTGGTGGCATTCAACTGTGGAGGCCTATTAGAATTGTTCATTGTGAATGTAATTCGTTTCATCGTATCAGGTGCTTGCATAGAACTCAGTTTAGTTAGTGGATTTGGCTTATTTTTGGGGGAGGCATTTCGCTCCTCCTTGAACAGGAGGCTAGCACCTTCAGGAATTGCGAAATCGTCAATAGATTCATCTCTTCCAGAGCACTTTGTTTTTCCACTTGTGAAGATGAAGAGCAGCTGTGTGGTAGTCTCTTCTCCCTCCCCTCCTCTTATGTTTCTTATTTCCATTCTTGCCCTTTTTTCATTAAAAAGGGTCCCAGGCCACTAACATTAAAACTCTTAATAAAAACATAAATAAAGGGCCTAATTCATTAAAAGAAAACGTCAACGCTGATAAATTACCAGTATGGGTTCATTATTGATCATCTGATTGTTTTGGGATTTTTTTCCTGATGACTTTTTTGTGCAGCAATTGAGTTAGATTGCTCAGTTCGCGCCATGATATTCTCCATGGCCTTACCCAAACATCTTGTTCTATTTGTAGTCATTATGTTAATGCATTTTCCCTTTTTCTTTTTCTTTCTAAGCGTCCTTCTCGTGTTGCACTCAAGGGCTTCACCCGTTGACTCAGAGTCAAATGGGTCCCGTCACTCACATGTTGAGCCTCTGATGCGGTGGTTGTCATATTTAGTGCCAAATTGTTGATCCTGTTCAGTGTATCCATCTTATTTGCCTTTCTCTCTGTACCCTCCATGTGCTAGTCCTCCACCACTATTTCCTCAGAAATGAGACCCACACCATTTGTGAGAAGAGCTTTGATTCCTTGGTGTTTACAGATGATTGTAAGTATACCTGTGTGCTCGGTGGGAATCTTTTCGCAAAGGTTTACCAGAAAGGTAAGCAGGTAATCAAGGGCTTGGCGTCTTAAAGTGGAGCATAGGGAGGGTTGAAAATTTCAATTTTCTGTTTTCACATCATTCTTTCCTCCACTCAAAGTGGAACGTCTATCTTCGGGATTAGGATCTTCCAGGGCTGAAATCGAGGGTCCACGCGGGTGGATGGAGTCCTGCCACTTTTTTTTCAGAGGGCCCCTTGATATACAAATTTCTGGTGACACCACATTCAATTGGTATATTAATGAGTCCCCCCAATTTAGCTTTTTTATAACTTGACCCCTGGGATCTCCCAAATCATTTTCCGCCATTATGACTGAGTCTTAATCCTCCAAATTAGAATTATGTATAGGTAATTCCATGGGGCGGGGGAAACTCTTATAAAAGAGGTCACCCGTTGACTGATGAATCATAATTTCCTCAGTGCCTAATTGATTGGTTACACCACAGGAGATACACAGGGCTTGCCATTTGTCCACTGAGTTAGTTCCTGTGACCTCAAGGCAGGCCAATATTTTCTGATCTGTGATCACTGCCCCCTCCAGTGGCAAAGGAGTAGATGCCACGTCACACGTTTTAAATCATGATTGATAATGACAATTATTGTTATTTTCCACCTCTTTGGCTACGATTAGTGATTCTGTTAATTTGGGTCCCAGGCATGCCATGGAAGAGTGAGGTGATCTTTCATTATGAAATCTGGATGTTTTTTAGCCATAGGGTCATAAATACTTAGTAATTTTACCTGTGTCAGTAGATTCTTTGGGTTTACCAGAGGACCCACTTGTCTTACAAGCTGGCTGGTTGTTTTTGGGTTGGCTTACTTTGGTGTTTCTCAGGTCATAGGTTCTCTTATTTTACATTTTCAGTGAGGCTGTGTCACTTACTTTGAGAGGTCGAGCTCCGCATTCAAGAATCAGGCTTCCACCAGCACGACTGATTGCCTACCCTTTCATCTTGCGGCATAGCACACCCGGTGCTGCTGCGCCCCTAAAGCGCAGCTTCAGCGATTGACAGCCAGTTAAGTAGTTCAGGCCAGGTAGTTCAAAGGGCGCAGTCCCCCTGCAGTCACTGTCGGAATCCTGGGAGTTGTAGTCCGCATGATCAGGAGAGCACAGTCAGAAGATAAATGTTCTTTGAGCTGCTTTCTCTGTGTTTACAGGCACTTCAGGCAAGCTGGTGAAGATGTGTATGGGTCCTGGTGAAGGAAGGGTGTGATGATGAGGTAGCAGCCGCTCCCTTTGAGCTTGTTGCACCTGGAAGCTAGGCGTTCCTTGGAAGGTTCAGATCCATTGGATGCCACCATCCCCCTCCCCAAACAATCACGGGAAAAGTAACAAGACCGACCACCATGTTGGAGTCCGGTATAGTGGCTGGGTTGGATGCTCTTGCTCTCCTCTTAAAGTTGAGGTAAGCCAACAGAGGACATCTGCCTCAAGGTGTGAGGAGAACCCAAAGAACCAGCATATGCAAAACGATGAATGGGTCTGAAATGTAATGGAACAGCCAATGAGGCAAGCAGGTGCTGGCAGTGCTACAGGCATACTCCACCATGCTGAATGGTAATATTAGAAGGGTAAAGAAAACGAGCGTTCTAGCAGAGGTCATGTTCTGGTGATAAGCTGGCAGCTCATCCAAACGCAAAACTGAGACAGTGACAGTGTAGGAATAAGCACGTTGCCTACTAAACACAGGCAGGACTAGAACGGTTTACCTTGAGTTGATAAAATAAGGTTATCCCCTGATGCCATTTGAACCCACATAAAATGAAGAAACAGATAATGGGAATAAGAGAAGTGGATCTGGTTTGTGAAAAAACTCACGCAACGCTCTACCCACCCCCACTGTTTTTCCTGTTTCCTTAGCCCCAGTGACAATGTCGGACGCATGATTTAGACTATCACTCACTGTGTTATTTCTAACATGAATAACGTATGGCACCCATTCGGGAAAGGTTTGTAAAATGACTCCTAAAATTAAGATCAGCCCTGAGGGAGTCTCATATTGCCAGCTGCATGTGCTAACACATTTCATGCATACCACACATATAATCATGGGGAAGCACTTTTTTGATGCAAGAGTCCCACCCCAGTCCCAGAAACGTACATTTGATTTTGCCACTGTTTCTTTACCGCCGATTTACCGCCAGTCGTATGATTTTAACTCAGACGATAAATCCTGGTGCTGCCTAAAACGCACAAAATATGCAGCCATTCGGTTTTAGCCTCTGTTTCACTTCCATACTGCTGGAGGAAGTTCGGAATCGTGATGCCATTAGTGCCACGCGTGCTCGAGTGGTAATTTACCAACGTTGACGTTCTCTTTTAATGAATTAGGCCCTTTATTTATGTTTTTATTAAGAGTTTTAGCTTGACTTGAGAATGTATTTCTGCTAGGTGCACTTACTTCTTCTTCAGCCTGTGACATGAAGCCACACATTCTGAAGAACACTGCTGTGGCGGGACACCAAAGTCATGCCTGTTCTCCTTTAACCAGTGGTCGAAGTGAGTGGGAACAGTCAGGAGCAGGGATCCTCCACTTTTATTTTTTACTGTTAGCAGTTCCACTACTTTTTCACACCATTTTCACCATTGAAGTTAAAGCACAATTGTCCACTTTACAAACCAAAAACCAATTATAATAGCAGTTACAGCTAAACTGAAATCTGTTCCAAATCAATTGGCTGTCAAGCAGCATGGCCCTTGAAACCCCTGAAAAATGTGTTGCACGGGCGCTCTCCGCCCGGTTCACAGTTCCACTACTTTTTGTTGGTACACTTCAACCATTGCCTTTAACAGCTTGCATCGTGTAAGATGCAGGGTTATTTACATTGCAGGAGAGGTTAGTCTGAGAGCTTGGAGGCTCAAGTTTGTGTGAGAGTTTGAAGGCCTACTTTTTGTCTTTTAATGGATGTCAGGTGATAGAGTTACACTGCTGTAAATGTCACTGTCAGAAACTGGCACCGGTGCTAATGGAGGGGAATTTAAAAAGGAGATTGCGGTGTGAGCTTAAACACTGACAGGACAGAGGACTACACGGAACTAACATATGCCCCACCCCCCGAGGTCTGTACAGTTTACTCAATGTCCCGGGGTCAAATTATGCGACTTGTCCTAACTCATTTGTTGTCAGTAAAGACATACGGATAACACAGTCTGTGGACACATCTCTATTAGACATGACAGAAGCAGGCCTCAGGCAGGCCAAGGGCTTACCGAGAATAAATCCGTCTGATAAAGAATGGGGTCATGCACAGTTTATCTCGTAAAACAGATCATGTATTTTCGCAAGAACTAGAAAGACTTTCCTCCGTGTGTTGCTCTTCTAAAGACGTCAGGCTGTTCACCTTAGATTCATTTGAATAATTCTTCCAAATGTGTAGATTGTAACTGAATTACTCAAAATGTGTTAATAATCTTTTAATGTGAGTCTAGCACTTATTAGTGGAAGAACAGAATTGAACAAGAGTCCTGGAGTGAAAACACGCCAGCACATATATAGCCCCCTAAAATGCAGCGCTGACTTTGATCGCATCAGAATTTTAACGCAAAAAATTGATGGCAATTCAGCATGAGTTGGCGCATCACTTTAATCATGTGTTTTGTGACACACATCGAATATCTGCCAACCACACAAAAGTTGTCACGTTGGAGAACATGCATGCATCGCCATTACCGTTAACTGTCAAATTTGAGAACTTGAAAAACTAAAACACAACGTTGGATTTTTTCAGGAAAATGACAGCTGCCCAATATACATTTTGTTAAAAGCCTCAGGAGGCATCTTGACGTGAAGAGTTCGGCGATTTAACACATGTTGTGTGCCCGATAATTCGTGCTGTTAATGGCTTTTGGCTCTGGCCATGCCCGTTGCATTCCATGTTCTTGCATAAGCCAGTGCTGCATAAAGGTGAGGACTGGCAAAATGTGGCCGTGGCGGGGGAGTTTAATTTTCTTGCCCACAGTGCAATGGCCCAAGCCCACAGTGCAGCTTCTCCAATTTCTAGAACAAGGAAAACTCAACAACCTGCCCCCTCCCACACCTTCTCAAGTGTACATAGTAGACATAATTGCCATTACTCTCCTTTTATGCAACATGTCTTTCAGTTTTGTTTGTGGTTTCTTAGACACCCGCACCTCTGGATATTTTCGCTAGAGACTGCCCCTGGGCGGTAGCAGTGTGTGGTATAAATCAACATAACATAACACTTACCAAACATAGTAACATTATGTCACCACAATAATATAATTGCTGAAATGAGAAAGCTGGGTTTGGAGACCAGTATTCAATGTGTTTGTAATTTGACATCACAGAACCTGTTCAGCATACTATTTACATCTTAGTGACCAAACTCGTAAATTGCAACACACGTGGAAGACCCAAGAAATTGCACCAGTAACTTTTACGGGTAAGATTCAATCTATGACCATTTATTAAACTATCACTGTCCCTAAAGGAAGGACTACACTCTCCCTGGGAACCCAGGATGACCCTAAGGAGTGTTGTTGTGCCGCCTATCTAACAGGGATAGAAGGAGAGATATATCCCTCCACTAAACTCACAGATGACTATAATTAGAATGCAAACTGATGCATGAACTGAATTAAATATTAGTCAATTCATCCAGCCCATCTCCTATAACACAGACCCCCCATATAGATAACGGGCCAACAGATCTTAACCCATTTGTCCAACCAGCAGACTGATTTGTTCAGACTGGTTAAAAAAGTACAATTTGTGAACAGAAGAAGGCAAATTGTCTCAGGACCAACGCATCTAGCATTTAAGAGGGGATTTTTCTTTTATTCAACCCACCCTTAAGTGGGCATCCATGTGATTTGTCCACAAATACTTTCTGTACTCGCATATAGTCATGCTTGACAATGCCCATAAAAACACAAACTAAAACTGGTATCCCTATAGCATATGTCAAAAGGATATCCACAAATCAGGTTGACCTGTTTCAGTGACATGAAGGTTGTCACTTTCTTCAGGACCAACAAAACATATCAATTTTCAGTTAGGGGTCAATCTCCTGTCATTAGTGGTGGTGGTGTGGCGATATTAAGCAACCTAAAGGAGAGACAGTGAAAGTGATTCAGTTTATAGAGCGGCTTCTGCGCTTTCCATTAATTCAATTATATTCCATTCTTGCTTCTCATAGGTTATTCCAAAAAATGACATGGTCACCAGCCCCAAAGACACTCCACCTACCTGTGAATGACCAAAGTGTGCTTGTGGTCTTTACGACTCTATTGAAGCTCCTATTTTGCCACACCCAGCAATTCAGTGCCCGGCCATGTGTTATCAGCCACCTGTACACAGACACAAGGCAGGCACTCGAATTAATAACCATTACTATGTACACAGCCCTATCAGCACTAGCAATCGGTTCTGACCACATTTGTTTTGCAGAGCTTAATCACAGCCAGTCCCTGAACACCCGTCTTAGTACCTGATTTATTCCATCCCTTTTCAAACAGCAATGCAATGGCATCCCGATGTATCCACACTTGTACTGCATGACTCCCGCGCGCCTGTGGAAAGTTTGCGTGGCTTGTAATCCTGGTGTGTTTACATTTTGGCCAGGATCTCTGTGAGTCATGTGACCCATCACGAAATGCGAATTATTTCAGTCCCCTTTCCGGCTGCCATCTTGGCATGTCTTAAAAGGCATTGTGCTCAAAGCAGGCACTTATCGAGCAACTATTGACAAGCATCCTGGGTCGTTTGCATGGTTCTGAGTATCGACAGACCAGTTTTATTATCCATTTAAAAGATATCTTTGAGAACAATGAATCAAAATTGTGGTTCTCATTGATTTGAATGAGAACCCGGCTCAGACCAACAGCTATCATGCTGGTAATGTGCCCTCTGTAGGCTATGAGAACACTTATAATATCATGTAGTCAAGGATTTGAAAGATGAATCTTAATGGTGGTGTTCATTGATTCAAATGTGGACCGACTTGGACCACCAGTGAACTTTATTGCTGGAACAGCGCCCTCAATAGGATGATGTGGGCCTAAGGGCCACAGTGTGCTCACCCACAGGCCTCAATGGGCAAGAATGAGTAATAGAAATGTAAGGCAATGTACCTCAACTCCAGAGGGATTTGGTGACGGTGTGTAACCATACAGGATCCATTCACTGATACCTAATATACATGCCAGTATGCTGGCAGTTACCACAGACAATTGGAATAAAAAGCACAGAATCGGTGCTCCTACTAACCAAATACTGGTGCCCACATTAGTGCACTAGCAGTGCGTATCACTGGAAACCCATATTCACAGCGCTAGGTCTTATGGTGTCACAGATCTGTACAGTGCATGTTGTCGTCATTCATGTTGGATCTAGAGTCCAGATCTGTTGATGGTGGTGGTGCCTTGACCAGACCACTATCCATTCAGGAGACTACTCATAACATGATAATTTCATGGTCATTTGCCTCCCACTGCCACTTCATGCCACTGTATTTCCTCATTCGGGTGAACAAGATGTGTTTGTAGCCTGAAGATCCACTGAAGATCCACAGCCTGATCTTCTCAAGGTCGGTCCATCTCAAGTCATCGGCTAGGTGGCCAGATTCTACAAAATGCTCAACTAGTGGGCCCCCCAAGCATTTTGTTCTAATACAGGACTTATGTTCTGTTATTCATTTCATTATAGCTCATCCAGTCATCCCAATATAATTAAGGGAGCATGGGCAGGCAATCAAATAGATCACACCAGTAGTGTTGCAACTTGTGAGTGTTCTCTGTTTCCAGGGATATTTCCAGCCTATATCAATCATTGTGCTTCTGGATGTCTGTGCACATACCGAGCAAGTCCAGTATGGTGCATGCTTAATAGGGTTATCAAGATTCCACAGTGTCCTTTGCCCTTCCATGCTTACCAAATGTTCACTGTGTCAGGCATCAGGTGAACCAGTAAAATATTTTGTCTGCATTTGACAGCAAACCAGGGTCTATTGAGAGTCCTTTTGCCATTATTGAGGACCAGCCAGAGTTTTAGAATCTCCCTTTTTTAGCATGTTGAATAAGGGGGAATAGCTGTACAACGCTGTCATGCCTTCAGTCTCAGGGGCCTCTACCTCTCTTCTAGTGTGACCTCCCTGGAAAAATTCTGTGCTCGTTTGAAGGCATGTTTGATGGGTTTTTGGGGTAACCTCTCTGTGTCGGTTGTCTCTGGAGTTGTTTGCTATGTCTCCTGTAGTCACTTACATCCAAGGACAATCATGTAGAAATTGCCAAAACAGCGAATTCTCTCTTAAAGCCCTACAATGGCAGCTGCAGAACAACAGCAAAGAGATACAGGCTGTAGGTTCATTATAGACACAAATATGTAATACTCCATCATGTGCTCTGATGTGGAGTTCCAAGAAATTAATCTCTTTTTTTCACTTGTCTGTCACTTTCACATGAGAATTTAAGGTGAGAATTCCTCCCATTCAGCCATACACAGAAGACCTTCAGATATTCCAAACTGCCCTGGAAGATCATGAAGACGTCGTCTATGTAGCGCTTCCATGTTCAGATATGTTCATTGAAACGGTTATCTCCCGGATATGTATGGGCCTTTTAAAAAAGATCAACATAGATGTTAGCTAAATCCGGTGCAAAGAACGTACCAATCGCAGTCACAGATACTTGTAAAAAGTGGATCTTTGTACAGGAAGATATTTTTAGTCAGGGCACTCTCTGCTAATTGAAAAATTAAAATTTCTGGCACTTGACAAAGATTGTCTGTGGACTGCAAATGCTGCTGAAAAGCCAACAGAGTGGCCTCTTATGGGAATTTCGATATACAGTGATTCGATATCTAGTGTCACAAGGAGCTGGGTGGAAGCATCAAATGTCTTAGTTCTTAGAAGGTTAAGCATTGTTGTTGAGTCTTTGACATATGATTCCATCGTTGGGATCTCGTCCCTAATGAACCAGTCAACACATTGAGGCAATGGCTCCAAAATGAAGCCAATTCATGAAACTATAGGTCTGCCGACGGTGGGGGAGACCCCTATGATCGCTGGGAAGGGCATAGAAGGCCAGTAGTCATGGATGTGTTGGCATTAGAAATCTGACCTCTTTATGGCTTATGTAGCCTTCCGCCTCTGCCTCCTCAATAATATGTGTAATCTTGCGCAAATGGTCTGTGTAGGATCCATTACCAAGATTTGATAGCTCATGCGATCAGGCAAAAGGTTTTGAACCGTGTTGTCATAGTCCATGTGTTCATAACCACGGTTGCACGGCCCTTATCCACAGGTTTTATGGCAATATCCGAATTACAATGATTGCAACACATCCATTTCTTCTTTTGTACAATTATTATGGATAAAGAGGATGTTTGTTTCCAATTCTCCTAGTCTTATGAGTACAGCCTGTTCAAAGGTGATAAGATTCAGTGGCAATGTTGTTTGATGGAAGATATCACCTAGCATACGCGTGTAAGCCAGTGCCTTGATGTGTGTCTTCCTCATCTTGTTCGCCAAAATATTGTTTGAGCCTTACTGTTCTCATCAATCGCATGATCTTGATGCATGTGTGAAAACCATCATGTCATGTTGTTGGTATGAAAGAGAGTCTTTTTTAAAGGATTTGCATCCCTGTTGGATTGAAATGATAGTCAGAAAGATTCATGATCAGTATGCTGTTGGGGGAGTGCCCTCCTACCCTTCGGGACCGGCTCCTGGTAATTCTCTGTGAGTTGTGATGCCATCTTAATCTGCCCCTTCCTCTGCCTGGTGCTGTAAAAAAACGAAAATGCTGCTCCAAATTGCTTGATGCTGGATTGGTTCACTGATCTTCAAAATGAACCTGCAAAGTAGTTTTTCAATTAGTATACTGTTCAATAAATCTGGTTTTCAAAGCACCAATGTATCTACAAGCGGGTAGTCTATTAATCCTGGGGCAAATAGATCTGAGGAACAGACTAAGATTATAATCATGATGACAATGTACTATCATTATAATGATAGTCTGTATAATTGTGTGTACTTTCAAAGCATAAAGTCACATGAAAAAGCAATCTGAAAAGATATATGAGAAGTAGTTATTGAAACTATGTTCATAAAGCAAGCATGCATCACTTTGTCGGGAAACAGAAAGGGGATTAAGCCAGTCCCACAATTGGGTGCAGTGGTATGCAGTTCAGACATATATATCTCATGCTCTGAAACACTTGTGGACCAAGCGCAATAGAAATAAAATATCAATATCAATAGATCTCAGCAAGAGTCAACCTGCTGACCTACTGTTCCAGATGTATACCTACATCTCATTTACCCTATTTTCTTTGCCCATCATCCTCCGGTGTCCTTCCCTTGAACCATATTTTCAATGCCCCCCCCTGTTTTTTTTAAATTAACTTTCAGACCTATGTTCCCCTTTTGCTCCATCCTTTAACTATGAACTCAATCCCCTTCCCTTACTTTGCATGCACCTCCTTCATTTGCCCACATTTCTCAGCCACCAATTCCTTGCCACTCATACACCTTAATTGCCCATCACCCATAAATACTTCTAGTACAGTCACCACCTCCCATTGCCCTGCCTTACAGTTAAACAGTAGACCACCTTGATTTGCTAGTCAGCCTCTGCCAGACATGAAACAAAGCTGTGGTCTGGGCCTTGCCGCAAATTGTGGCTATGGGGTCAACACTTGGACAATACAGAGTGAAAGACAGCAAGGGGACATGGCTTTTTTTGCAATCCGAATTTGCACTTTCTTGGGAAGTTGGCTGCATATTTCAATTCACGGAAGCAGGGAGAATTGCAAGGGAAATACGCCTTGGACATGGTGAGGGAGAGGGAGCAAGAGCGGCCTATTATATTTATGGGTGTTTTCAAATAAGGTGGAGTTTATGTGAGTGTGTGTGTTTCAGTTTCTTTGACTGGGGTAATGTGTTTCTGAATATTTGTTGTAGTTTAAAGTATAGATGGAATACTGTATCTGTGTTCATGTGACTTTGTATCTATATATCTGAATCTGGTGTTGATTTTCACATGTGACTTTTGTTGATTGTATAAGAGAAGAGTGTTCTGAACAAACCAATGAAAAACGATCACAGACTTAGAGGGTGGCTATTCAAAAGTATTTGCCAAATACTGTGGGATACATCGACCCACTCAGCAGGATTCCCATCCATAACCAAGCTGCACTTTAGCAGAACCAGCAAAAGGGCTGTGCTGGATCTTTTGAGCACCACTGCCTCACATCAAAACTGTGTTTCGCAGCTACAAAAGGATGGCAGTACTGTCTTGCCAAGCACCATTGTGCAAGTTGGAACAGGGAGCACCACGAGAAAGGCTGCCAGGGTGTGTTCTTATGTGTACTAAAGAAGCGAAGTGAGAAGCTGCTCTGCTTTGCTGCTAGCCCAAAGTTTCCCAATGAAAAACTGAAATATTTTACATTTTAAAAGTATGCCACTCTGATGCCCTTTTCATCTGTTCTACATTACTCTGCTTTCATCAGTGAGGCCCTGCTATGCCCATCCATATTCAGATTGTGCACCAGCAGGAGAGAGCATTATTCCTGAATGGCAGGCTCTGTCAGACCAAGTCTGGGAAATCAACAGAAGCTTTACTTTCAGCTGCATGGAAAAACGCTTGACTTTTGGGCTACAAAATGTCAAAATTCACTGCTTCAAAAGAAACCCTAGCTCTAAGGGCATATGTCAATTTCAGTGGACCTGTGTGTTAAACAGATTGCTGTGTAAGAAACTAATTAGGGCAAAACAATGTTGGGAAGTCAGAAGGAAGAGAATACCTTTTGAAATGGTCAGCCCAGCAGACTTCACCATCGGTTAAAATGCGCTTTTTCAAATAAGGAAAAATGCCTGTTTTAAAAGTACAATGTTGAAAGAAGGCCCTGTCTGGGCCTAGCAATGCAAAGGGGGTTTTGCTGGGAAACATATATGGGATGTTTTATTTCAATAGGCTTGCTTCTGATTCTGAACAAAATAAAATAAAATAAAGAATTAAATGCAGTGGCTGTATTGTGGAAGCTCAGAACATGTTTTTCTGATGGCTAAACTGAGCCTTCCCCATAAGGAGCTACCATACATTTCTGGGACACATGCATCTTAATTGCTACCTTTGAAAACTTTGAATGGACCAAAAGAAAGAAATAGCACATGCTCGTCAGACATCTGTCTGGGCTTCAGCTTGAGACAATGGATCTGGGACACCTATGTGTGAAGTGGGGGAAGTGACAATAAACATTCAATCAAACTGGGAGACCCACATGGCCACCCTGGGCTGAACTGACAATTGGTGGTAGCCTGGAAAGACATGACCATATTTGGAGGACAAAGGCAGCCCCATCTGTCTCAAAATACTATTTGATGAATAAACTTTTAAGACTGTTAATTATGTAACCGGACAGCACAGTTGTACAGTTTAATTGTAATTTGTGTAGCTTTTCAACAAGACGTGGAAACCTTCACTGGTGTATTGTGGACAGAAATGGCAGAAAATTGATTTTCTTAGGAAAGTGTATATGATGCCAATTTGAAATTAAATATTCACATGCCTTATGACTATATATACACATGTATAAAGTTATAGAATTTTAGGCAAAGTCATTTCATTGAAAAACCATGAAAAACTGTTAGACGGATGAAACAAAGTCCTACAAACGTGAGGATTGGACTGCAATGTTATGCGTGAAATATGTAATCTGCCTATGTAATTTGTTAAAGTGCCACTACTGTACAAATGTGTAATTTATGGTTAAGACTGATTTTAGCAAAAGTAACTGTGGGATGATCCTATGCATTGTAAAGCACACATCATAAATCTAACATCATGCTCTGGTACCAATCACCCCTGACCAATCCAGTGGTTAGAGGCAGACCCAGCCTAAACCTGCCCCATCGTATAATCCTATGATGTCACAATGCCTTATAAATAAGATAGACTGACAGAACTCTAGACAGAATCTCTCCTGAATTTCCAGCGCCTGCGTATCCTGACATTCCAGATCCACCTTTGCAAGATTCCAGACTCTACTGCAAGGCCAAAGCATAGCTGATCCTATCCCAGCAAGTCCAAAGCATAGCTGATCCTATCCCAGCAAGGCCATTGATCCAGAAATTCCACAAAAACCCAATAACAAAGGGGAAAAGCTGTGGTACCCTTTTGGGAAGCATCCTGTGACCAGACCAACTTTTTTCCCACTCCATACATGCCCGCTGTACCCTTGCCATCATCCAGCGACCAGACTTGCCCAGCTGTTTGCTGTTAGGAAAACTGCCTTCCTTTAATCAGGACCTGTTGAGTCCCGAATCCGGTTGGCTACCCAAATCCCCAAACTCCAGTGCTAATTGTGAGTATTTCCCCATCCCATAGCAACACATAGTCTACCCATCTTGCTGCCTTTTTCTTTGTTCTACTCTCTAAGAAATCCTATCCTTGCCTTGGTAACTTGTTTAACACTGTTAGATTTCTCTGTGCATCTTGTCCCTGATCTCCCAGCGTTAGCGCCACTTTTCTCTTCATTTCTGTCTCGCATAGTTCATAAATCCTTAGCAACATTTTGATTAAATTAATTAATTTTCCCTGAAGAAAAGGGGTACACTGTGTGAAGGGTTACAACTGCAGCATAACTTTTATATTCACAGGTGGCTTTCCTCTTTTCTAAGTAAGTAAACTTTTCTTTTCTTTTCAAACCAAATTTCTCTTTTTAACTGCTCTATTTTCTTAAAATCGAACCCATTCCACCTTAAAAATCTCATTCAACTCTTCAGCTATAGTCACTCTTTCACTTCTGTATTGTCCCTGTGATGTGCATCTATCACCCAGCCTAAAGACCGCATTCCGATTCTGTGTTTGTCACCATTTAAAAAAAAAAACTGTTTTGACATTTAAAGCTGAAAAAGAGAAAAATGCAACTTTTTCATATGTGATTGGACTGCACTGTGTCTCAACTTCAACCTGCTTTGTGAACTGTATGCCTTTTGTGATACCTTACCTTATAGTTGCTAGTGATATAACATCCCTGAGACTGTGATAAAACATATGTACATAATTATTTAATTACACATATAATTAATCATTTGTTAAACTCTGAGTGTCATTTTAGGCCATTGCAAAGGGTTTAAAATCTGTTTTTTTTTTTTTATTTTGTGAGGGAAGGTCAGATTCTGATTCTGTTTGCTGCCTCATATCCCTGACAACCTGCTGCTTCTTTCCATCCACTCAGAATTCGAGTAATTGTGGGTTGAGGGAACATTGCAGGGGGAAACCTTTACTTGGGTGCTATATTTCCTAATTGAAAAAGTGCTCCTATTTCTTTGTGCTTTGGAATGTTCTTGTAGAAGGTTACCCAAGCATATTTCAGTGGTTTTCATTGTACTTATCACCCCATTGGTGATTGCTGCCCCATATAAAAATGGTGTAATTTTCTTTGAAATTAAAATAAATAAATATTGTATTCCCACCAACCGGCCTGGTTCATGGTCCATTGTGACCCAGGTATTTGTAAAAGGGGGTGTGAGACGGATTTGGGTATCGGCTCAATTCGAATTTGTAGAAAATAAAGAGAAAGTATTCTAATTGAGCACTACATCTTAGGCTAAGAGCAAGATTCCGGATCCGGTGTGTGACGCCCAGTTAGAATCCTTCACAATATCATTGCTTTTACCGCTCACCCAATTCATTATTTGTTCAAAAAACATTGTTGGTATTCCAGGGGAATATTGGCGGTGGTATTTTAAGTGGACATTTTGCAGAAAAGCCACCTATTTTTACCTCCAACTTGAAGATTGAGGTAACAAATCCAAACAGGCCCCAAATTGCTTAAATATTTCTTTTTGCTGTACAGAACATAAAGGTGTCCGGTCAAATGTCCGAATGCATTTGATCGAATCGCAAAATGCTTGAGTCAATTTGACCGAAAACAAAAAGGTCGAATTTTTTTTTTTTAAGTATATATTTTTTTTGTTGCTCTAGTATAGGTAAAAAATGGTGTTTTACCACCCAAAAAAATTCGAGCCTTTGTTTCGGTCAAATTGACACGAGCATATTGTCATTCGATCAAAATGCATTCAAGCATTTGACCTATAACCGAACATAAGCACAGGTACTTCTATACAACAAAGCGAAAAAGGTTTTTGCAAAGAGTCATGTTGAGGGGGTAAAAAGGTGGGCATCTCAGATTGCCTTCTCTCACCACCTTACCCATATAATGCATAAAAGGGCCATTAAAGATAAGTAACACTAGTGATATGAGCCACTAGTGTACATAATCCATTTCTCCCTTCACATTGATGCTGGAAATAGCTGAAACACATGTTCAAAAAATATGTTTACATTACCGCCATCAGATGTGGTATTTCTACAATAGCACATGAGGTATTTCAGAAATATTACCTCTGCTGGTGTTAAACTTAGAGTAGGGTGGATTTTCAAAAATACCACTTGTGGAGCTAGTAACTTTTTCCAGCGGTATTAAAAACTATGTCCAAATCTGAATGACCCCTTAGCTTGTTGTCGTCTAATAATTAATACCTGAATATTGCATCTTTCCGTGTGTTTGTAAAATGTGTCCAAAGGTAGGTACCACAAACAGTCCAACAGTCAATTCTACAACCACGTTATAAGTAATATCCATTGTTTGTTGCTATTCAACTCTTTTTGTATAAACACACTGCTGATCGAGAAATTGAACAGAACATAGGGGTAGCATTCCTACAGAATCAAACCAAGGACCAACCCTAATATGGATTCTTACTTCCTTACAAGTAAGTGTCATCATAAGCGGAAGTGGTTGTAACAGATCAATGGTATATGGGGAGCAGTGGTGCCAACATTACCATCCAGAGTCACAGAATCTGTGATTTAAATGCATACATTGCTAGAGGGTGGTATGAACATGCCCCTGCAGCCTAGACACCTCTTTGCCTCATTCACTGTGGGGGCCCATTTGTGGGGGCCACCCAGGCACATCTAAAACATTTATGATATCAAGACGAATGCCTCACCCCATGCATGCAGGATCTGAGCAGGCTTTGCAACACTCTGTTCCTTTGTGGCAGGCTAGATTCTGAAGGATTTCGTCTTTTTTTATTATTATTTTACATTTTGGAAGTTTGGCCTAAGGAAACAGCCATGCCAGCCGGGGGGCAATTGCCCCCTTGTTCCTGTTGCCTATCTTCCCCTGGCTGCACGGACGAAGACCCATCAAACATCTGCTTTTGATTTAAATCTGTTTGTACGCCATATATTAGTAACATGAGCATGTAATACCCAAACTCCTGAATGCACATGGATACCTGCCGTTAATGCTTTTACATTATTTAACTCACACACCCAGTGGCCCGGGGGATATAGAAGGATTCTTTAACTTGTCCCACACGTCACTCACTAGGCATTTCGCCCAGGTGAGGTGTCTTCACTATATATGCCTGACAAATTCACTGTCCTGAATAGTAATCAATACAGAAGTGTGTGGCAGTAAGCATGGCATTTAGGGAAGGATAGCAACAGAGTATCCATCTTGCCCACATGAATTTACTGTTGCTAAAACAAGTGGTCGGCGTGAGCGAGAACTTTCGGGAGCAGTGTTCCACTACTTTTATTTTTTACTGTTAACAGCCCCACTACTTTTTGGAACCATATTCACCATTTCGGAAACAGTTTTTTGGGAAGTTAAAGCACACTTCTACATTTTACCACCGGATATCAGTCAAAGCTAAACTGAAATCTGTTTCAACTCAATTGGCTGTCAACCAGCATGACTGCATGCCTTGAAAATGGTGTTGCACGTTGCTCCCTTCCGTCCTATCCTGTCCCCTGCCGGAGTCACAGTTCCACTACTTTTTTGGTACTCTTCTATCACTGGCTAAAACTGTTGATCACCGACCTAATCAGGTAAAATGTTCCACTGAGCCCCTTCCCCTCCCTTGTGTTGATGACCAGTGCCCCTTGTGGGAGGCACTCAACTATTATTATATGTTCACACCTAGGAACATTCTGCCTATTTTAACAAACCCTTACATTAATTAATCTAAAGGACTGTGTATGCATGAGGACTCACTGCATAATTAGAAGAACTGTTCACGTGTTTCCATGAACGAGGACAGACATGATGTAATTGTAAAGAGAGTTTCTGTGGTGAAAGCACATGCGGCAGCATTTTAAGCTGACTCTTAGAAAGAGGCCCTCGATAGCTCATTTAATGAGCTGGCAGCACATTAGGTCAGTCAGCATGCTGGCTGGGACATAACGCTAGAGTGCGTCAAAGATGGCACTCCTTGCCCATGTTCCTTGCTGCCGGCTCTGCTAGGTACCGCCTATGTAACGCAGAACACACAATTTACACTTTCATGTACAGTATATTATACATTACCATCATCACTATGAAGGTGGAAATAGATTTTAAAAATGCAAAAAATGCCACAGGTGGTATTGCTGGACTATTGTGAGTAGTATTCTAGAAATAACAGCGGAGTAATGGAAAACTAAAAGTTGGGTTGCTTTTCAGGAATACCGCCGGAGGTAGTGGTAATTACCACTTGCAGCATTCCTGCTACAAAATTCGCCCAACTGTTAATGAGGCCCATTGTATTTTATAAAGACTGGTTAAAATGTCTATATTTGATATTCTGCATGCAGGGTGTTGATTTATAAGTAATCGCAGAGAGACTGTTATCTCTGAATTTATGAAAGTACCCCCTCATATGCCAAACCTGAATGCCACTCTGATGTAGCATATTATACTCTAATTGATTCCCAGAGGGGGAAGGTGCGCAACCTTTGCCATGCCTGGGCACACACTTTGCTGAAAATAAATTGCCATTCTACATGAATGACGGCGTGAAACGACGATAACTTGAAGTAACAGGCGTATGTCACTGAGACTGTTGACGCGTTTTATTTAACTCTCCTCAGGGACCTGTCAGTCCCGTCGCACAGGAGACACTGCCACATGCTGCGATGGCGTAAGAGGTAGATGCGGGGTGGGAGGTGGTGATGGGGGGCGGCCTAGCACGTTTAATAATTAAGCCGTTCGTCATCTTGATGAAGATGACAACACGCTGGAGAGATTCCTCTGGATGCAAACACTGAAGCGCTGCCTAGCATAGCATAAAGTACTCCTTCATTAATGCTGGAGGCTATTAAACATGCGCTTCCTTTGAACAATAGGACGACATGAAACTGAGTTACATGCAGCTGGACTGTCAGCAAATAGTCGGTGTGCAATATCATGCAGTGGTGGAGCGAAGAGGTGCAGGGGTGGGGGGTCGGCGCCCCTCTGTGCCCCCCCCCCTGGTGCCCAGTGCACCCCCTAGCCTCCTGCTGGTTCCCTATTATCTGCCCCTGGCACCAAAAGCTGCCTTCTGCTACTGGCAATAGGCACAATATGTACATGTATAATTTGCATCTAAATTTATTATTCTGCAATAGTCTAGGCCTGAGTGTGCTGTAAAGTCAAAAAATAGTTAATTCATGTCATGCTTTTTCTACATGAGGCTTTGCCAGGAAAATATCCAAGTTTTTTTAAAGTCACTGAGCAACACTGGGTTTCCTCCAGCAAATAAAGCAGGAGACATGGGCGTGCACAGGTAAGCGGGCGCAGCAAGGGCAGAATTGTACACGTGTAGTGGTGGGCATGTTTGGCCATTCCCTACTCGCTGATTGACATTCCAGTAGACCAGTAGCAAGCAGCTGTTGCTGAATCAGAGGCGGCATCTTATGTTTTGGACGCTAGGCCCAATAGGTATACCCAGATTCAAGAAGCAACTGTGCCCTGTCCCCTCAGCAGTTCAATAGATGACCAAAAAGCACATATACCAGCAATCGGATGCAAGTCAAGTGCAATTGTTACCGTGGGTGACAATATCAAAATGTACTTTGACTAGGGTAAGGATGGGAATGCCTTGTTTAAATCATGCATCCTTGTTTTCAGCCTCACCCTGTTCTGTAGTGCTAAAATATGCCTACCCTGAAATAGATCCCAAATTGCTGTAATCCGCCCGCCACCCCCACCAAAAAAGATCTCAAGTGCACCCGTTTATTTTGCTATGGCTGCTATCCTATAAACACTCTCATTTGTGCCATTAAAAAGAGGGTAAAGTCAAATGCAGCAACTCACTCGTTGAAAAAGGTTGCAATCACAGAAAGGGTTGCTGTGCACAGAACTGGTTATGACTGTTCTCGGAAAATAATTCACTCAAAAATAGAAGCCTCTTTGCGTTACAAGACTTAAGAAAGCTTTTTGGTTGGCTGTGTTTGATACTGTCATTGACACATGAACTGGAGCATGAGATTGTACGTTGTGTGATGGTAATGTGGTTTGGCAGGGTCAGATGCAAGAACCTGAATACTATCGCAGTCCGTTCTGTAGTACTATCTACCACAGCATAAAACATCTTTACGGGACTATTATTTTAACACTGTGGTTCAAAAACTATGTTAGCCAGAAGAAAAGTCCTCAAAAATGACTGCTAATGATAATTTCAGACTACACCATAAATTCATTAGAGTCTTCAATTACAGCACGAAGGTTATCTACCTAATACTTAAAGTAAGATTTGTGAAGGCGTGCTGTAGTATGAGTTTGGTTTTAATTTGAAGTGAGATGGACGTTGTTTAGTCTAAGTTAGCAGTACATTTAACATTGGTGTTTTGAACGTTTGTAGACTGTACTTAAGTGTGTATTATCCAGTGTTAGTCCGGATATTTTCCTATCATCATGGGGCAGATATTCACCTCCACAGGGCTTCTCAATTCCAAATGTGCTTTCCAAATATGAATTCCAAAAATATTCAGGATTTTGTTTCAGAACCTACATTCAGAAACAATACATTCAGAATCTTCCTTTATTCAAACCGAAGTGTTTACTTGCAGTGCAGGCCTGTGTCTATATATATATATTTAATTAAAAATACTATAATAAACAATTTCCTGATTAAAAGTAATGCTCTTCATTGAATACTGTCAGCCTAGAATCTTATCTTGCACTAAAATATCATGTAATTAATGCTAAACATAACAAGAACAAATGTTTTAATAAAAAAATAGAATTAGCTAATGCACAGTAGCTGCTGTATGTATGAGGCATTGTGAAATGTGAATTATTACAATGTGTAATTTGTATTTTTTGCATTCTACAAGGAAGTGATACACAGAATGCTAATTGAAAATCACATAAGAGGTTTAGTATATTATTGAACTGAGCCATTTATTATTTGAGTGTTATTAGCAAGGAAGACACCATCAACTTTGAACTTCTTTTACATGTGACACATTGTATCCCACCTACCTTGTTATGTACTGTGAAACTAAAGTTCACTTAAACTATATCTTTGCACAAAGCTCATCTTTCTCGACACCAGGACACCATTCACTGTGACCAAAATATTTTAAAAGCTAATGTCTCATCTATGTTTACTTGAAGAAAAAAGACGTGTGTAAATCACAAAAAATAAGCCAACTCTGGTAAATGATTGATGAATGCAAAACCAGTAACTTCAAATAGCCTGACTTCTGACCTGGCAGAGCCATCAGGCCTTACCTGTTCCATAGAAGAAGGCTGTTAAAAGAGTCTTAAGTTCCTGGCAGCATGTGATTCTGATGATGTCAGGGATGTAGCAATCTGTAATTCAAAGCTAAGTTATAAAATACAGATATGCAATGAATAATGAATATAAAGAAGACAAATTACTCTAAGTTAGTCTGACTTGAAAAACAAAGATACATCCGATTTCAGTGGAACAAGAAGAATAGCAAACATTCACAGATTTCAATAAATGTGTAAAGGGGAATGTGTATGCAAAGAAAAGTCAGTGTTATATTATAAAAGATCAAGGTGACTGATTCAGCTCTCCTCCCACACTTTCGACAGCACGGTGAACTGAACTGGATGCTTCCAGCCCTTTAAGATGAGTAGCAATACCTTGGAGATAGATGGGGATGCAGATTTTAATGAAACATCAATAATTCAGTCGACACAAATAGTTTGCCAAAAGTTTGTCTGTTTTAATGCAAGTATTTAAAACAGGGAGTACAACGAACATCAGCAATCGATTGATACTCTAACTCTCAATCATTTCATAAAAAAACTGGGTTTTTAAACCCATAGTCGGTCATAGCTGATGTGTTGACCTGCATCATTACCAACGTCATTGTACGTGGCAAACTACTAAAACCTATCGGGACGCGGGATTGGTTCTAAGTGAATAACTAGGTATAGGTGTTATATCTGTATGTAGTAACGGAGAGAAAGTATTGGATATTTAACATCAGGTGGGGCAACTAAGCCCTCCCTTCAAAATACCCACTATGAACGTCACTAAATGTACAACGTCCCACTGGCTACACAAACTACAGGACTCCCAACAACGTGGTCCCCTACAATTGGTTGGCTTCTAACCCCTGTCAGTAACTTTCCACCTAGCAGGCCGAACAACCAGGTGTGGGTGAGCTTGTCCTGATACCAGCTTGCCACCAATTAAAAATGCAATCCATCATCACCTCAATGGTTCAGTGTCAATTAGCACTTTGAAGTTGGCCTTTGAGTCATTACTGTTCTCTGGGACTGTTCTTGTGCATCCAACTTTCTTCCATCACACGAATTGAGCCTTTTTGTGTATTTTATTTTATTCTTCAATATTCCTTTGACGTCCTTTGCTCTGCTTGACCTTCTTGAACAGGAGTTTCTGTTCTGTCACGTTAATTGTATCCAATGTCAACCAATTCGAGTTCTGATAAAACCTTGGCTTCCGTGGCTCAGCCAACTCCTTAGCTGAAATATATTCTGTTTATTTCAATTGCTTTTTGTAACTGCAACACTCAATTGAGGCCTTCCTCATTGCTCAAGACAGCTGTATACGTAGTGGAAACATTCATTCTTTATTTAATCTATATTATCTATGAGGTATATATGTTATGTTGGCGCTTGCTGTGATTTAACTATTTAAAAGCATTTGGCTAGCTTCATGATTGCTTTGCTGCTTGCGTTCCATTGCATCTGTACACGTTTAAACTAACTAAGTATCTTCATCATGTTTGTGGAATAAGTTTCTCTATCTTGATCCCAGGATGTCACTTATCCTTGGTATTTCTTCTTTCTTTATAAATCTTCTGCCTCTCTGGTCTGGTTATCTTTTTATCTGGGTGTCGATTCAGCTTTGGTCTTTCAGTTTCTTTGCTTCATCAGGAATCTCATTCAAATGGCCATCATATTGTCTTGGATGCAGATATGGTTTCCTCAATGGGTACTTCACCTCCCATATTCTCTTAGTTATAGGTATTCTTATGGGTACTGCGCAGGGACCTCTCTCTTCCCTTTGCTGGTTTATTTGTTCAGTATATGTCATATATTTTGGTTCATAGGTTTCAGGTAATATAGGTGAGGCACGTGGAGTGGGGGTTCTTAGCTCCTTCTCTACAAAGGAGTAAGGTGGGCCCCCATAAGCAGGATGACACAGTCTGGCTCAGGTTATTAAAAAAGGCAAAACGTGGGTTGAGGCCTGCTTGGTTTTTCATGTTCCATTCACTAATTCCAGTGTTCTAAAAGTTCTTTCACAGTTCAACAACCATTCACGTAGGTCTTCCTCTGTCTGGCTCGGTCCTCTCGAGGCATTAACAGTTCACGTAGGTCTACCTTTGTCAGGCTTGGACCTTTCAACAAAAAGTACCTGATTCAACAAAAAGTACCTGATTCAACTTGGGTCTCCCTAAGCCTGGCTCGGACCTAACAATCGCAGCACTTGCAAGGGTTCCATTCCCCAAGCTTCATTTACATTTCTTAGGAGTTCCTTTCCCCTATCTTATTTCATATTTCCAGTCTCCCTCAATCGGGCTTGGACCTTTCACTGATGTCGAAGACTTTCAAATGTGCAAGGATTTTACCATAGACCTCAGCGGGACTACTTCAACTTTTACTTTATTTCTCCATTCTGGTATTTGCCCCAGTATCTCTTAGTCTCGGAAGTTCCATAACACAATCAGTAAAGTTCAAAGAGATCCTTTCTCTTAAAGCAATCACCCTTTTAACTTCCCCTTTGGTGGGGTTAATCTTTTACCATTGCACATTTCAAAGTTTGTTTACTTTGTCGCTTTTTAACAAGACATTACACATTTGTCAGAGCCTTTCGAGTGGGCAAAATCCTTTCACCGGACCACTCCACTACTCTGTATCACTGGCTTCACAGTTATCAGAATCTTTAAAAAGTTCACTACTGATTTGCTTTCTTTCACGTCTCATCAGCACATGCAAAAGATTCAATTGCAAGATACACTGTTGCGGTTTCAATCTTTCCTTGACACAAACTGGCCTTTCATGTCTTTCACTAACTCACTGGTTGTGTGAATTCCCTTCTTTTCTCTGCTGCTTTGATTCATGAGTGACGGTTGATACCGCAGGCTTGGTCTCGCCTCTTCAACTCTGCCGTTCAACCGGGAGGGTCTCTGGTATGCTTGAAACACAAAGCAGGCTTTTTCTCATCTGGGAATTGACTTTTTCTGCATATGCTTCACAGTTTCCTGGAGGCAGCGACCTTCTGCAGGGATCTTTGCGGTCTCTCTATCCCTCACTCTAGTCCTTCAATCGGTCATCCTGCTACAGTGGGTTCGCCTCCCCCCCGGAAGATCTGCTCCTTCTTGTGTCTCACCTTGCTCAGAGTGTGTCTCTATGTTCCGCCTTTTATCCATGTGGGGGGAGCTAATGGGTATCCAATATATGTGATTAAGGTCAAGTGCCTGACTTTGCCTGACCTGATTAATGGGACATGTCCAATGAGATATGTAAGGGTTAGTCTCTTTACTCTCAGTCGTCCTCTTCCTTTGCCCAGTTTTGTGTAGAAACGGAGGGAGTTGGGGGGCGGGTTGGGATGTTGAAGCATCAGAAAAAAGTTTATGGAATATGAGCACGGGAAAAGGGGGAATACCACGTCTCACCATTGGTCACCTCTCTCCCACTCCTGGAAGATCCCTCACCCAGGTGATATTCCCGCACTGATCCACCCCCAGAGTCTGGATCCAAAGGTGATGGCTGTACCCTGGCCACCTGAGAGACAGGGACTAGCAAGTGAGACACCCTTTGGTTTCTCACAATAGACATTATAGGTTGCTGTGCCAGTTTCATACACATACAATATAATTATTAACTGTTTCTTCTGAGTTATGTATTGTTTAAGATGTGGCATGATTTTTTTTTAATTTCAAGTACCCACAGTTGTTATCATATTTTTGTCCAGTTTTGGTTTTCCTTTCTGTAAAAAAATTGCTGGTCTCTAATTTCCTGATTTTCTATTCTAAATGAAACAGAATATTAATATAAAATATCGCTTGTTTCTTGTCACAGGTTTTGAAGAGGAATTGTCCTGGTGGGGGTATTAGATGGGACATACTTTTCTGTAAAACAAATCAGTTATTAGCAAGTAAATACATTCCATAGAAAGGGGTAATTTCACTTTGTTAAAGGGACATCATGGGTAAGTTGCTGTTTCAAACACCTTTGAAGCATCAACGAAAAATCTTTGTAAAATGAACATTATAGTCGCAGAGCAAGAACATGTGTCAGTTGTGGTTCCTACACTATTCAGGACACCACCAATATCATCATCAATGACATGCCATATATCAGTGATAGTTACACACACTGCAACAAACATTTTAAAGGTAGATCATCAAAGGCCCATCACATGTAGTCAGTGAATATTAATTTGATAATCATTAAATGTGCAAGAACTTCAAAGACAACTCAGAAAAGATGGAAGAGAGGGACATTGAATCAGACAGTAGTGATTTTTAATCTATTTCTAAACACATATAAAGCTGGAATTTCCCTGAAATCCAATAGGAGGCTGTTCCATAATTTGATAGTTCAAATAGTAGTACTACATTGTCTGTACACCGTTGATTCCTTAAATGTAGGAACCACAAGAGAGCAGTGCATTGGGGATCTTAGAGGCCTAAAAGATATATCCCACGTGAATCTATTTTTCAGAAGAATTATCATAAAGGGATTTGTGAATTAACATTGAGTGTTTCAGCTTTATCCTGGCTTGGTTTTGGAAACAATGTAACTTTCACAAAGCTGAGTACATTTGTGCCTGATTGTTGGTTTTTGTAACAACGTACGCAACATCAGTTTGAAGAATGTGTAGCCAATTATCAACTGCTTCGAAAAACCTGTGTATAAACTGTTGGAAAAGTCTGATTTTGCACCTGTTATTGCTCTAATTTAGGTGGCACAATTGCCTTAGAAATCACAGCTTATCTGTTTTAGGATCATTAAATGGTAGTGTACAGAGCTTGTTAAACTCTTTTCATGGGAAGCTAAAGAGAGTGAAGAGTCAAATAGTGTACCTAAATATTTTGCTTGATAAAGAACCTGAACTGTGCATTCATATTCTTCCAGGACCAATATCCTGGGAATGTCTTTGAATGAACAGTATTTACGTTTTCAAATGGTTTAGACCTAGTCAATTAGCTGACATCCACCCTGTGATGTCCTGAAATGTCTTCTGAATAAATGGTATGTTAACGCCATATGAACCGGTTAACCAAAAAACTATCTGGGTGTCAAGAGACTACGAAGAGCTTTCATATAGATATATATATATATATATATATATATATATATATATATATATATAGTCACTGAAAAAACTTTAGTTAAAGTCTAGTTAAACTGGCCAGATTTTTCTCAACAAAACCCTTGCCATTCAGCACATTTGGAAAATCATGACCGGCTTAACTCGGCACGTTCCCATTGCAAAGCCCATGACCACATACATATTAAAAGAGAAGGTTTTCATAATGACAAACAAAATGGTATTATAGGGGACATAGCATTATTGGGGACATCAATGGGAACGGGCTGAGTTAAGCCGGTCATGACTTTCAAATGTGCTGAATTCCATGGGTTTTGAGGCGATAAATCTGGTCAACTTAACTAAACTTGAACTAAAACATTTTCAGTGAATTTCAAAGGTTTATACCATAGTTCTTGTTGTGCCACTGGCCATGGCCTTGGCCGTGGCCACTGTATATGTTAACCCAATATGTTTCTTTTTATTTTATTTAGTCCGGTTTTTGGTCCGGGTTTGGGCATATCTTATATTGAAAGAACCTGTGGTATGTGCACATTGAAGAGTGCTTTAGAAACTGCTCAGCACATCCTCACACAGTGCTCAGTAAATGGTCCCCTCTATATGACTAACTTAGGAAAGTATGTGAACAACTGAAAATAAATTGCTCCACATAGCTATACATCATATGTGATTACATTTGAGGGAAAAACCGAAGGATTAGATGTAGATAAAAGTTCTTTTAATAGATATAGGAGAAGACTGAGACTGAAATAATGTATGTGTACATTTTAAATTAATGTATGTTGTAAGGATCCAATATTGTAATGTCTCTTCTTCTTTTTGATTTTATAAAAAAAAATATTAATTTGGTAAAAAGTTTTAATAAGGATGTTTATTTTGATATTTAATGTTGTATGATCTGAAAAGTTATTTTAACTGTAACACATTGGTCTGTGTAATGGAAGAACGGGTGCTCTGGGACTACAACAAATGACAGGAGCGTGTATGCCAAATGCATAGTATATGGCAAGCATGTGATTCAACAGTACCCACGATTTTGCATAAGTCTACACTTATATTTTTACGGAATGTCCTTCAGTTAGGCCAACTGAGTACCCCAACAAACTAGTCAAACAATGAAAGGCAAAACAATTCACATTCCATTATCTGTAAAGTTTCCTGCTATTTGCTTTGATTATTTTGCTTTACTCATTTTATGTGTATTAAAATGGTTACCACAACCTAAGAGCAAATGTACAAGTACAAATGCAGTAAACTGAATAGCTTGACATCCACAATTACATTGAATATCGAGCACAGCAGTAAATTAAAAACCATGTATTTAACCTTTTTATTTTTTATTGTATTTTTTGCTTTTGTGATTTCTTTTTTTGATACCTGCCTAACATGCATGTGGCTGTGAAATAGTGAACAGGGAAATAACTTGAGATGATGGCTAGCTTTTTTTAATGTCTTATGACATTTTCATGAACAATCCAAGCATAATTGTTAAGAACAAGTGTAATAAGTTGATGTAAGTGAAATAAAAGTTTTATGAATGGAAAAAAAATAATTAAATAAAAAAACAAAAACACACAATTATTTATTTATTTGCCTTATGGTTACCTTAAGCAAAATACAGTAAATACAGCATGCAATAGAATTAATACAAATCATACATGTGCAGTACTTTTAAAATTAAGTCAATAAAGTTGAAAACATTCATACAAAAAGATCTTTCATTTGAGTTCATCATTTGATTCCATAAATGATCTTGGGATAACAGTGCATCATGTTAAAAAAAACAGCTGATTTTTGCATACAACTTCCAAAAATGTCAATGTTTCAACCTCCATGTGACAAAATCTACATAGTCTCTCATTTCTTGCAATTCCCATACGAGCACGCAAGACTTTGTTTGTTAAAAACAAATTCAACCTAAACCTTAAAACCTAGTTCTAAAAACCCAGGATGGATGTTAGCACAAGTACCGCGGTAAAACTTTAAAAGGTCTGATAGCATCGAGTGAACAATAAAAAAGATATTATTCCACAATCCTTTCTCTGTTAGCTATCCAATCCAGTTTGTATAATCAGTGCTTCACCTTGATTGGCGCATATGTCAGGTCTTCCATTGAACAGCCTGTCCAATTCAACATGGTTATGCATTTATCTGCCCTACTGCTGCCTATGCAAAAATATAAATAGTGATTGCTTTGGTGGACATAATATTTTTGCATAAAGCTGTAATACCTGTCAATTATACATGCTTGAATGGAAACAAGGCCTAATTTGTGTCTGATCATGTTTACCAGTACACAGAATGGGAGATCTAGTGTTCCTCTCCATAGGGATGCATACACATATGTTTGGGCCCCATATGCAATCCTTGGAAGAATTTTCTGACAGTAACATTTCAACAGTGGAAGGACTGAAAACGTACCAATAAACCTTTCCAGCAAACTCAGTTGAACTTAGGTGACTCTAGCCTGAGCCATTCTGCTTAAAAGTGTATCCTGCTTATTTATACTGTTGTGGACCATAATTCCTAAATATCTATACTCAGTTACTGTGTCAATCTTTACATTGCCCAAATGAAAGTTAAACATGCAACCTTTTATGCATGATTTGGGCTTTGGTTTCACTATCAACACATTTGTTTCATGCATATTTATGGACAAATCCAGATCCTTAAAAAAATAATGCACCACCTCCAGACCTCTTTGAAGGCAGATGGTCATAAGATCACAAAGAACAAGATCATCTGCTTATGCCATATACTGAACATGGAACAAACACAGCTGCGGGGGATTAGTGCAGATATCAATAAAAGCTCAACCAATGATGTGCATATAAAGGTTAAATAAAAACGCATACCAAAAATTCGACAGTTGGGTGTGGTCTGGGGAGCCAGTTACAGTTCGGATGTTTTCAGATTATTGGGGGGATATCAGGGGAGTCTCACAAGATTACTGTGGCTACAATAGAAGACACGCTCAGAAAAGAAAATGCATCACACGAACCAAAGAAGGTGTAATGGTTGAAGGACAGAGAGATAATAATTAGCCGAGAGGAGTGGGGTGGCCATGGAAAGTGTAGGGGGCGACTTGGTGAGTGTATGTGAGGACTGCAAAGAGTTTCCGATTTTTGAGCATTATCAGGAGAATATCAGGCGAATCCCATGGGAACTGGAAAAGAGTGGAAAAAAAATGAAATTTTACATCTACAGTGATCACATCTACTAGACAGAAGGAAATGAGTCTTTGTTCCAAAGGCCATGGTGAATGGACCCCAAAGAAACCTATTGTTGCAACATGTACAGTGGCCAACGCCAGAGGCCAAAAGAAACTATAGTATAACAAAACCCTTGAAATTCAGTGAAAAAACCTTTGTTAAGAGAGAGTTAAGGTGACCAGACTTAACGCAACAAATCCCATGAAATTCAAAACTTCTGCGTGAAGCAAGTCCACATTAACTTTTTGCCCCCTGTTGTGCGGCGTATGACCACGATGACATCAAAGATGACATTGTTGTTGACATCCCTAATGATCTCATCCATGGCCTCATGAAAAGCCCCTTTTCCTATGGAGGCAGAACATTAATTTTTTCGGGAGAATGGGCTTGTGCGAAGCCCATATCCCAACAGAATTTCTTTTTATTACTCACGTCCCGGATTAATCCTGGTGTGCAAATGGCTATCACCCCCTTGACAGACATGGGTGGTAATAGCCCACAGCCTTTAGGTAGGCTTGGGTTGGTGGGTCGTTACTCATCATTACTCGTCATGTGCACTCGCCGATGCGTGGGCGATTGCCATATTCAAGCCATTCATTGAAGATTTAACTCACCAAACCCCATACCATGTGCCCTCTACACCAACCATCTCCCCCAATGTGCCTTGTCCTGTTTTTCCCCAATTCTCCATGGCCCACCATGTTGCTTTTACTCGCTTCTTGGCCCCCATGCAACAGACTCTTTCTAAATCTTCCTGCCGCTACCCCTCGACTTTTACAACTTATCCAGAAAAGGACTGCAAGAATTGTCCTTGGCCTCAAGCCCAGGGATCGTATCTCTCTAGCTCTGTAATCTCTTCACTGGCTCCCAGTTGCTGCAAGGATCAAGTTCAAGACCCTCGGCATCGTCCACAAAGCTTTCCGGGGCCTGGGACTGCTCTACCTCCAACTTTCTCTTCCAAAACATCGTCCTTCTCGAGATCTCTGCTCATTCACCTCCAACTCTCTGAGGGTCAGACGTTTCTCCAAGTAGAGTTGGGGGCAGATCTATCTCCTCGGCTGGGGCCTCCCTCTGGAACAACCTCCCTCCCTGCCTTGCTCAAACTTGAGCAGAACCACCTTCGGTTCTGAAAGCAACTCAAGACCTTCCTTTTTGCTTCTGCTTTCTCTCTTCCTCTCCCCTGCTGATGCACCTGACTGCTCCGCACACTGGTTACCTGGTCACCCTGTGAACCCGGGCCAAGGCTCTTGCATGTCCACTTCCTCCACGCTCCCCAGCACTTAAGGGTCTGTATCTCCAACCCTACAATCCCTTTTGTCTGCACTTATTAGCCACCCGCAGTGGGTGGCTAATAATTGCACCCACTTCCCCCTTCCCCTCCGCCCTGGCACTTCTCCCCTTCACTCTTCCATGCAATTGCACGATCTGAATGATACACGGCCAAGTAAGATCATTATTTTGTCCTCCCTTTGTTTCCCCCTCCTTCTCTTTTCACACCGAGAAACACTTGTGTACAAGCACGTCATAAATGTCACATCATATCATATCATGCCCACTCTCCCACCTCCCAAAAACCACTTAACTGCTTCAGCACCCACCCCCCATCTCCTAGGCCTGCTCGCCTCTCCTGTGCCATTCTTTTCCATTAGGGGGTTTCTGTGGACATCGTTTCCTGGGTGGGCACTTTTTTGGTTGGTCCAGGAAATACAGCCTTCAAAACAGGAGGAGGTTTATATTTTCACTCCTATTTCCCTTTTGATCTATTGGCCTGTGTTTGGAAAATCCTGCCCGTTATTTTAAATCTGTTTTTGTACATTTCCTATCTGTTCCTTTAAGGCATTTCTTTCCACAGCTTGCGCAAATTTCCCTTTTCTCCTTTCTCCCAGCCATAGTTTACAATTTATAAAATCTTTGTCTTTATAAAACCTTATTGGCAAAAATCCATCAAGTTACAAAAATACACAATATGATATTGCACTGTAAAACTCAAGTATTAAAACCTGTTCTAGCATTAACAAACATAGTACAGTAATTAATATGTTCTGCTCTTCAGTGATCTCATTAAAAATCAATGACACGCATGTGCAACAATTATGGAATCAGCCATAGTTAAATACCTATATGCATCATTGCAAAATACAAATCACAAATTCTTTAGTATCAGTGCAAAAGTCTGGTGATGTATGTCTTTGTACAGCGGGAAAAAAGGAAATGAAGGCAGGATTTTTGCCAAGTTAAATAAAATGGACACAGATGGCTACCAGCCATGTGACTTAGGCTGCTATATGGTGTAGTATTTAAGAGCAAGAGATTAAATCTAACCCTCATACTTAAGAATTGATCCCTTAAGAAAGGGGAGACTAGCAAATAAGGTTAGTCTTTCATTCTATACAGAAGTTGCTCTGTCGCAATTTAGAAATAATATCCATTTCCATGGACTCTCTACACAATGCGAAAAATAGCTTCAGAGAATTAAGATAGGCCTGAATGTTCACTATATCCAGAAGGGAAAGAGTTTCCCACATACTTGATGGCTGCACTTTTGTAAATTCTGAGCAGGCGTTCTTTACCCAAGGAATGTAGTATCGATTGGGATTCTCCCATATGTCTTTTAAAATTATCTTTGAAAGCTTAGCCTTTTTAGGCACAGTAGTTTTCAAAAATACATTACTTGGGCAAGTCTTTATCAAATTTTTTAAAAACTTTATACCCAATTCGACGCTGATACAGCGAGCCCCAATAATTGTTAACAAAGTTTATCCCCCAGAACCCGTAGTGGTTTTACATTGTAGTAATCAAACATCTCAGCCTCAGACATGATAGAAGATATACCACGTAGTGTAAAAGCAAAAGGAAATATCGAAGCTGAGTACCCCAAAAGGAAATACACAAAACACGGGCTTATAAAGATTCACAGATCTTTATTCTAAAACTGTACAGTTACAAAGAAAAAAAGCATCAGTGAATACTCACAGTGAATACCAGCCCTTTCGGTGTGAGAAGTGAGAGGTACTGGACGTCTAAACAGTTGTACATTATATACATTTTCAATCATAATGTCCAGCCCCTCTGCAGGTTAATAATCCATGGTCTAGAGTTTGTGCCGAGTTCACTTCTGGCTTGTCTGACAATATGCTCATTGATCATCCTCAGTTTACATATAAACAAGTTACAATGGCAACAGTGTATTCTCGGATTTAGCACTAAGCCTTAACGCATGTCCTTTACAATGCAGTTCAGCTAGTGCCCACGTTCATATTTGTATAACCTTGTAGTCGATGTATGTTCGCGGATCGGACTTATTGGTGCAGACAATCCTCTGTCTGCAAGTCAGGCATGGGACAAGGTCTCTTTACTCAACCCAAACATTCAGCCAACGGACAGTTTATACATTAACTTTCATACATATTCAGGACGGCTCAGTTACAAGCAGGAAACACTGTCCACCATTTTAGAACACAGAATCACTTTGGAATAGAAATCGAAATGGCGGGTGGACCTAAAATGGCGGCGAAGTCAATCTAAGATCGGAACTTTGCAACGCGGTTTTCTTCGCAAAGCAACGGGGCTTAGGCCAATATATACAATAAAGGAGGCACAATATGATATCCCGTTTAACAAACCCTCCTTTTGGCCTAAACCAAGCGCTAAACTACTTCTAGTCACTTTACGAGTAACTCCACGTCTCAAAGTCCATACATCCTGAATCACTATCAGAGATATCAATCGCCATGATGTCAGATACTGAGATTTCCTTCAGAATTAATTCATTAGATATTTTCTCTGGGGCGTATACCTTGTGTCCTAATGTACCCATCGCTTGTGCACAACATCCTCCTAACATCGAACACATACCAGGAAGACATTGTATACAACAACGGAAAAACAACAGAATACCTAAAATAATCAGCAAGACCGAAAGTAGCTTCCATCCCCAAGATCGCAAGAAGTCCCAGAAACAAGCGCTAAGATCCCAGTTTCCCTCACTTCTGAACTGAGAACGTGCAGATTTTGTATTGCCATAAAGATAGTTGGGGAGGAATCTGGAACGAAAACGCAACAAGCGGACCCCACTAATTTACGTACCCCACCACGCTCAGCCAGGATGACATCTAATGCCATCCGGTTCTGAAGTGCCACTAACCTTATTGCTTTTTGTTCTAAAGTCATGTTATAGAGTATGTCAGTGGTCCGGTTGATGGTCCTATCCAGTACTCTCGCTAGTCTTCTGATATCTTCAGAGTTCAGTATTTGCCCCCAAAATGGCACAAAGGATTTTTCTACATCGCCCAGAACTTGTGCTGAAGTATCGCCATTCTCGTCCCGCCGTGGACGAGCCTTTGAAATTTCTACAGTGCTAGCAATGAATACCCCGGGTAACAGAATCCCTAAATAACAGGTTCCCTGCCAATCCCTGGGTAACCATGGAAATGCTACCTTACCGCAAACAAAGTAGACAGGTCCGCCTACATACAAAGGTCTGTCCTCACTAGTCAAATTCTCAGCGTTGGCGCAACCCTTGAAATCACCCATTAACTGAGTACCATGCCTCTGTATGCAGAAAGAAACTGAATCGGGCTGTGGTTAACAGTATAAGAAGGTGGTGTGGCATCCTTCTTGCCTATAGGATACATCTTGAAAGAGATCAAAGATTGAAAAGGACGGGACAGTCTATCAGAAGGCCTAATAGAAGGCCTAATAGAAGCAACATTAGGCTTGCTCCTATTCGCAAAGAATGAGCATCCCAGGGGCGTTAGAAAACGTTTCTCAAAATCGTTCAAGTTAGTTCCATCAAAGTTCCCTGAGATGCTATCGTTCCATCGTCCAAAGAATAGTGCCCTTAGAGAAGCATAGCATGCAGTCGTCAAAGGTAAAGGATGAATATACCAACCCAGCCCCTCATCCCCGTGTTGCGGTAAATGCGTGCAGACCCAACAATTGGACTTATTGAAAATGGCATGTGTGGCATTCATAATGAGTAATAGAGTATTGTTATGGTAACTCTGTCTGTGCTGAGAGTCTCTAGCAGATAAAGTGTGCAGATGCACAAAAGGTGTAGAAACAGTGGGTACATTTTCAGTGGGTAACAGAATTGCAAACGGATGTACTTCTTCCAGGTACCAGAATCCTAAGGCAATGACTATTGTGAAACCAGTTAACATAATTAAAAGACAACAATACGTTTTCGGGGCCCACGCATTTGATTGTTCATTTTTACAATCGGTCACACAGTCTCTTATCTGTTCCGTACGAGTGGGAGCGGTTGCAGGCATTGTTTCTTCAAACCAATACACCAAAGTTAATGTGCTGGCGATCTCCAGATCAATCGTCTTCTTAGTCCTTTTCCCAAACCCTAGCCAACAGAATCCCCTTATGTACAAAAGATCGGGCCAAAGAGACAAGTCTTTTGATGATTCTCCTTGATGGCACAGCCGAACCGTGCAGTAAGTCTACTTCCTCGGACGCAGATCGTACCTTGTGATCCCTGGTACTTAGTAATCTGTAAACAACGTGTCGTTCCTTCCTGATGAAAGCAATGAATTCAAAGCAGGATTTAACACAAGATTTGAAATGGAAATTGAAAAAGGAACTGTTGGAGAGTGTGGAGATGAAGCAGCTGTTTCCCCAGGCCACACGGGCTCAGCGTGAGTCTCCGATGCACTCTCGATGCTGTTTGATGCTTAGTGATCGTTGATTACGGTATTGGTAAGGGGTTCTGTGTCTTCTGTATCGTGTGGCAAAGAGAAAAGAATCCTCTTGATGTGGGACACGTGGATCCAGTGCTTCCTGCCCTCCACTTGCACCGCAGTCTGTGTGACCAGGAGAACTTGATGTGGGCCCCGCCAACGAGGAGCGAGGCAAGAAGATCTTTCAAATGATTTGATCAGGACCCAGTTCCCTGGCCATATGTTGTGGCCTGGTGTTACGCTCACTTGGTATCCATGGGGACGCCCGTATGTCCTGGTTGCCAGATTCACTCTGGACCCTTCCGGGTTCTGGACGATGCCTTCTTTGGCGGTCGGGCCTGAAAACACAAGAGGACTGGACTTAGGAACAGATTTTGTTTCCTCCCACTAGCCTCCCTGGACTCGACCTGATGGCCCACTCCTCACCTTGTTGTGATGTTTGCCGTGCTCTCCGTCCTGCCTTCTGTGCAGGGGCGCATAGTTTTCTGCGGGTTGGAGCGACCGAGTTAACTTCACTGGTGCTAACCCCTTCAAGTGTCTTTAAGGAGGGAAGTCTGGTTATAGCAGTCGTAAAATGTCCTTGCTTTCTTTTCTTGCTATTAATGTCTTTTCTTTACTTATTCCCCCTTACGTGCACGGAGGTTCAATGGGTGCGCTACTTGGATCAGGCTCCTGCCAGGATGATGGACGCAGGAGCGTATGATGGATGGTAGGTTAAGCGCGAAGTGCGGCCCAGTAATGTCTTTCTTGCTAACCTGTATTCTTTATTCCTTTTCAGGTAGCGATGGTCTTTCTGGGCATATGAAGTTTTCCGGAGCGGAACCAGCCGAGAAATGCCCAGCCAGGTGAGGATTTTGTGATTATTGCCGTGAATGCCGTGAGTAACCTGTTTAACGTTGTCCTTCTTTCTCTCTCCCTCCAGGTGCTTCGTTCCGGTACATGCGTGGTGTCCTGATGATGCTGCCAACTGGATGGAGACCGCAAGCAGCAAGAGTCGATGGATGGAGAGTTGCAGGTAAGCAGAGACTGCTAATGATGTTCTTTTTGTCTCCTCTGCAGGTCCGCTGTTCAAGGATCGCCGGGTGCTGGTCTCTGAACACGATGAGCGTCACACTGCTGGCTGCAGAATAACGCAAAGCACGTTCTGTAGCTTGGTTGTGGTTTATATAGCCCTCTGTAAAGTAGTCCAGGTAAAGTAGTCCAGGCTACCACACCCTAAAACACTGCACCACACAGTCTGGTTCTTAGGAACTAGACTGTGTGGGTGCCTCCATGTTGGCTGCAGGCCTTCACAGAAAAAGTAGTCCCTTCAAGGCAATGTCCCAATCTGAACATGAGCCTGGCGCCAAAGGCGCCAGGACTGACTTCAGGAGAGTCCATGATGATAATGCAAGGCCCTTGGGGCCGCAAGTGAACCGTTAGTCCTAACCTTACCTGGCATGTGACCATGCCAGTGGGGTTTTGGGTCACGGGTAGTGACAACACTCCCCCCAAGGCCCCTCCTAAGGTGATTCTCATGCCTGGTCCAGGCTGTCTGGAAAGTTTCGGTGAAATGTTCTAATCAAACGCAGTGAATGAATGTTCTCACTAGGTTCCCAAGACCTGTCTTGAGGGCAGTAGCCCTTCCAATCGACTAGATAGTATAGTTTGGATCTGGTATATTTGGAATACAGGATTTCTTTTACTTCGAATTTGGGTTCTCCATCAATCATTATGGGTTCAGGTGGTGGCTTAACTCGTGTACCGGGTTGTACTGATTTTAGCAGTGAGACGTGGAATACTGGGTGAATTCGCATGTTGGCTGGTAATGCTAGTTTAATTGCTGCTGGGTTGATGATGGCTTGAACAGAATAAGGTCCCAAATAGCGAGGGCGAAAAGTCTGGGTTCCTTTTAGCGGTATGTATTTTGCGGCTAGCCAAACTCTGTCTCCTACCTGATAGTCAGGGGCCTTTTTCCGATGTTGGTCAGCGAAACTTTTTTGCTTGTTCTTGGCTTGGATTAACGGTTCTGTTGCCTTTTTAAAGGCCTGAGTGATGTTTGCAGGAGGAGTCTTTACAACCGGCATTTCTAGACTGGGAGGGCTGTCTAGTTCGGAAGTACGTGGATGTCTGCCGTAGAGGGTGTAGGAAGGTGTTTGACCCGTACTGGAATGCAATGAATTGTTGTTTTAGCTCGGTTTTAGGCACGTACAGGCGTTCATCAAAATATGGCAGTTGATTTTTAACAGTGTACTGTTTTCCTTTGGTATGCCATTCCAGAAATTCGCTTGGGGTTATATCACGTTGGATCACATCTCTAAGCTCAGTTTGTGTTAAAGCTGTGGTGAGGCCTAAAAGCTTGTCCTCGGGTATAATGGCCACTGGATCTAGGGTTGCATATACATTTTCATCGATGCCCATGCAAGATAGTGCGTCATCTTTCCCGTTTCTCACGCCTGGCCGATAAGTGATTACGTAGTCATACTCGGCAAAGAAAAGGGCCCATCGTAATTGGTGCGAGCAGTGTGCTTTTGCTGTTTTTAAATATTGTAAGTTCCGATGGTCTGTGATTACAGTGACTGTATGCCTGGCCCCCAAGAGGTAATGTCGCCATGCCTTGAAGGTGGATTTTATAGCAAGCAGTTCCTTATCGGTGATGGCATAATTGAGTTCAGGGGGTGTACATTTTCGCGACCAGAAGGCCATGGGGTGCAATTGGCTTGTTTCAGGGTCTTTCTTGGAAAGAACCGCCCCATAGCCATACTGGAAGCATCCGTTTCCACGATGTAAGGAAGATCCGGACGAGAATGTCGTAAAACCGGGGCTGAGGTGAACTTTTCCTTAAATTCTTGGAAGGCCTTTTCGGCGTCTTCTGTCCATATGAATTTGTTATTGTTTTTTCGCAGAAGTAATGTGATCGGATGCACAATCTAAGAGAAGTCTGGAATGAACCGACGGTAGAGGTTTTCAAAGCCCAGCATGCTCTGGAACCCTTTTAACGAGGTCGGAGAGGGTCATTTAAGAATGGCATCCACTTTGTGTACATCCATTCGAATGCCTTTCGGAGTAAGAACGAAACCAAGAAATTCTACTTCGGTTACGTGGAAAAAAGCATTTTTCAAGTTTAGCGTACAGTCGATGTTGGCGCAGTTTGGCAAGGACAGCGCGGACATGCTTGACATGGCCTTGTTTTGAGGTTGAATACACTAGGATGTCGTCTATCTAGACCAGGGCGCGAACATCAATCAATTCCCTTAGGACGTTGTTCATAAAGTATTGGAATGCCGCCGGGGCATTGCAAAGCCCGAAAGGCATTACCTGGTACTCAAACAACCCATATTTGGTACGGAAGGCCGTTTTCCATTCTTCTCCTTTTTTAACTCGGACCAGGTGGTACGCTCCTCTGAGGTCTAATTTAGTATAAATCTGGGCATCTTTGACTTGATCCAGCATCTCGGGAATAAGTGGCAGGGGGTAACTGTTTTTCACAGTGATCTGGTTCAAGGCGCGATAGTCAATACAGGTTCTCAAGTCCCCTTCCTTCTTTGGTACGAAGAATAGGGGACTGACTGCCGGTGATTTGGATGGGCGAATGAACCCATTTACCAATTACTGGTCCAGATAAGATTTTAGATGCTGGTTTTCTGGTTCTGTGAGCACATAGATTCTACCACAAGGGATCTGTGCACCAGGTATGAGGTCAATCTGACAGTCATAGGACTTGTGCAGCGGTAGTGTATTAGCTTGTTCCTTCTGGAACACATCCTGGAAATCTTGATATTCTTCAGGGAGAGTACTAGTTACGCCAAGTGTAGATATGCTGATTCTAGGACTCGTAGGAACCCTGTAACTGGATTTGTTTTCTTAGAGATAACAGGTGGAAGTGCAATCACGAGGAAAAGTCAATTTTCTTGCACTCCAATCTATCCGAGGTTTATGAGCAACAAACCATGGCATCCCTAATATTAGCTGAAACTGAGGTGCCTTGATGAGATCAAATGAAATGTATTCCCGGTGTCAATCCTGGCACAGCAGGGTTGTTCCTGCTGTACATTGGGTTAATGGCCCGGAAGCAATTTCAGTCCCATCCACTGTGGTTTACCTTTTCTGTGTTCGGCTTAAAACTTAAGGGAAGCCCCATCTTTGCGGCCAGATCTCGATCATTTCCCAACTGCTCCGCTGTCTACGTAAGCTTCAACGGAATGCATCCTTGAAAGTTGTTGGTGATTGATTAGGATCACTGGTATTGCAAAATGTGAGGTCGGTGGCTCATTCTTCTCACTCGACAAACTGACCTCTACTTTTGTCGAGCTAGGCAGTTTTCCGACTCCTTACTCTAATCCTTTTCTGTAGCTCCCACAATTCGCTTATGGGGTTTTATCAGACAGTCTTTTAGGAAGTGCCCCGATTGTCCACAGTACAAACATAACTGCTGTTGCCTTCTCTTGTCTCCTTCAGCTTTTGTTAACGGTGGTCGTATGCCTCCGATTTGCATTGGCTCTGCAGTATTCTCTGACGTGCATGGTGTAGCATCCTTGGTTCGTAGATACACGGCCCGTGTATCTGATCTGGACCGATCTGCTTTCCGTTCTTGTAGTCGATGGTCTAGTTGCACCACCAGGTTGATAAATTCACTACAGTCTCTAGGTGGATCAACCACCTGAGCCAAGACATACTTTAACTCCCCTCGAAGGCCTCGGTGAAACAATGTGGTTCTTTTGTCTTCAGGCCACCTGGTTTTGGCCACTAACCTATTGAAGGTTGCTATGTATGTTAGTAAGTCCTGATTCCCCTGCCAGAGTGATAAGAGTTTGTTGTCTACAGCTTGTTCATGGGTGTGTCGAGCGAAGAGCTTTTCCATTTCCCTTTGGAAGCCCCCAAAGTCACGTAGTAACGGATCATCATAGCTCACAAGCGGCACTGACCAGTCTGCTGCACTACCGCTCAGATATGACAAAATAAATGCTACTCGTGCCCGATCGTTAGGCAATGCGTCCGGTCTGCAGAGGAAGTGAAGATGACATTGATTCATAAATGTAGCATACTTCCTTGAGTCACCTGAAAACCATTCTGGCGGTGCTAACCATATTGCTCCGGGTAAGGTGATTTGAACTGGAGCGGCTGACGACGTGGTTGCCTGTGCCGGTGGATTAATCCCGGGTAATGAAGCTTGTCCGGCCTGTGATTGCAGTAATTGCCTGCTGATTTCTTTGGTGCGATCTTTGGTGATGACAAGATCCCTTCGCAGGGTATTAGTCTCTTGCCTAGCCGAATGCACTTCGGCGCGTAATTGTCCTAATAACTAAGCCAGTTGGTCCATTTCTGAAGTCTCCATGGCGCCCAGGTGGATAATGTTATGTGGCTTCGTGTTCTGTTACGCTCACCTGGTATCCATGGGGACGCCCGTGTGCCCTAGTTGCCGGATTTCCCCTGGACCCTTCCCGGTTCCAGACGATGCCTTCTATGGCGGTCGGGCCTGAAAACACAGGAGTACTGGACTTAGGAACAGATTTTGGTTCCTCCCACTAGCCCCCCTGGACTCGACCTGATGGCCCACTCCTCACCTTGTTGTGATGTCTGGCGTGCTCTCCGTCCTGCCTTCTGTGCAGGGGCACGTAGTTTTCTGCGAGTTGGAGCGACCGAGTTAACTTCACTGGTGCTAACCCCTTCAAGTGTCTTTAAGGAGGGAAGTCTGGTTATAGCAGTCTTAAAATGTTCTTGCTTTCTTTTGTTGCTATTAATGTCTTGTCTTTACTTATTCCCCCTTAGGTGCATGGAGGTTCGATGGGTGCGCTACTTGGATCAGGCTCCTGCCAGGATGATGGACGCAGGAGCCTATGATGGATGGTAGGTTAAGCACGAAGTGCGGCACGGTAATGTCTTTTCTTGCTAACCTGTATTCTTTATTCCTTTTCAGGTCGCGATGGTCTTTCTGGGTGTATGAAGATTTCCGGAGAAATGCCCAGCCAGGTGAGGATTTCGTGATTACTGCCATGAATGCCGTGAGTAACCTGTTTAACGTTGTCCTTCTTTCTCTCTCCCTCCAGGTGCTTCGTTCCGGTGCATGCGTGGTGTCCTGATGATGCTGCCACCTGGATGGAAGACCGCGAGCAGCAGGAGTCGATGGATGGAGAGTTGCAGGTAAGCAGAGACTTCTAATGATTTTGTCTCCTCTGCAGGTCCACTGTTCAAGGATCGCCGGGTGCTGGTCTCTGAACACGATGAGCGTCACACTGCTGGCTGCAGAATAACGCAAAGCACGTTCTGTAGCTTGGGTGTGGTTTATATAGCCCTCTGTAAAGTAGTCCAGGTAAAGTAGTCCGGGATACCACACCCTAAAGCACTGCACCGCATAGTCTGGTTCTTAGGAACTAGACTGTGTGGGTGCCTCCATGATGGCTGCAGGCCTTCACAGAAAAAGTAGTCCCTTCAAGGCAATGTCCCAATCTGAACATGAGCCTGGCGCCAAAGGCGCCAGGCCTGACTCCAGGAGAGTCCATGATGATAATGCAAGGCCCTTGGGGCCGCAAGTGAACCCTGAGTCCTAACCCTACCTGGCATGTGACCATGCCAGTGGGGGTTTGGGTCATGGGTCGTGACACCTGGGCCCTCGTACCTAACAGGTAGAGCTTCTCACACCTGTTGGTAAATCAATACAGATTTTTAGTTAACTGTCCACAATAATCAGAAAGAAGTACATGTTCAACATCGTGTAGCGAACAGGGTTTTGGCAAATTCCAAATGTTAGCTGGCCTACCCATGACCACCGCAAATGGAGAGAGCTCAGTCTTAGTTTGAGGGGTCATTCTCATAGACAATAACACGATCGGTAAGGCATCCGGCCATTTCAGTTTGGTGCCGGCACACGTTTTAGCGAGCTTGTTCTTGATGATGCTGTTGTGTCTTTCTACTAAACCCGCACTCTGAGCGTGCCTAGACGAATGGAACCGTTTATTGATCTGTAATCCCGCGTATATCTGCAGAATTACAGCAGCAATAAAATGTGGACCATTGTCCGACAAGATGACTCTTGGCAAACCAAACCTAGGAAACTATTCCTTCAGCATGGTCTTCGCCGTTGTCATGGCTGTGGCATCTTTGACAGGAAAGGCTTCAACCCATTGTAGTTGTTGCAATGCTCCATTTCAATAAGGTCAAAATGTATAACCTCGAAGGGGACAGAAGGTGGACCAAAACTACCCCTAGGAGTCAATGTTCCCTTTCCCACATTATGCTGTAAACAAATCATACACCCTTGGACAAAGCGCTCGGCTACCTAAGAGATTTTATCATCCACCCACACATTTTTTTGGTAACTTTTTGTGCACAAATATGGGTGGGACCAGGAGCCAAAGCGACCATCAACGTAATGGCCCATCAGCATTGCGACACGAGTCGCGCTATCATCTTTGCATTTTTTATGAAGCCAGCATCTTAATTCACCATTGTGCCCCATCAGCTCTCTGGGCTCTCTTATGGTGCACACGACCCCCGATTTGGAAATTATCCTTCGGTCGCCATTAGCAACAACGTGTTTATTTATTTTTTTTATTTTTATTTTTGTTCAGAGAGAGTTACATCAAGACTTAACTGGCCGGCAGTCAGCGTATCACATCAAAGCACAACATTATTAGTGAACATTTCCAGTATAGGTTACATATTTTCATATTGTTTGACAGTACTTAGAAGGGTGGTGACATATTATCATCCTCATCGGGTATCATATCGCATAAATACAGTCTGAACAGTGCCCATATGTCCTTGGGGCGGCATCTCGATGGCAGTGTTATATATAAATTGTTCCTCAAACTCATTGACCATTGATAGGTCTTTCAGAAAGTCCAGCCGCCTAGGAGGATCTACGGATTTCCAACATTTTAGTATATTTCGTTTCGCAACCACACATGCCAAGTTAAACAATCGTCTAGTGGTAACTGCAGCCTTGCCGATATCCCCAAAAAGGTATTTCCGTGGGGAAGGTGTAGCAGGTATTGCCGTAATGTCTTCTAGAATCTCCGCCACTTCCCCCCAGAATTTAGATATCGATGGGCAAGCCCAGTACATATGGTAAGAGTCTGCATTAGAGGCATCGCATTTGGGGCATATCCCCGTGTGGCTCTGTACAAACTTAGCTAGCTTGGCCGGGGTATAATGTAGCTGGTTTAGAACTTTAAACTGAATGAGACGCAGCCCCGAGTTCATGGAAACGTGTTTGGTCAGTTGACAGTATCTCAACCATGTGGCCTCGCATAGTTCCACACCCAGGTACCGTTCCCAGGCGTCTTTAATATTATTGCATGGCTCGGAGTGTGTTTGAACAAGTTTATATAGCGCGGACAGGCTTTTCCTGTGTCCTCCCGGTTCCGTCATGGCTGCAATACATTCATGTGTGGGTGGTTCTTCTGGGAAGGAGGGCCATTTAGCCGCAAAGGCAGATTTCATCCTATGAAATTGGAATCGCTTGAGGTGATCTCCACCCACCGCCCTAACAAAATCATCTAATTCACAATACCTCCCTTCCGGGAACATGTCCCGCATTCTAAACTGCCTCTGTGGATCCCATGTACCCTGAAGTGCCTTATCGAATGTGTGGCTTATACCCGGGAAGTTTCACAGTGGAACCTCCAGATCATATGGGGTTGTAAGAGCGATTCTCTTATATATCATAAACCATGTGCGTGCGGTGGTGCTCACGGGGTCATATTCGCATGTGTCTTTTCGATTGGGGTCAAACATCACCGCACGTAGGTCTGAGGGGGATGCTGCATACCTTTCCAGGGGGATATGTGCCGCTATGCCTTCCGGGTCAAACCAGTGTCTCACAAAGTGTGCCTGCGATGCCAGGTAATAGAGTTCGAAGTCTGGTGCCGCGATCCCACCCTTGTCAAAAGGTTCTGTCATTTTGGACCATTTCAACCTGGCCGTCTTCCCTCCCCATACAAATGTAGTGGCTAGCGTGTTGAGTTTACTAAAGAATGTTCTGCCCAGCCAAATCGGTATGTTGCAAAAAAGGTATAAGAGCTTGGGTAGCACAACCATCTTCAGCAGCAAGATTTTCCCATATAGGGACAGGGGGAGCTTATTCCAGAGTTGTAATTTAACTGTGAGGGATTGTAGTAGTTCGCCATGGTTTTCTGTGTACAGTGTACTCTTGTCTCTCGATACCATGACCCCCAAATAACGGATGTGCATAGGAGACCATTTGAATCCATGTATGTCTGACATGTCTCTAGTTTTAGGTGTAAGCGGGAACAGCTCCGATTTAGAAATGTTGATCCTGTACCCTGAGTATTCAGAGAACTTCTCAATCTCTGCCATGATCGGTGCTCAGTTTTCCTCAGGGTTCCTGATATATAATAGGGTATCATCTGCATACAGGGAGACAATTTGTGGCCTCCCGGTCATACGAAGACCTCTGCGTGCATGATTTTGTCAGACATATTCGGCCATGGGCTCTATCGTGAGTGCAAATAAAATTGGGGAGAAAGGGCAGCCCTGCCTTGTGCCTCTACCTAGGTGAAATAAGGAGGACATGGTTTGATTAGATAGTATTTTCGCTCCCGGACATGTGTACAGTAGTCGAACACAATTCACAAAGTATCGTCCCAACCCGAATCTCTCGAGGACCAGGAATAGGTAGTCCCAGGAGACCGAGTCAAAAGCTTTCTCGGCATCTAGGGATGCCACAATCGCATCAGCCGATGGATCTATTTGTGCCATCACTCCAAAGAGTCTGCGTAGATTAAGGGCAGTGGACCTCGTTGGTATAAAGCCAGCCTGGTCAGGGTGTACCAGAATGGGCATATAGGACAGTAGCCTGGTCGACAGGATTTTTGCGAAAATCTTCGCATCAATGTTAATAAGTGAGTGGGGTCTATACAAACCCATGTCCTGAGGGGGTCTTCGGGGTTTAAGGAGAACAGTTATTACTGCCTCTCGCATAGTGTCTGGCAGTACACCACGTTCCACCGCCTCTTCCCAAACTTTCAGTAAGATAGGGGCTATTATGTCAGGGAATTCTTTGTATATTTCGGCACCTAGACCGTCAGATCCGGGGGCTTTACCTGAGGTTAATGCTTTCATTGCCTCTGTAATTTCCTCAAGTGATATGCGGGTGTCTAATAGCATTTGTGTTTCTGGGGTAAGAGTTGGGAGATCAAGTACTTGCAGGTACTCTGCTATTTCTTCTTTGGTTTTGGTATCCTGATTGGAATATAGTGTTTTGTAAAACGCGGCAAACATGTCATTTATTTCCTGTTCACCGTTTACTTTGTCGCTATCAGCGGTCTGGATGGCCGCAATAGGGGGGTGGCCGTTCTCGGCCTTGAGCATCTGGGCTAGGAACCTCCCTGCTTTATTGCTTTCTCCGTATCTACGAGCTCTGGCTGGGGCAGCCATGTATTGGACCTCCCTTGCAGCGAGTTTATTAAATTCTGCCAGTGTTGTGTGGATGTCTGAAAGGGCTTATTTACTATGTGTGCAGGTATATTCAAACTCCAGGAGCTCAAGTTTGGCTTCTATGGTGTCCAATTCCTGTCTAACAGCTTTCAGTAGTCCTGTAGTCTTGGCCATGAGTGCACCTCGTACCCATACTTTAAATGTTTCCCATACTGTAGCGCACCGGTCTACCGAACCCTCATTCAGTAGAACAAATTCTTCCATCTCAATGCGCAAATGTTCGGGTCTCTAAGTAGGGCAGGGGGCATTCTCCAACGTCTGGCCCGCGGGACAGCCTCCCTGATACCCAGAGTAATTTATACCGGGGAGTGATCCGAAAGTGTGCGGGGGTACATTTCGCAGTGCAGGACCATGTTTGTGAGTGTTGAACTAATAAGCCAGTAATCTATTCGGGATTCGGAATCATGCACTGATGAATAGAAAGTAAAGCGTTTTTCTTGGGGATGTAATTCTCGCCAGATATCAACCATGGTCATTTGTTGCATTATCTGTCGTATAGCTTGTGCGATTTTGGTTAAGGTTCTATGTGAGGTTGTGGACCTGTCAAGAGCTGTGTCGAGTATCGTATTAAAATCCCCCCCCCAATCACTGCCGTATCCTCCACTTCAATCAACATGTTATGTATATTGTTGTAGAATTCGGGTCTTCTATGTTGGGGCCATACGTATTGACTATAACCATCTTCTGTCCCGCCAACTCTCCCCAGACCAGAACGTATCTCCCTTGTATGTAAATTTTAGCATCATGAATATGGAAGCCCAATTTCGGATGTATTAAGGTAAGGACTCCCCTGGATTGTGAGGAGTATTCAATATAGTATCGCAGCGCGCCCCATCTTGGAAGGAAATTGGTACAGACCTGTCCCAATGCATGTGTCTCTTGCAATAGTATGATCTGGGGATTGTGTCTGGTTATGTACGCTGCGGTTTTTCTGGCTTTAATCGGGTTGTTTAGGCCCCGAATGTTCCATGAAAGGAGTTTAACGGTTATACCCTTGTCACCCAGTACCATAGTTTCCTTTTAATGTCAATGTGTGTATTGATTCGCAAATGCCGCTGGCCTTAACAACTGTACTCGATGCAACCTGTCTCTCCATTTTTAAACTATTGCCAATTATGGCAAAACTTTGTGCCCTACCCCACCCGCACCATCAACACCAACCCGATGATGTAACCCTTCCCCCATAACCAGTGGAACTTTCCTGAGGGTTGGTAGTTGCAGTCGCATGGCCTCCATCAGTAGAGGCTCTCGATCCCAACCATTTCATATGATATCAATTGGAGCCGTTGTTCTCGAGTAGATAGTCTTCATGACCCAGGTAAGGATATCTCCGTCCACCCATTTCAGTTAGCTGGGTCTGGGTTATTATCGCCCGGTTGCGGTGGCCTGTTCTGGTCTCGTGCATGGTGTTTGGGAGGAATGGGGATGGACGCCTCTATGTACGATATGGCTTCCGCAGGGTTCTCGCAGAAATGCGACCTGCCTCCATGTTGGATTCTTAGCTTCGCCAGGAAGATAAGGGTGTATGGGACATGGCGCAGTCTCAGTAGCCTTTTGGCCTGTTCATAGGATCTGCGTTGCATTTGGATGCTGGTCGGGAAATCCGGGTATATGTGGACTCTGCTTTCCTCATATTGTAAGGTGCCTTTTTCTCCAGAGAGCTTTAGGTTCATGTCTCTGTCCCTATAGTTAAGGAGGCGAACGATGATCGTGCGCGGTGGTGCCCCAGGTTTGGGTAGTGTTGCCAGGGTACGGTGTGCCCTTTCAACAAGAAAATGGTCAGAAAAGGATTCTGTGGCTAGAAGAGTTTTCAGAAGGTCTTCTACTTGTCGTTCCATCGAGCCCCTACAAAAGGATTCCGGAACGCCGACAATACGGATATTGTTTCTTCTAGATCTCGATTCTAGGTCCTCGCATTTTGCTTGGGTCTTACGCAGTTCTCCTTTCAATTGCGCTATGTCCCGGCTATGTTGTGTTATCGCATCTTCATTTGTGCTGATCCTGTTCTCAGTTTCTGTAATTCGAGAGCTTTTCTTGTCCACTCTAGCGTTAAGGGAGCTGATCGTCGAAACAATATCGTCCAACTTGACATTCACTGCTAGAAGCCGTTCTGAACCATGGTCATTAAGCGATCTTCTCTGGCGTCAGGCGATGTCCCGGCAGGATTGTCGTCTCCCATGGATGTGGTGGCAGGCGTCCCTTGGTATTAGGAGCTAGCAAAGGAGTCCATTTGGCCAGTTTATTTCCTGCCTGTGCTTTTTTTCTCATAGCGCCCCATGGGTCACCGGTGCAGATGAAGGGTCGATGACGTAGGTTGGGCCGGTCGCCTATACTGATATACTATAGTCTATACGGAATTACGTGCCTGTCTGTATGTTGTGATCCGTTGGACACCAATATATCAGATCTTTTGGTCGATCTGCGTCGTTGCTGCATGGATCTTTGGGTATTCCGTAGCTAGGCTGTGTCGCTCAGGGCATTCCCCGGTAGTGTGTATTGGGTTTTTGTAGGAGGTTCAAGAGGATGGTGTATTTCCTTTTGGGATCAGGGCTTTGCTTGGTGGTAGTCCAGATAGCAGCGTAGTTCGTTTTGTGTCTCTGTAGGATGCTGTAGCAGGCTGTGTACACGTAGGGGCTTTGAGTGCTTCATCCGCCGGGGGGTCCTTCAGCATATGAACTGGCCCGTAATGGGCGTAGTACCAGCCCTTGTTACCGAACTGTCAGCTAACCCGTGGATCCTGATGGCCAGGGCAAGTTGCCTCGGGTCCGGTGCCTTGGATGCTTGGCAGCCCGTGTAGCTGCAGACCAGGGCTGCTCCTGCTATATGGCTCTCCACCGGTTCCACTGTCAGCAGGCCTCCACACAAACAGCCAGTGGCCCCCTCGTGTTTCACCGCGTGGCCAGTAGTCCCCGGTCACAGCACCCTGGTTCTTGTGGTGCTGGATGCCCAGCTCCTTGATGCAATCGGGCCGTGCTCTGCCCTTTCCGCCCGCCCTGTTCCAGGGTGGCAGGGGGCGCTGCGATATTCCCAATGGGCACAATCAGGACGATGGTGTCGGCGGTGCCTTGGTGGTGTCCGGCCACGAATCACGTTCGTCCTCTTGCCTGTTAGCTGGGATTACAGGATAAATAAGTTTGTGTATGGGTTCCTGCAGTGGCAAATATCATCGGGGCATCACCATCAATCATCCACCTCCAGGGATTCCAAGTAGTTTATAGTTACGAGCCACTTTACGAGTGAGTTGTGTCCTCCCACGTTTTTTAATGTCTCAGGGTGCCGGCCGGTGTGCACGGGATATTATCCCTACTTCCCCTTATTGCATGTCCCGTGAGCCTCGTCATGATGCCGGGGCCACACACCATCCACTTCCCTCACCTGCTTTCGCAGCGCCGGCCTGCGGGCCCGTTCGGCGGTAGATTCGCAGCCGGAGCCAGGTGGGGTCCCGCGTGAGAGACGGTGTGCAGACCCAGCTGCTGTTCGGGGGGTGGATAGACACCGTGGCTAATCCTCCACTCAGGAGTTTGGCGTCGGCTCACCCGGTACGCCTTTTAGTCTGTTTCGCGAGGCCGCAGCGCGGTGATCAGCGCTCCTCCCCCACACGGCCTCGTGTTGCTGGTGCAGCCTCGGTCTGGCGCAGGATTCTCCTGGATCTCTGGGGCGGCTCGCGGTCTACTATGCAAGCCGTCGATATCGGGAAAGCTGCGAAATCCTCAGTGCTTCCGCGTTTTTCGGGCCAAACTTGCACACAATGTGCCGCAGGTATTGGGACATCAGCTGGTAAAGCCGTTTCTTCTCGTCACAGCTCCAGAAAGGGTTAATTCAAGTTCAGGATGTTCGTGGGATCGGAGCACTCCAATCAGGCGGCCATCTTGATTGCACCAACAGCGCCCCCCTACCAACAACGTGGTTAATGGCCGCCACGCCCCCGGCATCTCCTCCACGTTTTCCTGCCTGAACCTGTGCCTCAGCCGCGGATTGGCTGGCACGTCCTTTTACGACCGCTATGCTCACCGACAGGCGGAAGCCGCAGCCAGGAAGCCCCACGCAGAAGGGCTAGCAAAAGGGCCTGTCTGCGCCTCGGAACCCCAGTTGCAGTCGCTTCATCGGGAGGAGAGGGCAGGAGCCCTTCTCCCCTGCCCACACCTGCACTGGAAAGGGTAAGAGGCCCATAAGCATTGTGACACGAGTCGCGCTATCATCTTTGCATTTTTTATGAAGCCAGCATCTTAATTCACCATTGTGCCCCATCAGCTCTCTGAGCTCTCTTATGGTGCACACGACCCCCGATTCGGAAATTATCCTTCGGTCGCCATTACCAACAACGTGGTAAATGGCCGCCACGCCGCCGGCAGCCCCTCCACGTTATCCTGCCTGAACCTATGCCTCAGCCGTGGATTGGCTGGCACTTCCTTTTACGACCGCTATGCTCTCTGACAGGCGGAAGCTGCAGCCAGGAAGCCTTGCGCAGAAGGGCTAGCAAAAGGGCCTGTCTGCGCCTGTCCGCGACAGTTCGTCGACCGTCGGCCCGTCCGGCTGTTCCATCCTCAAATCGCCTGCAGCTACTGTGAGTACGCCTCCTGCCCGCCTACCCAACTAATGGCCCTTATACTCAGGAATATACCCGCGAACTAGGCATTCTGGATCCACTGACTCTTGCACTGATGACACTTTGTCTGAATTACTGTTATGCCACTCAATTACAACCATCACTGCCGCGCAACTTTCTCCTGCGCATCTATGGCATTGCAATCTACCATGTACCTCACGTTCTTGTACCTAGGTGTTCATTGACTGTTCATACTGCCGGAACTACATCGCTTCAGGCCTGCAAAGTCAGACGGCTCATTACCTGTGTGTACTGCCGCATTTTAGTGCTTCTCTGCTTGCTATGCTAATCTCGAATCTAGGTAGCCCATTACCTGTGTGTACTGTTGCATTTACAGTGCTTTTTAGCCTGCCATGCTAATCTCGAATCTAGGTAGCCCATTCCCTGTGTGTGCTGTTGCATTTATAGTGCTTTTTAGCCTACCATGCTAATCTCGAACCTAGGTAGCCCATTACCTGTGTGTACTGTTGCATTTATAGTGCTGTTTAGCCTGCCATGCTAATCTCGAATCTAGGCAGCCCATTACCTGTGTTCACTACCACATTCTGCGAACCTTTCAGAGCTTCCATCAGAGCCTCCATTTATTTGTGGTGATAGTGTGCCTGCCCACCCCCACCCACCTAAAATGTATCTACAGGAACTTGCCCCCTGCCACTGGTTGGTGGGCCCTATTTTGGACTCCCAGGTGTCTTACACTACTATCATGCTCTTTAAGACTCTCCATATTGCCTACTTTTGCACTCTTGGCGATAATATCCACACATCGCCCGCATGCGCTCTCCCTACCCCCCTCACAGCTCCATCAGCCGCCTGTTAGTGTTGCCTATTATAGCCCTGCATCCGGCCACCGTCCAGTTCTAGCCCTACTATGGGATGCCCCATGACCACCTCTACTGAACATTACAACAGGAGGAACTACTCCAACCAATACCTTAATGACCCTGCCCTTTGGCTGGATCACTTTGCTAGGAAACCCACCCCTAACCAACCTTGTTCCCTCTCGCTCAGAAATAAGAGACTAGGCTCCAGATTCCGCCTTTTACACACCCGTAGCAATAACCCCAAGCACACTATACACACTCCACCCCACTCAGCTTCACCCACCTCTATGCTGAAATCCATTACTAGAGTAGCCAAACAGCCACAGATCAAGGGCACCCTTATTAACGCCAGATCTCTTCCAGCTCATGCAATAGACATTGCTGACATCATCACAACCCTAGAACTTGACTTTATTGCTATCTCTGAAACCTGGCTACATGCTGCATCTGGACCCCCACTATCTCTGGCCTTACCGGCAGACTACGGCATCACATGATGTGATCGTATCACTGCCAGATCTAGAGGCGGTGGAGTGGCCTTCATTCATAAAAACTCTCTTGGTCTAAGAGTGGCACCCAATCCCAAACTCGAGTCAGCTGAACTACTCTCAGTCAAATTACCACTAACACCTAACCAAACCGCTACACTCCACCTTATCTACAGACCTCCGGGTCCTGCACACTCCTTTGTTGATGAAATTTCCACCCTTCTCCTCGACAAAACTAAAACCAATTCGCAAATTGTCATCCTAGGTGACCTTAATATGGGACTTGGCGACCCCAAAGACTCCACTGCATCTGACCTGGAGAACGCTCTAACTGACTTCGGCTTTACCATGCACATTCAAGAACCTACCCATACCAAAGGCAGGACCCTTGACTGGCTAGCCGGTTCCAACTGCAATATCAAGGTCCTCTCCAATACCCCCGGTTTATGGTCTGACAATCATATTATTACCTTCAATATGGAAGCAGCCCCGCGTGCCCCAACCTTGATAGCTCCAGCCCTCCCAGCTAGAAATAAAGGGACAAAACAAAGGAGAAACATCTCCCATTACTTCTCCTTTCCTTCAAAGCTGCTACACTCTCCTGCACTGACCCTACATCCTTAGCAGACACCTACAATCATAGTATGCTCACTGCTATAAACTGCATCGCCCCTATCAAACTCAGGAAGTCCAAACCTCGTGCACATCTCAACTCTTGGTTTACACCTCAATTAAGAGTGCTCCGTAAAGCCAAACGTTGTGCCGAAAATCGCTGGAAAAGCTATCCTCTGATGAGCATAAAGACGGTTTTATCCTTGCATCCCTCTCTTACAAAGATGTCATTATCGCTGCTAAAAAGGAATCCTTTAACAACCGCATCCTGCAAGCGGACTCTAACACAAAAGAACTCTTTAAGATTTTAAAAGAACTCGAATCGCCAGCCACCCTCCCTGACACTTGCATTAAAGACAGTAAATGGTGTGCTAACATCCAGTCCGCCTTACTGAATAAAATTACTACTCTACAAGCTAAAATCAAAGACAAACAATAACCGTCCACCCACCACTGTAAGGGTCGTCCCTTCAGATCCTCCCAATATTAAACCTTTTGCCTTTTCCCCACTTACTATTGTTGATGTAGAAGACATCATCAAGAGAATCAAACCTTCAAACTGTCAAGGCGATCCATGCCCTGCTCCCATCATTAAGGAATCTGCCCATGACCTGGCCCCTTTTATTACGGCTTTCATTAACGCCTCCTTTAAAACAGGCACTTTTCCCGACAACCTCAAGGACACCTGGGTGATCCCACTGCTTAAAAAACCCTCCTTAGACCCTAGCATTCCCACCAACTTCAGACCCATAACCACCGTCCCGTTCTTGCTCAAGATCCTAGACCGCGCAGCATATCTACAGATCCAAGACTACTTGGAATCTAATAATCTCCTTGGTCTATGACAATCTGGATTCCGCCCTAGACATGGGACTGAAACAGCCTTGATAGATCTAAAAACCCAAATCGAGATCTTAAAAGACAATGGGAAACTGGCAATGCTTCTTCTCCTTGACCTCTTTGCAGCTTTGGACTTGGTCAATCACCAAAACCTATGCCAGCACCTTCAATCTGCTGCCCACTTCTCGGACTCAGCTACAGCATGGATCAAATCCTTTCTGAGTAACAGGTGCATGAGGGTCTTCTCACCCTCTGCAGCCGCTGACCCTGTCCCAATTCATGGCAGCGTTCCCCAAGGCTCCTGCGTGTCACCTACTCTCTATAATATTTTCACTAAACCACTCTTTGATGACGACACCCAGATACTCATTCCCATCACTGGTGACTATTTAGCCGACACCAAGGCCTTGAACGATGTTTACCTGGTCATCCAGGCATGGATGGCCCAACACGAACTATGCCTCAACGATGACAAGACTGTGCTCCTCTTCTTGGGTTCCTCACAGCGTCTTAGCAAACTAGTTCCCTCCTACCAATCATTTACCAAAGACACAAAAACATTAGGCTTTTACCTCAACGCCACTCTATCCTTGTCTCTGCAAACTAATGCAGTCAGATCAGCCTCGGCCTACACTTGTAAACTTATTGCAGCACCTAGACCGTTTCTGACTACCATGAACAGCGTCACGCTAGCCAGAACACTTATTATGTCTAAAATCGACTATTGTAGTGCCCTCTACCTTGGGACTACCCAATGGAATCTGAACAAACTGCAAATCACCCAGAACAACGCCATTACGGCAGCTCTAAACGGCAGCCAGAAACCACCACATCTCCGATTCCAAAACCAACCTGCACTGGCTTCCAGTCAAGCAGAGAATTGCACTGAAAACTCTTGCCCTCACGCACAAATGCTACACCAACAAGGCCCCTCACTACCTCTGCAACAGCCTCTCCCTCCATTCCACCACCCGACCGCAAAGAACGGCACAGATCCACAGCCTAACGATCCCAAGGTACAAACTCCAAAAAGTGGGTGGCATGAGTTTCCCTGTCCTCGCTTCCAAGCTGTGGAACTCCCTCCCGGTTACCATCAGATCTGAAGACTCATTTAACACCTTCAAGTTGAAAACCAAATCTTGGCTTTTCGATCAGAATTGAGGTTTCCCTTCACCTGTACTACTAGCCACAGCCTTTCAGCCGGTTGCCGCCGCCTGCGCTGTTCTATCTACTAAACATGGCACATACATCGATCTACCTATCCCTGGGTTACTATCTGTACTACTCTCCCTTCCACTTTTCTATGCGATCTAGGCTCTCATTACTTTTCAGGTCGCCATGCCTCACCTCGTTAACTGCTATGCTTCACAATTTAGGTTTATTTATGCCTGATTACTATTAATGTATATTATCATTCATGTATATAACTTGTATGTATTTAAGACATGTATGTATACCTCGCCTCAAGTTGCGCCCTGATGCCCCCGGGCCGGACGGTGTGCGTTATAAATAAATAAACATAAACAAACATAAACATAAACAATGTTTGCGTCTGGCAGTAACCACTTCCCTTTTACTTTGTCCACCCAACACCCATCATCATCCAATTTTGCCAAACCCTCAGCGCATTTCTTAGATTCCTGTAACGTGGCATCAGCTTGAATGTTTTTCACAGATTCAAATACCCTCATCCAAAGTACAGGCATTTGTGGCTTCCCTTGAAGTATACATTTCTGAAGAGAGATCAGTGGCAGTCTGTTTGGCTATCTGATCAGCGAAAGTGTTCCCTTTTCCCACATTATCTATAATCTTCTGATGTGCTGCGCATTTCATAATTGCTAGCTGAGTAGGGAGTGCGAGCGCTGAGAGCAACCCTACTATCAAGGAGCCATACTGGATTTTAGTGCCATGTGAGGTCAAGAAACCTGCCCAAAGTCTGCCGAAGTTGTGAACCACCCCAAAAGCATACTGACTGTCAGTATATATATTTATAGTAAGCCCTTCGGAAAGTTTACAAGCTCGGGTTAATGCTATAATCTCTGCAGCCTGCATGGAGATATGTGTGATTCTTTTGGTCTCCATGACCGTGCTCAATGTGGTGATTGCATAAGCAGCTGTGGATGTACCATCCAGGAGTTTGAAACAGGAGCCATCACAAAACAGCTCCCCTTGTGGATTATTCAAAGGAGTATCTATTCTGCCTTTTGTCTCTTGCTATGTAGTATAAAGGCAGTCATGTGACTCATCGTCAATGCAAGCAGTACCTTGTGGGAAAGGTAAAAGTTCTGCCGGATTAAGGACGCAACACCTCTGTATTTTGATGTGCGGTGCAAACAAGATCAATTTGTATCTCGTTAATTGTGCATAGGTGAGGTATTGCATTTGTGTTCTGTTTAATAGAACATCTCCAGAGTGAGGTACCATCGGGGTTAAAGCATGGCCTAGGACCATTCCCTCGCTCGGTTGTACAGACGCAGCAGCAACAGCTCTTAAACATCTTGGCAAAGCGCATGCAACAGGATCAAGGGCGGAAGAAAAGTAGCCGCACGGCCTATTCTTCCCTCCATGTTCCTGCATTAATACAGCCAAAGCACATCCATCACGTTCATGCACATACAAAACAAAGGCCTTTTCATAGTTTGGTGTGCCCAAAACTGGTGCCGAGCACAATGCAGTCTTGAGCAGATCAAATGCTTGCTGGTGTTCCAAGTTCCATGGTAATGGCGAAGAAATGCCCTTCTTCGTCAAAGCCAACATTGGTTTAATTACTAAGGAAAAGTTTGGGATCCACTGCCTACAGTAAGAGGCCATTCCTATCAAGGCTCTGACTTCCTTCTGTGTATTTGGGACAGACATGCTAGAAATGATTTTTATGCACTCAGGCGTCAACCTTCTTCCCTCCTTTGACAGGAGATAGCCTAAATAGGCGACCTCCTGTCGACAATACTGAAACTTTTTAAGCAAAGCTTTGTGTCCATGTCGTGCTAGGTGGATAAGCAACAACACGGTGCCCTCCTTACAAGTGCTCTCTGAGTCAGCAGTTAAGAGTAGATGGTCGACATACTGAAGCAGTGTACAAGAGGTGGGCAACTCGAGTGTGTGGAGCTGCTCTTTCAAAGCCCTACTGTAAATGCTAGGACTCTCCATGTAACCTTGCAGTGCACAGCTAAAGGTAAACGAGCGTCCACCTAAGGTGAACGCGAACAAGTATCTACTGTCTTTGTGTATAGGAATACTAAAGAAGGCGTTCTTTAGATCCACAACACTAAAGTGAGTAGCTGAAGCCGGAATCATAGTTAATATCGTCGTAACATCTGGCACAATGGGAAATTGTGGAGCAACGATCTTATTAATGGCACGTAAATCAATAATGAAACGGAAAGGAATTGCATTATCACCTTTTTTGTACACGGGCAAAATCGGACTATTGCACAAACTACCTGCAATTTCCTCAATCACCCCACGATGCACAAAATCAGAGACTATGGGCCTCATTACGAGTCAGGCGTTAAGGGTTTTACGGCGCCGTAAACGGCGCCGACCCTTAACGCCTGATTACAAGGTCCCTTTGCGGGATGGTGATTTTAACGCCTGCTTTTTGCAGGTGTTAAAAACCATGCCGCAAAGGGACCTTGGTGCTAAGTACGGTGCCGCAATTTGCGGCACCGTACTTAGCGCATTCCCCATTCCCATTATGCCCTATGGGGCAAAAATGGGAATGGGGAAGGGCCATGGCGGAAGGGGGAATTACCACTCTGCCAACCTCGGAATGGGGTGGTAATTCCCCATTCCGCCATGGCGGAGTCGGAGAGTTACCGGCATGGACCATGGCACCATGGTCCATCCGCCAGGGTCGTAATGAGGCCCTATGCATTTCAAAGCTTGCTCACCATCGACCGAGATCTTATACTGGGGAATACGTGGCAACTTTACTCCATGTTTCAAAATAATCTTAACGGGCTCAATTTGCAAAACACTGACATCATTATCATCAATCGCCCACAAACACTCCGGAACATCACTAAATTACGGCTGTATAGGTCTGGTCAAGAATTGAGAGACAGAAAATTGCTGTGGTGAAATTGTCAAAGGCACTCCATCAGAAGAACAATGAATTACCACATTTAATTCCTTCAACAGATTCAACCCCAACAAATTCTCTCCGCAATTCGTAGTCAAAAGGAATGGACAGTGGTTCGTAAATGGACACAAAGTAATAGGTACCGGCGAAGAAACCGGCCATACTACTGGTGTGCCAGAAAACCCTACAAAAACATTGGATTGCCCTGACAGTGGAATGTTTGGAACCTGTGAATGGTCAATGGAACACTTCTGTGCCCCTGTATCTATCAAGAATAGATGTTTCCTTTTTCCCTCTATCATCTCAACGTAGGGACTTTTCTGATTAACGGGAATAGGCGTTGGTTCCAAACCCTGCTTCGGGCAATCCTAGCGAAACAGAATGTTGTCAAAAGGACGTTCTTCAGAGAGGTAAGCAGCAGAAGGATGATCAAAAATGTTTCTATTATCCACACTTGGTGCCTGATTATCCTGTGAAAAAGGTTGCTGCGAATCCTGCAAAAACTGACTCATGCCAGGACCCCCGGCCCCAGGGCGGCCTCTGGACCGTCTACCCATATTACCAAATGCGTTATTCGACCTCTGCTGGAGGATCGGGCATTGTGCATGCCAGTGACCCTCTTGTCTGCAATAAGCACACTGGTTTATGTTTACAGGACCCAATGGTGCATTTCCCTGTGGAGTATACTGTCCTCCAAATTGTGAATTACCCCCTCTAGAGCCCCTAACAATTGGCTGTAATAGAACTTTTGTTTTTAAGTCTCCTTTTCTCTTTTCAACTCTTTCTTTTTCGTTATTGACACGATTCTCATAGTACTGAGCCATATGCAATAATCCTTATTGAGACTTCACTTGCCAAGCACTCTCTGAGGACATAGTTTGCGACTGGATGTCAGGCAGCAATCCACGCACAAATTTGTCCACAAATAATCATTTCCCAGACTCTGTGCTCAAATCTTGTCCACTGAAATCTGAAAGTACTTGTTTGAACCAATTAAAGAACTTGGTAGCACCCTCAGACTTCCCTTGGACACAGGCAGTAAGCTTGTCCCAAATAATCCTTCTTTCAGGAATTATAGCTTTCAATTTCACAACTATTCTATCAGGCAAAGTCAGTATCACCTGTGGTGGTCTCTCGCCAGCTGTCCTTTCCCTATCTAGTCTAACCACATTATCCCATGTATCTCCTAACCCAGGTACATCGTCTACAGTCCTAATCTGTTTCCAGACGTCAATAGGTAGGAGTACGGGAAATAACAAATCAATATCGCTTAAGGTAAATACTGATGATTGCAAGACAGACTCTATCTCTTTGTAGAACCCTGTCGGATTCTTCCTAATATCGGGGATAGATTGTTTGATGGTGTTCACTTCCTATCTCGAGAACGGGACGTAAACGAACTGCGACACATAATGTGCAGGAATATCCTGAGCAGGTGTACCTGCAGCAACATTAGCGGAAATCTCAACTTTTGGAACGAATGTCGGAGGAACCTCTCTCATAGGCAACTGAGAAGTAGGCAACTCCGAACGCTTACTGAGCAACAGAGCTAAATCGAGCGCTAAGGCAGCTGAAGAAGTGTCAAACGAAAAAGCTCTCTTATAAATATTCAATAGTTCTGCGGGACAACAAATCTTTCTTTTTATACATTCATCCTGCAGGTACTCTACCATTACCTGTATCACTTTTCTCGGCATTTCTGGCGTATACTGACTATACGTGTCATATACTTCAACGGGAGTTATCTACATGTCTGAAATCCACCTAATAGCATCTTTTGTACAAATTCGTGTTTCCTCATTTATCGATTTACGACAAGGAAAGAACTGTTTCTGTACTAACATAGAGTCCAAACTATCACCATCTATATCTTCATTCTGCAACTTTTCCAACTCCCTTCTATACTCAAAAATTCTGTAATACATCAAATGCGGAAGGTCTAGCCTTTTTCTTTAATAATATGGATTCTAAGTATTCAATACGAAGAATTTCAAAAATACCATTGATTGGCCACTGAAGTTCGGAAGCATGTCTAGTTTGTCTGTGCCAAATATCATTAAACACTATACTACCAATGCCGTGCTTACAGTACATAGTACATGCCGGCGACCCCTCCATTGGCGCCGGTCGGCCAAATTCCAAAGATTGTCTGTCACTGCGAAATAACGCCAAGAAGCAGGCAGACAATTTCCCAGGCATATCAGAATACTGGTGTTACCTGGTCAATAATTGCACTTGCAAGTGTAATACGCCAAAACTAATTATCAGGATACTTAAGAATCGGGTCACGACTCACCTGATCAAATTCTAAGGAGGTCCAATCGGATTTCAAAGAACTATCAAAGGTCCCACGTGGTTGGTGATTTCGGCAAATCTGCCCGCCTCAATATATAGACCCTCGTCAAGATGCCGTCTCGGACCGCATGCTCACCGTCCAGGGATCAGGTCGTGCAGCGCTGCTGAGGTATTGTGTCTTATGCAAGAAAGCGGCCCCCTTTGTCACCGTCCGATCCCGGTCCGATAGCCACATCAACCTTCAACAAGATGGCATACATTTTGAGGGTCCCTATTCGGGTGCCATCTGTAAAAGCAAAAGGAAATATTGAGGCTGAGTACCCCAAAAGGAAATACACCAAACATGGGCTTATAAAGATTCAAATATCTTTATTCTAACACTGTACAGTTACAAAGAAACAAAACATCAGATAGCTATCTGGCCCTCAGTACATCACAGCGAATACCAGCTCTTTCGGTGTGAGAAGTGAGAGGTACTGGACGTCTAAACAGTTGTACATTATATACATTTTCAATCATAATGTCCAGCCCCTCTGCAGGTTAATAATCCATGGTCTAGAGTTCGTGCCGAGTTCACTTCTGGCTTTTCTGACAATATGCTCGTGGATGATCCTCACTTTACATATAAACAAGTTACAATGGCAACAGTGAATTCTCAGATTTAGCACTAAGCCTTAACGCATGTCGTTTACAATGCAGTTCAGCTAGTTGCCCACGTTCAGTATTTGTATAACATTGTAGTCGATGTATGTCCGCGGATCGGACTTATTGGTGCAGACAATCCTCTGTCTACAAGTCAGGCATGGGACAAGGACTCTTTACTCAACCCAAACATTCGGCCAACGGACAGTTTATACATTAACTTTCATACAAGGTTCAGGACGGCTAAGTTACAAGCGGGAAACACTGTCCACCATTTTAGAACACAGAATCACTTTGGAATAGAAATCAAAATGGCGGGTGGACCTAAAATGGCGACGAATTCAAACTAAGATCAGAACTTTGCAACGCGGTTTTCTTTGCAGAGCGACTGGGCTTAGGCCAATATATACAATAAAGGATGCACAATATGATATCCCATTTAACAGTAAGGCTGGGGAAATTTGTATAATAGATTTGTCAGTGTGTTTCTTCCCATTAAGGGTACATGTAAAAGAATAGCCCAGATAACAGAATTCATTGACAACTTGAATAGACTCTGAGCCAATTTTAAAAAAACTGCAGAAGTATAGCAAGAGGATCAGGGGCCATATAACATAATGGCCAATTTCTTTGTACTGAGATTTACATTCAATTTCGACATACAAATTTAAAACCAGAAATCAATTTCCGAAGAGCCCACAGAGTCTGTGCAATCATAACTGAATCATCCCCGAAAGATAGAATTGAGTTTGCATTATCCTTTGGGATATCTAACTTTAAATGAACTAAACATCTATATGAATAATTTGTATATAAGATAAATGAAAGAGGAGCTAATACACAGCAGTGTCTTACTCCTGAAGTAGCAGGAATTCTCTTGAGAGTGTACCTGCATCGGGAATCCATACAATATGCAATTATGTAATGCCATTAAAATGAGCAGTAAATGTTGTGGAGGGCCCATTTGAATTAGAATTGCTCAACATTTAAATATAATAAATGAATCGGATGCCGTGCTAAAATCAATAAACGCAACATATGTAGATGATGTCTTAATAAAAAATTGATTTAGCTATAACTAAATAAAAGTTAAGAATTTGCTGGTTTGAATTTCAAATCAATTCTATAACAAAAAAGGAAGGTATCACAAAGCGTATCCCCAATCAAAAACTTCCAAGACCCCAGGAGAAATGAAAGAGTACTAAAAACAATAACAGACCCTTGATTCACTAAATAATCATCAACCATTTTAATACAAGATAAATCAATTTCAAAAATTCATATACCTCAAAAATTCAAACATAATATCAAAAATTCAGTAAAAACTACAAACAGGACGTTTGCATACATGGATATCACAACTCAGCGTATGTTACAATTCCTTCAACTTCATCAACAGTGTATTGATGAAGTTAAAGGAATTGTAACATACGCTGAGTTGTGATATCCATTTTTAATTTTATTTTAAGGTTATCCATGTAAAATATTTTCCAGGCCCTGGCACCTTCTTTTGAACACATGCTGTGCATTGCAGATATATATACCTTTCCACACATAATAGAATTTGTTTGCGGCATGTGTTTGATGATGTACTTTTATGAAAAGCTATGAAAATACAGCATTGCAAGTCTGCATATGAGGGCACCCAATCATGTCTACCACATGCCTGTTGAAGCATACTTTGGCTGCTGGCTCAATCTCCAGGAATATGTTTGGTCCCTGACTGCAGGAGGATAATGCACAGAATGGTACCATGGATGTACAGCGCACAACTTTGTAGAGGTGTATTGTAGAGGTGTACTTATACGTACAACTCTGTAGAAGTGTTCTTGAACCATAGGCTCAACAGTGTTTTCAGAATGAAACCCTGAAACTGTTCCCATTCAGCAGGTAGCCATGCTCACCAAGTCTATACTCTTGAGAGCAAATCATTAATTGAAATCACGCAACATTAGTAGTATTAATTTAAGCACAGAGAAAGAGTCCACTTTAAAGGTAAGTTCTAGAATGAAATGGTGCAAAACGGTGCATATGGATATTAAAAAGGCAGATAATATCGAAGTACTTCATAGGCTTTATTTCATGGATTCTATGAACACGCAAGATAATTTGTTTTTGTGCTAAATCATTGTGATGCGTGTTTTCTTTGTGCTTCAAGAATGATGTGTGTATAGTGTTAGCGTTATTGTTACTTTTTCTCTGAGTTTCTTACCCGGTGCTCAATTCATTCACGTTTTTACAATGGCACAGCTAACATATTGAAACTGAAGTATTTTATTTATAGGGAGAATCCTATTAATTTTGTATATCTGCCATTATGAGCATTCACCCTGGAGATTTTAAACACCTTCACTGACATATACTCAACATATTGTCTACAAAGTCATGACCAAGTGTACACTTTAATTGGCTCTTGGGCTGTTTCCAGGTGACTTGAGACCTGTTTCCATGCCAACAGACTACAGCTGGATGGGAGATTCCAAAGAGCCCAACATGTACAAGCGAGGTAGTCGAGGTGAGTATCCTGTCTTGAGATCCCCCGCAACATTATTAGTCTCACCTGTAAAAGAGTAAACAGTAGTTACCATAGACACCTGCCCCATCCCCCTCACTTGTTACTTAGGCATCATACACCTAGATGGCACTTTGTTCACGCATGTGTCAGTTACATGTTTAAATGTTCTATCAGAGTGACTGTCACTTCAATGTATTTAAGTATGTTTAAAATTCACTTTATTTTCCGTGAGTGTATCACTTGTCTAAAATGAAGTGCTCTGACCGTTGATGACTAAAATGCTAGTTTTCATACTTTATGCACTGCTTGTCGACCTCTTTTTAATGGAATCACATTAAGGAATACAATGTTATGTTTTAATCACTTGAAAACGACAAATGTAGCCTCCACTCTAATCCTCCGCTCCAGCACTTCACCCATCATGGTCACATCCTGAGCACAGCTGGCCATACTGCCTACCTGCACTAAAACATGTCCATTGTCCTTAATGCATGTCTACTTATGTATTGTACCAGGTGGCTGTTGCAATTATTTCCCTCCGCAACCTGGTCCCTCAAACTCACCCCATTGTAAGATGTTCACTGCTTCCCGTCAAATCTGATTTCTTCTCTATTGTACGTTCTTTTGTGATCAAAAGAAAATTCTTCCTCCTGTCAATAAATAAATGTTTACATTGGGCAATATATAACATTGTGCAGAACATGTAATGTTGATCTGGTGATTGAAATTTTTCACAGAATTGCATCTCCCTCTCCATTTGGCACAATGCCCTCAGTGAGCATGTGCTTCATTCGATTTAAACTCGGAGTCTGATTAGAAGTATTCATGATCTATCTATCACGCAACAGCTTCATCTAATGGCCTAATCCATAGTCAGGCTGAACCCCATCCCCTACATTTGGTCATTGCAATGTTTGTCTAGCTAGTCTTAATTTTTCGTTACTCTTATATTCAGAAACGCTATATAACATATACCATTAAAACATGGTTCTTTTTTAAAACCTTTTATACCATATAATAAAAGGCCAGATGTATGTTTGTCTGAAGCTGCCATGTCTGCTTCACCTGTTATCACTGCTAGAGGGAACTGTTGCCTTACGCATACAACAATAAGACTTCAAGTTCATCTTCCAGGCAAAAAAAATTGTTTTTCAACAATGATACATTTAGCTGCAGAAAAGGCCCAAGACAGTGAAACCACTTTAACAGCATACTTCAAGTTGCATATACTAAGAAAATATATACATTTAAAAAAAACATATAAACAGAAATTAATTTGATGAAGCACTATTTCTCTAACAAAATAAAGTACTTTTTTAAATGTACTTATGTATTATGTAATTATTCTTTGTAGTATTTCTTGGTATGTATATTGTATCAATAATATTCTACATGTACGTTTTAAGCGTTATTTGACCTTAATTTACTTTATTTTTTTATCTCATGTCTGCTTCGAATCATGCTGCACATGAATGGTATTAATCCAACATCGCTCAACGTCATATATTTGAGTCCAAAACCCATAAGTGGAATCCAAGACAATGAGGAACAGATACAACAATTGGTTGTATATACTATTTTGAACTTTCAATGAAATCTGTGAGATTTTGTTTGAGGGCACCACTCTTCCATGTTAAAGGAGCAAGATCCTTTACAAACCTTTTTTTCTATTAACATAAATTTGGTTAAAATACACCACATTTGCACTCTGAACATGTCTTCCTTTATGCACATTAGCCCATGTACACAGGCTTTTCCACTGGTATTTTATGAAACACTAACCCAATTATTGTCTCTACATTGGATGAGTGCAAGATTATTACATTTATTAATAAAAAAATATCCAATGTATGAATCATAAAAACACAAATATATTGTCTTTCATACGTACAACAACTCATTTTTTATATAATTGCCTACATCACGTATGGGACATATTAATTCCACAATTACAAATGTTGGTCATTATTCCTTGATAGATTTAAAAAGCACAGAGTTTAAGCCAGCATATATTCTGATGAAGTGCAAAACAACGTACATCACCTCCCGATATGACCTACACTTGTTTTACACTTCATCAGAATATGTGCTAGCTTGAAGTATGTGCTTTTTAAAAATGTACAAGTAAAATAGGGTACAGAAAAGGTAACATGTTTTTCATTTATGTTGCACTTGCTGTGTGTTCATTACATTTACATTTCTTTCCATGAATTTCATTGTATGATTTTTTCATGAGACTAGATGATCTCTGGAATCGGTTTCTCCCACTTATCATCTACCCACTTGCAAATGGAATGTAAAGTTATACTCTTCCATTAGTATGTTAGTTGCAGTTAAAGACTTTAGCTTTTATTATTCAATTGAATATACTGTGAGCATATTAACACATATAATCCAATACAGGGACATGCATCATAATTTATAAATTATGGTAACATGTTATTTACCATTTTTTACCCAGAACTTCATTTATCATAGCTGTCATATTTTGACATCTTTAATTGCATTATTTACCTAAAACCTCATTAAGTATGCACAGCAAATAATCACACATTATTTAAAGTAATAGAAAATATATATTTAGGTTACGATCCTAGTTAAGTCCTGAAAATATTTATCTTAGAAGTAAAATGCTCTCAGGTTTCATATCTCCCACATTTTGGCTTTTCCAAAATTGAGCTTCAGGATAATGTGCATCCTGTATTTTTTACGGACCTCATATGTTCATAATTTTGTGTCCATGACTGATTATTAGGGCAACCTGTATACAATTTATGATATAAATATTCAATGATACAAATCACAAATTTACTCTTAGAAAATATTAAATTGCATGATTTTGATTCTATTGCCATGACAATTTGTAAAAGTGGGTATTTTGCTAAATTCAAAGAGATGACATATCTGAGAAGAAAAATAGGAATACTAGTATGTCAAAGGATTTCAGCTATGTGTAAAGTGCCAGTAAAAGTGAGAGTTGCAGTGTCATAATGGTGATTCACCAGATTCCACATCTGAGGGGATAGAGGCAGCATTCCACAATTTCCACATGTTTTTCCATGAGATAAGGATCAGGAACATCTCAGGGAAATACTCTAACATTTTTGATGCCCTGATAGGATAAAAACATGCATTCTGGGAGCTGGGATCATATTTGATTTAGAATAAAAAGCAGAGAAATCACATTTACCATATGAGACTCGAAATCTTTAATGTACCACTGACTGAGAGGATCTCAACAATTTCCAACTAATGTAATGGACATTAGCACATCTTCTTTAGGAAATAAGTGACAAAATATTAATTATACCAATTAATACAAAAAACATGATAACAGAAAGTATGCACAACAGCATTTTGGCAAGTCCTTTATAATTAAATAAGCTCAAAATAAGATTAATGAGCGAATAACCCAATTTTCATAGATTGTGCCCATGTAAATTATGTGCATTTCCCTTCTTGGTGAAAGACCTTACCTCGGTCAAGTCAAAATCTTCTCTGTATGTTGATGACATATCCAGTGCTGCTGAATTGTATTTTACATGGAAAGATTGAGGATAGAAATCCCAACTGTGCAGTGAGAACAAATCTTACTACACAAATGAACCTATTGGCAGGTTATGTCCTTTTCTGAGGGTTATTCTCAGGGGTGCCTGACTCTGATATACATGTGTTCCCCATATGTAATTCACAGCAGCGCTTTTAAGATCATATCTTTTAATTTTGCATGCTCTCCTTACACATTCTGTTAATTGACTAAATGTGGGAAAATAACACTTCAAATTGTTGAAATATACTGTATTCTCCCTTTCTTATACAACCTCTCATAAATACAGTATCACTCTGTTCTGATTTTTAGTTGTAGCATTACCATCAAACTCATGTACTGGCACAGCAACTGGATCATGTGCATTTACAATGGGATTATGGAATGGTATCAACAAGTTGCAAGTCCCAATTTTTAGAGTCCGTAGAACTCCAAGGTGATTCTTGCATATTTACTGTGAGCAGTAATTCCCCACAGTAATGATGATGATGATGATAGGTTATTTATAACGTGCTTAATAACCAGAGCTTTCGAAGCGTGGACCCTGGAATCGAACCTGTGTTGCTCTGTGTCGTTTTGCTTCCAAGCCAAGCACCTTGCCCCTGAGCTTACCTTCCGAGACTCCAACAACTTGATGGGGGCAAATCCTTCACTTTACGGTAAAAACTCATATTTTGGTGGTGCGGTAAAAGTGACAGTTATTCAGCAACACTTTTTAAAAAAGTGTCTGTATTGCAGTTGACACCTCCATTTTACTGCAGTACCAAACTTGTATGGTCCATGACCTTTTTCAGATGAGGTGCCTCCCTCTGTTTAAAGCTGTTCTTGCAGCCATCACTGGGCTTCCTTTGGAAATCCCAGTCCTCTGAAATATGTCTATGTGTCATGATTTTCAGAACATTAAGAATCGACGTATATGGTCTATTTTTGTTTACTAACCTCTTATTGAGTTCACATGATTCCTTAATATATTTTTTTTTATATAGGTGTATTTCTTTTGCTGCTATTGTCTCCTTTGCAGTGTTTGTCCAGCAATTTACAATGGCTACTGGATTTTCTAGCTTGCACTGTTTTGTGCCAGTTTGGAAAATGTTTTTTTCTCTTTAGTGCATCATCTAAATGATGGTATAATTAGTAGGAGTTTGTCAGTGTGTAAAAGCAAAAGAGAAATATCGAGGCTGAGTACCACCAAAAGGAAATACACCAAACACAGGCTTATAAAGATTCACAAATCTTTATTCTAAAACTGTACAGTTTACAAAGGAACAAAGTATCAGATTGCTATCTGGCCCTTAGTACATCACAACGAATACCAGCCCTTTCGGTGTGAGAAGTGAGAGGTACTGGACGTCTACATATTCACATCTTTTATACAATTCTCAATTGCAATGTCTAGCCCCTCTGCAAGTTAACTATTCTCTGTCTAGGGTTTGTGCCGAGTTCACCTCTAGTTAGTCCAACTACATGCATGTGGATTACGTCTAGTTTATAAAACAACAAGTCACAATGGCAACAGTGTATCTTAGAATTTAACATTAAGCCTTAGTACATGTTTTATACAATGTAGTTCAACAAGTGCTCACATTTAGTATTTAAATAACATTGTATTCAATGTATGCCTACGGATCAGACTTGTTGGTGCGAGTAATCCTTTGATGTTCAGGTCAAACAAAGGACATGGTCTTATTAAATGACTCAAACATTTAGCCTACAGGCAGTTTAAGCATTAACCTGTGTAAAGGTCACGACGGCTAAGGTTACGAGCAGGAGAACACTGTCCACCATTTTAGAATACAGAGTAACTTTGAGGTGGAAATCAAAATGGCGGATAGACCTAAAATGGCGGCTAAGTCAATCTAAGGTTAGAACTTTGTAACGCGGATTTCTTCGCAGAGCGACTGGGCTTAGGCCAATATACACAATAAAGGAGGCACAATATGATATCCGTTTAACAAGTGAAGTGAGTGATAGTAAGATGGATTGGGCCTGATTCACGGAAGCATTTTATAAAGGCGCAATCTCATAGGAAAACGTACTGTCAATCAGGACCATTGTCTCTAATGCCTCTGCTCCGAGCAGAAAGTGTGCCTGTCTTGTATTGTCTCCTGGTATCTGAATTTTATTATTAGAGAGGGGTGTTTAGTTATATTCGTTCCAGTTAAATTATATTCTTAACAAAATGTCCCTTCTGTTGTCTTATGTGATCAAAGCGATCTCTTTGACAGTCTGTTCCTGATGAAACAGAATTTCCCTCTTGTTCTTTGCCCAGAAAAAAAGGTTAATCATTCTCGGTAGGCACCCTACTGGCTCTTTATATAAACCAGAGGACATCACTTGGGGAAAGGGCACCATGCCTAAACAACCTTGGGTCAGAGATCAACAAATAAAGGCTTGGGCAACAGGGAGTTTGACAGCAGCCACAGAGGGCAGAAAAGTTGCAATGTGTCACCAACTGCTAAAATACACCTTTGTGGCAATGTGACAGGAAGCGGGTGTCACCAACACCATCTAATATAACAAAACAAATACAACTTAACTTTCGTCGGAATACCAAGAAGGAGGGAGACCTACATTGCAGACTTATTGTATCAGGATACAAATCAAACCTTTGATACTCCATGCTTTAATAATTATTCAATGCCATCAGCAACAGAGCTAGAGGAACCCCCAGAAGATAGCGTGTGCCACTGCCCGAGAATGCCAAGCAGGACCCGACACCTGATGCATACGGCCACCATCATCCACTGCCACCACAGACATTCTGCTGGTTGCCGTAATGATCCCAATGATCAGGCATGACATTCTCTTGCTGACATTTCTTGTTTTTTTCTTTCATGTTTTTACACACAGCGGGATCAAAGACAGCTGGCAGATGTTTATCTGATTCCTGGCTCTGAACATAGAACCCATGGTCTATGGACCCATAGGACCCTTGTTGCTCTTTGCTTTACCTATGAGCATGGGATATCAATGCTTGATATCTACAGTTCTCTTGCTCCTCAAATCGAGAGACAAAGAGTATGCAAGGGCAACCTGACAATACCTATGGCTAGGCCAGTAAAAGAACTTCTTCAAGCTCAGAGCCATTGTGTCTAAGTGTTGTGTCAAGACCACCGCAGATGATGGCAAAGGGTCAAATGGAAAAGTGTGAGAACAAGTAGACATTTGGTGGCATTATTGTGAGAAAGTCCAAAATCCAAACTAAGTATGAGTGTGACTGAGAACAACCAGTATAGTCAAATGCATTAAAAAGGAAAAGTTGAAGTACCACATGATTCTAGTGAATTGGGAGATGAAGACATTAAAGAGGATGGGTGACAGGGCCACAACTTCTGGACCCCTTACTAGTTTTTGTTTGACTTAAAGTGCTTGGCAATTTGATGAAGCAGGTACAGTTTAGCAGAAAAGATATATACCATTACAGTGCAGGTTCTTGGATGTCCATAGACCTGGTGGTATTAGATGTGGACCCTGTGTTCCACGTAAATAAAAGCTACTGATAGGTTGATGGATAGGGGTGCCTAAGGCCCAGTTTTTTGGGATTAGCAATTCTAATGTATATAAACATGGTTTTGATGTCACAACAGGGCAGGATGCCCCTAGAGCGATAATCAGTGAAGAGGTTGTAGCTCATCTGATATCGAGACCATTGATGCATGATCCCTGTTTCAAATACTTTGGCAATACATAATAGACCAGAGCACATTTGATATTAATAAGCATGTCTGAGTGAGTTTTGGGTTCCTTCTGCTGCTGTTCGCTAATCGCCAATCAGAGAAACTATATAACCGTGAAGAGATGGGTTCACCAGCTTAATGGTATTTCCTGGTGTCATGTGAAATAAAGTCCATGGCATACATACCTTTGCAGAACACACACATTCGTGTGTGCTATTATTTAGACAAAGAAAACTGAACCACATCAAAAGATTATGTAATGATAATGTTACATTGCATCTTAAGACATGTCTATGGATCATATTTCAAGCATCCATTCATTCAATGAAACATGTGTTGTGATTTACACCCACATTGATTTAGGTCTTTGTTTGGGGCAGGAAAGCAGGCAACTCGCTTCTTGTCCTTATAAGCAAATACAATAACCCTCAATGATATCAAAATGCTAAAGGGGAAGGCTGCCTCTGCAATGCTGAATCTTTTGGAGACCACACTATTCATGGATGGGCTGCCATCTGCCTCCAAGGACTTATGTATGCGGCAACCATTTTCTACTTAAGAAACATAAGTTAGTCACAGCATGTAGAGGTTATTGGCTAATCAGTCTAATTAGTACCCACTGTATAGTCTTCACGATGATGCTGACTAAGAGGCTGGAAGTACTGTATAGCTTGATCAACCGAAACCCGTGAGAATTTGTAAAGAATGGCACTGTTAGAGATAACAGGAGGAAATTGCTACATACAAAGGTTGAGGGGCACAGGTCACCAGATCCCATGACAATCATCTCATTAGACGCATTTGACCAGTTTGAATGTGATTATCTACTCCATGTTCTGGAAGGTATGGGCATCGGTCAACAAATTCATATACATGATGAAGCTTCTGTATACCTCGCTATCAGCATCAGTGAACTTATTAATGTTCATCCTTGCAATAGAAACATGGCAGTTAAAATGGGAAATGCTAAAGCAAAGGAGGATCCTAGAAAAAATATGTTTACATGCCAATTACCTTCTTTCAGTTTGTAGAATGTCTCTTAGTCGATGCATGCTGACCTCCAGATCGGAGGTATGTCAGCCAACAGAATCAACTAGCCCAAATCCAATGTGTTACCAGTGCCAGCAACATGCCAATGTCACCTGCTAGATGGGCTCTGCTTTAAATGGTGCCTCAAGAAGATAGAATACTTTGCTGTGGATACAAGCAGGTGTGATAGGCAGCTTGTGGTTACATGAATAACCTCGTAGACAAACTGAGGAATGCTTTTAGAGATGGACTACAGTCAAGCAACCCTCTTGGGGCAAACATCAATTCCATCAAAATGGTAATTGCTCTCAAGATGAATTACATTTTGTCAATGCTCCCCATACCTGTGATTGACAGGATCTTCAAGAAACAGATTAATGTCAGGATAGACGATATCTGGAACAAGAAAACTGCATAGATTGCCATCAGGAACCTGAATCTACCACATGTGTTTGGTAGCTGTGCGCCCCACCCTGACTTTACGAGATACTGCATAGATTATTGTGCCTGGCATGAGGGCAAATGGATTGCGCCACAATAACCCTAAAACTCAAAGGAGAAGAACATACTCACTGAGTTCCCAAAACCAGCTGGGTCGGGATGCTCAAAATCGTGTGTACCCCCATTCCTATTTGCTGATTTGTTTAGTCTGAATGCATCAATTACTCTGGAAGGGAAACCAGTGCTCTGGCCACACTCTTGCTTAGATGAAATCAAATACATAGTAGACCTTTGCAACAATAATGGATAGTTGTTATAGGAAGACCTGAAGCATGCAAAGGGATTGGATAGCTACACCTACAACAACTATAGGAAGCAATGGAAAACACTGGCAGCAGTAGACAGAGAAGGCGAAATAGGTTTTGTGCCCCAACTTCACCTCTAAATGGCTGTAAAATACCATAGGATGTAAAAGTAAGGGTACATTGTTAAGGCTTTGTTTTTGCATCTTATTTTTCCACAATAGAGCTCAGAAAATGAACCCAATTATTACTTTATCTTTTGTAACACACTTAGAACTGGAGGCCAGTCTCTAAACACAGGAGCAGGATTCAAACTTTCGTTGCTCTGTGTTGTCTTGCTTCCAAGACAAACACGTTGCCCCTGAGCTATCATCCCGGCCCAATAATGTGTCCTATGAAAACCACATGCTTTTAGCAATTGCTAAACTAGGGCGCTTTAAGTGGAATATATTATGTTTACGCCTACATGAAGCTCTCATGCAGGTTTAAATAATGTGCTCTTTGGAGAAGGAGGAGGAATGCACGGTATGGAGTGATAACATCGCGGCACAAATGTCGTCTGTAAAAAGTGGTTTGACCCAGTAAAGGTGTACCCCATTATACCATTTAAGGAGATCGGGAGTTGCAGGGGTGTCCCCCGCTCCCTTTAAATGGTATAATGGGTCCAAGGGTTGTGAGGTTGTCCCCCACATCCTTTACATGGATCGTGGTGGAAAAACCAAAGCCTTTTTGCCGTGATATTTTGTGTTCACGTCCATTTTTGCAGTGATTTTAACACATGGAACCGAATGCACTGCAGCCATTTCATATCCACGTTGTGCCCCTACTCCACCTCTAAAAGAAATGAAAATATCCCTGAGTGTAAAGCTGAGGCACAACCACTTATTGCTTGGTTTTACACCTTACTTTTACATTCCAGGGTTTATAATATGATCCCCCTTCACCCCCAGGGTGTTTGAACTCCTTGCAACAGAGGAGATCCCTGTATTTCACAAAGGGTTATTTTGTCAAGTCTCAATCAAACACATGAACATATCTTCTATTAATTGTTTATTCCTCATACCTGCAGGAAACCACGACACTTACATTTACGTTTAGCTGGTCTTCTGCGTGCAATTTGTAACACTCACAAAGCGGAGTGTAATTGTGAAGAGTAAATGGAGACGAAATTGCATTTACTCTTCACCTTTACACTCCCCTTTGTGAGAAATAAAATTCTGCCTTCAAATTACGCTTTGCAGGTGGCCTTTTATAATGTAAATGAAGACATTAAAGACAGGCGTAACACTGTTGCAATGGTCTTAACACCTCATTTTCCATTGGCATCTTTTCCATTGGCATCTGCCTATTTACCGGGTGTAAATGCGCGCTGTATTTCATTGGAATTCTTGGATTTTACACCTGCATGATAACCTCATGTGGGCGCGAAACCTGGTTGTTTTCAGACAGAGCAGGAAAGCAAAGTGAAGATCAAATTCCACTTTGCTGGCCTCTTACACCTCAGATCGGTATGAAAATGAGATGGAGCCGAAAATGAAGGAGTAAATTCACTTTTATGCTTATAATTTCCACAATACTCATTCTAAAATTACCCCCATTATGTATGTTTCCATGAAAGCAATGGATTGAATTCAAATCAACTACATGAACAAAATGTCATTCCTTAATCAGACTACTTTGGCTAGTTATAGGGAACCATCTTGGAAAATGTACAGTGCAGAAAGAAACATACTATGCAGGTCATTTTCGATAGATTTGAGTGCATAGGAGGGCAGCAAAGCAAGGTTTGCATCTCCACTTTGCTTTCCTGCTTTATCTTGGAAAAGCACCCGGTTTAGTGCCTGGATGAGATATTTTATCCATGTGTAAAACAAAAGGATTCAAATGGAATAAACCTTGGTTGAACATCTGCTAAAGAACTGGTGGATTTCATTGGACTGGTGCAATTTGTAATAAGTGTATTATTTCTTACAAATTTACAAAGCAGAGAGTAAAAGTGAAGAGTAAAGGCATGTTCGCCGTCATTTACTATTCATAATTACACTCCGCTGTGCGATTGTTGTGGAATGGCTGAAAGGGGACCAGCAACACATAACTGCAAGCATTGTTGGTCATATGCATGCAATTAGCATTTCTTTACAGAATGAAACCCCTTTGGAGCTCATTTTCTAAAAATGAGTAATTTGCAGGTGGAAAGTCCTTACATTTGCATTGAAATGGCTCCCCAATGTAAAATCCTTTTGTTTTGCACTCTGGGGTGCAAATGTAAAGGTCAAAAGGTGGCGTACAAGTGTATACACCGCCTTTTGCCCTTCACATTGTTTTATAAAATAGAGTCAGGGTAGTCTGTATTTTAGTAAACCTGTGTTCACAGCAGCTGTATATTGATTGGCCTCACGTTGCTTTTACCCATGAATGTATTTATTTATTTATTTATTTACAGTAATTTATATAGCATAGTTACCTGAAGCTCTGAGCATTATACAATATAGTCAGTACAAAACCAAATTAAAAGCCTACCTCCTTTCCTCCAAGTTACCCTCTTAACCTACTAACATTGTTCCCTCGCCTATAACTTGCCTATCTCCCTCACTTCCTCTGGCTCCTTTCTAGCACTTCACTTATCATGTTCACATCGCGATCACAGAAGGCCGTACCGCCTAGCTGCACTTAAAAATGTCCAATCTTCATTGTCCTTAATCTATGTATGTCCACCCATGTACTGTCCCCAATGACTGTTCTATTTACTCCGATCCACAACCTAGTCAGAATGTCCCTCAAACTCACCACATTGTAAGACGCCCACTGCTTACTGTCACATCTGATTTCTTATCTATTGTATGTTCTTTTGTGATCAAAAGAGCATTGTTCCTCCGTATATATATAAATAATAATACATATATAAATAATAAATATAGCAAGGTGCAGCATGATTGACAGAATAATGAATATATTTTGTTTATATTAATGGGTTTTACCCCAGTCACTGCTGTATCCCTGCTTGATGATAAACTCAAAACAGATCTGTTCCACAGTGACACCTGAGATGCCCTCCAAGGATATATGTGCCACTGGTATGCAGGTCAACAGATTGCGCTAAAGCAATGCCACACTTCTGCAGGTTAGTACCCCTCTAGCTATGGGAGTTAGCAGCTGTCACACTGGGCCACAGGTTTTTCACAGATACAGTATGTGCTTGGCCCCTTTGTCCACATTTCTGCGGGTCCAAGATCCGACTAACATAATGCATGGAACGAGGACAACTAGGAAGATTAGGGTCTTACTGTGGCAATAAGCCACAAGTGTCGGGCCAATACCGCCCTAGGTAAGGCCCCCGGGCCGCTCGGGCCTTAACGGTGCCCCAGGGGCATTACCTCGGGCGGTATTGGCTTGCCACCGAGTGGCTTATTGCCATTAGTACCGTGGCCTGCTAGACCGGGGTACTAATTGCTTTTTTTTCTGTTCCGAAACACGTTTCAGAACAGAAAAAAAAATGGCAAAAAAATGGCCGCCGCCATGGAAAGGGAGAACATAGTCCGTTTTCCCTTTCCATGGCGGCCATCGGGAGCGGACGCGCTGGGAACAGAAGTGTTCCCAGCGCGTTCGCTTCCGAGACCAGAAGAAAAAAGAAGGTAAGTGGAGTCGGGAGAGTGGAAGGGACGGAATGGGGAGGAAGAAAAAATAAAAAAAGAAAAAAAACGTACCGTGGTCTCCGGCGGGGGACGATGGAAGACTCCAGCCATGTGGAGGCTTGGAGCGGGGATGGCCCCGCCCCGAGTCTCCATGCGGCTGGAGGTTTCCATCGTCCCCCGGCGGAGACCGCGGGCTAGAAGGTAAGTGGGGTGGGGACATAGTAGGGAGGAAAGGCTGGGGAAAAAAAAAATCTTACCTGCGTCCCCGGCGGGGGATGAAGGAAGCCTCCAGCCATGGGGAGGCTCGGAGCGGGGATTGCCCCGTTTCGAGCCTCCTTATTGTCTGAGGGGCTTCCACGCCGGGTACTAATGGGTGGTTAGGGGTCGGGAGTTAGGGGAACTAGAAAGAGAGTAGGGGAGACGTAATGGATTGGCAAGGGTTAAGTAGAAGTAGCAAAGACATGTACAGCACATTCTTGAAGTGCTAAGTGCTCACAGGTTATGGTTTCATGCATATTCACATCCATTGCCCCAAGATGTGTTACCTTTGCAAATGACAATATTTGTTCAGAATGCAAGCTCAAACTTGAAATATTGATTTGGGTTGTTAAAGCACAGGTCGCTGTACCAACCTACTCACTTCAATTCCCTATTGCATTCTTGTGCACATAGCTCAAGTTGTAGGCACTTGGCTCACGTTCCAGGATGAGTGTCCTGCAGGTTACCCGCAATACAGTTCGGCAGGTAGATAGTTGAGCCACTGTAAGGTTTTATCAGTATTCAAGATGCACAAGGCTTTGCAATGCAAAATCACCTTGGTACCTGCAATGATAAAGTTCACGTAAGAGTTATTATATTTCTTTGGTATGCTGTCAATTGTCAAGAACACATGCTGTGGATTTCTCATAAGATCAATACAGGCTGCCATGCCAAGCACCAAGAACATACATTTTAGGCCCGGGGCTCCGCCACAATCCTTTAACACTGGTTACTCTCAACAGAAATTGAGCCCTTAGTTTGTCATCAGCAGACCTCCCGGCTGCGATGCCCCACAATTCATTGAGAAAGGACTAGCACTCAACTGCAGGAGAATTCTAAGGAATGCAGCTTCCAGCTCCATATACGCCCTTTGTGCAAGATTGAAAGTGCTTGTTGAACAGGCGTTTCCGGTGTTCTGGCCGAATCCTGCACAAGATGGGATCCACTGACAGTTTCCTGTCTTATGAAGCCCCCGCTGATTCTAATGCCTTTTCGCACTGAATGTGGATGAAACAATGCTTAATTCAGGAGCAATGATAGCACCAGACTCTTCACATCAGTTTATTTATTGATCCATGCACGTGTTCCTCTGTCGCTGGCGATGCTCCTGGTGGCCAAATGCTAGCCGGTCATCGTAGCAACCTCCGTTTCCGACTAAAGGGAGATGCTGCACTGGCTCCTCATAGCTGGCTTATGTGCTCCTATTAGGGTAGCCATTCACCCTTTTAGTATTACTCAGTCTTGTCCTGGTTGCTTGTTTGGCTAGTTAGTCACTCATTTGCAGTAATGAAATGCCAAAAATAAGCTAGACGCGTCAGTAAGTAGAAATTGATGAGTGCACCCACCACACGGTCTTCAACTCAAAAAGCTCTAGTGCCTTCATCGATGACTGCAGTTACTTCTATTCACTTGATCATGGTTAGGTTTGCAGAGGATTCATAACTCATGCACCCTGGTAGGTTTTCCAGATCATTCACTCACTCGTTGGATAAGGGTATCTGGTATCCGGGCGCAGTAGCGCATTCTTCAGACATGCTATAGAAAGTGGAGTTTATACCCTAGAGTGAGATGGTTAGGGCTGTATTATCTGTTTAATGTGAAACCAGCAGGTATTACCTAAATTAACCTTTTACAATTGACCTTTTGTCCTAATTGACCTAATTATAGTGGTCCTAACTGACCTGCTTCACAATTGACCTTTATATTATTTTAGTTGTTTTATATATGTATTGGGTTCCTTTTGGATTATAAATAATATAAGGTGATTGGGTGGGGGTTTGCGGGCGGTTTTGGATTGGGTAGGGGGTTGTGGCGGGTTTCCCCTGCATATATGTCCTAATTGACCTTGTAAATTAGGTCAATTCTCCCGAGGTCAATTGTGAAAAAGTCGATTAATATACATCCAAACAGCACACTAAATTCCATGAGTGAAAATACCTTCACTTCGCCACAGCCTCAGGTGTGTGAGAACTTAGAACATGGTTTTGGGGACAGATGATGAAGAAAGACTGTTCCCCCGATTTGTCCTTCCTATTGCGTCCTTACCCCCAACATCCCATTTTGTCTCACGCCTATTGTAGTTGTCAACCCGAGGTGACTTGCTGTGTGTGTATTTCTGACTAATATAGGAAATTGAGACGATGTTAGCGATATGGTGAAGCTTCATTGTGTCTTTTGTGTGGAATATGTCTCAATTCCAGTTCAAAACATGTCTGTAATCACACAGTATATGTGTCCCGTTTTAAAAGAAGAAACGCGTATTATTTTTAAACTGTCTCCACGCGGCATAGCAGATGCTGGTCTCACATCCTCTGTCTTTCTGTCTCACGCTCTTTCTATTATATCCACCCTCTCTCTTTCTCTGCCTCACTCTGTCTCTTTCTCTTTCTGTGCAGGTGCGAGTCGAGGTGTCAGTTGACTGGTTACTATAACCATGGCAGCCTTTGCTGACAGATGTGTGACATGAAGAGAAACAACTATCTTTGGGGTGGAGGGGGTAGGACTGTGTTACTATGCAGAAGCAGGGAATAAAACGGAAGTTAGTTAATTATACCCGCATGTTAAACTGTCTTTAAAAAACTAAAAAAATCCAGTTTTCATTTGCAAATTTGCAATGATTACTTCTATTATGTATTTTAGTCATACTAACAATGTTACACTTGTCTTACAGATCAAAAAGAACATTATCAAAACCTAAAGTAACCATACACATTTTTCTGACAGTAGAGTATTATTACAATATGACCAGTCTATACAATTATTATTGTACTCTTTCAAAATGCCCCCATTAGAAAAGGGAAGTGAACCAAAAACATCAATCAGGTGTCCAGCCTGCACACAATAAAAGTGCTTATTGGGACAGCGGCAGCCCTTTATATTTCACAAATCGGTCTATGATAAACAAGTTCTATGCTTGAATTGCTATGTACATGGGCTTGGTTCCGAATTAATTGTTCACAATACATATCATAAGATCAAAATGCTTGCACAATGTCACCATATAGAACTATTTGGAAAACTGAAGATTTTATGAGGATAGCATGGCTGGACATCAGTCACTCTATTGGGGTCCAAAGGCTATTGTGGGGGGTCAATAATGCAAGGCGGACATCTGCTTGTAGTTTTATCAGTATTTGACATTTTATTTTAACAAAGCACTGCACACAAAACCTAACTAGAAGAGCCTGTGGAGCTGTGCCAGGTGTGAGGCAGTCAGAGCCGTGATGATAAGTGGCGAGCATGGACACTGAGGCTGTGACCATCGTGAGTGGCTTGGTCAGAGCAGCCGTGTCGGGTGTAGGATGGATGAGATGACTTCACACCTGATCTGTGACCATTAACAAGCCTTCGTGCTGCTGGATTCGCCCTGAGGCTGCGACTAGCTCTACTGATGTGAGGCAGCCTGGGGTTCACTAAAGGAGGCCGGTTGTGGCGTTGGATGGAAGGCTGCTCCTAGGCATGCTTATCAAGCATTGAGAAGAGTTTAGGTTTTTTCCACCTCCATCCCCACAGCGAGCCAGTGCCCATCATTTTACTTGATTGACCACTGTGCTGCATGGCTCCTGGATCACGCCCGCTTGGAGGGACTGCAGTGCTTCTGTGCTTCATGCTTTTTGGTAAGCCTCTCCCACCTGGATAACTAAACCATCTGTTTTGCCCACTACTGCCTGGGAGCCCAGATGCCTGTGTAGATTCACTGGTGATCAACATAATTAGTACAGCATTCTAGCCATATTCACATACTATTGTCAGTTATCAACTTAAGGTGGGTCTGTGAGATTTCCCTTGTGTATCGCCTCACTGGCAGAGACGGCAGGTGGTGAAGTATATTTTTACCTGCTGGTGTTATGGAGTAGTCCAGATCCATGCGCAGCTTTGGTAGTGATGCCTTTCTGCACTACTTGAAGCCTGTGGGAGTGGAGATTACTGTTTTCCTACTCCTTTTTCGTTTTTCTTGCTTAGTGATGGCACCCCCACACCATTTCTTGTGAGAGCGGTGCTGAGTGGGCTGCACTGGAGCCTGACAGTTATCCATGGCAAAGAGGACGAAGTAGCAGTCTAGTCTGCCTTTATCCACAAAAAGACCTGCAGTTAATCAAATATCTGGCTCCAGCTCCCAGTTGTGTTGACCTTTGTAGCTGAACTGGAGGGGTGGAACCCCAGAAAAAAGTAGGCTTGCTTAACTTCTATGTAGGGATGCCACATCAATGTAACCACAAGAACTTCCTTCTGACTGTTGATATAAGGCTTTTCCTCATATTTTCGGAGAAGTGTCTATCCCCTCGGAGCCGCCTTCTTTTCTTCCCTTCTGCTAGAGCGGCAAATTATTCCTTTCAGTGTCCTGTGTGTCGTCGTGCACCTGATCCGTCTGTGCATTTCTTGCTGTTAGGCCGCCTGGTGAGTTCTTTGTGCATTGTGCAGTTTCTCCATCTCTCTCTCCCCCTCTCACTTCCCCCTCCCATCTCTCTGCCTCTGCCCCCATGGTGCTCTCCTTCTCCTCTATTTCCTCAAACTGCTACACTATCCCCTATCCTACCCATCTTTCGAAGCCTGGAAGGAAAAAGTTCAAGAAAGATCTCCTCCTGGTCTTCAACCCAGTCCTGCCCATCACTGACACCTATGTCAATGCTTCTTCCAGGCAGACTGTCACTAACATCTTCATTTTTTTGCTCGCTCTCCGGACCTATGGACTACGCATATGGTCTCAGTACTCTCCCTTTACTCTTCTTTGCTCATTCATAGTGGAACCAAATGGGAGATACTCTTGGCACACTTCCTATCCTCTAGGTGTATCTATAATGTCAATCAGAATGGCACTGTCACGGCCAACCTCATCCTTCTTGATAGGTGTCTTCTGGCTCTCATCAACTTCCTTCCTTCTCTTGCCATTCCTCCTTCTGCCACCCCCTGGCCCCCGAAGCAACAACGATGGATGTACCACATCCCTATACCCCTCTGTGAAAACAAAATCAAAATATCGAGGCTGAGTACCCCAAAAGGAAACACACCGAACACGGGTTACAAAGGAACATACAAAGTACTTTATTTTATACTGAATCCAGTCACTAAGAACAGAGCAAAAATAGATAGCTATCGGCCCTCAGTACAACACAACGAACTCAGAGCGTGGTTCAATGTGTTTATGAGAGACCCTGTACATTAGAAGGCATTGGCTTTTTATACTTTTTGTGGGCACGATGTCCAGCCCCACCTCGGGTTAATATTCCACTAATACATCACCGATCTAGGGTTCATGCCAAGTCTCGCACATCCGCATATAACTGGTTTGCTTTTAATACATATATCAACAAGCCTATACGGCAACTGTATATTCTGGGATTTTCCATGTAGGTCTTCTTAAACATTAATACAATGTAGTTAAACAAGTGTTCTACGTTCAGTATTTGAATACATTGTTTTAACGTATGCTTGTGAATTAGTTTCATTGCACGAGTAATCCTTTACACACAGGTCAACGAAGGATAAGGTCTCAGTTCACGACCTCAACAAGTGGCCTGGAGGCAAGTTACATATTAGCTATATACAGAGGTCAAGACAGCCATGGTGACTTTTACAAAGCGAACCTAAATGGCGGCTTACATTGACTCTAAGGCCAGGACCTTGCAACATGGATTCCTTCGCAAGCGACTTGTGGCCAGCTTGGCATAGGCCAATATACATATATTTATTGCGATAGGAGGCACAATATAATTTCTCTTTTGACACACCCTCCTTTTGGCCTATGCCAAGTGCTAAAACTACTTTGGATCTCGTTGCAAATAACTCCATGCATCATCGTCCATGCACCCTGAATCACTGTCGGAAATATCTATTGCCATTAGGTCATTCGCTAAAATTTATTTCAACACATATTCTTTGGAAGTTTTATCTGGGGCATACACTTTATGTCCTATCGAACCTATCGCTGGTGCGCAACATCCCCCTAGCATCGAAAATATACCAGGTAGACACTGAATACAGCAACAAAGAAACAACAGGATTCCCAAAATAATCAGCAAGACCGAAAGGACTTTCCAACCCCAAGATCGTAAGAAGTCCCAGAACCAAGCGCTAAGATCCCAGTTTCCCTCGGGAACGTACACTTCTGAACTAAGGACGTGCAGATTCTGTATTGCCTTGAAGATGGTTGGGGAGGAATCTGGACGAAAACACAGCAAGCGGACCCCACTAATTTACACACTCTACCACGTTCAGCCAGAATGACATCTAATGCCATCCGGTTTTGAAGTGCTACTAGTCTTATCGCCTTCTGTTCTAACGTCATATTATAGAGCATGTCCGTGGTCCGGTTGATGGTTCTCTCCAGTACTCTCGCTAGTTTTCTGATATCTTCTGAATTCGCTATCTGCCCTCAAAATGGCACAACTGATTTTGCTCTATCTCCCAAGATTTGTGCTGGGGTGTCACCATTCTCGTCCCGCCATGGACGAGCCTTTGAAACTTCTTTTGTACTAGCTATAAACACCCTAGGTAACAGGATCCCTAAATAACAGGTTCCCTGCCAATCCCTGGGCAACCATGGGAATGCTACATTACCACAGACAAAGTAGACAGGTTCGCCTACATACAAAGGTCTGTTTTCCCCAGTCAAATTTGCAACATTGGCACAACCTAGAAAATCTCCCATTGACTGAATTCCATTCCTCTGTATGCAAAAAGAAACTGAATCGGGGCTATGATTAACAGTGGAAGAAGGAGGCATGGCATCCTTATTGCCTATCGGAGCCATCTTAAAGGAAATCAAAGATTGGAAAGGACGAGACAGTTTATCAGAAGACCTAATAGAAGCAACGTTAGGTTTACTCCTGTTTGCGAAAAGCAAGCATCCCAGGGGAGTCAAAACACGTTTCTCAAAATTATTCAAATTGGTGCCATCAAAGTTCCCTGAGATGCTATCATTCCAACGGCCAAAGAACAGTGCTCTAAGAGAGGCATAGTAAGCAGTTGTCAAAGGTAAAGGATGAATATACCAACCTAACCCCTTATCCCTGTGTTGTGGTAAATGTGAGCAGACCCAACAGTTAGACTAATTAAAAATGGCATGCATAGCGTTCATGATAAGTAGTAGAGTAGTATTGTGGTACCTTTGTCTATGCTGAGAGACCCTAGGGGACAGAGTATGCAAATGTACAAAGGGAGTATGAACAGTAGGTATACTTTCAGTAGGTAACAAAAAATTCTAAAGAATGAGTTTCCTCAAAGTACCACAACCCTAAGGCAGCTACTTTTATAAACCCAAATATCATTATAAAAACACAGCATACGTTTTCGGGGCCCAGGCATTTTGTCCATTGTCCCAGTTGGTCACACCCTCATTTACAAGTCCCATATGAGCGGTAGCGGTAGCAGGCATTGTAGTCTTCACACGGATACCCCCATTGTTCGTTGCTGGCGACCATCCGGTCGTGCAGCTTCTTAGTCCTTCCACAACCCTAGCCAACAGAATCCCATTTCTCAAATTTGGGCAAAACAGGCCCTCGATGATCCTCTTCTTCTTCAAATGCACAGCCAAACCGTGCCGTAAGTCTATCAGATGCACAGCAAAACCGTGCCGTAAGTCTATTTTCTTGAACAGAGATTGTACCTTGCTTTTCCCAGTACTGAGTGATCCAGAAACAATATGTTGTCACTTCCTGTTGGGAGCAACGTGTCAGAGACAAGTGAAGATGCCGAATTTGAAACAGCAGTTTCGGGATGCAAAACTTTTGGAGAGTGTGGAGACAAAATGGCGGCTTCCCCAAGCCTCACGGGCTCAGAGAGATTCTCCGACACACTCTCAGTGCTACTTAATGCTTTGGGATCGTTGGTTGCAGCATTAGCGAGGGGTTCTGTTTCTTCTGTAACATGTGGCACTGGCTGAGGAAGTTTCTTGACGTGGGACGCGTGGATCCAGTTCTTTCTTCCAGAGACCCGCACCGCTGTTTGGGTGACCAACAGGACCTGGAACAGCCCACGCCAGCGAGGCGCAAGGCAGGAAGAGCGCTCAAATGCCTTGATGAGCACCCAACTGCCAGGCCGTATACTGTGGCCCGGGGCCTCATATCACACAGGTAAAGCTTCTCACACCTGGTGATAAATCAAATACAGGTTTTTAGTCAACTGGCTGCAATAATCTGAAAGTAATACATTTTCAACATTTCTCAATGAATTGCATTTAGGAAGGTTCCAAATATTGGCAGGTCTCCCATTACCACCTCAAATGGAGAGAGCCCAGTCTTAGTTTGAGGGGTTGTACGCATAGATAATAACACGATCGGTAAGGCGTACGGCCATTTTAGTTTGGTGCTGGCACACGTCTTAGCGAGCTTCTTCTTGATGATACCGTTGTATCTTTCTACTAGTCCGGCGCTCTGAGCATGTCTGGCAGAATGGAACCGTTTGTCAATTTGTAATGCCGCACATAGCTTCAGAATTACAGCAGCGACAAAATGTGGACCATTGTCCGACCAGATAACTCTTGGTAGCCCGAACCGCGGGAAGTATTCCCTCAACATGGTTTTTGCAGTAGTCATGGCTGTAGCATCCTTAACGGGGAAAGCCTCAACCCATTTACTAAAAGCACAGATGACCACCAGTACATATTTCTTATTGTCACATCGTTCCATTTCAATAAAGTCAAAGTGGATAACTTCAAAGGGGACAGAGGGTGGCCCAAAACTTCCCCTTGGAGTTACTGTCCCCTTTCCCACATTGTGTTGTAGGCAAATCATGCAATCCTGGACGTAGCACTGGGCAATTTTCAAAATGTTGTCATTTACCCAAACTTTCTCTAACATTTTTGTCATCTTCTCGGCACATACATGCGTAGGACCATGGGCCATGATGACCATCGTCATTATATACGCGTCAGGGAGTAGCCATTTCCCTTCTGCTATATCCACCCAACACCCGTCATCATCAAGTTTCCCCAAGCCTTCAGCCCACCTCTTGGATTCTTCTAACATGGCATCAGCTTGGATATCTCGTACAGACCCAACACCCTCATCCATTGCATAAGCATTTACAGTCTCCCTCGAAACATACATCTCTGTAAGGGGATCGGTAGCAGTTTGTCTAGCTATCTGATCAGCGAAAGCATTCCCTTTCCCTATGTCATCTGTAATCTTTCGATGTGCTGCACATTTCATAACTGCTAACTGAGTAGGGAGCGCAAGCGCTGAGAGTAGTTGGACTATTAGGGAGCCATGTTGGATTTTGGTGCCATGTAAAGTTAGGAACCCTCTTTCTGACCAAAGTCTCCCAAAGTTGTGAACCACCCCAAAGGCATACTGACTATCAGTATATATATTTACTGCAAGCCCTTCGGAAAGTTCACAAGCTCAGGTCAATGCTATAATCTCTGCGGCCTGCGCAGAATTATGCGTGATTCTCTTAGTTTCCACAACCGTGCTTAATTTAGTGATTGCATAAGCAGCTGTGGATGTACCATCCGGAAGTTTGAAGCAAGAGCCATCACAGAACAGCACTCTTTGCGGATTGTCCAAAGGAGTGTCTTTCAAATCAATTCTGCCCTTGTCTCTTGTTCGGTAGTATACAGACAATCATGTGACTCTTCATCGCTGCAAGTAGTATCTTGCGGGAAAGGTAGGAGTTCAGCCGGATTAAGAACACAACACCTCTCAATTTGAATGTGAGGAGCAAACAAGATCAATTCATATCTTGTCAACCGTGCAGAAGTGAGGTGTTGCGTTTGGGTTCGGTTCAGTAGAACATCTACAGAGTGAGGCACCATCAGGGTTAGATCATGGCCTAGGACCATTGCCTCACTCTGTTTTACAGACGCAGCAGCAGCAGCGACAGCTCGCAAACATCTTGGCAAAGCGCATGCTACAGAATCAAGGGCAGAAGAAAAGTAACCGCACGGCCTATTCTTCCCTCCATGTTCCTGCGTTAATACAGCCAAAGCACATCAATCACATTCATGCACAAACAACACAAAGGCCTTTTCATAGTTTGGTGTGCCCAAAACTGGTGAAGAGCATAATGCAGTTTTAAGCAAGTCAAACGATTACTTGTGTTCCACGTTCCATGGCAATGGCGAAGAAATGCCCTTCTTTGTCAAAGCCAACACCGGTTTGATCACTAGTGAAAAATTTGGGATCCACAACCTACAGTAAGAAGCCATACCTATCAAGGCTCTAACTTCCTTCTGTGTATTTGGGACAGACATGCTAGAAATGTGTTTTATTCTTTCAGGTGTCAATCTTCTTCCCTCCTTTGACAGGAGATAGCCTAAATAGGCGACCTCCTGGCAACAATATTGACATTTTTTAAGCAAAGCTTTGTGACCATGCTTAGCTAGATGGATAAGCAATAACACAGTGCCCTCCTTACAGGCGCTCTCAGAGTCATCAGCTAAGAGCAAGTCATCAACATACTGAAGCAATGTACAAGTAGAGGGCAATTCAAGGATATCAAGTTGTTCTTTCAAAGCCCTACTATAAATGCTAGGAATCTCTGTGTACCCTTGAGGTGCACGAGTAAATATGAATGAGCGTCCCCCTAAGGCGAACGTGAACAAGTATCTATTATCCTTGTGTATAGGAATACTAAAGAAAGCATTCTTTAGATCCACCACACTAAAGTAAGTAGCTGTAGCTGGAATCATGGTTAGGATTGTCGTTACATCAGGCACAATTGGAAATTGTGGAGCGACGACTTTATTAATGGCACATAAATCAATTACGAAACGGAATGGAATTGCATTATCGCCTTTCTTGTACACGGGTAAAATCTGACTGTTACACAAACTTCCTGAAATTTCTTCAATCACCCCGCGATGCACAAAATCGGAAACAATGCATTTCAGAGCTTGCTCGCCCTCAACTGAAATCTTATACTGGGGAATGTGTGGCAGCTCAATTCCGTGTTTCAAAACTATCTTAACAGGCTCAATCTGTAAAACACTGATATCATTGTCGTCAACATCCCATAAGCTCTCTGGTACATTAATGAATTCTGGCGGTAAAGGTCTAGTCAAGAATTGCGAGACAGAAAATTGCTGTGGTGAAATCGTCAAGCGCACTCCATCAGAAGAACAATAAATCACTGCATTTAATTATTTTAACAGATTCAACCCCAGCAAGTTCTCTCCACAATTCGAAGTCAACAGAAGTGGACAGTGGTCCGTAAAGGGACCCAAAGAAATAGGTACCAGCGAAGAAACCGGACAAACAACTGGTGTGCCAAAAAACCCTACAGAAACATTGGTTTACCCTGACAGTGGAATGTTTGGAACCCGTGAATGATCAATGGAACACTTCTGTGCTCCAGTGTCTATCAAAAATGGATGTTTCCTATTTCCCACCATCATTTCAACGTAGGGACCTTTCTGATTGACGGGAATAGGTGTAGGTTCCAAACCCTGCTTCGGGCAATCTTAACGAAACAGAATGTCATCAAAAGGAAGCACTTCATATACATATGCAGCTGAAGGATGATCAAATATGTTCCTGGTGTCCACAGTCGAAATCTGATTTTCCTGCGAGAAAGGTTGCTGAGGATCCTGTGTAAACTGACCTCTACCAGGGCCCCCTACACCCGGGCGACCTCTGGATCATCTACCCATATTCCCGAATGTGTTATTCGACCTTTGTCAAAGGTTGGGGCATTGTGCACGCCAATGACCCTCTTGACAACAATAGGTGCACTGGTTAATGTTCACAGGACCCCAGGGCACATTCCCTTGCGGGACATACTGACCTCTAATCTGAGAACTACCCCCTCTGGGGCCTCTAAAAATTTGCTGCAATAGCACTTTAGTTTTCAAATCACCTTTTCGTTTTTCAACTGTATCTTTTTCATTATTGACACGGTTCTCATAGTACTGAGCCATGTGCAGTACTTCTGATTGCGATTTCGCCTGCCAAGCGCTCTCAGAAGACATAATTTGTGACTGGATGTCAGGCAGCAATCCACGCACAAATTTGTCCACAAATAACCTTTTCCCAGACTCTGTGCCTAGGTCTTGTCCACTGAAATCCGAGAATACCTGTTCGAACCGATTAAAGAACTCGGTAGCACCCTCAGACTTTTCTTGGACACAGGCCGTAAGTTTGTCCCAAATAATTCTTTTCTCTGGAATTATAGTTTTTAATTTTGCAATAATTCTATCAGGCAAAGTCAATATCACCTGAGGCAGTCTTTCACCAGCTGGCCTTTCTCCATCGAGTCTAGTAATATTCACCCATGTATCTCCCAACCCTGGCACGTCGTCTATAGTTCTAACTTGTTTCCACAAATCTACGGGCAGGAGTACAGGGAATTACAAATCGATATTGCCTAAGGTAAACACTGAGGATTGCAAGACGGATTCTATTTCTTTATATAATACTGTCGGATTTTTCCTAATATCAGGAAAAGATTGTCTAATAGTATTCACTTCCTGTCTTGAGAATGGGACGTGAACGAACTGCGATACATAGTGTGCAGGAATGTCCACAGCGACTATATTTCGTGCAACATCGGCCGCAGTCTCAACCTTCGGGACAAATGTCGGAGGAACCTCTCTCATAGGCAACTGAGAAGTAGGTGACTCCGAACACTTACTAAGCAACAGAGCTAAATCGAGCGCTAAAGCAGTCGAAGAAGTGTCAAGTGAAAAGGCTCGCTTGTAAATACTCAATAACTTTGTGGGACAACTAATCTTTCTTTTTACACAATCATCCTGTAGGTACTCTATCATTACCTGTATCACTTTCCTCTGCAATTCTGGAGTATACTGACTATATGTGTCATATACTTCAACTGGAGTTATCGACATATGCGAAATCCATCTAAGTGTGTCCTTCATACAAATTCGTACTTCCTCAGTTATCGATTTATGACAAGGAAGGAACCGTTTCTGTACATACATACTTTCCTCCTCGTCATCCTCATTCTGCAACTTTTCTAACTCCTTTCTATACCCAAATAACCTCTCGACATGCTCATTTACTTTCTCCACAGTGTCTCTTGAAAACGCTAAAGTATTTAGATCCCTTAACCCTTGCGGGAGATCTGTATTATTGAATTTTCCCCACATTACACATAAATGAATCCCTAAACCTTCAATAAAAACATTTTTCTCAGGAAAATTATTCATATTACAAAGTGTGTTAAAAACATTAGCTTGATCATCCTTCTCCATACAATACTTAGCCCATGCAATCAAATCACGCTTCTTCTCTGGTGGTACAGTATTGCGAGTGACAACCTTTGACCCTGCACCTCGATCGACTACAAGTGGCTCAGGACCACTTAGAAGAGAGGGAGCAGGCAAATTCACTGGAGGTAATGTAACTGGTGCGATAAGAACAGGTGGAGGAGCCGGAGGAAGGGGAACATTAGGAGGAGCAGGAACAACAGGAACAAAAGCAGGTAGAGCAGGAATAGCAGGAGGAAGAGGCAAAGCAGCGGGAAGAGGAACATACGGAGGTGGCACAGAGGCACCAGGCCTTCATTCATTTAACAAATTATCTATAAATTCATCAGAAGCATCGAGGTCTTTGGAAGGATATATTTTTTGAATTCCAAGTGAGAAAGCCCTATCCATATTCCTAGTCGATTCAAAATGTTTATCTTGGTCATACAATAATGCTTTTTCGGCGTTCGTCTTATGACGGCGCGCATGTTTTTCTCTACTTTTAAGTTGTTGCAACGCTTCTTTTTTCCAATTCTGCAAAACATCAAATGCTGCAGGTCTAGCCTTTTTCTTTAATAGAATTGACTCTAAATACTCAAAACGAGGGATTTCAAAACTACCATTGATTGGCCACTGAAGTTCTGAGGCATGTCTGGTTTGTCTGTGCCAAATGTAATTTAATACTATACTTCCAATGCCATGCTTACAGTACATAGTACATGCCGGTGACCGCTCCTGCGGTGCGGGATGGCTAAATTCCAAAGATTGTCTATCGCTGCGGAACAACGCCCTGAAGCAGGTAGACAATTTCCCAGGCATATCAAATTATTGGTGTTACCTGGTCAATATCTGTGTCTGCAGATACACTGCGCCAAATTCAAATTATCAGGGTTGAATTAAGAGTCGGGTCACACCTCACCCGAACAAACCTAAGGAGGTCCGATCAGATTTCAAAGAATCTTACCTAACTAATCTTACCTCGTGTATGGTGATTTTGGCAAATCTGCCCGCCTTGATAAGTGGACCCTCGTCAAGATGCCGTCTCGAACCACAAGTTAATCGTCCAGGGATCGGGTCGTGCAGCGCTGCTGAGGTGTCTCGTCTCGTTCAGTGGGGCCCCCTTCTGTCACACCGTCCGATCCCCGATAGCCTGATTCAACCTTCAACAATCCGGCATCAATCTTGAGGGTCCCTATTCGGGCGCCGACTGTGAAAACAAAATCAAAATATCGAGGCTGAGTACCCCAAAAGGAAACACACTGAACACAGGTTACAAAGGAACATACAAAGTACTTTATTTTATACTGAACCCAGTCACTAAGAACAGAGCAAAAATCAGATAGCTATCGCCCCTCAGTACAACACAACGAACTCCAGCGTGGTTCAATGTGTTCAGTGAGAGACCCTGTACATTAGAATGCATTTGCTTTTTATACTTTTTGTGAGCACTATGTCCAGCCCCACTTCGGGTTAATATTCCACTACACATCACCGATCTAGGGTTCATGCCAAGTCTCGCACATCCGCATATAACTGGTTTGCTTTTAATACATGTATCAACAAGCCTATATGGCAACTGTGTATTCTGGTATTTTCCATGTTGGTCTTCTTAAACATTAATACAATGTAGTTAAACAAGTGTTCTACATTTAGTATTTGAATACATTGCTTTAACGTATGCTCGTGAATTAGTTTCATTGCACGAGTAATCCTTTACACACAGGTCAACGAAGGACAAGGTCTCAGTTCATGACCTCAACAAGTGGCCTGGAGGCAAGTTACATATTAGCTACATACAGAGGTCAAGACGGCCATGTTGTATTTTGGAATGACATCGTCCACCATTTTAACTCACAGGGTGACTTTTACAAAGCGAACCTAAAATGGCGGATTGGTCTAAAATGGCGGCTTAGATTGATTCTAAGGTCAGGACCTTGCAACATGGATTCCTTCGCAAGCGACTTGTGAGCAGCTTGGCGTAGGCCAATATACATATATTTATTGCGATAGGAGGCACAATATAATTTCTCTTTTAACACCTCCTTGGAAAACATTCTAAGATATCAACCAGCTTCACTTAGATATGCTCAATGCTCGTTTTACCATTACACACTCTTCTGGCTTCTGTCTCCTTCTTGAAGACTTTGACCTTGACATTCTTGCCCTCACTGAAACGTGGTTCAATGCCAGCTCTGTCACTGCTCTTGACACTCTTCTTCTTGAGGGCTACAAGATCTTCTCCAAGCACAGGCCAAAACGGTCTGAAGGTGGAGTGGCCCTGATCTTCCCTGAATGGGTCCCTGTTACCATCATATCCACACAATCCAATTCTTCCTTCGAATGCCTTGTCTGCAGGCTTAGTGTCTCTCCTACCCTCTCGCTTACTCTTGCCACCCTCTACAGGCCCACTTGCCTGGTCTCCTTCTTCCTTTCTGAATGGGCCAACCTCACCTCTTCTATGCTGACCTCTACCTCCAAGTATCTCCTCCTCTGAGACTTCAAAATTCATCTTGACTTTTGGGATATGGCCACTGTACTCTTCTACAGTCTCTGTGTCTCTCTTTCCCTCACCATTCTCCTCTCTGGTCTGCCACTCATCCGGACTCACCTTGGATGTGCTCATCTCATCAGACATCCCTATCTCTAACCCACTCTGACCATTCTCTCTTCTCCTCTCACCTGGAGTTTTGGGGCTCTGTGGCTAAACCACGACCCATGCTGCCAGTCTCCTTCTCTGTCACTCGACCGATGAAGCGAGTGTCAGACACTAGCTTTGCTGCCACTTTCATCCTGCCTCCCACCCCTGCTATTGACTCCCCCCGCGACACAGCCCTTGCAAACCTTCACCTCTCCATCTCCAACACCCTTGAAATCCTTACCCCTCTCATGAGGATCTGCATGAAGCCTGCCTCCAAGCGCAATAGCTGGCATGATTCCGACCTAGCCTCTCTGAAACGCAAGTGCAAAGTTACTGAACGGTAATGACAGGCTTCAAGCACACTCACTGACGAACTGGCCTGTCGCCTGCTCCAATAGCAATACCTTTTCTCCATCCGCTCAAAAAAGAGGGCCCATATCCAAGCTCGCATCTGCGGGACCACCAACAATATGGCTCAACTGTTAAGGAACTCGCCAATCCTACTGAAGTTTCCACATCTCCTCGTCCATGCCAGTCCCTCTGTACTGCACTGGCCTCCGATTTCATAACCAAAACCCAGGACATCCTGTTATCACTCTCCTCTACGTCATCCCTACTCCCCCACCTTCTCTCAGGCCTACGTTAGCCCCCTCTTTGTCCCCCCATACTCTCCTCCTTCTAGCCCATATCACTGGATGAGGTCTCTAAAGCTGACGGATTTATGAAGGTCTCCTCCAAACAGGTGCTTCCCTGCTCCTCCAGAACTATTAAGGATAACATTTCCTCTCTTGCTCCTGCCCTGGGAGATTTCTGCAACCACTACTTCACCACTGGCTCCTTCCCACTATCCCTCAAGCACTCCCTTGTTCATCCTCTCCTAAAAAAGCAGTTTACCTGCCCTCCTGCCTGGGTAACTAACACCCTATCTCTACTACCCCTACCCGAGCAAAGTCTTGGAGAAGTTGATCACCAGTCTGACTTCAGAGCATCCAGAGGCACAGAAACTGCTCTCCAGAACACCCGTGAAGACCTTCTCTCAAACCTTGATTCCAACTTTTCTTCTCTTCTCATCCTCTGTGATTTGTCCTATGCCTTTGACACGGTCAATCATGCCATCCTCATAAAGCAGCTCCGTGAATCCCTTGTTATCAAAGGTAATGCACTGGATTGGTTGACCTCCCTCCTATCTAATTGACCTTCCCAGGTACAATTGTGCCCTTTCCACTCTCTACTTGTTGTGTCCCTCATGGCTCTATCCTATCACTGTGGCTCTTCAACATCTACCTTGCCCCTCTGGCCCACTTGATCCCCTCCTTCTCTTCACATTTTAAATGTTATGCTTATGACACAGAGCTTTCCTTCAAGCTTCCTTCCACTACCTCCTCCTCTGCCTCTCATTCTTGACTGTCTGACTGCTATTCAGGCATGGTGCATGGCTAATGAGCTAATGTTCTCTGTCTTATTGCCAATAAAACTGAGATCCTTCAAATAGGGACCCCTGTTCCCTGCTTCCCTCACACCCTCTTGCTGCCCTCCTTAGGTCCCCTCCGCTCCCCATCTTGTAAGCCACAAACCTTGGTGTCATCTTTTACTCCTCTCTCTCCTTCTCCCCTCATATCCACATCACAGACCTCGCCAAGAAGGTCCACTTTGAGCTTCACTTCCTCAGAGGCATGCCCCCTTCCTTGCCTTCGGCCAGAAACCCTAGTATCTCCAGAGCTCTGGTTCTCTCTAGCTGCCCTACTGCAACAGCCTCTACCTCAATTTGCCTCTTTCCTCTTTTCGCCCCATTCAACTAATCCAGAATAGGACTGCAAGACTTATCATTGCCCTCAAGCCCAGTGATCGCATCTCTAGCCCTAAAATCTCTCCACTGACTCCCAGCAGATGCAAGTAAAAGATTCAAGACCCTCTGCATCACACACCAGGCTTTCCGAGGCCTAGGTCCCAGCTACATCCCACTCTCTCTCTCTAAATACCTCCGTGCTACAGCCCTTTGGTCCTCTAGCTCCAACTCTCTGCAGATCAGAAGTTCCTCCAAGCAGTGAGTGAGGGGTAGATATCTCTCTTCGGCAGCTGCCTGTTAGGGAGAATTCTCATTTATGGCTAATTTCCCTCACCTAGTGAGTCCCTCAGCGGCTTTGCTGGATTTCTGGAGTCTATTTTTTTCCACATGGTAAGAATGTGAGCCTTTTTTCCACTCTTACATGTGTTTTGCCATATGTATTTCTACTGTTTGTGTGATCTTGGGCTCTGGAGCTAGACCACTCCATGGGCTCCACTAATTGTGTGTGTTACACAGCACCTTCAGTGCAGTGACACAGGGTTGTCTTTGAGACTTCCCACTGACTCCATTTTTATGAGGATGACTACTGTCCCCCAGAAACACGTAAAGTTGCCATTTACTTTATGTAGTCATTTAAACTGCAGACCCAATACACCCCATCTTACATGGAGTATTGGAAAGGGTTAGTTCCTATCCCTTTTTGTCTGTGCCTCTCTAAGCTTTATTTTGCTCTTTTAACACTAAGGGCCTCATTCCGAGTCGTGCGGTAGGGGATACCGTGCACCGGTAAGGAGACTGGTGCCGGTAATCCCCTACCGCCCGATTCCGAGGTCCCCTAATGGGACTTGTAAGGTACGTTTGGTCGGACCAAGGCGCAAATAACGGGCTTGCCATTCGCGAGCCCGTTATTTGCGCCCTCCCCATTCCCATTGAGCCCTCTGGGGGCTCAAATGGGAAAGGGGAAAGGCATTATCAGTGGGGAATTACTGGTCCCGCAAAGGTCGGACTACACCGGTAAGTCACCATTGAACTACACCGGTGTCGGACCCGTTATTGGTGGCAGTCATGGCGCAAATAGCCCCCTTGAATACCACCAATCTTGGAATGGGGCCCTAAGACTTGGATGGTGGCAGTGGTATCTACCCTTACATTTCTACCACGTTTATACTATATAAACGTGGTACTGTTTTAGGCTATTGTATTAGCCTCGAACTTAGACCCGCTTGACCAAATACTTTTTATTTTATCGCCATTTCTTTTTGTTAAAGTCCTTCTTGTGTTTTACTTTGCGCGGCAAACCAGGTTTGCCTTCTTTGTTTGCCGACCTTTGGCGGGCTTCTGTCCAGAAGCCCTCCTTTGGCGTCTGGGAGTCTAGGTGGGCTGAATGTGAGGGAGGGGTTTAGTCACCCCCTGCACAGGGTCTCCTTGGAGACCCAAGTCACACTTTGTGTCGATTGGCTGAGGTGGTTGTCCGGGCCGTGTGAATGGGGGATTTTGGCATAAAAGGCAAGACTCTTGGGCTGGAAGTCAGAGTCACCACTGGAACTGCAAAGAACCGAAGAGAAGCGGAGAAGAAGGCGGCTGCTGCAACTCCCAAGTCCCGGTGAAGCCCTGCTGCAGTCCTGAGCTATCTACCCTTCAACGACAAGAGAAGATCCAGTCCAGGGTCTTCTTCCCTTGAGCCTGGTGGGATCAAACAGCTCACCTTCCACAGCCAGAGGATCCTCTTCTTGGTAGAAATCGCTGCACACAGCTGTAGTGGTCCAGATAGCCATCTGAAGAGCCTCTCCTGTTTTAAAGGAGCACACCTTTTATTCACTGTTGCTTCGCTGCTGCTGGCTTCATCCCTGGGTAGTGCAGATCACTCCAGACGTCCTCCTTCTTGTCCCCACGACTGAAGCTTCAGGAACCGTGAGTCAGCAGGAACTACCAGGAACAACTGCCGTAGCACCAGCTTTTCTTCATACGAATAAGGTACTGTGTCCAGCTTCGAGGAATTGGGGTGAACCCTTTCTCCTCAGCCAAGGCTTGCCCTTGTCTTCCTTCCCTCTTAAAGCTTTTGCTTCCCTTTTGACAAAATCTAAGTACTCCTGGCAATCTCGAATCGTGAACTGTTCTAATCTTGTGATCCCCCGACAACAGGGCCCTGTCCCACTTGACACTGGCGCAGGCCTATTGACTTTTATCTACATTTTAGAAAGTGTCTCTTGATTCTATCTGCCCTGACAAAAGTGTTGTCTATGATTTTTATCCCCAATTCTTTTGTGTTAATTCATATGCTAAGTGTGTTTGACTACGGTAACATTTCTTCTCGTGGGTACGCTTTTCTTTCGTAAGACCGAACTGTCATTACTGTCAAAAAGTGATCGCGTAACAACCCCCCGCAACGTCTTTGTTTCACAACAGCGGTCTGTCAAATCCAAAGGTACTTACCTTGAATTGTTCTGCACCAGGGGGATTGGTTGTGTTTAGTGTATTTAAAGTGTGGTTTTAATTTAATAGAAGTGAAGTGTTTTGTGAACAGATGGTCTCAAAATAAATGTACTTTCACTTTTTAACCAGAAACCTTGTGTCAGTGTTTGCTTGTGTCACAGTAATTGTAGTCCTTTGTGTAATCTCTACTACTGCTCATTTGCTCTTGAGATAAGTCTGGCTGCTCAGCCACTGCTACCACTTTTTCTGTGTAGTACAGGCTTGTACCAAAGGTGAAATTGTACTACCACTTGTAGTCTTAATCTTGTGTAGTGGTTCCTAAGGGTACTGCACAGGATTCTGCCTAACCCTGCTTCCCTCTGGAATGGCCTCTCTGCCCCTCTCAGACTTGAGCCGGACCTCCTTAAATTCTGGAATCTTCTCAATGCCCTGCTCTTCTCTACATCCTTCGCTCTCGCCCTCCCTTGCTATTGCCCTCTTCTGCTGCTGTGACTGGCGGCCTGATCCCTTATGAGTGTTACAGAGCACCAGTCTCTCCTTAACCAGTCTTTAGCAGCACAACCCCGAAACCAGCACTGCACTCCCAGGCCCCCCTTCCCTGACTAGCCTGGTGGGTTGGGCATCCCTCCCAACTCTGGCCCACCCCCCGTCCTTGCACTTAGATGGTGGTCCATCCCTGGAATCCGCTGGCACTTGACCCCTGGGTTCCACCCAGCACTTGCCTAGCCCAAGGGCCCTTCTTCCTTCTTCCCTTTTCCCACTCCCCTCCTCCCTCTTGCACTTCTTGTTACTGCACTTGCACGATCTGTATGTCACAAGGCCTAGTAGGACGGTTATTGTTGTTTATCTCCCCTGCACCCCCCTTTTTTGTCTTGTGGCTCCTGGAAACACGAATTTGCTGTATAGTGTGCCTTATAAATACTCAATCAATAAATAAACAAAGCCTTCTCTATCAGAGAATTCCCGACCTGGTCTAGGACCTAAAGGGAAAATCTCCTAGCATGCAAAAACTGGCCCTCACACGAACCAACAGAACAGTCGAAACAAAGCATAAACAACATAAATAAAGGTTTACCAAACAACCAATGTCTTGGATGACTTCTCCTTGCCCTGGGAAGTTCTTGTTCCCCCAATATGGTTCAACCCCAATTTCTCCCAGGAAAAACAAAGTGTTAAGTCAGTTCTTGAAAAGTTGCAAAAAAACAAATGTTAATTCAAACCAAAACAGATTCCTTTTCTAAGTTACACAAAGAAAACAGCACCAATGGTGTTCCTGGATAACCTCCTTCCAGGAAAGAATGGATAGAGTTCAGAATAAAAGTACCACTTCTGTTTAACAACTCCTCTTCTTGTAAGCTCTGCAGCGTCTTGTATACAATTTGTCAGGATGCTTCTTCTTAGGGATTTCTCTCTTCTTAGCAACTCCCTTCTGCCAATGATACTGTGAGAGCAGGCTCCTTTGCCTCACAGTTTACTATTGTTTCTACTACCTTCAAATAATAATGTTCTGACAAAATTATAGAAAATCACAGTTCTACTGCTTCTGCTGCAACTTGATACTTGTTAAGTATTTTAGGCAACTTAAACAAGACTTTTTGACCTTCACAGGGTGGCAAGGCACTCTTATTTCTTTGTGTGATGAGAAAGGGCAGACTCTTTGCCTTTCCTAGCCGTCTTGCAGCTACCACAAAATATGGCTTGGCTTCCAGACTGCTTCTCTCTTTCTACTTTAACAATCTCAGCTCCACAGATTAAAATGTAATCTTTTAACAAGCACCCAACTGCCTTTCCCAGCTTCATGTACACCTTCTTGTTTCCATTAGTTACCCCAAAGCTGTATTGCTACTAATCCAACCTTGGATAACATTGTCAATCTTGGATCAAAAAACTCTGGATTTACAACAATTTCAACAACCTTAAAACAATGGTGTTCAATTCTTAATTGGGCTGCTTTCACCTTAGAAGGGCTTTGTTTACTGGCTTGGGTATTGTTTGTTCTCTCTGTTACTCCAGCAACTTCTACAACTTCTAAAGTGTTCTTAATTTTACAAGAAGCAGGTTTCTCTACAAAAACAAATGTAGGTACGCATAATTTCATTTTGATGACAAACTTCCACTTAAGATGTGTGCTGCCTTCTATTCAGGCAGCATTATGTTTTGATAAGAATCGGGAAACAGTTTCATATGCTCAACCTCTCTTTGAGGTTAGATAGTCTTGTAACACTATGGGAACGCCAACTACTATTTAAGAAAAGGCTCATCGGCAAAGTTCTCCTCCTTATTAGGAGACCAGCATCCGCTCAGCAACAGTTCAAATATAACAATGGGAAAAAGAAAGGCTTTCTCTTCACGCAAGCACTTTAACTTCAGTTAAACAAGCTTGCGATACAATTCCCTTGTTATAGTGACTTCCAATGGCTGCAAACAACTTTATTCGCTTTTACTTACACACGAGCATCAATTAAGCTGGTTACAGTTACCGGCAAGGTATACCTGATGATTTGGAGTACGGAGCTTCATTCACCGGTTTCACAATCACAGCGGTTGCGGTCTGTTTCTACTTCCCGTCTGTATTTCTTCTGCTACTACTGCTACGTGCACTCTTGGGACCCACACCACTCTGCAGCACAGGTGTCTCAGATATGGCTTTGATGGTGGAGAGTCTTCCTTTCTCCAGTTCCCCTGGGCTTGCTTCTGCACACTATCTAGAGGTAATGTTTTCTTTCCGTATGCAAGATTTTTTCTGGGATGAGGATGGCTGTAGACATACTCAGTTCCCATTATCTTAAGGGAATTAAATATAAGATGTCAATAAACCATTATTGAAAAAAAGTATTCTGAACAATCAAGACCACTATGTATCTTCTAGGATGAAATGTGTTCATATACAGTATATGATAGGTTTTACAATGTATGTTAAGCAATGCACAACTTAAAATAGATTCCAAAAACAAAATCAAACTTTATTCGGAAAGTGTTCCCATCAAAGCAAACGCAAAGAAGAGCTTACAATAAACAACATTATTAAAAATACATTTAAATGATAAAATTACATGAGAAATAACCACCAAATAGTGTTAGTGCATGCTAATGCAATTAATAAGGCAACATCACAAAAAAACGCATTGATTGCACTAAATAATTAACAGCGTAATGTGTAAAATGCATATCAAAGTTATACAATAAGTAACACTAGCACTCATTTAAATCCTGGGAATGACACCATTATGTTTTCTGATGTATTAATCATGTTTTTAAATTCCAAGCCCTGACACACCAAGCACTATACAAATAACTAGGCACCCCAGCCACCAGTCATTATCTCACTGACTTTACTTTGACAGATAAGTAGATCTCCCTGTTTTAACTTTACTCCAAATGACCAAAAAGGTTCTCTAGGCAATTCTTTCCATAAAATTCAATATGCTGGGCATAGTTGTCAGGAGATGCACACGGCACCCTATGGAGGTTTAGGGGTGCAATGCTGATATAAGGGGACAGGCAAGCACAGGCAGCAGAAGGTAAACAAGAAGTGACAACAGACAAGTTAAATAAGAACAATGGAATCGGAATAAAAGGCAGAGCATGAGGGTGCACACAAAGGGATGGAAAGCATGTTGCTAAGTCCACAAGACACCAGGCAGTTAAGTGTTCCAACAGTTTACTAAAGGTACACGTGTTATGAGGCCCTCCTGCAGCAGAGATCCTGGAAACTGCCTGAAGATCCAAGGGTTGAGTCCTTTATACCCTTAGTTGGCCCAGAATGCCATCACCCAAGCCACCAGCATAACATTCCAGGCTGTCTGGGAAACCTGATATACATGTTACCATAACCTGGAGCATGCAGTAAATTCAAAAGATGTTGTACTTAAAAGATGCTGCACTTAACTATATACAAAAGTTGATGCCTATGTACAATATACACAAGTTAACACACCTCCCTCCTTCGATAAAAGTTTCGCTTTGTAATATAAAAGGTCCTTTAACACTCTCCTCACCATCTGGCAGTCATGCTCTTATTACACTCCTTACGATATTCCAGCTGAACCGCATCCCTGAGCACTATCCTCACTTCCAACGGGCCCTTAAATGTACTTTCTCTTTTCAACACACCACAGGACCTATGAACCCTTACTCTTTCACCATACGTCCACCTTGGTTAGGGATGCTTTCTTCTCAAGATTATACCTCTCCTTCATTTTTTACCAATCACCCAAGACCCATTCATCCCATGTTAAAAAATGCAACCGCCCTAGTCATGGGGGCCCCACAAAGGTAGCTGCTGTTCACCAGAACAAAAATGAAATTCTTAACACCTTTCCTTGACACGGGACCTAATATGCCCAACACCACAAACTCTCATGGTAAAGTGGGAAACTCTAGAGGCCTCACTGGCTGCACTTGAGTCTTGAGCACCTTGCCTGAGGCCGTACATTCGCTGCAGTTTTTAACCAGACTCTCTACCTCACAATCCAAATTGGGTCACCAGTTGTCTGGCCTGAGCCATCCCTTGGTTTTCACAATGCACAGATGTCCACCATATGCTTCTTCCAACAATCTCTTCCTCACACCTGAAGGTGGGACAATCCATCCTGCACGCAAATAAAAAATGCACCTTCTCACGTAAATCATCTGTGACTCGATAAAACACCTCTAGAGCAACCTCTTTATTCCAGTTAGCCCATTTAGATACGCCAAAGTCCCCCACTTTCTGCAATTCTTCATGCGCTCTATACCCTGTGTCCCAAGACGTGGGCATTTCTATTTTAGTTTCTCGGTTTCAAAGGCTTCCTCTCCTAACAGTCAGCCCATGCATTGGGAATTTGCAGCTCGGGAGCAATCTCTTTAATGCTTTTGGACCTTCCAATCAAGAGCTTTCTCTGAAACTGTACCTTTTTACTTTAATAAACTAGCTCAGTGATTCAATGCTCCACTTGCCTAGACAGGCCCGTACTTTGATAGACAGTTTGTCCGAGTCCACTGGTGCCCAAATATTGTATTATGAAGGCAGAGAAAAGTGCGGTCAGATACCAGCACCACAGTGCCATAACACATTGTTGAAAGGTGCTTCTACCTCAAGGAGCATACCTGCATGTATATTTTGAACATTAGCTGCGGGCCAATGAAATTGTTTTCAACTATTGAATCAAGGTTGTTGTATTACTAAACTCATAGTTAAAGGGCGCATCTTGGTTGATGCTTGTCTTTTATGTTAGTGCAGTGGTTCAATACCACCAACTTCAGCTCTTGCTCATGCCGCATGGACTTAGTGAACTTCTCAATACATTATCAAGGAAGTTGTTTACTGGGGAAATTGCCGTCTGGGAACGAACGGATACCAGACGGCAATTGAACCGCAGATGGGCCAACAAGCCACGAGCCAATTCCCTATCCAGGGTGACTCTTTCTGATGCTCCAACGTGAGCCCCATAACAACCCATTAGCCTTGAGAAAGACTTTGGTTGAAACGTGCATCGGCTGTTTTTTCTGTGTTATCACCATGGCACACTGTGCCCCATGTGCCATACTGCACTTGAATTAATAATTAAGAAAGCACAAACAAAACTTAAGACTATAGTGTGAATATCTACTGACAATTCAGGAGTACCTGTTCCCTGCCAGTGCCTGCAACTGACAAGGTGTTGCCAAGTACTTGAAAAATTATAAAATTGTAGGCTAGTAGCTGGAAGGTTTTTAATTCATTTTAACCACTGGCAATTGCTCTGAGCCACCCCCCCAAACCATCATTTTTCAACTTGCCATGCCATTGCAAAAGAGGAAATGACACATGTAACTCAATCTTGATCCCACCACAAAAGCGGCAGCTGAGTCCATACTGCAAGGTCAGGTCCCTTTTAATGCGCACACTTGCTTCACAGATCCGTTTGCGGCTGCAACACGTAAGAACTTGTGCTCAGTTTGCGTTGTGGCCGTCTCCAAAGCTTATGAAATACTTCACTCTTGATCCCAATGTGCTGCTTAAAGCAGGCTTTTGGGCAACGATGCTTGCAGATAGTGTCGTGAGGAGGTACAGAATTTTAACATTGACAGTGTATATGTGGTACATGTTTTTAAAAAAAAGAACATGTTTTTGTCAAAAAATAACTTGTTTTGTGTATAGCGCTTATATTGATGGATGAAAAGAATTGAAGGGGGCACTATTTTAACATTGACATTGTATATGTGGTGCATGTTTTTTTTAAAAAGTACATGATTTGAAAAACACAAGTTTTGTGTGTAGTGTTTATATTGATGGCAATGACACATTTCACGACTGCCAAACTCAGTGGAACTCAACTTTTCGGCCTCAGAACCATGCAAATCAGAGTATGCCAGCTGGCATTTAAATCTGTGACCTGCAGGATCATGAACACAGGTGTCTGCAGCAAGCACTTAAATCACTGAGCTAGCTCGTGGAACCTGCATGGAATGTGTTGATAATCCATTTATCCTCCTGCTGAACTACACGGAGCGAGTCTCCGGCCTGCAGCGTGGAGAGAATGCAGCTTTCTAAGTAGAATGAAAGCAGCTGACGCAGGAGTTTGGGGCTAATGTTTCGATCAATCACTACTGACCAAGGGTTATTGGAGAGCGCCTAAAATAAAACACGCTGGATAGACAAAAGCTACATGACCCAGTGACAGCAAAACAGCGCACAGCCCGCAGAGTGGCTGCCTCCATGTGAGAGCGCACTGCAGCGAACCAAGGTTCCATAACTGCTGATAATTGCAGCTAGCGTGCAGTGCAGAGAAAAAGCTTTATAGAGAAACGGTGTGCGGTGGACCGCCAAGCCTGACCTTCCTAAAGTAAGACTGTAGCCTAAAGCCAGGTGTCTTTAATAACCGTAAGAAAGCTTCACGACTCAAGTGCTTGCTTCACGGATTGCTGGGCAACCTGCAGTCATAGGTCCGAATCGCAAAAGGGCCGACTCAGCCCTTCCTTTTTTGATGCTTGACAAAGTGAGTACCATTCAATTAGGTAGCAATAATATTAATTGTACCTTTTATTAAGGCGCTCAGAAGCGAGAGGAATTGACAATAAAGCAGTAATTAAAATAGCGCTGTAATTATTATTAGTTGTCTTAATGCTAGCCCATAAAAAGTGCAATCCTTAGTCAACATATCACTTAACTTCTGAAGTTGTACATTATTAGCAGTATGTTGTACTTACTCGGACAAATGCACGTGCTTTAAGTAATGGAACGTTTATGACATTCGTCTGACTTATGGTTAAACATCTCAAATGGACCCCTGTGTAGGATGGCATGTCCTGGTATCTTAACGTTGCGTGTTATACTCGCGTGATAAGACTCGTTCTCTGCAGTGTGGCGCGCACTCAGCGTGCACCGTGTCTGACTATACATGCCTGTGCGACACAAGGTCTTGCGAGCTTTCAGTGACACTGCGCACAAGCTATGCTCATCAGTCACAGGTGCTGCGCGAGCAGCTCTGTGGGGATTCCTCAGCTCGGTCTGAAATGTCAGGTCCGGTTATATGTTAAAAGCAACAAGCCTATTCGGTCCCCATAGAGCGTCCCGACATGGATACCTGACCCCATTATGGCATTGTTAGGAAGAATTCTCAGAAATTTGCTAATTCCTCTCTACCTTAGAAACCCCCTGCAACTTTGCTGGATTTTGAGGACTTGATTTTTTTACCTGGAGAGAGTGAGACCCTTTTTCCCACTCTCTCATGTATTTTAATGTGATTTTGAACTCTTTGTTTCTTTTGGTTGTGGAGTCTGTCAAACTCCATAGGCATCATCTTTTACATTGTGTCACCCAGCACCTTCAGTGGAGTGACACAGGGAAGTCTTTCAGGTTTCCCATAGGTTTAAATACCTTCTCTTGGATAAACTACTGTTTCCAAGAGCAGTGAAGTGAAATTGACTTTGATTACACTTGTAACTTTCTAGACCCAGCACACACTGTTTTACAATAGGGTGCAGGAAGGGTTACTTAGTATCCACTTTGTCTAGCTTCTCATGTAATGATTTTATGTTACCCTTTCCTCACTGAATGGCTGGTGGCAGTGGTTTACTTTTAACTAACAGGTGTGCAATTACAACGGGCTGCGTTCGCAGCTGCAGTAAAGCACCCAACGGTGCCATTTTTATCAAAATACCCCGGTTTCTTTTTTCGCCATTTCTTTATGGAAAGGTCCTTCTTGAGATTTACTCTGCACACCAAACCAGGTTTGGTCCCTTTATTCATTTTGCCTTTGGCAGGATTCACGAGGGAAGCCTGCCTCTGGCTCCCGGGTGTCTGGAGGGGGCAGTAAGCGAGGGTGGTGCCCGAAACTCCCTCTACTTAATCTCCTAGGAGACAGGAATGCACACGCCTGAAGCCCAACGCCAATTGTAACTCCTGGTATGACTCCAATCTCGTCACCCTGAAACGCAAGTGCAGGGTGGCCGAGAGGAAATGGTGTGCTTCATGTTCATCCTCTGACAAACTGGCCTGCGCTCCGGCTCTCCGCCCTCACCAAGAAGAGAGCCAATATCCAAGACCGGATCTCTGTGGCATCTAACAACTCGGCTGAACTCTTTAAAATCTGCAAGGAACTGGCCAACCCTGCTGCAGTCTCTACCTCTCCTGTCCCTTCCCAGGCCCTCTGCACGGCACTGGCTTCTCACTTCACTTCCAAGACTCAGGATATCCCGTCCTCACTCTCCTCCTGTCAACTCCCTCCCTCTATCCCCTGCTCTTCCTCTGGCCCCTCTGCTGCCACCCCCCTCCCTCCCTCTCTTCCTTTCCCCTTTTTTCTGCAGACGAAATTTCTCGACAAGTCCGATCTATGAAAGTCCCATCAAAACAGGTTCACCCCTGTTCCTCCAAAACTATCAAAGACCACATCGACTCCCTGGCTCCTGCCCTGGCTGATTTCTGTAATCACTCTTTTGCCACTGGAGTCTTCCCATCCCCTCTTAAGCACTCCCTTGTGCACCCTCTTCTTAAGAAACCCTCTGCTGACCCCTACTGCCCGGCTAACTATCACCCAATCTCCATCACTCCCTTCCTGAGCAAGCTCCTGGAGAAACTGGCCATCTCCCATCTCAATCTCCACACCGAATCTGTTGGTTGTCTTCATGACCATCAGTCTGGCTTCAGGGCTGCCAGAAGCATGGAAACTGCTCTCCTGAACATCCGTGAAGACCTTCTCTCCAACCTTGACTCCAACACCCTGTGTGTCCTTGCTTGATCTTTCTTCTGCCTTTGACACTGTCAACCACGCCATCCTGCTCAACCGTCTCCGTGATAACCTGGGTATTATTAGACAGGCTCTGGCATGGCTGACTTCTTTCCTCTCTGACCGACCCTCCCAGGTCCAAGTTGGGTCCTTCCTCTCCGATATCTTTTTCTCTACCTGTGGCGTCCCACAGGGTTCAAACCTCTCTCCTTGGCTGTTCAACCAATATCTGGCACTCCTTGCCCACTGCATCGCCGCTCTCTGCACCAATTTTCAGTGCTATGCGGATGATACCCAGCTCATCTTCAGGCTACCCTCGGCCTCCTCCTCTCCTTCCCTCATCTCTGACTGTCTGTCTGCTATCCAGGAGTGGTGTGCCACCGACAACCTCTTCCTTAATGCCAGTAAGACCGAGATTCTACTCATCGGCACCCCCTCTCCCTCCTTCCCTTCAGCTCTCTGGCCGGCCTCCCTTGGCCCCCTTCCTGCTCCCACCTGAAAGGCTAAAAACCTCGGGGTCATCTTCGACTCAACACTCTCCTTCTCTCCTCACATCTCCGACGTCTCTAAGAAGTCACACTACCAGCTGCACCTCCTCAGAGGTATTCTTCCTCTCCTCTCCTTCCCCCAGAAGCTCACCGTCTCCAGAGCTCTGGTTCTCTCTAAGCTGGACTATTGCAACAGCCTCTATCTTAATCTGCCTGCCTCTACTCTCCGCCCTCTGCACCTTATCCAAAACAGGACTGCAAGACTTGTCCTTGGCCTCAAGCCCAGGGATCGTATCTCTCCAGGACTGAAATCTCTGCACTGGCTCCCAGTGGCTGCAAGTGTCAGTCTAGAAAAATGGATACCTCTCATATTTGACGGCAAACATATTTTGGTGGCCGTGGGCCAACCGTTTCATGCACGATATGACAGACATATAGGTTTCCGAGTTTGCCAATGAACAACCATTTTGATGTAACAAGGATCGCCTTTTTGTTTTCTAACCATTGCTCATTGCTTTCTGTTCTTATTGCTTCGCAGCACATTTTCTGCTTACACTGCTCGACTGTAAAACATTGTTGTCTGCACGTGAAAGGACAAGGTCGCAGGGCCGCGAGGATAACAAGAGTTTGTTGAAACACAACGTAGGCAGCGCCAGGAAGGAATGCCCGGCTCCCTCCCGAATGTAGCCTTGAAGCAGAGCTGCAGGGCATTTAATCATTTCGCAGCTGCCAGCCAGTCTCATTATATGGTAGAATATGTTTGAATAAAGCAGCTAAAGGCTTGAATTATGCTCTTCTTACAGCCCCCTTTTACTGAGCCCTGTAGAGCGTGTCGGCTCCCAGGACACGAATAGTACCTCATAGATAGCAGGGTCTGGAATGTGACTCTACCCCCGTATGTAGCTCGTTTCCAAGATCAGAAGCACTGTGTTCTGTTCAACAACTGAAACATGCCTCCGAACTTGCAAATTGCATATTGTTACTAGAATAGATATTTGAAGGTGTCATAATTGTCGAAAGTGTCCATCATCACACCGAGTTCAAAGAAACCCAATAAAGGGGGGTGTTAAACATGTCATAGCTGATTGTATGATATGCATTTTGTAGATATGTAACTGATGTACGTAATTCACGCTCTTGCGTCCCTCGAGGTCTAGAGATACACGTCGTGGGGCGTGAGACCGAGTTGGCCAACTGAGACTATTTGCTTTGCAATAAACCCTTGCTTTGGGAATACAACCTCGTGTCTGGCGTATCTATCGTGTGTGGTGACTTGCCTTGTTTCCATAGACGTAAGGGACCCCTAGGGGCCCCTTTCAAGATGGCGCCCGAATAGGGACCCTCCCCCACTTGTTCCATCGCATACGTTGTAATTGAGTCAAGGCGGAGAATGGCGAGGACGGGACGATCGAGCCAGGATCAAGAGGTGTTCGGGGTGCCCTCTAGAAGTGATGAGAGATTCCTTTGCAGATCTGCACACATCTGATCCCTGATCGACGTGCCTGGCTAGAGAACAAGGAGGCGAGGGTCCCGAAACGAGGCGGAAGCCAAGAAACGCAGACACAAGGTCATTGGTTGTGTCAGTATACAGACGACTTGTGTCCGAAATGAGAAATTGATTTATCAGGTGAGTCATTCCCCGATTCAAAGTAATCCTGATATTGGTTGAGAGTTTGCAAAATCAAACGCCCTAGGTAAGGTTGATTAACCAGGGGGAAGGTTGAAACATGCCTGGGGTATTGTCCACCCTGGCAGAGTTTTTCCGCCGTGGTGTACAATCTTTGGAAGATGGCCAAATTGCACCACCTGGGGGAACGCCGGCATATGAGATGTATGTGAAGTATGGGGTGGGTGCAATAATATTCTGTGAGACTTGGCATAGGCAAACCAGAAAGCAACAAGACCATCAGTGGCCGATTAATGGTAGTTTTGAGATAGCGAGAATAGATAACTTGGAAAGGATGTTGATAAGAAAGAAAGCGCGTCCTGCAGCATTTGATATCGTTAAGGACTGGAGAAGGGAAGCAATGGTCCGATTTAGAAGTAGAGCGAAGCATGCGCGCAGGCATAAATCGAAAGGTGAAGTAGCAGAAGAAAAGGAAGAGGAGGAGTGGACTGAGAGTCTAAGGAGATCAGGTAGACGTGACCAGTTGAATATAGAAAAAATATATCCACAACGAGAATTACACATAGCAGATTAATTGATAGAAAACATATTGACCCATACAAAACAAGGCCAAAGATTAGAAGTGAGGCCAAACACATCAGTAACTAGTTCTCAAACCCCGCCCGTAGCCCAAACTCTCCCTCCTGTAGCTCATGCCCTCCCACAGCCACAGACCGCACACGTAACACTTCCTAATAGCCAACCAGGCCCACAGCAGACACTCCCTGTTCCCATTGTCCCATCCCCACCTCCCGCCTTAGATAAAGACTCGGTACCATCCGTCCCTCCTGGGGTTGAAATTGAAACCACGGGGCGAGAGGCGGGACTGAACAAAGTAGAAGCACAAGGGTAACTCGCAGTGCGATCAGCAAAGAAAGGAAGGTGGAATTGCAGCAACAGGCAGAGATTTATATAGACGGGAATGATGGGACGGCAACATTGGCTTCGATATATGACTTCCGAAGAAGCAACGAAAGACAGGTAGTGTTGGAATGCATGGGTGAATATTTGGTGGAGAGATAGAAACAGTTAATTGGGAAATTACCACCGCAGCGATTGTTAGATTTGAATGCATTAGCACGCTGTAGTGAGAGGGATGAAGAAATGAGAGAACATGTATATGGACTTTTTGAACTTAAAGATGAATTAGATAATGATTATGCTGAAATGTTTACTGCACCTGGGTACAGGGGTAAGGATATAGGGAGACATAGGAAGGAAGCTGTAGAACCTTATATACAATGACGACATTCAATGCCATCAGTGCAGAGGGGCGACAAGTTGAAAGTATGTATACGAGAAGCGTTTAGATGGATGTCGGATCTCAGTATCCCCACAATGAGATATTTGATGAATATTCCATGCCCATGAAAAGAAAAGCACTGCAGTCAATGGCTGAACATTTACTAGACAAAGATATAACAAACGATAAGGCCAGCCCACCCGAAATAATGGCAGTATATAAGACAGCACTAGAGCGAGGGACAGGAGAAACAGCCCTATCGCTTGATCTGGGAATATTGTTACACATGAGAGAAGGGGGAGGGACAGTAAGTGGGGCATTTCCTATGAGAGAGGTCCTACCTACCTTTGTGCCCAAAGTAGAGGTTCCTGCAGCGGGCAACGTAGCGGCGCAGGTAACACCAGCCCATTATACTGCCCAATATGTGCATGTCCCCTTTTCCAGACAGGAGGTGAACAACATAAAGCAGACGATTCCTGATATAAGAAAGAATCCTGCAGGCTTTTACAAGGAAGTAGAGTCCTGCTTGCAATCATCCGTGCTTACCATGGGTGACATAGACCTAATATTCCCAGTGATACTGCCAACAGACATATGGAAGCAAATAAGAAAGGTGGATGACATAACGACCTTTGGCGCCACATGGGCGGACTTGAAAATAGAAGACAGGAATAAAGCGGTTGGAGGAACACCGGGACCGAACCTGGTAGCATTACCAGCACGCATAGTACAGAAATTAAAAGAAATTGTCCCAGAGAAAAGAATTCGATGGGACAAATTGACTGCATGTGTACAAGGCAAGGATGAGTTATCTACAGATTATTTTAACAGGTTTGAAGAAGTATTTACAGACTTCAGTGGGCAGGATGTGGGGTCGGAAGCGGGAAAAAGGTTATTTGTTGACAAATATGTGAGGGGGTTAAAACTTCCAATCCAGAACCTAATAATGACATCAGAGAGTGCATGGCAAGCAAAAATGCTGGGCAAAGTATTACACATGGCCCAATATTATGAGAACAGAGTGACTGCGGAGAAAGAAAAAGAGGAGAAGGATAGGGTAAATCTGAAAACACGGGTGGTACTGCAGCAAGTAGTAGGACATAATAGAGGGAGAGGGAATGCACAAGGAAGGAGTAATTCAAATATGCATGGGGGAGCAGTGGGACCAAATCAGTGTGCGTATTGTAAGGAGGAAGGACACTGGCGAGCGCAATGTCCGCATCTGCAGAATAGAAATGGGTCTGGTCAGAGGAGACAGCATAGAGGGCACCAAGGAGCGAATGGACCAAATAGGAATAGTATGCAGCAGCACCACAATAATGGAGGTAATCAAAACCAAGCCCAAAACCAAAGAGCCCCTAACCAGAGTCAGGGACAGCAAAACCAACAGTATGGAAACCAGAGTGGGGGAAATAGAGGGAAGAGTGGGAATATTTTCGATACACAGCCAAACACGTATTACAGTAACAGTAATGATTACACATCGGACGATGTGTTATTTCCCCAATAGGACAGCCCAGGACAGGGGTTGGAACCAGTGTCTATTCCCGTGAATCAGAGAGGACCCTACGTAGAAATGAGAGTCGGGAATGAGGCGCAAAAGTGTTCAATAAAAAAGTGTTCAATAGACCATCACTTGGTTCTGGATATACCATTGTCAGGGCAAAAGACTGTTTCCGTAGGGTTCGCAGGTACACCAGTCATAAACCCAGTGTCCCAACCAATCCCAGTTACTATAGGAACATTCACTGAACATTGTCCTTTCCTTTTAACAGAAAATTGTGGGGAGAACTTGTTGGGATTAAATTTGTTGAAAACATTAGGTTCCGTTATACATTGCACGGCAGACGGGGTGTTCCTAACGATTTTGGCCACAAGATGCCCCTGTGTCAGAATTCATGTCTGAAACTTTACCAGGAGAACTAAGTAAAGTGCCAACCTGTATATGGGCAATGCATGACAACGATGTAGGATGCTTGAAAATAGAGCCAGTAAAGATCATTTTGAAAGAGGGTGTTACACTACCGCGAATTCCCCAATACAGAATTTTGGCTGAAGGTGAGAAAGGATTGAAGAGTATTGTTACAGATTTGGTGAAATTAGGGGTAATTGAAGAAATTACAGGCAGTACATGCAACAGCCCGATTCTTCCAGTTTATAAAAAAGGTGGCAATGAATTACCATACTGTTTCATAATTGATTTCCGCGCGCTAAACAAAGTAGTAGATCCACAATTTCCTTTAGTGCCAGATGTCACTACAATATTGACAATGATACCTGTTTCAGCAGAATACTTTAGTGTAGTTGATCTAAAAAATGCGTTCTTTAGCATTCCGGTGGACAAGGACAGCAGATATTTGTTCGCGTTCACATTAGGAGGACGATCATTTACATTCACGCGGATTCCGCAAGGTTACACGGAAAGTCCGAGTATTTACAGTAGAGGATTGAAAGAGCAGCTAGACATGCTAGACTTACCAGAGGGTTGCGTACTCTTGCAATACATAGACAATCTTTTATTAGCTGCTGACACAGAGGAGATTTGTAAAGAAAGCACTGTATTACTACTGTCACACCTAGCAGCACATGGCCATAAAGCTAGTTTGAAGAAATTCCAATATACTTTCGAAAGAAGGGAGAAGGCTAACGTCAGAACGTATAGAAAGTATTTCTTGTATGCCTATTCCAAAGACACAGAAAGGAGTCAGAGCCATAATAGGCAGGCTCCGGTTTTGGGCACACCAAATTATGAGAATGTTTTTAGACTGTTTGTGTGTGAAAGTGAAGGATTTGCATTGGCGGTTTTGACACAGGAACAAGGTGGAAGAAATAGGCCATGCAGCTATTTTTCTTCTGCGCTAGTCCCTGTAGCGCGCGCACTACCACAATGTTTGCGATCTGTCGCAGCGGCTGCTGCGTCAGTGAAACAAACGGAAGGGATGGTATTGGGGCATACTTTAATTCTGATGGTGCCACATGCCATAGACGTTCTATAAAATAGAACACAGATGCAACATCTCACCTCTGCTAGGTTGACACGATATGAGATTATCTTGTTCGCGCCCCATATCCAAATTATGAGGTGTAGCGCTTCGAATCCTGCAGAATTAATGCCACTACCCATAAAAGAAATTGGTGAGAATGAATCACCCCCTCCATGATTGCTTAATGGTTACTGAGGAAGAAACCAAGGGGAGAGTTGATTTAAGTGATACCCCACAGAAAGAGCCAGATGGAGAGTTATTTTGTGACGGATCTTGTTTTAAATTGCCTAATGGCACGGCAACTGCCGCGTACGCTATCACTACCCTAGAGAGCGTTGTAGAAAGCAAAAGAATCCCCTACAACTCGGCACAAGCCGCAGAGATGATAGCATTGACCAGAGCCTGCGAGATTTCTGAAAATTTGAATGTGAATATATATACTGATAGTCAGTATGCTTTTGGGGTGGTTCATAACTTTGGTCGACTCTGGGCTGAGAGAGGGTTTTTGACATCACATGGTGCCAGAATTCAACATGGCCCTTTGATTGTACGATTGCTGTCTGCACTCACGCTTCCAAAGCGCCTAGCAATAGTGAAATGCGAGGCACACAAAAAGGTAACGTGCAAAGTAGGAGAGGAAAACGCGTTTGCAGACAGAATTGGGAAACAAACTGCCACTGATTTAAATACCAAAATGATGACGGTTCAGACTGAGGAAGTACCCTGTATGATAGAAAATGGAGTTGCCACTGTCAAAGAAATGCAGGCCGAAACTACCGCCGATGAAATACAAGGGTGGGCAGAGGGCTCTGCTGAGTTAGATCTGGAGGGTTGTTGGGTGGACAAGGGAACTAGAAACTGGATGTTGCCAAATTTGTATGTGACCGCAATGGTCACAATGGCCCACAGCCCTACTCACATCTGTACGAAAAAGATAATACAGCACATATCCACAGTATGGCAGAATGTAAACATAAAGAAGAATGCAGAGAGGTTGGTGCAGAACTGTATCACGTGTTTACAACTCAATGTATGAAAGGGAACAGTGACTCCAATAGGCAGTTTTGGCCCGCCCTCTATGCCTTTTGAGGTAATCCATTTTGATTTCATAGAGATGGAGAGATGCCAAAATTTGAAATATGTCTTAGTGGTGATCTGTGCATTCAGCAAGTGGGTGGAGGCATATCCCTTAAAAGACTGCACAGCAATGAGCACGGCAAAAGTAATGCTTAAAGAATATTTTCCCGCTTTGGCTTGCCCCGTGTCCTGTGGTCAGAAAATGGCCCACATTTTGTGGGCGCAGTGGTGTTACAGATATGTGAGGGTCTTCAGATTGATAAGAGATTCCATAGTTCAAGGCATTTGAGTTCGGCCAGTCTTGTGGAGAGGCACAACGGGATTCTCAAGTCAAAAATAAGCAAGATATGTGCAGAAAGCAAGTTGAGTTGGGTGGATGCATTACCAATAGCGCTATTATGCATTGTAAGAGGATTCAATTCAGCACTACAGCTAAGTTAACGCCTAGTCTAGAATACTGAATGAAAACCCTTATTGATATATCTTTATGTCCAGTTCATGCGTTCTGGATGACTACCCCTATATAACACCCCTCTCTTGGATACCCCCTGACCCCACTGAGCCAAGAAGTAGTTCTGTTTTGCAAGTTTAAAAGGTTTATTTGATAATTTAAAATATATATATATCACACTTTATAATAAATTAATAATTGAATAGCACACTTAATCTGATATGATAAAGATCAACAACGGAGAATCTGGCACTAGCACACTTCTTATAATCACTAATGAGTTGACATGAAATGGATAAGGTAGCACACTGGTAAATAGGAACAAACGTATAATGTGGTAGAGGATGCTTTATGTAAGCTCAGGTGGATGCAATATTCAATGAATGCAGTACAGAAAATACTCAATATGATTTCAACCAAACAATGTAATCACTTTTCTCTGGCAATCCCCTCCCCCCCTTGATGCAAGGCAAGGAAATGGAAGGAAAACACACAGTTCTCAGAAATGCAATCAATGTAAATCAGTTCACCCCAGCAAGCTTACACTACAGAAAACAGATAGGAGTTTTGAAAACACAGGCAAAATGCTTTGATATGTGCTAGCAATGGATGAGAAATATGCTGGAAATGCTTTTAATTCCCTTTCAGAGGTTCAGGGTGAGTGGTATCTAGTTAATATTAGTCCAGGCTCACACTAGCAATGATGCAGGGATAGTTAGCAGGTTAAACGAATTTCTGGCAAATGGAAGGCAAGCAGCAGCAGTTTTTACATGTGAAGAAATTTGCAAATCGCGGTAAAATTCGCGGATGCGTGTTCCGCGATTGCGGTAAAACTATAAGGGGTAGGAAGGTAGTTCTTGGTGCGATTCAAAGCTAAGATTCTAAGCTTTCAAATGAAAGTTACTGCAAGTCTCTACAAACGGTCGCGGAGATATGAACGATTGAATAAAGGTCGTTTTTCAGATTTGAAATTTTAAAAGCTCAAAATGACAAGTGCAGCTTGCAACTAGAAAATGACAAGTGACAGCTTTACAATGACAGGTGACAGTTAGGAGACAGTTCTACTTAGATTAAAATAGGATTGAATTATATTATTTTAACTAGGAGATTGGTTCTGCACAGTTTTCTAGGTACTCACACTATATTCTTGAGTGAAATGGGCCTCGCCATGGATCTGGTCAGGTTTTAAACTCGCCTCTGGTCTCTGCACTTCACAGTGATCTGGGTCAGCTCTCTCTGGTTCTCTGGTCTGGGTCTCTAGTTCTGGATAGATTGAAGTCTCTAGTTTGGCTCTCTGGAGGTTTGATGGAGGTAAAGTATGGATTTTTCCGGCAGAGCTTCCAGCGGCAGATGGAATTGAAGGTCCCTATCTGTCCTGTCTGTCTGCTTTTATGTGTTTAGAATGTGGGTGTGTTCTAGCATCACTGACCCTACCTCTCTCTCAGCTTCTAATTGGTCAAACTTCCATTTATCATTTGATTGGGGAATGAACTGTGAGTCAGAGGGATGTCATTTTATGGCTTGCAGATAGGACACTCCTCTGTCAGATTGCACACATTCTATATTTGATAATAAAAGACATATTTCACAGTTACACAGTTGCTTGAAATTACATATACATGGTGTGGCTGAATTTAGCCATGTCTCTGTCCAAATCTGCTGTTTCTAAGAGCTTGCATTCAGAAATGGCACATAATTGACTTTTTAACTGATTTTTCACTTTCTGACATTGACCCAACTTTACATACATGTGTGCAGGGAGTATGGACATTAACTGATGAAGTTTCAGATTTTTAACATGCATACATTTAGAGTAATATCCACTTTTCCGCTAAAACCCCCCTGAACATACCACCGGTTCTAAAAACCTCTTAAAATGTGGGCAGAAAAATCCCAAGAATTATGGTGTCATTTATAAAATTTTCACATGTCCGTACTATGAGTTATTCATCTTTTTCTAAACAATATTCTGGCTACAAAGGGGTGTGGTTTCCCCTCAGCACAAGGTAGAAATACTGGTTTATCCAGTTCTGCCAAGCCAGCTTCTCTCACAGGCAGTGCTCCTCCCAGCTTCTGCCAAGAGGAAGCTACATTTTACGACCGCTGTAATAAAACCTTTGCCTGAGTCAGGAGAAGCTCATTGTTCAAGAGGAAGCCATTTATGATCCTCTCAATAAACCCTCTGCCTGGGTGAAGGGAGTTGCATTGTTCACTCTCCTGCAGAGCACAGGTAATTCAATTATCAGAAAGATGGCATATCCTTAGTGTGAGCAGCAAAAGGGCAGCTAGGCCTGGGAACACAGCTGTGACTCAAGTTTCACTCCTGATGGGGGTAGTTGCCAGGCAGAATTCAGTTCCTTAAGCCAGACTTTCAGCTAACTGTCATGTTTTTTTGTTGCTTTTTAAATTAACTTGCAATTTTACACATGCAGCTAGAATGCTGATTCTAAGTGCAAAACTATGACATTTCAACAGTTACAAAGGCATGTGACACCAAACATAGGTCACTCATTTAATCTAAACATTTTCGATTTTAGTGTCTTTAAATCCAGTGTAACTTAAACTGCTGCAATCCACAGCTCAGCCAGTCTTGTTATAAACCTTCAAGTCACTTCAGAATATAACTTTACATTGTATCCACCTCTCAGTAAGTCTTTCTTTGGCTTGCCTTGGGTTCACTTATTCAGTTTTACACAAAAAAGTAAAATCTGGTGTTGTTTTAAAACGCCGGCTTTTGGATAGTGGTGAGTACTGGTACTGCACCCATTTTTGGGATTTAAGAATGAATTCCCCACAATTCTAGGTTGCATTTGGCAATCAGCATTTCCATTCCCAATGGTTTCAGACTACTGTGCGGGTAGTCCAATGGTGGTTTTAAAGCGCTTTGAAGCTAACCGGCGCTACTGTTTTTCCTTTGGCAACCCATTTCCCTCATGGCAACCCAGCCTTTCATTCTCGCACTGGTGGGTGACAAGTGAGGCAACCATTTTGGTGTGCGCACAAACTGCGCAGCTTTCCTGGATTTCGGCGCACATGTGGGTTTTCTGCCATCTTGAATTTTCTAAGCCCACAGCACCAAATGTTGTGGCATGATAGCTTAAACGTGGGTCAGGACACCCAACAAGCCCCCCCACGCGACTGCACTTTGAATTTGAGTCGATGGGGAGTCGCGTGCCCAAGGGTTTTGACCCACGCACCGGTCTGTCCGCATAATCTTCTTCCTCTTCTGTAGATGGCATAGTTCAGCATCTTCTTCTCCATCCGGTACTGATCGATCAGTTCTCCTCGCCGGTCCTGATGGGAATATTGGGCGGTCCACTGGGCCCATTGGATCTTCGTTCCCGGTCTCCGTATCATCCTCCTTGGCCCGTCTTCAGGTTTTCTTTCTCCTAGGACGACAAAGGAAGAGCGGCAATACCTACTCATAGACTTTTTCCACCACTGTTGAGATAGTGGGGCAGCATATGCATTTCATCATCACGAAACATTACATTCTTATTTTGAAAAAATAAAAACAGTATAACTAAGAGACAGTTTCATGCAAATCACAATATTTTAGAGACTAGATGTGGTATGTTTTATGGTTGGAACTGAATTAGTCTGAGACAGTACCCGCTAGGATTCCAGAGGATTCCTCCAGTTGTTGCAGAGTGTGCCTGGGATGGCAACATTTCAACTGGTTTATGTGGACCCACTTGTCTTCCCCCTCTGCCGAACCGCCTTTGGGGATGTGGATTTTGTAGGCCACAGGTGAGATCTTGTCGATGATCTCAAAGGGTCCTTTCCATGTAGGCAAAAATTTGCGCTGCTTGGCCTGGTTCCTTTGGAAGTTGTATAGATAGACCCGGTCTCCCACCTGATATTCCTTCCTGGACGTTTTCAGGTCATAGTGGGTCTTCATGCTATCAGCCGATCTTTCTAGATTCCGCTGAGCGTAAGCAAAAGCATGTTGGAGGTGTTTCCTTAAATTCTCTACATACTCATGAGTAGTGGAGGCATTTATCAGTGTCTGCTCTTGGGTCCTGTAGAGCAAATGCTGCGGAAGCACCATCTTGCACCCAGTCATCAACTCAAATGGTGACATTTTGGTTGCAGATGAAGGGGTAGATCTGATGGCCATTAGGACCAGAGGTAATCGGATATCCCAACTTGGCCCAGAATCTGCCACAAACTTCTTTAACATGCTCACAATGGTTCGGTTATATCTCTCTACTGCCCCAGAAGAAGCTGGTCTATAAGCAATATGCAGCTTTCTCTTGACCCCCAGTATCTCCCACATCTTTGTCATCACTTCACTGGTGAAGTGGCTACCTCTGTCTGACTCAATCCTTTGAGGTAGACCAAAACGGGAAAAGATGTGGTTAATCATCAAGGCAGCTGCAGTTTCTGCCTTGCAATTTGGGGCTGGGAGACATTCCACCCACTTGGTAAACAAGCATGTCACAGTCAACATGTACTTATTCCCCCTAGCCGAGCGAATCACAGGGCCTACAAAGTCGATTTGTAAATCTGACCATGGCAGTGTCATTCCCCTCTTTTGTAAAGGCGCCCGGTGCGTAAGGGATGATGGCTGAAATTGTGCACACACAAGACACCCCTTCAAGTATTGGTCGAGGTCCTGCCCCATGTGTGGCCAGTATGCAACCTCTCTTAAGATTTCCAATGTTGTGTGAAACCCCCTATGACCGGCGGTGGCCGCATCATGGGCGTGACTTAACATCAGGCTTCGGAATGAGGTAGGAACCACCCACTGATCGTGGCCAGCTTTGGATTTCCTTACCAGCAAACCGTCTTGGATTCGGAACATTTTTGGACATTTCATCAACACTCTTAGGTCCTCTTTCCCAATGTAATCGGTATCCGTCAGGGGAAAGTTCTCGGGGTCCTCAAGGTGCCGGTAAAATTTACCAATTATTGGATCCCCCTTCTGAGCAGTAATCAAATCAGCATCAGGGGTCTCTTTACTCCATTGTACAATTGAAAGGTCGTTGTGAGCATTTGTCTGGGACCTAGTGATAGCGGTGACCTGGATTTCCCCCAACAGGGACACAATCTCAATTAGATCCCCTTGGATGGCCCCGGTTTTGGCCAGCTGATCAGCTAAGTCATTTCCAGTTTTGTCTGGTCCCTCTACTTTGGAATGACCCTTGATCTTTTTCCAGTAGATGGTCATCCCATTCGATGTGACCAGATCATCAATGTTTTGGATCAACTTCCCATGTTTCAAGGGTTTGTTGTTAGCACATAACATGCCTCTGGTTTTCCAATTAACCAGGTGCTCCACGAACCCGTTCCGTACATAATCCGAATCTGTGATTATGACCAGTTCGCGGAGTTGATGCTGGACAGCAGTGAGGATGGCCTGATGCACAGCCATCAATTCTGCCACCTGACTACTTCGGGGACCAATTTTGTATCCAGCGGAGGGTTCTGGGGACTCATTCACCCATGCATTCCCTACGCCAGCCACCAGTTCTTTCTCCCCGTTGTTGTCAACATGGTAAGAGCATCCATCCACATAGACAGTGGGCATTCCCTCACACTTGTCCTCTTCACAGACTTTGTGTGGGGAATTAAGGTATGCCTCCGTGTTGTCCTTTATTTTTAGACTTTCGTCCCCGAGACAGTTTTCTCTGGCACAATCAGGCAAGTCAGCCAGACCTTGCGCGAGGGGACTCTTCTTGTTTTGGCCATATCGGACCTCCACAGGAAATCCTTGCATTGACAGAATCCAGGAAGTAATTCGGGAATTACTCACATTTCCGGCCCGAATTCTGTCACTTTGGAGATATTGCAGAGGCTGGTGTGGAGTCTCCACTATGATGTGTTCCCCCTGGATAAACGGGCGGTAATTCTTCAATGCCCACACCGTTGCCAGGAGTGCCTTCTCACAATCGTTGAATTTTTCCTCCACAGAGGATAAAGTTTTGCTCGCATAGGAGATTACTTTATTGACCTTGTCATGCTTTTGGTATAATACTGCCGTCAAGCACGTATCAGAGAACCCCGTCTCCAGGAAGAACTCCTTGTTTCTGACAGGGTAAGCTAGGCAAGGCGCTTGTGAGAGGCTTCTTTTGAGTTGTTTTACCGCCTCGGCTTGTTCTGGACCCCATTCCCACTTGACCCCCCCCTTCAGGAGATGAATCAGGGGTCTGGTGATCTCTGCGTAGCCCTCAATGAACTTTCTGCTGTAATTAGTCAGTCCAAGGAGGCTCCTTAGTTCCCGCAGAGTTGTGGGGTCTTTCAGTTTCTGAAGTGCTTCCACTTTCTTTTCCTGGGGACAGAGACCCTCAGGAGTAATCTCATGCCCCAAGAAATTAACACGGGTTCTACACCACTGTGCTTTCTGAAAGGAAAGTTTTGCTCCGGCAGCCCTCAACTGTGTCAGAACATAACGGATCTCCGCTATGTGTTCCTCCACAGATGAACTTTTGATGAGGACATCATCTACATAAGCCAGGTTACCCCTCGCACCCAGGTCGGGCATGGCCTTATGTAGGAAAATGTTGAATTCATTGCCGGAGTTGAGGTATCCGAAGGGAGTCCGGGTCCATGTATACTGCTGGCCCCCAAAGGTAAAAGCCAGCTTGTATTGGTCCTCCCTGCTGACAGGCACAGTCCAGTATCCATTGGTCAGGTCTATTGCAGTGAATACCTGTGACCCCTGGATCTGGGCCAGCCCTTGGTCAATGTAGGGCAGAGGCCATCGGGAAGTATGGACCCGTTTGTTGAGCTCCCTGAGGTCGGCGCAGAGTCTCCACTGGCCGTTTGGCTTCAATATTCCCAGCACCGGATTATTGAAGGTGCTGTGGACTGGACGGATTATTCCCCGGGACTCAAGGTTCTTAATTATTTCAGTAAGGGACTCCATTGATGCGAGAGGCAAGCGATATTGCTTCACAAACACAGGAGTCATGCCAGGGTCCGTGGGGATTGTTGTTGTGTGGATGTCAGTGCGACCACAGTCATATGAGTCTACCGCAAAGAGATCTTGGAAATCCAAGAAAACTTGTTTCAACTTTTGCTTTTGTTCCAGAGTCACACAGGCATCAGCTAGGTTGACTCTCTCTTCCACCATCTGCCTGAAGCCTGGAAAGACTTCTGGTTTGGCTATTTCCGCGGCCTCCTCCAGCTGGGTGGAGAAGTCCCTGGTCAGAGTGCTGATTTGGACCGGAGGCTTCAGGTGGGAAAGGCAGCCCTCATGTACCTGGAAAATCACCTCATCCCTCCTGAAGTCACACGTCACATCTTCCTTACCATAGGGGCAGGAAGTGTACACCAGGAAGTTCCCCCCATGCCGGGTGAAAATCCTGTCTGGTGTTGTATTGTCCTCACTGTCACTGTCAACACAGTCCTTGGGGATTGGTCCTAACAGTTCATTTACAAGATCAATGGAGAAATGTCGGTCATCAACCGCCATTCCAATAATGGTGCCTGCGGCTAGAGTAATACTCTTTAAGTCGTTGTTCTCCACCTCTATTAGAATGGTGTCATGTTCTATGTTGACTAATGGAGTTGGGTTTACCCCCAACCCTTGCTGTTGGAAAGAAGCATTTAGATGTATGTAAGCATCAGGGTTTTTCAACTCTTGTCCCCTTTTAACTTTCACTTCCAGGGAGAATTGTCGGGTCCTTTCTGGGATGGTGACTTCCTCTTTAACCTGAATTTCAACTGCATAAGGTAGCAATTGAGCTGACCTAAATGCTTTTTCTGGATCATCAAAGCCCATGGGATTATCCGCTAATCGGGACCAAGCTTTGAAGTTTATTAGGTCCAAACTAATGGCAAAGCGATTGAGAATGGCACTGCCTAAGTAAAAGGCGGCAGTGACGTCTCGCACGACCCAACAATTATGGACTATGCTCTTGTTGCCAATGGAGATTTTGAGCATACACCTGCTTGGCAGGAGGGTGTTTTGAATTGGGTGCTTCCAGGTCCATTTCCCATTTGTCTATCAGTTTGAAGGTGGGAATGGCTGGATCTTTTGGAAGTTGGCGAAACATGGCTTCGCTGATGAAGCTCTTACCGTTGTTCACACACACTCGAGCGAGAACAGAGTCCTTCCCATCATTTAACTGAACAGGGATGAACAACTGCTCTCCAATTTGCTGAATATCAGCCAGGCTTTGAGCTGATTTCACATCTTTCTGGACTATAGGAGTGGGAGTTTCAGATTGTGGATTGGTATAGAATTTCAAAGTGTTTCCTTCCAGCGTGGAATACCACTTTAGACTGGAAGGAAGGTTGATTTTCAGAAATAGAGAGGACCCCCCATCATCAGTCTGTTGTCCTACTGCTATTACTGTCACGTCTGGAATCTGGTTGTTCTGGAAGTGAAATTCTACTTGGTCAGATTTTTGTTCAACCATGTGGCAGGTGCCGTTTAAACTAACATGGTTGACACTCTGTTTTAATTTTATTGGTCGGCTAGTCTGGGTCCAGAGGACCTTGTTTATGCAATCTATTAGGGGTGACAACCTTCTCAGGAGGTCATTCCCTAGTAAACAAGGGGTGCCCTCTGGGGTCACAACTATGACCGGGTGTTTCAACTTATGTCGCCCAATTTTAATGTCCAAATCTGCCGTCCCCTCGACGGGAATTTCCTTCCCGTCAAAGTTCTGTAGTTGTCCAGGAAGAGAGGTGAGAGGAATTTGGTAATTCTCTCCCCTTCCTGCATTCAGTTCATCAAAGGCCCTTCTGGACAGAAGGGTAGCTTGAGATCCAGTGTCCACCAGTGCCGAGATTGTACCCTGCCCCTGTACTTGTACCGGGGCATAATATCTTCCCTCCTTCTCCTCAAGGGGGCACAGGTAATGTACATTTTTGGACAACTGGTGGGCTAACTTTCTGGTTTTGGACATTGCTAGCGAAGAGATTTGGGCAGAATTCTGTGGAGAGCCTTGGGAATCTGAAAGAAAAAGTTGGCAACTGGAGATCAGAGCCATTGTGGGTTCCCCTGGCTCCGGTTCTGGGCCGCCCCCCCCTTTTTGGAGGCAGTCACCAGGATGGGTTTGAACCAGGGGATTTTCTTACTGTTGGTTCTGGGATGAGATAGTGGGCGGCGGTAGCTCAGTCTCCACATCTCCCCAGTCTGGATTTGCATCCCTAGGGACCCATTTTTCTTTGGGAGGAGTTCCCCCCTCTCTGAAGGAGAAGATCCTTTTCCCAGGATCCTCTGAGGATCCCTCTCCCTCAAATTGGAATATCTGTACCTCCTCCTCAAACTGAGTCTGTTTGGGTCTTTTGTTTCTCCTACCACCCCTCTGCTCCTTAGGAGGCAGACTTTCAGGGGCAAGAGATTTTGTTTCCGGTTCCTGGGTTTCCAGGGGCTGTTTACAAGTGAGGAAGGAAGCTTCCTCCAAGGCTTTACACCCCCCTTCCCTTTGTGCCTCCTCCCTGGGAACCGGTGAGTTATCGGGGTGCTGCCCCCGTCATTGTTCTGGGGCACCAGGTCCAGAGTTGGGTGCGTTCTGCGCCGGCATGCCGGTCTGAGGGTTCTGCTGAGCCCTCAGTATGTGACCCAGATCCCGCGCCATGTTTTGAACCTGGCGCTCTAACTGGGAAACCCGCTCAGGCTGATACGGGGCCCTGTTTTCTCCCCTGGGCTGATCCCGGGAAGGGTAGCTATCCCTCCTCTGGTAATACCCCGGGTTGGGAAGATTTGGATACCCCTCCACCCTTGGCCTCCCCTCTCCCGGATTCAGTGGTCTGGCCTCAGGGAATTGGGGAAAGAAGGATGGATGGTTTTGGGGCTGAAAGTCGGGTGGATATCTGGGGAAAAAGTTCTGCCCAGGGTTTGGTAAATTTCTGCCCTCCTGTGGGAAGTTTGGAGGGAAGTTCCCTGGGTTAGGTGCTTGGCTGGATCCCCCCCCTCGGGCTGGAGGAGTCCACACATACCCCAGGATGGGTCGATTTCCCTTGTAACGGGGACTTACATAATCAGGAGAGTGAGGGACCCCATTTGTGGGGCTGCCTCCTTGGCTCCCTGTCTGTGACTGACCCGAGGACCTCCTGGGCCTAGCATTATTAGGTGCAGGTAGGTTTTTAGGCCCCCCATCTCCAAATCCAAAACGGGGGTGACCTTTACCTCTGCCACCTTGGCAGCAGCAGGGGTGCTGTTGGCTTTGGGGTTTTTCTGGGCATTACTTTTGCTATCTATCGGTTTCTGCACCTCATAGATCCGGGTAGCCTGTTCAATGACCCAGTCTAAAGATCTTTTCTCGTGAAAATCCCTCACGAGCTGGGTCATGATATATTTGGGCAAGGCATGGAAAAACGTATTTATAAATTCTCTGCTATCCGTGCGCACCCTTCTTGTGGTCTGTGCAAAAGCACGCTTTAACTCCTGCACAAATTCTTGTGGGGCCTGATCCTCCCCACATTGCAAATTGTAGGCTGCCTTGCGAGCCTCTTGAGGATTTCTGTGAACAGAAAAATGTTTCAAGATGGCCGCCTTATAGGTGGACCATCTTAAATGATTTTGGTCCTCCAGCCCCGCAAAGAAACTGGAGTATTCCGGGGAGAAGGTCCACTTTACATATTGAATACAGCTTTGGCTGTCCTTCAAATGGAAAGTCTCCATCATTTGTTCAAACAACTCTAAGTGCTCCCAAACAGAATACTTAGCGTTCTTATGGTAAGGCGTGATGACGCTCCTGATCGCCTTAATCTGCTTTAAGGGGTCCTTAAGCAAGGCCCTTTTTGCCTTATTGGCCTTTTTGGTTCGGGTAACCCTTGTCCATTCGTCCTCGGACTCAGAGGCACTGCTCCCAGAGGTTCCCGTCTGTTCTTCCAGGTTTTCCCGGATTCTGCGAGCCTGGGAATGGCTGGCAGAATGTGGGGACCTGGTCTCCTGTGTCCTGCGCAGTTCAGAGGAGTCTTCAGATTCCTCCTTGCTGCCAGGATTTGATGGGTACCCTCCCCACTGACCTAACTGGGCAGAGGTTTTCAGGATGCCCTTAAGGGGCCTACTCTCCTGGGGTTCCCCACTGAACTGTACTGTACTTGGGTGCCCATACCCGGATGCCCACCCCTCCATTCCTGGGTGGTACTGGCCTATGAGCCCCATACTCTTAGCTGGATAGTAATCTGCCATCCCTGTGGCCCTGTGCTCATGTGCGCCAGGGAACATGGGGGTGGCAGAGTCCAGGGACTGAGAGGTATGAGGGCCTCTGGTACTAGGGCTCCTGAGGTTATGCTCCGGAGTTTCCCTTTCCCAGCGAACCTCATCTCTATCCGCCCCTGCTCCCTGTTGCAATGCAAGAGCCTGCATTTGTGCCTTCAGTTCCTCAGTTAAGGCCTTACTGGACTCTATCAGTCTCTCCTGCTTCGCTACCTGTTGTTGGAGCCTATCATTGTGTTCACAGAGGGCCTCGTTTTCCCTCTGTGCTTCCTGGTTGGTCCTGGAGAACTGGGCCAGTCTTTGCTGCAGGAGGGTTACCTCCTGAGCTGTGTCCCTATTGGCCTGCTCCTTTCTTGCTAGAGCATCCTCCACCCTCCTGGTGTGCTCCAACAAGTTCTGGTGTTCTTTTTGGAGATCACCCAGTCCCTGGTGGGCCAGGTGATTTTCTTCCATTTTTCTTTTTAAATGGCAGACTTCCTGGACTAAGGCGTCTCTTTCCTGACTAAGAGCCTGCATTTGTGCCGCCAGGTCGTCCCTCTGCCTTTGAAGGGCACCAGCTTTCTGCCGTTCTTCATCAAACTCTGCCTGGGTATCCAGGTCTTTCAAAATCAGCTTGTTGCTCTCTACCTTCACTCTATCTAGATGACTTTGCAGGGTGGCTACCTGCTCCGTGCATGCCCTGTTAAAGTCTAATTGTTGCTCCAGCTTTTTCTGGCTCTGCAGTAAGGAGTCCAAACTGTCTTGGTGCTCCTTCTGCAGGGCCAGAAATCTGGTATCCTGGTCAGCCTTTTCCTGTTGCAGTATATCCATATCCTCCTTTATTTTAGTGATGTACCGTCTGCTGTCATTTTCTGACTCCTGGCTCCTCTGCAGCCTCTGCTCAGAAGAGACCAGGACAGATTGGACCTTCTCTAACACCATCTGTTGCCTATTTGCCAGATTTTGGCTTTCAGCACATCTATCCTGCATGTCTCCCATATATAGGTACAGGTATGCTGCTATCCTGGCAATCTTATTGTGTTCCTCTTTGGCTTTAGGAGCCATATATAGTTCGCTCAGGGCCACATGTAATGGACCCTGATCTCTATATATATCTGACCCTGTTTCAGTGACCTGTTGTGTGATTGCCTGCAACCACGCATCCTGGCCCTGTTCGGTCCATTCACCTCTCACAAATAGCTTATGCAAGAGGTGCTCTCTGGCCATTTTCATGTCTACTAAGGTCGTCATTCTAGAGATTGGTCTCTGTCCTGACTTACAGAAGTTTGTATTTTATTTTTGCAGAACAGAACTTTTCTTGGAGTGTCCCTTTTGAGGAATGCTTCACAGCGTAATGCAGCGTGGTGATCCGACCGGATGTATGTATCCCGTCAGTTAGCACACTGTATTAAGCTGCACAAGTGGTAAATCTAACCCAACGTCTCGGCTCGAGCCCCCACTTTGTAAGAGGATTCAATTCAGCACTACAGCTAAGTTAACGCCTAGTCTAGAATACTGAATGAAAACCCTTATTGATATATCTTTATGTCCAGTTCATGCGTTCTGGATGACTACCCCTATATAACACCCCTCTCTTGGAATCCCCCTGACCCCACTGAGCCAAGAAGTAGTTCTGTTTTGCAAGTTTAAAAGGTTTATTTGATAATTTAAAATATATATATATATCACACTTTATAATAAATTAATAATTGAATAGCACACTTAATCTGATATGATAAAGATCAACAACGGAGAATCTGGCACTAGCACACTTCTTATAATCACTAATGAGTTGACATGAAATGGATAAGGTAGCACACTGGTAAATAGGAACAAACGTATAATGTGGTAGAGGATGCTTTATGTAAGCTCAGGTGGATGCAATATTCAATGAATGCAGTACAGAAAATACTCAATATGATTTCAACCAAACAATGTAATCACTTTTCTCTGGCAATCCCCTCCCCCCCTTGATGCAAGGCAAGGAAATGGAAGGAAAACACACAGTTCTCAGAAATGCAATCAATGTAAATCAGTTCACCCCAGCAAGCTTACACTACAGAAAACAGATAGGAGTTTTGAAAACACAGGCAAAATGCTTTGATATGTGCTAGCAATGGATGAGAAATATGCTGGAAATGCTTTTAATTCCCTTTCAGAGGTTCAGGGTGAGTGGTATCTAGTTAATATTAGTCCAGGCTCACACTAGCAATGATGCAGGGATAGTTAGCAGGTTAAACGAATTTCTGGCAAATGGAAGGCAAGCAGCAGCAGTTTTTACATGTGAAGAAATTTGCAAATCGCGGTAAAATTCGCGGATGCGTGTTCCGCGATTGCGGTAAAACTATAAGGGGTAGGAAGGTAGTTCTTGGTGCGATTCAAAGCTAAGATTCTAAGCTTTCAAATGAAAGTTACTGCAAGTCTCTAGCACAAACGGTCGCGGAGATATGAACGATTGAATAAAGGTCGTTTTTCAGATTTGAAATTTTAAAAGCTCAAAATGACAAGTGCAGCTTGCAACTAGAAAATGACAAGTGACAGCTTTACAATGACAGGTGACAGTTAGGAGACAGTTCTACTTAGATTAAAATAGGATTGAATTATATTATTTTAACTAGGAGATTGGTTCTGCACAGTTTTCTAGGTACTCACACTATATTCTTGAGTGAAATGGGCCTCGCCATGGATCTGGTCAGGTTTTAAACTCACCTCTGGTCTCTGCACTTCACAGTGATCTGGGTCAGCTCTCTCTGGTTCTCTGGTCTGGGTCTCTAGTTCTGGATAGATTGAAGTCTCTAGTTTGGCTCTCTGGAGGTTTGATGGAGGTAAAGTATGGATTTTTCCAGCAGAGCTTCCAGCGGCAGATGGAATTGAAGGTCCCTATCTGTCCTGTCTGTCTGCTTTTATGTGTTTAGAATGTGGGTGTGTTCTAGCATCACTGACCCTACCTCTCTCTCAGCTTCTAATTGGTCAAACTTCCATTTATCATTTGATTGGGGAATGAACTGTGAGTCAGAGGGATGTCATTTTATGGCTTGCAGATAGGACACTCTATCAGATTGCACACATTCTATATTTGATAATAAAAGACATATTTCACAGTTACACAGTTGCTTGAAATTACATATACATGGTGTGGCTGAATTTAGCCATGTCTCTGTCCAAATCTGCTGTTTCTAAGAGCTTGCATTCAGAAATGGCACATAATTGACTTTTTAACTGATTTTTCACTTTCTGACATTGACCCAACTTTACATACATGTGTGCAGGGAGTATGGACATTAACTGATGAAGTTTCAGATTTTTAACATGCATACATTTAGAGTAATATCCACTTTTCCGCTAAAACCCCCCTGAACATACCACCGGTTCTAAAAACCTCTTAAAATGTGGGCAGAAAAATCCCAAGAATTATGGTGTCATTTATAAAATTTTCACATGTCCGTACTATGAGTTATTCATCTTTTTCTAAACAATATTCTGGCTACAAAGGGGTGTGGTTTCCCCTCAGCACAAGGTAGAAATACTGGTTTATCCAGTTCTGCCAAGCCAGCTTCTCTCACAGGCAGTGCTCCTCCCAGCTTCTGCCAAGAGGAAGCTACATTTTACGACCGCTGTAATAAAACCTTTGCCTGAGTCAGGAGAAGCTCATTGTTCAAGAGGAAGCCATTTATGATCCTCTCAATAAACCCTCTGCCTGGGTGAAGGGAGTTGCATTGTTCACTCTCCTGCAGAGCACAGGTAATTCAATTATCAGAAAGATGGCATATCCTTAGTGTGAGCAGCAAAAGGGCAGCTAGGCCTGGGAACACAGCTGTGACTCAAGTTTCACTCCTGATGGGGGTAGTTGCCAGGCAGAATTCAGTTCCTTAAGCCAGACTTTCAGCTAACTGTCATGTTTTTTTGTTGCTTTTTAAATTAACTTGCAATTTTACACATGCAGCTAGAATGCTGATTCTAAGTGCAAAACTATGACATTTCAACAGTTACAAAGGCATGTGACACCAAACATAGGTCACTCATTTAATCTAAACATTTTCGATTTTAGTGTCTTTAAATCCAGTGTAACTTAAACTGCTGCAATCCACAGCTCAGCCAGTCTTGTTATAAACCTTCAAGTCACTTCAGAATATAACTTTACATTGTATCCACCTCTCAGTAAGTCTTTCTTTGGCTTGCCTTGGGTTCACTTATTCAGTTTTACACAAAAAAGTAAAATCTGGTGTTGTTTTAAAACGCCGGCTTTTGGATAGTGGTGAGTACTGGTACTGCACCCATTTTTGGGATTTAAGAATGAATTCCCCACAATTCTAGGTTGCATTTGGCAATCAGCATTTCCATTCCCAATGGTTTCAGACTACTGTGCGGGTAGTCCAATGGTGGTTTTAAAGCGCTTTGAAGCTAACCGGCGCTACTGTTTTTCCTTTGGCAACCCATTTCCCTCATGGCAACCCGGCCTTTCATTCTCGCACTGGTGGGTGACAAGTGAGGCAACCATTTTGGTGTGCGCACAAACTGCGCAGCTTTCCTGGATTTCGGCGCACATGTGGGTTTTCTGCCATCTTGAATTTTCTAAGCCCACAGCACCAAATGTTGTGGCATGATAGCTTAAACGTGGGTCAGGACACCCAACAGCATGCGTACGTCTGTACAGGCTAAAACTGGGCTCTCCCCGTACGAGATCGTAATGGGGAGGCAGGCAAATGTTTGGTGCGCACCTCAGCCAAAATGACTTAGAGAGGTAAAACATCCTGTGCTTAGTACTTATTGTGGCCTTTTAATGCAGAAATTGCGTTTGATTCATCAGCAGGTGCAGGAGGCTTTACCAGTGAGATACACCGGTCCGGGGCACGCGCTGGAGCCAAGAGACTGGGTGCTGCTTAAAAATTTTGAAAGAAATTCATCGTTAGCACCCCGGTGGCGTGGCCCCTATCAAGTACTCTTGGCAACGCAGACGGCGATACGGGTGGATGGACGTAAGTCGTGGATCCATGCCACCCATGCCAAAAAGATTCCAACTTCACTGAAAGACTTGCCTGACCCAGACGACCGGGAAGAGACAGCGGTCCTAGAAACGAAAGACACTGTTGCCAGTAAGCTGCCACCAAATCTGCCCAAGCGAGAAGTGAAACTCGAAACAAAGCCTGAGACAATTGCCAAAAAGGGGGAAGGGCAAAGTGTGCCCCAACGTTGTCCAGCAGAATCTACATCACTGTTGGCCGACACGAAATCTGCCTTGCAAATACCAGCAGAAACTAAACATGTACTCCTTTGGCACCCACCAGCACTTGCCAGCCCGCCAAAGACCGAATCTGCATCACTGGCGCAGCGCACACAGCACCTAAAGTAGCGCCACAGGCTGACTTTGAGCCTGAATCTGGAAGCGCACCGGCACTGTTCACGGTTCACACAATACCAGGAGTGAGGCGATACAATTTCGCGGCCTCGAAAGACAAAGTGATCCACAGTTCTTTGGTGTTTATGTCAACCTCTGGTTCTGCTCATGGATGGAGAAGGAACTAGAGGTGTAGAGGAGAGAAGCGTGAGAATTGTGCAAGTCGTACAATTCAAGACTTGCGGCTCCTCGGTGCGATCATAAAAAGTACATGTGTCTGGAACCAGAGCGGACAAGCTGGGCGCACATGGTACTAAGGCAATAGATAACTGATCAAAAGTCCTCTGAGCAGTATGAGAAAGGACAAGTGATCTTGCCTAGAAACAAATAAGCAAATCCAGGCTATAAAGGACTGGCAGAACTGAACTGTGACAATTCCGTTGAACTTATTGACATCAGAGCAAGTGAACGAAAAGAGATATCCACGATGAACTCTAAATAAGGAAGAAGAAGGACGATGAGAAACATGTCAGGACCGGTTTCAGCCTCCTCCTGCACCGCTGCTGAGAATGAGTTAATTGTAAAGACTGTAAGCTTAAGGAAAACGCATGGTAAAAAGAATTGTATGCTGGCACTGACAATAATTATGTGCTTTATGAATGTGGTAGATCCAATAACGACAGCCCTAGTATTATGGTATGTGGAATCAATACACCCATTGGGAATATTTTTACCAATAGTTAATATATCAACTACTAAAAGCCCGGTTCAGGTGATTACTTATACCCTGTCCCCAATGGAAGAAGGACACAGGGAAGGGTTTGGGAACAACACGTTGTTATTAATTATGAATATGACACATGCAATTCTAAAGAAAACAAATTGCTTGGTATGTGCCCATTTATCACAGCATGCTGGGAAAGGAATAGGTTGGTATGTACAGCCATTACCATTACGTTAAGCATGTAGTGCATCTTTAAGTGCAATGTTCTATGGGAAATGGAATAAGAGTAGTACGGGTCAATTAGACAGAACAAACATGAATGAGTTTGAGGAAATAATTATGAGGCCTGTGGGTTGTTCCATATTCCATAAAGCATAAGTGATGACCCCAGAGCCTACGAGGAAAAGTATGCGAAAGATAACACAACAAAATAGACAAGATAGATTTTCCCCGCCAGTTAAAACATCTGTGATGACGTTTCGTGTAAGAACAGACGGGAACAAAGATGCAGTTCCCCCTTCGTACACGGTGAATTATAACCCAAGAACTGTCCCTTTTTGTCTGAAAAAGAAAGGCTCCTTTTCAGTCGGAACATTTACTGGATGCATGAATACAGTGGTATTAAAATGGGAAATAGAACCAGTATATGTGGGAGATCCAGTCCATTTTATATGTGGAGAGAAAGCATATCCTTGGTTGCCCACAAACTGGGGAGGTACATGTTACCTAGGTCTACTGTTCCCAGGAGTGTTCCTCTTAGAAACAGCAGACATGGCCAGACTATCCAGATCTAGAGCCAAAAGGAGTAGCGAAGGTTTTTTGATAGCGACTGATGTAGCAAAATCATTCATTCCATTCTTGTCCCAGATAGTGAACTCCTATAATATAAGGCAGCTGTCCAGAATACTAAAAACTACCATAAAAACAACGACAGATATACTATTTAACATGACGTTGGAAGAAAAAGGAATCAGGTTAATGATGCTGCAAAATAGAATGGCTCTCGATGTGATCCTGGTTGATCGTGGGGGAATTTGCAAAATAGTGGAATCAGCGTGTTGTGTATTTGTAGATGACTATTCCCCTACAATCTTTGAAGCGATAAAGAAAATGCATGTCCTAAGTTCCGAACTCCCTACTGGAGAAGGAGACTGGGAAATAGAGTCCTGGTTTTGGGGAATACTGTGTTCTTGGGGATGGAAGTTGATTTCCATATTAGTAGTGGTGTTTGGAATATTCATAACGTGCTGTTGTTGCATACACTGCCAACCGATAGTTTGCACTGAGGTAACGGAGGGATGTTCTAAGGGATGTATGTATATGATGACAAGAAGAAAACAAACTCATGGTCGGGCTGACCAAGACACAAATGAGATGAAAACAGTAAAAGAATTGATGTCTATAGATATTAATGAAGACGATGATGCTTATAATACCATGCAAAATTCAGACATTCAGACTTATCGTCATTAGAGGAGGATACAATGAAAGAATGAGATGTTTGGCATACGGCCAAAGGAGGGTTTGACAGTCTAGAAAAATGGATACCTCTCATATTTGACGGCAAACATATTTTGGTGGCCGTGGGCCACCCGTCTCATGCACGATATGACAGACATATAGGTTTCCGAGTTTGCCAATGAACAACCATTTTGATGTAACAAGGATCGCCATTTTGTTTTCTAACCATTGCTCATTGCTTTCTGTTCTTATTGCTTCGCAGCACATTTTCTGCTTAGACTGCTCGACTGTAAAACATTGTTGTCTGCACGTGAAAGGACAAGGCCGCAGGGCCGCGAGGATAACAAGAGTTTGTTGAAACACAACATAGGCAGTGCCAGGAAGGAATCCCGACTCCCTCCCGAATGTAGCCTTGAAGCAGAGCTGCAGGGCATTTAATCATTTCGCAGCTGCCAACCAGTCTCGTTATATGGTAGAATATGTTAGAATAAAGCAGCTAAAGACTTGAATTATGCTCGTCTTACGGCCCCCCTTAACTGAGCCCTGTAGAGCGTGTCGGCTCCCAGGACACGAATAGCACCTCATAGATAGCAGGGCCTGGAATGTGACTCTACCCCTGTATGTAGCTCGTTTCCAAGAACAGAAGCACTGTGTTCTGTTCAAAAACTGAAAGATGCCTCCGCACTTGCAAATTGCATATTGTTACTAGAATAGATATTTGAAGGTGTCATAATTGTCGAAAGTGTCCATCATCACACCGAGTTCAAAGAAACCCAATAAAGGGGGGTGTTAAACATGTCATAGCTGATTGTATGATATGCATTTTGTATATATGTAACTGATGTACGTAATTCACGCTCTTGCATCCCTCGAGGTCTAGAGATGCACGTCGCAGGGCGTGAGACCGAGTTGGCCAACTGAGACTATTTGCTTTGCAATAAACCCTAGCTTTGGGAATACAACCTCGTGTCTGGCGTATCTATCATGTGTGGTGACTTGCCTTGTTTCCACAGACGTAAGGGACCCCTAGGGGCCCCTTTCACAAGGATTAAGTTCAAAACCCTCTGCATTATCCACAAGGCCTTCTGGGGCCTGGGACCTCATTACCTTCAACTCTCTCTTCCTAAATACCTTCCTTCTCGGGCTCTTCGCTCATCTGCCTCCAACTTCCTCAGGGTCAGTCGCTTCTCCAAGCAATGAGTTGGTGGTCGATTTCTCTCTCCTCGGCTGGGGCCTCCTTCTGGAACAGCCTTCCTGCCTCCCTGAAACTTGAGGAGAACCATCTCCGGTTCCGGAAGAACCTCAAAACGTTCCTCTTTGCTTCTGCTTTCTCTGCCTCTCTCCCCTGCTGATATTCCCTGCCGATTCGGCACTGGTTACCTGGCCACCCTTTCTGATCTTGGGGCCAGGTCCTGCTGTTTGCTCTCCTGCCCTGCCTCCCTGGCAACCCCCTGCCCTTGGGGACTGATTCTGTATCCCATCAGCCCCTTACCAGCACTTATGTCTGCTCTTACCTTGCACTTGCCATCCTCAGGCCGTTATTTATCATATTTATTCTTCTTTCCCATGTACTGCACTTTTCCCCTTTCCCTTCCCCTGGCACTTCTTCGCTTTCTCCCTACCCTCGCACTTGCATGATCTGAATGACACCTGGCCCAGTAGGATCATTGTCTGTCTCCCACTGTCTTCCCCTCCCTCGCATCGTCGCGCCTTGAAACTCTTGTGTATAGGCGCGTTAAAAATGCCATATAATATCATATCATATCTTAATTGATTGGCCGGCTGGCTGTCGGGCAAGGGTAGCCACCCGGCTGGGTGACTTACAGCCAGGCTGGAATGAATGGGAGAAACCTGCTTAAAGGGCGAGTGTTTTTGGCTTGGAAAGCAGAGTCGACCACTGGACAAAGGAATCCGAAGAAGAACTTGATGAGGAGTTCTGCCTGGACCATTGGTTTGCCTGGTGAAGCCTTGCTGCTTTGCTGAAACTCCAAATTCGTATCGACAGAGAAGCCCCTGCAAGGACGACTTCTTCCATTGAGATGGTGGGACCAATCAACTCCAAAGTAAGCCACCTGGACATCCTCTCGGAGCTGGTTGAAATTCCACTGCAGTCGCTGTTGGAACCGAATAACCAGGGAGAGAAACACCAGATTGTGTCCATTGTTTTTAAGCTGTCCAAGAGCTCCAGGAAGATCCTCCGGACTCCCAGGAAGCCTGAGCCCCCTCAACAGAGTGCAAGACCCCAGATGCAAGGGAAGCACATCTCGACAGCCAGGAACTGCAGTGTTGCTATTTGCGGTAGACGCGAGGAGCTGAAGCACCGAAGTGCCACTTGTTTGAAGATTGCTGGTTTCGAGCGGTGACAGTCCCATTGTAGTGCAGAAGTCCTGCCTCTTGTCCCCACGACTGAGGCCCAGGAACACCAGGATCTGCAGAGCTGCACAGGAACAAAAGTCATCTGCTGCACTTTTCTTCAACCTAAAGGTACTGTAAAGTCTGAGAGAACTTACTTCTTGTTGTGCCACCTTCCTTGTCCTCGTTGGATACGTGTCTCGGTTGCCCCTGTAGAGTTGCAAACAGCTTCTTTACCCCAAAGGCCTAATCAGCTTGTGGCCCTACTTTGAATTTTTTCTTATTCTACAAAGACTTCTAAAACATTGTGCAAGACTTTTACTTACCTGCAAGAAGTGCTTCAGTTCACCTTGGCTTTTGCTAGCTTAACATTGGCTGGCCTGGCTCCCTGAATGACTCTTCTCTCCTCTGCTTAGGTGTTGTGTCTTCCTTCCAGGAAGGGGTTAACTAACTTTGCATTGGGGGTTACCAAAAGTACTTACCTGCTTCAGAATATTTGTGTGGTCTCTTGTTTTGTTCTAATAATATTCTTCCTTTGATGTATTCCTAAAACTGATTCTAAATGCAACAGTGATATATTAATGTCCCCAGCACCCTAACCATTGAAGTCACCTGAGGGTGTAGGTAGTTTCTGTGGGCCATCCCAAATGAGTACTTGCTGATTTAGATATCTTAAGAGTGTGTATTTTTGAAGTGTATTTGGGTGTTACTGTTATATTGCCCCTTTTGAAGAAGGCTTATTCTAACTGACTGATAAAAAAATTAATAATTGTTTAATCAAGAACCCTTGTGTGTAACGGTTTATTTGAATACTTGTCACTGTGAATCTCTGTGTAACTCCCCTACAGCTCACATTGACCCCTCTTGAGATAAGCTTGGCTGCTCAATACGCTATCAAACTGTGTAGTACAGACTTATACCAAAGGTTGGGTTTCTATTGCCAGGAGGTCAGGGTACTTGTAGTGCACCCAAAGGGTACTGCATACAATCTTGCCTAGCAGGCATCATGCTTCACTTGCTTGTTAATGTCAGGTGATTGTTATAACTTCCTGTTTGATAACACCTGAGTCATCATTTTGGTATTTCATGGTTCTAACATGTGCACGTAGAGGCAAACAAATCGGTGCAACTAAAACAACTAAAATGGAAGCATGAATTCTTATCCATCAAGCCAATGCGGGTGAAATTAAGTGTGTTTGGTGGATGTGGGCGGATCATCCCATTGAAGTCAATGGGAATACATGCAATTTTGACGGTTGGTCAAGGTTTTCCTGGCGAGTCAATTGAAGCCTATCAAAGACAAGTGGTCTGTTGGGAGAGTGAACGTGTGTTCAAGGTGGGTAGTTATTTGCATTGAAGTCTGCATGTTGTTTCGTACATGAATAAAGCATTTAATTTAAAACAGATGTTTCCTTTGATATGCACTCAACAACATTTTGTTTGACACATAAAAGTTATTATATTATAGGCTTTATCATTGATCAGTATGTGGGAGGTGCAAGTCCACCAATCCGGTTGCTCTAATAGAGTGAAATAACTGTGGGCACTGCAACATGGTTCTCAGCAACCTCGGGGACTTGGTGAAACTCTCACCTGTTTGTTTGTTTTTTACGTAAGAGCTGCTCTTCTTCCACTACGTCACTCTGTCACTCTGCTCTTCCACTTCTATGCAAGTGCAACATCTGGCCATGCTAACCCCTTTGGCCATTCCCATCGATTACCTGCCCTTCCAAAATACCTCCTCAGGGGAACTCTTTGAGCTTGCTTTATTCAAGCCCTACTATTAAACTTTGCAGACAAATTGCCTGCCAGTGTTTTTTGCAAAGCACTCTTCTGAGAGTTAATGACTAATTTGGAGTGTAATCTTGCGACTTGTGTAATAAAAATGTCTTAACCAGGTCTGCTTTCAGCCACTCAATTTATAATCACTATGCATGCTTTTCACTAAAGTCTTGTTAACAACAAGAATTGGCAAAGCCAACAGGTTTGGCTTGTGCATCAGTATTAGGCATTTGCCAGACACTGCTATTAGATGCCCAGGTAATGACACAATTTTTCACTACACCCATCAATGGCCAGTTAATACCACTATGGCAGTGCCTGGCCATTTTCTTTCCAATGCCTACACAAAAGCCCAAAGTGTTGGCATTGGCGATGCTTGTTTGATTCTACACTCTGTTTGTCTTTGAAGGCCATGTTGCCTTGTACTTACTTCTCAGCTCAAATGTGTTACCCATTAAAAAAGCTAAGCACGAGACTTGCTGCTATAATGGCTGGTTCAGCCCACAGTAGTATGCTAACAATGGCAACCCTGTAATTATTTGAATAGCACAATGAAGCCAGAGGAAGCATCGCTGTGAAGTTCTTGGCTACCCGTCCCCTCCACCACTCCTCCGCTGTGCCATTGTCTGGTTCGATTCCATAAATTCCACTCTGAGTAGGGCTAATCGTGAAAGCCAATTTGCTTCCCTTCATCTCCCTACGTCTCCTTCCTGGCTGCAGCAAATTCGGAGTAAATCGCAATTCCCTCTCCAAGCGAGGCTGGAAAGGCATACCAAAGAGGAGCTGAATCATTCTGTCAGCCCGTTTGCCTCTGTACTAATGGTGGCTGTCAAATAGAGAAAGGTTAGGGAAAGATGTATTCATTGTTGTGCCGAGAAAGGAGTCGGGAGAGAAACACGGGATTGGCGGAGAGGGAGCTGGACTGACAGGTGATAAATCATTGGCTACCAGAAGCCAGGCAACATTTTTAATCGAGCCCATTCTGTGCAATCCGCTCACTGGTAACATGTGCAAGGCATTTTATTCTTGGCTTTTTGTGCATATAGTGTATGGCAATACAGTAGGAGAACTGATCAAGAAACACATTACTCTGATTAATTCACCACGTTATGTTGGGGATGAATTCAGAATCGGAATCCGGCCATAATGAAAACAAAAACATCAGTAACCAGCACGAATTCCCCGCGCGTCCCTCTTCCTCGTCCCAGTACCTATTTGTGAAGTAACCTTAGGAACCGTTTTTCACTTTCTATTATTTTTGTCCTGGCCTGGTCTCTTCCCTTCGTGGCATATCAATCCCCATCATCCCAATGTACTCCAGTTGAAAAATGCTCCTACCACGGTCAGGCACCCTGACAGTGTTCCTCCGCACTGTGACTGCAGGCCGGGAGTCGTCTATGGTGTAGGAGAGACCTCTTTCCCATGGTTTTAGCTCCCAGATGCTTTACTGAGCACAGATGTACCAGTTGAGCTGGCAGACAGATTTGAAGCTCCAGGCACTCACGCCAAGCACTTGGCACCAGTTGAGCCGCTGGTCCTTCAGTATCAAGGGCATCAGTTTCACCCAGATCGTTGAGCATCTTCGATGAAGAATAATGAGCCCGGGGGCGAAACCCGTCCCAGAAATGTGTGAGCTGCTGGGGGAGCGCCGTAAGAGCTGCTAATGCGGTCCTTGGGCTGGTATAAGCATTGGTTCGTAAGAAACCCATACACAAGGCCGGCCGGCCAGGTTTGATATGAACTTTTTTATTTAAATACAGGATCTCGTCATCTTCCTGGTGGCCAGATTGCAGCAGATGAATTTAGTATCATGGGTAAACACACAGAGAAAAGGCGCCATATGGAGCCTAGATTTCGTCTGCCTCTTCTTCCAGCTCCCCAGAAAGATCATGTAAAAGAAGGAGTCATGATAAAGTTTCAGAAGAACGGCTGCTGGACATATTTATTAAGGCCATTGTAGTAAAGGGATCAGAGGTAGAGGCAAACACAAGTGTTTTTCTGCTTCCTCGTCCTCAGTCTCAGACTCCGCCTCCTTAAGCTCTACCGAGGACTCCCTTTGCTCACTCGGTGAGGATTTAAGGGCTAAATATCTGGATGAGGAGTCCGTTGCCAATGTCCTGGTCCAGGTGGTCCACTGCATGAGGTTTCCAGACACTGCACCCCAAGCAGCTACAGCCAAATCCACGAGGGCTCCAGCTTCCCAGTTGAAACATAGCCTGTGAGCTGGACTTCCCCTTCTTACAGAAATGAAAGAAGAAATACTCATAAAGTGGAAGGAGCCAGACAAAACTTATGTACTCAGGTTCCTGGCAAAGCAATATTCCCAGAGAGGAGAAAGGTGTTGTCACAGAATAACCACGTGGGCAATATGCTTCCTAGGCTAGTGGGGAGGTCATGTAGGGACGACACCTGAGGAGGACATAATGTACCCCAAAGACAGGAAGGTGGACGGAGCAGTAAAGAAAGCCTATGGAAGGACTCATCTAGTGCTCAGATCAACTAACTATTCATCCTATACAGCAGAGACGGTGTCTGCCCCAGCTGAAACTCAAACTCAAGCCTACTCTAAGACAGCTGCTATCCCAGCCTCAGGCAGCTGTGAGAGATTCCTACAAGTTCACAGTCATATGACCTCCTGCGTCAGCCTCGTACCCCGGACCTGCATGCACGCGAGACGTCTCTTGTACCATCTCCACAAATTCTGAAAGAGTCGTCCATGGACTTTGATGCTCTGATTCCAGTTGTACAATTTCTTCTTCAAGAGCTACAGTACTGCTTGCAGATGCTAACCTCCAGAAGGGGTTTCCATTAAAGCAATCTCTGCATAACACTGTTACTACTGATGCAAGCAAAGCAAACATGGGCTAGATGGTGATGATACAAGGTCAAGTCCACCAGGAACTGTGGTCAGAACAGAAGGTGGCCCACTCCTCCAATTGGGGGAGCTGGCAGCAACCTCAGAAGCCCTACAAGCATTCTCACCACTAATCATGGGGAGGTCTGTTCTTCAGATGGACAACACCAATGCAGTGGCATGCATGAACAAGCAGGGGGTGATGTGATTTTATCACCCCTACCTCCAGAGCCTTCCCTCCACCCACAGGGGAGTATCCAAAACCCCCAGCAGGGGCTGTGGTAGGAGTAGGGGTACGGAAAAGCATACACCTGTCACTGCGCATCAATAAAGAGAGCAAGCGATCAACCTCCTGCAGTGGGTGGCTGCTACTCATTCATCAGCAGAGGGGGGTTTACCAATGTCACATATATTTGTATTGCTTGTCCACTACTCACACCATCCAGTAACCCTTCATATGTTTATTAAAAGGCATATACCATATATAACACATCAGTACTGTAAGTGATTTCAATCCAGCACACCCCTAAGTCAATGCCTAGCGTGTAATGCACAACTGAAATCCTTATTTATTTGTGTCTAAAAGTTCTTTTATTCTGAACGATGTACCACTCATATCACGCCCCTCTCCTGGAAACCACCCCCCCCAGTCACACTGAACCAGGAATCAGGCTGGTTTGCAAAGTTAAAATATCTATTTATGTAGTTACAATTTAATCACACTAGGTTTTAATGGGTACACAATGATCACCAATGGGGTGATGTAACACTAAATAATCTCTTTAATACACAAGGAGTAATAGTGAGCAAAACAATTCAGCACAGAAATAATACTTTTGTGTGTGTGTTCAGATCAAATAGCAGTGTGGTTACGATTTCCCCCTGCACACCCCTCAACCCCCCAACAGGCAATGTAAAGAGATAGGAGGGAGAGAGCAGGTATTCAGGAATGCAGAATTCAAACCAAATATCAATCCCAATTTCCCCCCAGCAACACAAGAGAAAAACAGAATTGATTGGCAAGCGGTCAGAATGGTTTTAAAGTTATCTTGAGAATGGATTGGGTAAAAACACTAAATATGGTTTAAATTGCTGAAATTGTTTAAATTCTTATGGGAGCCGTTTTGGATAGTTGCACACAAGCACTAGCAATGATTTGATACTGAGAAACAATGTGAAATCTTAAAATTAAGGTCGGAAGTAATCAAAAGCTGTTTTACACGTGTCAGAATTTCTCTAAAATGAAATTCGCGGCAAACTTTTCAGTGTGCGATAATCGCGATTATGGGAGAACCGTATAGGGTTGGGATGCGGTATTAGATGCAAATTAAAGCTGTGGATTTTAGCTACAATCAGACCTTGAAATTTTGTTTCTAGCACCAAAATGGAGGGAGTTATGGATGTTTTAATGGAGGTCGTTTTTTCGAGACAGGCGCGCGAATGGAAAGCAGGAATGCACTTTTAAAAGACAAATGGGATTTCTTACACTAGATAATGACTATAGAAAAAGAAAATGCCACACACAAATCTTCACAGTTCCTGGCCTGGGAACCCTTCATGTGGTGGATACTCAATTTCTTTCTGGGATTCACTTTAGTTACTTACAACACTAATGAATTAGGATTTTAGAATACAACTAAGAGAAACTCAGCGCAAGAAAAGTTCTGACAATTCAAAAATACTCCTAACAATATCAGGTTCTGAAGACAAGATAGGGTAGGTTTAAGATAGGGATTAACTATGGACAGTACATATGCTAGTGACACAGTTCTATCTGTAGATACTCACTAGATATATTTTTACACGGAACCGTCAGGATTCTGGTCCATCAAGATTTCTGGTCAGGGATTCTGGTTAGGGATTCTGGCCAGGACAGACTGCTGGGCACCTCGGATTGGACTGGGTCTGTTCACGGCACGGCACAGGACTGGATCGGATCTGCAATGGTTCTGGTCACACCACGGCACTGGACTGGATTGGATGTTTTGGTTCTGATGATAATTATTTTCAGCAGCCAAGCATTACAGTGCAGCCCGGCTGTCTTTTTGATGCCCCCCTTAGGTTTCTGGGGTTGGTTCTGGTTCTAGAAATTGAAGGCTTAGCTGAAAATGGTTCAGCTATGTAATGGGCCTTTCTGCTTTGCCAAGTTTCTGGGGTCTGGAGCAGGTAAGATGGGTATTTCTGCAACAGGGTGCTCCGCCAGCATTCGGATAGTGGGGAATCTGTCTGTCCTTTTTCTGCCCTCAGCTGTCTCTATTTATGCTTATGATAAAGGGGTGTGTTTGCTGGTTTAGCCTAAACTCGCCCCTTTAACAGGGATTGGTCAAGGTCTCCTCTCTTCCTTGATAGGAGAAAAACAGTGTGTCATCTTTATGGTGTGGGTTTATGAGGCCTAGAGTCCGCCCCTAGCCTCATGAACACAAAATCTACTTTTGGTACAATGCATATTTCCACATGTGCAACCTCTCTAACAACCATATATACAGATTACATATTTTATCTAGCAGATACTCCTCCAAGCCCCGTCGCAGTGGGGTCTTGTGTCTGCTTTTCACAGAATTTTGCCCTTTTCATCCGGAACACAATGTCCAATTTAGGAGCAAATTTCTACAAATGTGCGCGTTGAACATCGGCATACGTGTATAAGGTTTCATACTTTTATCAGAAATACACAGAGTTCTGGCGCCTTTTCACCCGTGCATCCAGAAATTACATTAACAATGCTGTTATTTCTATATTTTGCACAATTTTATATAGTAAGTTATCAGTCTTTTTAAAATGTGTCTTTTGTCCTTGTTAAGCAACAAATGGTTGTTTAGCTCCACCCCTTTGGTCTCTCCCTGGGACCCAGGAACATCTCCTCCCTGTTTCTCCTTGGCAGAGGCCATTTACGACTCTTCACTCCTCGCATTTCCTTTAGCTGGAGGATGTCCATTGTCTCCTTACCCCTGCAGACCAAATTCTTCCCCCACCCTATAATCATCACATAGGTGTGATTTCCTGCTGGAGTGTACTGGCGGGAGAGGCCTTGCCTCTGTGGGGAAAGCTGTTATTCCAGTTTGGGTGGCTTCTATCCAGGCTTACATTTAAATGTTAATTCTGTTGCATTTTTCCTTAGTTTAAAACAAACTTGTGATTTCAAACTAGCAGCTAGAACACTTATTCCATATTCTACACCATGGGCTCAAATAATTACAACATAGATTACTCTCAGTAACAGGCCACTTAGATTTCAAACATTTGATTTCAGTTTGTATAGGTTTTAAAGTTTATCATGCAGGCTTCTGACAGCTGTCATTCAGGCGGCTGAGGCTACTGCGCCCAGATTTTGACAGATTCCACGGGCAGGCAACTTTTGCTGTGATTATTTCTTTGATACTTTCAGCTTTTCAGGACATTGTAAATTCACAATGGTTTCTTGAACTAAGTGAATTGTAGCACCCAGTAAGAATTCTGGATGTTTGATGATGTTTTTGTACCGGCATTCTGCAGTTTCAGCAACCAAGAAAAAGGGATTTAAAGCAAGATTTTGGATTTCTTTTAGCAGAGCACTGCTTTTCCCTCTGTACTCCATTTTCACTTGTTATGGAGCTCAGTTGTAAAAGCAAAAGGAAATATTGAGGCTGAGTACCCCAAAAGGAAATACACCAACCATGGCTTATAAAGATTCACAGATCTTTATTCTATTACTACGTAGTTACAAAGAAACAAAAACAGATCTGATACAGATAGCTATCTACATCACAGCAAATACCAGCCCTTTCGGTGTGAGAAGTGAGAGGTACTGGACGTCTAAACAGTTCTGCATTTTATACATTTTCGGTAATAATGTCCAGTCCCTCTGCAAGTTAATAATCCATGGTCTAGAGTTTGTGCCGAGTTCACTTATGGCTTGTGTGACAATATGCACATGGATCATCCTCGGATTACAAACGAACAGGTTACAATGGCAACAGTGCATTCTTGGATTTAACAATAAGCCTCAGCACATGTCCTTTACAATTCAGTTCAACCAGTGTCCACGTTAGATATTTGCTCAACATTGTGGTCGATGTATGTCCGCGGATCAGACTTATTGGTGCAGACAATCCATAGTATACAAGTCAGGCATGGGACAAGGTCTCTTTACTCAACCCAAACATTCCGCCAACGGACTGTCTAAACATTAACTTTAGTACAAGGTTCAGGACGGCTCAGTTACAAGCGAGAAACACTGTCCACCATTTTCGAACACAGAGTTACTTTTAGGCAGAAATCAAAATGGCGGATGGACCTAAAATGGCAGTGAAGTCGATCTAAAATCAGAACTTTGCAACGCGTTTTTCTTCGCAGAGCGACTGGGCTTAGGCCAATATATATATATATACAGGAAAGGAGGCACGATACGATATCTCGTTTAACACAGTTACATGTTTCAGGAGTGTGATCTCTGTTCCACTACTGACAACAGGCATGGTAGATTGGGCAGCCATCTTTTTGTGCCTTGCAGAGCGCGATTTCTAGAGGTTTTGGCGCACACAAGGGTTTTGCAGCCATTTTGATGTTTCTGGCACAATCAGAACACAGGGATGCCGCATGGCAGAGCAAAAGTGGGTTGAATCACCCCACAGTACACAATGCATTTAGATGGATCCCCCATTCTTTAAGTTCTTGTTCAAATACCTATCACTCAGTAAAGAACACTCAATGAATGCTTATTACACGCTCATGTAAAAAATAAATCTTTTAATTATGAGTACTTTGTAATAAAGAAACATTGCCATTACTATGTCACTATACACAAAACACTTAAAATGCAAAAAGTCATTAATGAAAAAGCTGAAATCATTGTCATTGCCTCTACCTCAAATCAAGACTAAAACTGATCAACCTACTCCAAGAAATCATAGTCACCTTGATAACCAACTACCTGCCTCACCAGGTCGTGATAGGCAACCTCATAGAAGCATCTGCCTCAATCAATACCGCAATACCTTTCTGAATGTGTTATCGAATGAAGGGTAAAAGGCCTCCCATACTCGCTAACTTTAGAAGGTAGGGAGTTGAGAGGGCTGGAGAAGACTGGATGCAAGGAATATCCACAATTGAAGTAAAAAAAAAAATGGAAACATTCCAAAAATATTAAAAAGACACCACTTAATGCGCCTTGTCCTTTTCATCAAAAAAGCATCAATAGGATATAATGCTTCAAAAAATAATTAAATGTCTATTGGGATTAATGGTGCCAGCATATAGCCAATCCAGAATAAGGTGTCTGCTCTTAGGCGGTCAGTGGATTTGCCTTGGGGGAGAAAAAGAAAGTTGCAGCTCAGACAGAGATGTGTAGCTCCCCTCTGCAGTGCCTTGTTATCTCTTGTTTTCTATTTGTTAGAACATTGGCTCTTGTCCTAGAAAAAGCCTATCTAGCAGTGAAAAACCTTTGTTCATACAAAAGGATTGTGGTGTGCCAGACTCAAGGTCACTGGCGCTCAACCCATACTAATGAAAAATCCTTGAATGTACTGTACATTAACTTTGCAAAAGCAAGCCTTGCGACGTGTATTTTACTTACCAGGTATAGACCTCTTTGTCTCCCAGCAGAATGTCAAAGTGCCCCAGTTTTGCTCTAGGGTCCCTCCCTGGGAGCTTGGTGTGTGGTTGCAATTTTCATGTTGTGGCCAAAGGGATTTCTTTATGCCTTTCCCATGCTCCCGCTAATTCCAAGGGTTCTTCTCATTATTCAGAGATACTGGGATGGAGGTCATTCTGGTGGTTACATTCTTGCACCCAAGCAGTTGGTTCCCTCTCCTTCTAGACCTAGCTGTAGCTCTGATGTTTCCCCTCCCACTCATCTGGAGTCCATGCTCTCTCATCAGGGGTTGGCATGTCCAAAGTAGCTGGCTTGGGTGATTTGCAGATTGAGGGTGAAAGGCTGTGGCTAGGTGGTCTCCCTTTGAAATAGCCTGCTCTATCCAAAATGATAGAAGGCCCTCCCCTTCACAGGCCCAGGGGCAGATGTCTTGCAATTGCTTCAGGAAGGGGTTATCCTGGGCCTGTCAGTTTATACTCTTCGTGCACAGTGAGCAGTCGTCTTCTTGTTCGGGTTCCTGGAGAATAGTGATTCGAAACTTCAGGATTTAACAGGTAGATTTCCAAAGAACTTTTCCCTTTCCAGATCCTTTGCTGAACCCAGATATCCACCCTGGGATCACCCCTTCATTTTCAAAGTCTTATGGTCTCCTCCCATTGAGCCCCTGGAAGACATCCATTTGAAATTTCTGTCGCTCAAAAGAGTCTTTCTGGTGGCCATCACATTAGCAAGATGACTGTGGGAGATCTATGTGCTTTCCTGTCAGGCCCATATTTAGTAATTAGCCCAGAGGCCTTGTTCCTCAGATGTCACCTTCACATCTTCCTAAGGTGGTCTCGAAATTTCACAGGCCACAAGAAATCATTCTGCCTTCTTTTTTCCCCAATTCATCCTTCCTGGAACAAGAGCTATGGGGCAAACTAGATGTCAGAGGACTGTCCTAACCTACTTAGAGAAGAATAAGGGTCTCTGTTCCTCCAACAGTTTATTTGTCACCTTTGTTAGGTCCTCACTGGGCAAAACAGCCACAATGCCCCCGGTCAGTCATTGGCTGTGTGAAACCATCTCCCTGGCTTATATGTCCATGGTCTCAGAGACCCTTCCTGGAGCCCAGGGAAGGTCCATCAGGGACATGCCAGCATCCTGGGCAGAAGCTAGTGGGGGTTCTGTTCATGATATTTGCAGGGTGGCTACCCAAACACACTCATCAGCCACTATTATCTTCATCTACACTGTCAGGAGGCCAGGACATTTGGAACTAGACTGCTAAGTACAGGACTCCTGTAGTTACTCAGTCATGGACATTCCTCTTGAATACATTCCATGATGGTTGGTGTGCATATCACCTTTATGTCTGGTGCTTCCTGTTCTAGGCCCATTCATTACATTGAGTTGGTATACCTTAAAAGTACTGGGACAAGGAAGAGGCACGTGGAGGTAAGGCTCAGATTACTTGCAGGTAATCTTCATTACTCCTAGTTTTACTCTTCCTTGTTCCAGTACTTACGTCCTGCCTCTCCCTCCCAACTAATAAGAAAAATAATGGGCCTACCATGACTGTTGGCAATAACTGTTGTATGTCAGGTGGCAGGGATTTCTATGCCACGAGGGAAGAGGTTGGACATAATAGTACATGAAAATGTGTTCCTGAAGGGAGGTAAGGTTACCTCAAATGTAAGTACTGGCATGAGGTAGACTAGCACTAGGAGAAATGAAGAACACCAGAAAGTAATCCGAGCATTTTCCCAACTAATCTCGGTCAAACTGATTGGTAACTACCTAAGCAACAGAGAAACTTCAATTTTTAGTTCTGGCCTAGAGCACAGTCTGAAAGTACACAATACCAGTAGAAAAGAAATAATAATAAATGCATATATTGATTCATGCTTGATTCCTCCCGTTCAAGTTATGTAATAAAGTACTCAGTTTATTAACTGAAATTAATGTTTTGATTACTTCCTGTTAATCTTCATCAATCCTAGTCCTGTTCTTCCTCATTGCTGTACTTTTTTTGGAGGTAACTTTACCTCTCATGCAGGAATCCTGCTTCACTTTTCATGAATATTTCAGATTCCCACCTCCTCTACTGGGCATACCTTCCCCTCCTTGTTTCCAGATACAGTTACATACAACCTTGTACTAGCCCATTAAATCCCTGATGGGCAGGAAATGCTGGACATAAGTGCACTGACAAGGGATAGTAGGGCTAGGAGCAACGAAGATCACTGATAAGTAATGCAAGCATTACTCCACTTCCATCTTCCTCATCACACTCTTTACTTTGGAGAATACCAACTGTATTTGTACATTCAGTCAGTAGTACCTGATGAAAGTGTTTTGGTCAGCCCAAATAGCTGTCCTAAAAATATCTTGGATGGAGACTCGCCCAAGAGGTTGCTATTGTCCTTGTTGACCTACCCTGAACCCCGGGGGCAGGGGGGCTAGACCAAGAGGATTCACATGCAAGGGCATATGTGAGAGCAATTGCTTGTCCAATAGAGCCACCCACTAACCGGGCAGACTGTTGCCTTAAACCCTGAATGCCACAAAGAGGCTGTCTGAGGGGCAAATGACTTGAGGCCTTTCTAGGTAAAACAAAACTGCCTTGCGAACCTCCAGCTTATTCTAGTTAATCTTTTCAAGGATTGAAGGGCTGTGAGAAAATGATGGAAGAACAATTTCTTGAGACGTGTGGAACATTGAGACCACTTTAGGAAGAAATGACGAGTCCCACTGCAGAAACAATGCATAATAAGATAAGGTGCCTTTCAGGTGAATTAACACATTTCTCCTAGTCACCTTGCAGAAAGAATGGCCACCAAAACATTGTTTTATGGGTGAGCAATTTCAGGGAAACATCTTGTAGATGTTCAAAGGGAGATATTTGCAAAGCTCTTATTACCAGTGTTAGATCCCAGGGAGCAAGCCTGGAAATAGAAATACATTTCAGTAGTCTGTTGTCCAAGTTGAGGACCTCCTGCACCCCACACCCAAAGGCCCGAAATGTGCATGTGGCTGCCCTTTGAGCACTCAGGGTAGAGACAGTCAAACCCATACTGAATCCTTCCTGTAAAAACAGAAGGATGCAGGATACAGGACCTTGGATAGGAGAGACGCCCTTGCTTAGTACACAAGCCCTGGAAGTTGCAGCTGTGCCTGTCATAAGGCTTCAGGGTTGAAGGTCTCCTGTCAATCTAATTAGAGATGGTTAGTTCCTGTAAAACACACTTAAATCACAACCTCTCCCTTTCAATTTCCAACCCCACGAATAAGTACTTTGGCTCTAACTCCCTGACCCCCTGCTCGCAGATCAAGAGACACAGGTGGTTTGGAAGGAGAAATACTGGGGCTAATGCTAGTTCCAGCAGAAATGGGACCAGTATTTGTGAGGCCGAGAGGATGCCCTTAAGATCACCTGTAAGAGATATGTTTTGCCTATATTTTTGGTTGATGGTATTTTGGGCATTTGATATGATATGATATGGCATTTATAACGCACCTATACACAATGGTATTGTGGTGAGCCTAACTGCAGAGTACCTCCGGATAATTGTTCTTAAACCGGGAACACTAATTGTAAGCAAATACTGGACTTAGTACACTCTAAACAATTAATTTATCCCCTTTGCTGTATCTTATTTACAATACCACATTATGCCCTTTTGGCTTGCATCTCAGAATGCATTTACCATGTAAATGGAACATGAACATTCATTCAGAGCCATTCAGAGTAATACAATTTACAGTGACTAACTTTGCTTTTATATTTTATCACATGTTCTTCATCTCTCTGTATGCCAACCCAATAAAGCACAAAAGGAGCACACTGAGGCTAATTCACTTTTTTTTAAATTATTATTGTTTATCAGAAGTTAGAAATATGGAAGTTACACAGAACGACATGTATAATGCACCCCATCCACATTGTATTTCAAACATAAACTAAGCCGTTCCTGCAATGGGTTTCAAAACATTCTATTTGCGATAATGCCCAGAGTTCTGCCAATATTGGCCTTGAACTGCACAACAAAACTTGGCAGAGCACGGGCTTCTGTCACATCTGAGTTTTATCACATTCATTGAGAAACATGAACACAGTTAAACACGTTTAAAATCTCACTGTGCAGCACCTTAAAATTAAATGATATGCCCACTCTACATTATCTAATATCAAGCATTCACTCATTAGCACGCTCCTCAAATTATCTGAATTTACCAAAATAATCTTTAATCGTGTGTGTGTCTTCAACTGCTTGCGACCCCAATCTAGTTGTCAGACAGAATGACTCTTTATCTGGTCCACTCCTTTTTCACCTGGAATTAACCCTCTGCCAGCCTTCCTGCTACACACTTCTCCCAAAGGGTTCTATACTCTTTTTTGGCAAAAAATTACAACGCCTGGCATTTAAACGTGGAAAGAATTACAAAAGCGGTAATACATTTTTTTTCGGGGGTGGTGGTTCACCCCCCAAACTCCCCCTCCTGCGCACCTATTTACCTATTCCCCAGCCCCCCAACCCTTTATCTGCCCTTTCACACACCCCCTAAAAATGTTGTTTACCGTTTTCATAATTCTTTCCATGTTTAAATGCTAGGCGTTGTAATTTCCGGCAATGAAAGGACGGCGTACCGTCCCAAAGTCAGCCAGAGGAAAAGAGTGCCTGGAACTACAACCTCTCCTTAGATAGCTGCCAGCTCCTGAGCCAGTGAGTAGTGAAAAAGCCCATCCCTTTCCTTCTGCAAGCCTTGTTAAGCCTCTTTCAGAGACCTCATGTGTCATTCAAAACCACCTCCCTTTTTGTCAATCAGCCAATCCAAGAATGTTCCTACCATGTTCATCCCAATCGCTTAGGAACTGAAGCAATAGCTACATCTCAGGGCTGTTTTCCTGCTCTGAAAGTATTTTAAACAGTGCAATGGATCTCACATTCCACACTTCTGGCTTGTCACGTCCCCATTCAGACACACCACAGCTTTAAGCCTGCACATTTAGTTTATTTTATTTCCAAACTATAATGCATTTCCATCAATATGCACCAAGTTTATATCCGGCATGGACTGATTTGCACTGATTGTTTGTATGGGAATCTGTTATATGTTAAATGGATAAGGTAAATTAGTATGTTAGTTTCAAGTTGTCTTTTATATTAGTGCAACTCAGCCCACAACCGTGGTATCGTGGTGCAAAGTGATTATTTTTCTAGCATGTGTTCTATGCATTCTCAATATTGCCATCTATTAGATTCAGCCTTAGTCTCCTATATGTGTCACACACATGAGTCTCACACCCTTGGTCCTAGGTAAAATTCAGACCTTTTCTAAAAAGTGGATGTTGAAATGTGGAGCTACCCTTGTTGAAAGTCAGAATACATTTCCCTACACACCTCCGCTGCTGAGTCCCAGTTTTTCAGAAATACTTGTAGAATCATGGTGAGAGGCAGGAAAGCATATAGCAGACCCCTCTGCCAAACTTCTGACATTGCATCTTGATCTCTGGCTCCAAGGAAGGAAGGAAGGAAGGAAGGAAGGAAGGAAGGAAGGAAGGAAGGAAGGAAGGAAGGAAGGAAGGAAGGAAGGAAGGAAGGAAGGAAGGAAGGAAGGAAGGAAGGAAGGAAGGAAGGAAGGAAGGAAGGAAGGAAGGAAGGAAGGAAGGAAGAGATGGAATGAACTGAACAATGAAATGTAGTATGAAGATAAGGTGGAAAGAACGATTAAATGTAAGAAATAACGAAGAAGAAAGGGGCAAAGAGAAAGAAAGAGAATAAGAAAGATGCAGCAAAGAAATGGAGTAAGAACAAGATTAATAGAATGAAAACAATAGAGAGAATAAGAAGTAAAGACAGGAAGGAGGAACATGGAAAGATGGAACACAATGGAAAAAGATGGAAAGAAACAACAAAGTAAGGAATGAATGAAGGATATATGGAAAAGAGGAAAGAAAAAATAGAAAGAACAAAACAATGAAAGAAGAAAAGAAATAAAAAAAATGAGACGAACTAGGAAGAAGTGCATAAAAAGAAAAGGTGGAAAGAGGGCAGTTGGCAATTTAGAATGATATCTTTGCACCGTAGAGTTCATGTAGTCAGGTTCATTTTTGATATACTGTGACAGCAGTCACTGACTCCCATTGTTCTAGAAAGTGCCCTGGAGAATCAGTTGGAGTTTATTACTGGTACCGTGATGAATCCAAGAAGTTTGTCTCCTCCCGCCAAGGGGGAGACACCCCCTTTGAGACCAATGAAGTGAGTCCGCTATACCTATCACTGCCCTAGTAGACAAGGCAAGTTGGATCCCATTCGGGTGGATTCACCTTAGGCGATTAGAAATTTCCAGAAAGGGATATAAGTTATTCTCCCCCTACCCCAACTCTAATACTTTTGGTGCATTGTGGGAGTTGAAACATACTACCTAAAACATCCTGTTACAACAGCTGGTTTGGTATCTACAGTCTTTGCCTGAAAGAGCAGAATAGTGGATGGCCAGACCCGTGGTGGTGAACCAGAAATGGAGCCAATCAGAAGCAGCAATAGTGAGAGAAGTCTGTGTGGCTCAAGAAAGCCAGAATCCCCATGGAACATGTGGTAAACTTGCAGGAAAGTATGCCAGATGTGGTGTTCAGGGATGCGGTCGATGCTGATATAAGGTCGCAACACCCACCTTGTGAAGATCCAGAAAGGCACGGCCCGAGGAGCAGAGCAGGGCAAGAGATCGTCTTGCAAAGAATCCACAACCAGAGTCCCACTGGAAGCCATTGAGGAACAAGAGCAAACAGCGTCTGATGCAGAATCCAGTTGGCACATCATGTAAGCGGCTCCATGTTAGATGGACTAACTGACCCTCCCAGGGAGCAACACTGAGAAGACGAAGGTATACGGTGTCTCCAGGGAACCAGGAGGAGGGTGCGAATCCAAAGCAAGGAGATTACCAAGGGTGGGGAGATACCCAATAATCCCCAAGGAGAGGTGAGCCCAAAGAGACCACAAGGCGGGTGAGAACCAAGAAACCCCCAGGAAGAATAATACCAATAAGACCACAAGAGACCACAAGGTGCACAGTGCAAGAAAAAAAAAACTGAGTGAGTGACAAAAGTGAAAAAAGCCCAGAGCGGGGATATGAACAAAAAGTCCCTGATTAGGAAAAGAGGAAAAGAACAAGCCCCGGGCAGGTTGGGGAGAGACTGAGACAAACCACTTTGTGGGAGAGAAACATAACTCTGGTCTGGGAAAAGAAGCGGCAAGAGAGCCTGGAAGAATCCCAGACTAGAAGGGGGAAAGTCATTTTGACAAACCTGAGTTGAGAAAGAAAGAGACTGAAAAAACACTCGGTACATGGGTCGGGCTGTACAATTAGGCGAGGAGCCTATGGTAAAGAGATACCAGGGCAGGGCCCAGAAACTAGCCTTTGTTTGAGCAACGGCCAAATTATGTCTTTGTTGAATTTATGTTGTTCCTTTGTGGTAGTATAAACAGACCTCTAGGTAGAGTAGGGTTCTGGACTGACAACTTCATGATTGTAAGACATCCTGACGAGTACCCCTTTTAACGTCTTTTCTTTATACAGTAGGGCAAAGAATCAAAGGTTTAGTTTTCGTTAAAAAATAAAAGAAACCATTCAGACAACTTACCCCCTGTAATAAATTAAGAGGCTGATGTGGGTAAGTAACTGAGCCTTTATTTACGGCCCCCGGAGGTGAGGGCTGTCAGTGGGGAATGATCGGGAATGCTTCACCACGTTCCGGGTTGGAACGCGGGGGGGGGAACATTCTCTACTCCGCCGGAGTAGAGACAGTACTACATCATAACATCTCCTTATCTAAGGGAAAGCGAAGGCGGAAAGAGGGGGGGAAACAAGGAAAGATGGGGTGGGATAATTGGCTAACGGTATGTAGCAAGAATTGGTAGCTACTGGTTAATAGTAGACGTAGTCACTGTTGAAGTTTCGGATGATCGTACGATTTCTTTCCGACAATCTCCTGGCGGATGTTTCATCGTCGTCGGAACGGAATTCATTGTCTCTTATGTGCTTGCGGTGAAACGTCTCCTCAGGATAGTGTTCATCTCTTGACCAAGCACCATCATCAAAGTCTGTAGATGTGCTGGGTCTGCTGTCCAGACAACTGGTCGACTGTAAATTGGTCGAAAGACAAAAAGGTTCGACGTAATTTGGTCGAAAACCAAATGGTCGAATTTTTTTTAAAATTTATATTTAGGGAAAAAATGTTTTTTTAGAAAAAAAGGGGGTTGGGGGGAACCCCCCCAAAAAAAAGGGGTGAAAATAAAAAAAATTAAAATTTCGACCATTTGGCTTTCGACCAAATTGGTTCGCCCATTTGTCCAGTCGACCAATTTTTTTCGACCAAATGTCTGGCAACCGCTGGGTCTGCCTGTGTTGTTGGTTGTTCCCCTCACATCTTTTCTTGACCAAGTGTCATTGTGATTGTTTTTGGAAGTGCTCGGTCTGCAGGTGTCGGTTATTTTCACAAGATCATCATGGGACCATCTCTTTCCATCGTCCAAAGTGACAAATTTTCCATGGCAATGTGCGACTCTTTGCGGGGACCAGAATTTGGATTCGCCCTTGAGTGTTTTCTTCGGTTTTCTGATGCAGACCCAGTGTCCTTCCTGAAGGAACATCTGTTTGGCTCCATTCCTCGAATCGTAATATGTCTTGTACTTCTTTTGCTTCTCCCTTATGGTTTCTTGGATTTGTTCCCTATCTATTTTCGGTCCCATGTTCATTCTAGCCTCACCAGTGCCCATGAAGATCCACGCTGGTCTCAGTTGGTTGGTTGCGGTTCTGCCCCGCATCAAGGTGAACGGCTCCGAGTTGGTGGTGGAGTGTGGCATTGTTCTGTATGCGTATAAAGCCCCCTTGAGGGTTTCTCTCCATGGTAGAGCGTTGGCTGTGGCTAGCTGAATCACGCTTTTTTACCAGTCTATTTCATTCTTTCTACTAATCCGTTGGACATCGGATGGTAAAGTGACGTGGTGATGTGGTTGATGGATCTGCTTCTGAGGAACTCTTGGAATTCCGCTGATGTGAACTGGGACCCGTTGTCAGAGACTATGTACTTGGGGTCACCTTCCCTGTTAAATATTTCGGTTAAGAAGTCCGTGACCTTCTTTGTGGTTGCGCTGGTTTCTACCACACCCCATTCAGTCCATTTGGAGGTATAGGGCCTCATTACGAGTCCGGCGTTAACCGAGGCGGTAAAACCGCCTGGTTAACGCCGGACTCGTATTACCATTCCGCCTCCGTGATTCCTGGAATTACCGGGGCATTACAACCCCGGTTTTCCGGGAATCACGGAGGCGGAATGGTGTAAATCCCCATTCCCATTGAGTCCTATGGAAATGGGGATCATGGAAACACCGGCAGCATCTCGTAATGCTGCCGGTGTTTCCTCGTCCGCCTGCATGCGGGAGGTGTTAAACCCGGCAGGTCAGACCTGGCGGGAACATCACCTCCCGCCTGCAGGGGTCAGACTCAAGCGGTCCAGAAACAACGGTGGCGGCGGGTTTACCGCCACCGTTATTTCCGGACCGCCTGGGTCGTAATGAGGCCAATAGTCTACGAACACAATGATGAATATTTTCACTGCCTCTAGATTTTCAAAGGGGCCCATGATATCTATCGCCAGCTTCGACCATACTTGCTTGGGAGGTTTCACAGGCTGGAGAGGGGTCTTTCTTAGGGTTTTCGATTTGTCACTGGAGGCACAGCAGTTCTTGACTACTTCTTCCGCTTCCTTCCACATGTTGGGCCACCAGTAGTTGTTCCTCATCCTGTTCTTTGTCAAACTCCTTCCCAGATGTCCTTCGTGGGCCAGGTCGAGTAGTTTCCTTCTGAGTGCCACGGCTGGAATTACTCTATTTCCTCTGTAGATGTGATTTTCGTCCATGGATATCTCGTCTTTAAAAGGTGCGAAGTTTGCTAACTCTTGTCCAACACCTACCCAGTCGTTCATCACGGCTCTTCTGATTTCTTGTTGTTCTGTGTCGGCTTTGGTGGTGCGTGTCCATTCATCGGCGCGGATAGCGGGATTTATGGTGGCTATGATGTCTTCATCTGGGTCTTTGGTCTCGACATCTTGTCTCTCTTGAATGGTGGGTAGTCTGGAAAGGCAATCGGCTACTTGATTTTGAGGACCAGGAGTGTAGCAACCCTGAAGGTTGTATTGCATGATGTCTAGAAACCAACGCCTGATCCTCGGTGATATAAGGTGTGGCATTTTGGATTGTAGGATGTTCACTAAAGGTTTGTGATCGGTCTTCAGGAGGATAGGCAGGCCCCAAATCAGGTTCCTGAAATGTTGTAGGGCCCATTTGGCAGCCAAGGCCTCTCTCTCGATGGTGGAATAATTCAGCTCAGCACCTCTTAGCACTCTGGATGCGAACGCTATGGTCACGGTGTTACTGTCCTGTTGTTGCTCTAGTACTCCACCAAGGCCGATCTTGCTGGCATCCACTGACACCATCGTCTTGGCTTGATAGTCAAACATGCTTAAAGCTGGAGCTTGGTTGATGTCGGACTTGAGGTTCTCAAATTCGTTTTAACATCCTATGGACCACTCAAATCTGTTTGATTTTTTCATGAGGTTCCTCATATCTTTTGTCTTGTTGGCATAGTTACTCACAAATTTGGAGTAGTACTCCGTCATTCCTAAAAAACTTCTCAGCTGGTCTTTGTTGGTAGGTTCAGCCAAGCTCAATATGGTGTCCAGGAGTTTTTTCTTGGGACGGATGCCCCTAGCGTTAATGGAATGGCTGAGGTAAGAGACTTGGCTGCACTTTATGTTGCATTTCTCCAACTTAAGGGTGAGTCCACTTTTTTGGATTATCCGCAAGACGCCCATGAGTTTGACATCGTGTTCCTCCTCAGTTTTGGCTGATATGAGAATATCGTCCTGGAAGCACTGTACTCCATTGAGGCCTCCGAAAAGATGTGACATGAGTCTCTGGAACACAGCCGCCGCAGATGCGAGCCCAAAGGGCATTCTGTTGAACATGTATGCTCCCAAAGGTGTGACGAAGGAAGTGAGGGCTTTTGAGCTGTCGTCCAAAGCAATCTGGTGGTATGCCGAGGAGAGGTCCAAGGTGCTGAAGAAACTTGCTGGTTCCATGGTCGAGAGAAGTTCGGATATGTTGGGAAGTGGGTGTCTGTCGACCCATATGCTTTTGTTCAGGTCCCTTAGATCAACACACATCCGTATGGGAATTGTCGGGTTTCTTTACTAGAACGATGGGGGTGAGCCATTCAGAACTCTCTATGGCCTGTATGATGTTTTCATTGCATAGACGTGTGAGTTCGTCTTTTAGTGTCGCTTTGGTCCCAAAGGGGACTCCACGCACTCGATGGACCACGGGAACATCACCTCTTTTTAGTATGATCTTATGCTGGAAGCCCTTGAGTAGTCCGACTTTGTTGCAGAACACTTTGGGGAATTGCTCAGCCAAATTAGATTTGATGTTGGTATTGCTTTTGAACACACTCAGCACAGGGATATCCTCCCCGGGGTGGATTCTCACCCGGAGGGCTGCTTGTTCCTCCCAACCTACCACCGAGGATCCATTCGATGCTACAAACAACTTGCAGTATGTTTGTCTGTCATGAAACCTGAGTTTGATCCACGTGTAGCCAATGATATCAATAGGAGTCTTCCCATATCATGTGGCTTTCACCAGGGAGCTCTGTAGATTGTGGACTTTACCAGAAAGCACCTTCACAAATGTTTCAAGGTCCACCATGGCATAAGGGGACCCTGTGTCCACCATCACCTTCAAGGGTATGTCGTTGACATACATTTTGACCCATGGACCGCTGGATTCTTGAGAGGTGACAGTGAGGATTTGCACTTGTGGGCATGTTTGATTGATGGACAACATGCTGTCTGACATCTGGTCATAGTCCACAGTCTTCACAGATCCATATCTATTGAAGGGTCTTCTGTTGGTGTTGCCAGATCTTCCTGGTCTCCCTCGGGTGTTTCAGCAGACTTTGGCGAAATGACCCAACTGGTCACATTTGTAGCACTCAACATTATTAGCCGGGCACATCTTCCCAGCGTCGTGGCGTTTATACCACCTGCGCTTCTGACAGCGTGTGGGGTTCTGGTTGTCATACGCTGGGACTCTCCCTCTTCAGGAGTTTCCTCTTGTGTTTTGAGGTGCATTCCTCACAGCTGCCACCAAGGTTCCGTCAAGGTCAGACTCAGAAATGCCTTCCATGGACTTCACCTCAACGCCCTCTTTTAGGACCAGTCTCTCCTTCATGCAACGGTCCCCAAATTCCATACTCCTCACTGTTTCAGTAGCTTGGTCTAGCAAGGGATTCCTTGTCTGCCATAGTTTTTGTTGTATGTGGGGATCAGCTACATTGAGCACAAGCTGGTCTCTCAAGTATTCATCACCAACACCTGTGAAATCACACGTAGACATAAGCACTCTGAGGGAAGCTATCTTGATTCTTTCCAGCACCACGTTTGTCTTGCTGCCGAAATGCTTGGTGAGCTTGGCCAAGGCAGTGTCAAACTTTCAATTGCCGTCACCCCCTGCACCATCTGGCTCCGGAAGCGCCCTGAATAGCCTCAGGCCCTCGGTCCCTATGCAGTTCAGGAGGGTCACCTCCTTGAGGTCATCGTTGAATTTGCTCCCGCCAATCGCCCTGAGATATATCTGGAAGCTGTCTAGCCACTGCTCCCAAGGGCAGGTTGGGGTTCCAGGACAGGGAAGAAACTTGGTGGGGTGCGGCACGTTCTGCATGGCTGGCCTGTATGCGTGAGCAGTGTGGATAGATGGGTGTGGTAAAGTTGCGCTGCCAGAGGAAAGTAAGTTGTTGGGACAGCGATGTGATTAGTGTTACAGTGCCACTTAAGGGCTGGTCACTTTCTCCACCCAGCGTTCACAGCCACAGTGTGCCTTGGTACTGTGGACGACTTGGCTTGTGTGTGTTTTTCCAGTGCACCCTCAGTAGTGTGCTTGAGTGAAATTGTCTGGTGCACCCTCAGTTCAGTGTATTAGAAAGCCTGTGCACTGTTATTCGGTATCAATTTGTTGTTCGGTGAGGAATGCTTTTGTATCTTGGATTGCATAATGTGTCTTATGGCTGGACTCTCCAATCAAACTGGCTGTGGAGCTGGCTACTGTGCGGCGTTATGATGCATTTTTTTATTATTTTTTTAAACCGTTTCCGAGGCTGCCTAGCACAGCTGACGGGAAACGGCGGCGCCGTTGCCGTGGAAACAAAAGCAGGCCCAGGCAAAATGGTCGCACGTAGGGCACGTAGTGAGGTCCTTTCCTTTGACGGCCATTGGTGTTGATTTATATGATGCGCGTGCGCGCACTGCGCCCGCGGCGGCCAAAGGGGATTAATGGCCCAAATTGAAAAAGAAAAATGAATCGTTACCTCTTGTCACCGTTGCTGTGACCGCCGGGCGGCCCCTTCTCCCGCAGGGCAGCGAAGCTGGGGAGGCAGGCGGGAACGGCGGCAGGGAAGTCGCAGGGGGCCGCCGCCGTCACTGGGGGTGGCAGGAACTAGACAGGGGAGCTCCGGGGGCTGGGTGATGCTCACCGTGGGAAGCCTTGTCGCCAATGTAATAAATTAAGAGGCTGATGTGGGTAAGTAACTGAGCCTTTATTTACGGCCCCCGGAGGCGAGGGCTGTCAGTGGGGAATGATCGGGAATGCTTCACCACGTTCCGGGTTGGAACGCGGGGGTGGGGAAACATTTGCTACTCCGCCGGAGTAGAGACAGTACTACATCATAACACCCCCTTTGTCTATCTCCTGATTCTGACCTACCAAAGTACTTTGCACCAGAGACATGACACTTTCAGAGGCAGTAGCAAATATGGCTACTGCCAGGAGCCAACTGGAGGGATAACTTGTGGGACTTTTCACATTTTCCTTAAATCTATTAGTGTCCCCCAAGTTGACTCTAGTAATTCAATGTTTTCAAATAACATGATTCATTGCAATTGGTGTCATATTACAATAATAGTCGAAGCTTTACATTTCCCCGAAAAAATCATTTGTTTGTAGAACAAAACCGAGATTAAAGAGTGTTAAAGCTTTAGCCCTCAAAATAAATATTCAATTTTTTATCAAACATACAGCAGCGTGCATAATTTACACAGATGTAATAGTTGTTATGTACACATCCCAGCTTTCAAAACATGATTGGTAAACTTCAAGGTACTAATCACTATGGTAAAATTCTCAAGTTACCAAACCAAAAAATTAAAGTGCACTTTTATTTTCAAAAAGATATTGTCGGGCGTCAGCTGCAAACATGCAGAGTATTAATATCAAATTATGTTGGTCTGATTTTAATTAGCTTTAAGAAGAGCAATTTCATTTAATTGCATGAGATAATCGATTCAGTCCATCTAAACCCTATAAATATTCTAACACAGTTAGCTCATATGAGGCAAATGCTTATGAGGCCAATTGAGTTCATTTTTTAATGCCTTAGGTGACAACAAACTAAATGTCAGGCACATTAGAGAGGGTAACGGTGCTAGACAAATGTTTAGTGGAAGGTTTGATGTTGGGAAGATTTCTTAGGGGTCAGTGGTGGACCAACCTCACTTTGGAGAAAGTTTATGAATAGCAGGCGGTGTAAATCTGCAGAAGGCCCTTATTGGCTATCTCAGTATAACAGATGTACTCATGCTGCCGCTCACTCGTCCACAAACTTCTCACTGTAGTTTATGCCTTTATAGCCAAAGACACCTCCCTCTGCACTAGTTTCTCATTGGTCCTCATAAGCTGAAAAACCACTTGTTCTCCTCTTGACCTCATGCTCCGTACTCACCTTTTCAATGGTGCATTTATAATCATTCTCATTTCATATCTGATTTCTATCCCAGCTGCATTAGGCCGCCTTCAGTCCTGAATGTTTTCATTTAGAAATAGGTATATAAAATTTTTGAATAAGTAATTTATTTATTTTGACATTTGTAGAACACACTTAACCCAGAGGCAACTGGGCGCTGGGTTACATAGGAATGATGGTTACGGTAGTTACAAATTTCAATTGGTTACAGGCTGTGCAGTTGTTGCTTCAGTTATCCAGTAAAAGACATTGCATGCATGGAATCAATACAGGTAGAGTTACTGGTACATAGTTAAGACAAGAATAATATAGTTGTTGTTCCTCTAGGTATCTTGTGTAAAGAGCAAGGTTTTAAGGCCTTTTCAGAAGGACCAAAGCGAAGGATCAGATCTAAGCGCTAAAGGCAAAGAATTCCATTGTTTGGCCCCAATCACAGGGAAACTGCAGCCTCTGGATTTGTTGTGCCTGAATCAAAGGGATGGCTAGGAGGCATTGTAGGCTGAGCTGGTAGGTCTGTTGGTTTGGGCCCTGGCGATTTGTCTAGCGAGATACATCAGGGCACTGTTTGATAGGCCTTTGTGGGTCACAGATAAGGTTTTGAATCTAATGCGATCCAGACCGGGAGCCAGTGGATATTGCGTCTGGCTGATGATGTATGATTTTTTTTAGGGCTATTGAGTACTGCACTTACAGCCTTGTTCTGGATGATTTGCAATGTGCTGATGTTGCGTGAGTTAGATCCTGCAAAGAGGGAGTTGCAGTACTCAATCCTAGACAGTATAAGGGCTCTGGCGAAGGTGATACAGTTGTCAGAGGTCAGCAATGGTCTTATAAGAGTCAGGGAGGTTATTTAGCTGATATTGAGAGCCAATGAAGAGTAGTTCAGTTTTCTCGTCATTTAGGCAGCGCTCCTATTGCACTATTCAGGCTTGAATGGTTAAGTATATTGTGTTCAGTGCTTTGGAGTCAGTGTCATACTTGCCGGTGATGGATAGGAGTATTTGTGTGTCATCCGCGTAGTTAGTGTATGTGACGCCCAGTTTGTCTAGAAGGTCGAAGAGTAGTTTGGTGAATATGTTGGCGAGACACAGGAGCCTTTAGGCCCTCCACAGGTGACTGCTGGTGGGAGGCTGCCGCAGTGGTTGAGAACACTCTCATTAGGCGGTTGGACAAGAAGGATTATATCAATTTTATGGCTTTGGTTGAGAAGTGAGCAGCTAGGACCAGGTGTTGGTAGAGTATATTGTGATTTACCAAATCAAAGGCTTCTGCGAGGTTGCGTAGGAGGAGGATGGCTAGATTACCCTTGTTTTGATCTCATCCATTTGGATTTTGAGGTCTAAAAGGGCATTTTCGGTTCTGTGACAAGGGCAGAAGACAGACTGGCGGAGGCCAAGGAGGTTGTGCGTTTCCAAGTATCTTTGAATTTGCAGGAGCGGTACCATTCTGATAGGGCAGTAATTAGTGGGAACATTGGGGTCCAGTGTTGTTTTTTTAAGAAGTGGGAGAACCCAGGCTTCTTTGAGATTTACGGGTAAATTTCTAGAGGAAAAGTAGTTGTAAATCAAGGCCATGATGAAGGGGGCAAACCACAGTATTTTATGAGAGATGCTGGGCACATGTCTCCTTGACATCTGGAGGGTTTCAGGCCTTTGATGATTTTGGTGATTTCAGTTGGAGTTGTAGGGGTGAATTCAAATCTGGGTATGGTGCTAGAGGGTATGGGTCTCAGGTCGGGGGTTTGGTCAGCTTGGGCAAGTTTAGTTTTCTTTGCTGTGATTTCTTTTTTGAGAAGGCATATTTTGTCCGAGGAGGGCATTTTTGATTTTTCGTAAAAAAATCAAAACAGGGTAGATGTTTAATACAGTGGTCTGGTGGGGGGCTGGTGTTTCAAGTTCACGTAGAATGGTGAAGAGTTCTCTTATGTCAGAGTTTGCTTTTGCGATTCTCGTATTGTAAAGAGTTGGTTTTGGATTGCAGTCTGGCTAGTTCATACTCTTTGGCCAGGGCATTGAAGTGTTGTTTGTGCGCAGGAGAGGGTGGTTTTTTCCATGTGCTCTCTGCGATTCTTTTTGAAGAGCGTAGGCTTTGAGACTTGGGGTGAACCAGGATTTTAGGTGGGCTGTTGGTTTGGGTTTATGGTTGCCCAAGGGTGCTACTTTATTGACAGCGTCTTGGAAAGTTTGGTTGTAAAGCGAAACCATCGCTGTGGGATCAGGGTTGGTCTGAATGAAGGTAGTTAGGGGTCGAAGCACCGGGAGTATGTTGTCTGGAGTGATGTTTCGCAAGTTTCTTGAAGTGGCTTTTGAGGCTGATTGAGGTGGGATATTTAGTTGAGCTAGATCCTTGATAGAGAATATGATGACATTGTGGTCTGACCAAGGGCATAGATTGTTAGCTAGTATGTTGGTGTAGCAGTTGTGGTGTGCTAGCTATTCTAGTGTTCAGACTTTATCATGTGTGGGGGATATTCGGTGGGAGAAGCCTTGAGCTTCAATGGTGTTAGCAAGGGTAAATGCCTGGGAGTAAGAAAGGTCATTGAGACCTAAGTTAAAGTCTCCCAAAATGAAAATGTTGTATGAGTGCTTGGTGTTGGTTGAAAGGAGCTATGCAATGTCTTCCCTGAAGTAGAGCAGGAGGCCAGGAAATCTGTAGATTAGGTGGATAGTGAAGTTAGTTATTGCAGATACAAAGATTTTAAGTGAAATCGGTTCTCCAGAAGGGATAGACTGGTTCGGAATTTCTCTGATGCGAAGGCTATTTTTGGCAATGACGGCTACTCCGCCTCCTTTAGCTATCAGTCTATCTTTCCTGAAGATGGTATATCCCTCTGGGATGGCTAAGGAGAGGAAAGGGCGAGTGGCTGGGTGGAGCCATGTTTCTGAGATTGCTATGAAATCAAGGTTGTTGGCAGTGATAACATCGGAAACGTCAAGTGAATGGGCAAGGAGGGATCTGGCATTAATGAGGGGTCCTTTGAGTTGTGTTCTGGTTTCAGGGTCGTTTGGGGAGGTGACCATTTTTGTTGTGGGTTCTGGGGAGGTGTCCTTTTTCGTTGCATATTCAGCAGTAGTGAGAGAATTGCGTCTTGTTGCCACGAAAGGTATAGTATAGGGGTCTGTGGCCCCAGATGGATTAGTTTAGGGTTCAAAGCTCAGGGGTGAGCTGGTTCTCTTCGAGGAGTTTGAGTTGTAGTAGAAGGGGCCTTAGTTCTAGATTTAAGTCGTTCATTTCTCTGATGGAGAGACGTTGGTTTTTAGGAGGTGCTGCTGGCTGGTGACTAGACTCTTTGTAGTAGAAGGGGCCTTAGTTCTAGATTTAAGTTGTTCATTTCTCTGATGGAGGGATGGGGTGGTTGTTAGGTGGTGCTGCTGGCTAGTGACTAGGCTGGTCGTAGTAGAAGGGGCCTTAGTTCTAGATTTAAGTTGTTCATTTCTGTGATGGAGACACAGGGTAGTTTTTTGGAGGTGCTGCTGGCTAGTGTCCAGGCTGGTTGTAGTAGAAGGGGCCTTAGTTCTGGATTTAAGTCGTTAATTTCTCTGATGGAGAGACGGGGTAGCTGTTAGGAGGTGCTGCTGGCTGATGGCTAGACAAGATGCTGTTTGCTTGTACTTATTCTCAAGGGAGCCTGCTTTCTTGGAGTTTAGGGCTGTCTTGTGTGCTGTGGTCTGTTGGTGTGTTGAGGAGTCGAGATGCAGTGCCTCGGGCAGGAGGAGTGATAGACGGGATGCAGGTCTCTTGTTCCTAATCTTGAAGGAGCATTGTTTCATGATATATGAGGCAGTATTTTGCTAGTTTGTAGCAGTGTGGATTGGCCATGCCTGAGGAAGGAAGGGAATGTCTTGTGAGCTGTGCAGCACAATTGCCGTTTTCAAGGAGAGTAGGTGTTTGCATGTGGTGATGGCAAGTGGCAAGTAATTGCTAGGGTGGTTTGTTTGCTCAAGGCCAGCAGTAGCTTGGTTTGCCAGATTGAGAATGGGGGTAGTCTTTATATGTACTTCTTGTGTTGACTATTGTGGACAGGGTGGGTCTAGGATAGGGAGCTTGATGGGAGATGTATTAGGCCAGAATGGCCTGCATACATTTAAAAGCACATCTGAATTGGTAAAAGACCTGCAAGCATTTAAAAACATATTTAAATTGGTAAAGGGCCTGCAAACATTTAAAAGCACATCTAAATTGGTAAAGTGCCTGTAAACATTTAAAATCACATCTAAATTGGCAAAGAGCCTGCAAACGTTTAAAAGCACATCTAGATTTGATTGGGGCCAGGGGCCTGCAAACATTTAAAAACACATCTAGATTTCATTGGGGACAGGGGCCTGCAAGCAGGGCCATCTTAAGCATTTTGGAGCCCTGGGCACAGACATCTTGGGGCCCCCTTCCACCAAATCAAAGGAATTAAGGGATCAAGAATACTGGTCGCGCCCCCCCAGACTCCATCTGTTGCGCTCACAACCTATAGGTTGATATGCTGTCTCGCAGCATAATAAGCACATTTACTCCCTTTAAATTCCCTTGCCCTCTTCATTCTTGCTCTAATCAGAATGATAAACAAGTAGCATTTGAAGACCAACATTAGCAGTCTACAAAGGGGTTACTGTTCTAGTACATACAGGATACTTTTTATCAATAACATCCAGGAAAGTAGATGTTGTATTAATGCAGGACCGTATGTAAAAGGTACATGTAACCCATAATGGACAGAACTCACATTAGCTGCCTCACAGAATGCAAAAGTACTCATGCATGGATAGAGACAACCAATTGGAAGGAAGGAGAACACTACACATACCGTAGCATGGATAGTGGAGGCAGATTAGAAGCTACCAGGAAGGTGTCTTTATCCAGGCAGCTTGAGATTAGAAGTGGGATATGGTTTTAAATAGTGTTGCCATAAGATATCAAAGGAACAAATGCCTGTGGTGTGCGATATAAATATGATCACTGTTAACACAGTGAAACCATGAATAAGGTTTTTATGAAGATCATACCATGAGAAGAAAATCACTCGGAAGAGCTGACAATTTTGAAAGGTTTCGGGACTGGCAATAATGAGAGGTTCGGCAATACAAGATTAAATGTGATGCCCAGGATCACACATTGGTTAAGGGGTGAAGGGGTGAAGCTGGGATTTGTGCCAACTCTGCAATTTCTGCATTTAAACACTTCTTTTCCAGTTCTTACCATTGAAAGTACACAAATCTCATTACCAAACATGATAATTTTTAAACAAAATATTATAGAAGGGTGTTATGCAAAATGGAAATGATTCTACCTTTTTTCTCTCCAGCATCAAGGGAAGTATATAAGAACTAGCATACCAATCGTTGTGATTTAACACATTTAATCTGTGTTTGTCTTTTGTATTTTAAAGCTTTAAATATTTCCAAAACAATGGCTTGTGTCATTTTCATTTATAAACGTGCATAAAAAACCTTTGACTTTTACCAAAAAGCAAACCGTTTTTTGTGTCAAACAAGCAGACCTTAAAATGTGCTTGCCTGAGGCCTGCAACATATGGTCTGCTCTTTTCTGTCTACCAACCCTTCCACCCAAATGACCTACATAAGAAAAAAGATCAAGTAATAGGCTAAATGATACCAGCGTTATGCAAGAAGGCATGCCTCACAGAAGACAGCACAGTAATGTAAGATATATGAGATGATTTGACTAGGATCACTGTATCGTCTGCTGGCAAATCCAGGATACAAACATGAACGCTGTCGTTCCATAGTGTTGAATTTGGATACTTATTCACCTCTTGGACTAACCATTTCTGTCATTGTTGGAGGCAATTGCCTAGGTTTTACAACACGCCATCTCAACAAACCAATTTCTAGACCTTCACCATACAGATGATATGTTCGTTTTTATAGCATCCCCAATCTGGTACAGGTACATTGCTGATAATAGCAGATGTTGTTCTGCAAAACCAAGTACATATGCAGGCAGGTTTATAAACTTCAGACATAGGAAAGGCTCAGCCAGTCTTGCTGGAATGTGATATTCCAATTTTGCATATGAACACATATCTCTGCAATGGGTGCTTCACACACTGAGCAAACTTCCGACCGTTGTGACACTCAATTTATCAATATGCATTTCATCATTGGCTATTGCACATGATCAACATAATTCCCACAGGAAGGAAAGAATGCTACAGAGTTGTGCCATAAGGAACACACAAACTATGTATACCACAATGAATGCAGAAAGCAATACATGATGAATTGATCAAGGCAGAATGCACTTCCCAAAACAGAATGGCAATGCGTTCAAAGCCTTAGCAGCACCATATAAAATATCCTGACGTATGCTATTTAAGACTGGTGAACAATGGAATCTTACTTCTTCATATCAGCGAGCCTTCTGGGGCCCCTTCCAAGGTGGGGGCCATGGGCAAGTGCCCCTTTTGCCCTCCCATAAAAACGTCTCTGCCTGCAAGCATTTAAAAACACATGTAGATTTGATTGGGGCGAGTGGCCTACAAATATTGGAAAGAATTAAAAAGACATCATGCAGAAGAGTGCTTTGGGGATCAATAGTCCAGGACATTAAGGACATAAGTTATAGAGTGCTTGTTTAGAGTTGAAGTCTTAGAAGGTAGCACGGTCAAGTGTTTTTCAGAGCTGGATAGATGCATTCCAAGGCGATTGGGTGAGGCACAAGGCTTTGTAGGCGATCTGCACTGTAAGACAAATGTGAGGAGTTGGCTACATAATGCAGGGAGAATGAGTGCAGGCTTGGTAGGTTTGTGTTGAGATGAGCCGTTACCTGGGTTCAGCTAACCGTTGATAGAGATTGGTCCCTGGTAATGTCGGTAGGGAGGAGGGTGTGGGGCAAAGTGTGTGTAGAGTTTCCTTTAGCTCCTACATGCTCTGACAGGCTCGGACAGGGCCTTAGTTGTGGGCTTTTGGAAGGGGCCGGGTTCCTAGCCAGCCGGCTTCAGTGATGGGGCCTTTCAGTGTAGCGCGGGCCAATCACGTCGACGGCTAGTGGGGGAAAGGCAGGCACACTAGGTTCAAGCTATGTGGCTGCCTTGCTGGAGGTGCCTAGTGGCAAAATTACAAATATAAGCTCCAGGGACACCTTCAGTAGCGCTGCCGGAGCGTGATCAAAGAGTGAGGGATGGTGCTGCCAGTGATGCAGCTGTGGCAAATACAGGGTGCCAAGCGTGCCAATTCACCTTTTTTAGCCCAAATGGGCTTGATGCTCTGTGGTGGTGCGAGCACTGCTCCTGCAGACTCGTGGGGGGAGGTCCCTGATGTGGTGCGGGAAAGATCCGAAGTTGGAGGAGGCCAATCAGCTGGTCGTCGGGCCTAGTTGTGGGCCTTTGAAGGGGGACGACTCCCTCGCCAGGCAGCTTCAGTGATTGGGCCTTTCAGTGTAGAGCTGGCTAATCACGTTGCCAGCTGGTGTGGGAAAGAAAGCACACTAGGTTCAAGAAATGTGGCTGCCATGCTGGAGGGCCTCAGGGCTTACAGGGCCAAGGAGCTGCCTGGTGGGAGAATTCAAATATAAGCTCCAGGGGCAGCTTCAGTAGTGCTGCCGGAGCGTGATCAAAGAGTGAGGGATGGTGCTGCCGGTGATGCAGCTGGGGCCATTACAGGGTGTCGAGCATGCCTATTCACCTTTTTGAGCCCAAAGGGACATGATGCTCTGTGGCGGTGCGAGAGCTGGTCCTGCAGCCTCGTGGGGGAGGTTGGGTGGTCGCTGATGTGGTGCGGGAAAGATCAGAAGCAGGATAATATGTCATGTAAGGTTTGATATAAACCAAAAATACAGCCAATAAAACAAAATAAAAAGCTAGCTGATATTTGGATGGTATATCTTATAATCAGTTCAAATTTGTTAGCTTGCTTAACATTTGTCAATTCCAGTAAACAATGGGGTACCAAAAAATGGGAACTTCTGGCCTAGCTCCAGCATTGACTCCAAGGATCTCAGAAGGGAGCTCCTTTGTAAGGGAAGTGACCGTTTCTATGTCCACACTAAGAGCACCCCAGAATAAGGGGGTGAGGGGGGTCCACAGCAAATTGAGTAGAGCTCAGGTGAGGAAAGCTGCTGATGGGAGATGCAATACTCGTGGCAGTACCCATGCTCTGTGTAATTTAAGGGTTGCAGCACAACTCAGTATCTGAATTACCCCCTGTCTTTCATTTATTTGCTTTGAGCGTGCAGCTTCCTTTTCTGCATATAAATATCATACATATCAACATGTTCAATACCAGACTTCAGGGCCGGACTGGCCATATCGGTCCATCGGCCCGTGGCCGATGGACTTTGAGGACAGCGACTATCAAATGAAATCAGCAACTTGGCACAGCACATATATATAGTTGGTTCTCTGTGGCACTGCATAGCGAAACACCCTTCATTACAGTCCACTCAACGCCCTCCTGTCATAGATTGCATTCTTCTGCTGTTGTTGAGAAGGTAAAATGTCCATATTTTTCTCTGCATTTTGCAATATTAATGTGAAGTGAGCGCAGGAGATGAGTGGACTGTGGTGAAGGTCATACCTCTATGCAGTACCACAGAGAGCAGCATATATATGTATCCTGTACCAACTTGACTATTTTATTTCATATATATGTATATTTTGCATACTCATCAATTTTCTTTGCTGTTTTTGTCCAATATTGTTCTATAATATCCCCTAGGTTATACCTTCCTAAGTGCCTCATTACAGAACTGAAATATCACAACATTTACTGCACCACCAGTTTCCAAGTTTGGAGGTAAAGTGGAGGAAATATCTTCCAGCACTTGTCTAAAGGTTTTCCTTCCACTTTGTCACCAAAAACTAAAGGATTTGCCATGGAGGCGGAATTATCGCCTGCTATAAATACCCTGAAACTCCAATGAAGGATAATGGACTACTTTAAAGGGTTACTAAAATTGCCTTACCACCACTCATAATCTGTGGATTTAACTGCCAAAGCGGACGGCATTGGCAGTATCAGAGTTTGAGGAATTTAACATTAGTAAATCTGGCAAACTCATTATGAGGCTAATTTTTTAGCGTGGGTAATGGACTGTGAGTAGGAATGAGCACAATTAAAGTCAAAATCCTTCCCCAAATTACTACACCTGTTTAGTAATCCAGAGATAAAGTGCCTGTTGGGGTGTATTTAAATATTGATTGCTTCTTCAAAGGTTTTCTATGCAGAGGTTGGGGTCCACAAATCAGCCACCACAATTGCTTCTGTAACATCAATTTCCCGTTAGCTGCAGAGGTGCTAAGGAGGAGACTCATTTAAGGATACAACTAGTAGGAGGCCATTGGAACAACTCGGTTTCCCAAATCTAGGATTCTTCCTCCAAATGGAACAACTGGTGAAGGAACAATCCCAATCCAATTGATGAGGTTCAGGAGAAGGATAGACATCAACCATTCATTAATGTACAATCGTACAGCCAAAACAATCTGGAACCCTAAAAAATCTGCTTCATTCCATTTCAGAATTACAATTCAACATGGCCAACAAAGAATCTATTCTTGGCATATTGTCACATTATTGGATCCTGAAGGGAATGAGGATAGAACTGTCCAAACATGGAAACAGTTAATTTCCCAAAATGAAATGATCATGAATTAGAAGCAACTTGATTGGGTAATGGATTTAAAAATACTAATTCTAAATGAAAAAGTGGCAATGGCTCTCAGGGAAACTATGTGGACATGTATATCAACTGTAAGGTAATCTTCTAAAAAATATAGTCACAACTTCTGTCTAAGCATCAGGTAAGGATTTCATTCTGCCTATGTACTTTTCAAAGAATAGAACTAATGTGGATTTGAACACAGCTGTACCGCAGACTTGGAAAACATTTCTTCCCAAGAACAGGATATCAAAAACAATGTGGATATCAAGATTTGGCTACTTTGAAGTTGTCAGTGTCCTGACCTCATCCCAAAATATAGAATTCACTCTACAAACCAGGAAACCCAATCTACCAGAGCCTTTGCATCAGAGCCGTGTAAGGCCTGAGGGTGGAATTGGGTGGGATTCATAGAGCCTGCCTCCAACCCCATGCTTCTGTCCCAGACAAGTCTGGTAACCCCTGTAAATATAGGCTGTCATAATGGAATTTATCTCAACTCCTTCAGCCCAGCACTCCCATGTACAGTCAGTTTCAGGCCATGTAAAAAAAGGAGACTCAAAAAAGTCAGGACCTTTTTAACCATGCCTGATATGTTACCTCTGGGGCCAGACACACATATCCTCTACAGTTTCACACTGCATTGCTGGGCCCTGTATGCCTGATGGGACTTTTTCAGAAATAAACACACGAGGAACACAACCTGTATGTATGTATTTGGGATGTATAAAGGGCAAACTAGGCTGGGAAGCAATGACATACTGTGCAGAGGGGATGCACCCAGGGGTTATAACTAGGATGCAAGGGTAGTACAGGAGCTGGGATGGGGGAGCAATCAGTAATTGGCAAGATGTTAATTGAACAGTAAGGCATTCAGGTCCTTCCTGAAGTGTAGGATGGAGGAGGCCATTCTTATCTGCATTGGTCATTTATCCAAGAGACAGGGTGCATAGCAGGAAAAGGCCTGTTTCCTGTTTTCCCCTCTTGGAGTTCTTTGTTTCTAGCCTGGCAATATTGTGGCTTCTAGTAGTGAACTGGCCTCAGGAGAATGTGAGTTTATCAATTCAAGTAGAGTGATGTTTTGTTTGTTACTGCTTTGTGGGTGTTGGCGGTAGTCCTGAACATGATGCATGCTTGAAAAGGTACCCAGTGCAGCTCCTTGAGGATGGGGGTGATAGGCTCAAATGAGCTTAGTCGTGTGATGAGACATGCTTCGGCATGCTGGACGGCTTTATGAGGGTCCAAGGTGCACTCTAGGATGCCTAGGAGTAGGGGATTTGCCACCATCCAGGTGTGAGATGATCAGGGCATGGACAACTGTCCTGAGGCTTGGGTAGGGATGAAAGGCTTGACTGCAGAGAAGCGCACGCTGGTACCATGCTGATTGAATCTTCTTTGTGATGTGTGTTTTGAATGAAACATCACAGTAAATAGTAAAGCTGAGTGATTTTTCACTCTAGGATAGTTGAGGTATGATCCATTGAGCTTCATATCAGTCAGCCATTTCTGGACTTGGAACATGTTTGGTGGTGTTTCCTAATATAATAAAGTTGGTATATGTAGAGTTGAGCTTCAGGTTGGTGATTGACATCTAGGTTTGGCTGATGGACAAACAGTGCTTGAGTCGATGATGTTGTTGAAGCATTTGATCTTTGGGTAAAGCTGTGCGTCATCTGCATATTGGTGCATTTAATGTCAGTGTTGATGGGGCGTCCCCCGGATGCTTCATGTAGAATTTGATGATGAAATGGGACAGAATGGAGCCTTGAGTAACTCTGCAGACTACAAGGTGGTGCTGGGATGTATTTGGTCCCAGTTGGCTGAGGTGTTCTCTATTGGAGTGGTATGAGGCAAAGCAGTACAGGGCTGTTCTATTGAAGCCCCTGCTCATGGTGAAGATGTGGGGGTGGGCTCCATGATAAATGGCATCAAAGGCAGCAGAGAGGTTGAGCAGAACAACTAAGCAGGGGGCCCCCTTTGTCCAAGATGTCTAGTGTCATTCATAACTACAGTGGTGGCAGTGGCTGTGCTGCATTGTAATTGGAAACTGGATCAGTGGCCTTGTAGGGGATTGTCTTGAGTGATCCTTTTGTGTGACTGGATGGCAACAGTCTTCTCAGTCACTTTGCAGAGGAATTGTAGATGTGTGTTGAGGCATTATTGGGCCATGTCATGGGGATAAGTGTTGATTTCTGAGCAGGGGGGTATGTTCTTATGTTTCAGTGTACTTGGAAAGATGTCATGTGTGAGGGATGCATTGATGATGTTGAGAAGTAGCGGAAGTGCTTCAGCTTTGATGACCTTCACAATGGAGGGGGGAGAATGTTTGGTTTGGTAGTTAGTGGGTTTCTGGGCTGCAAGAGAGTTGATCAGGTCTCCAGGATTAATTAGCCTGAATTTGGTGCATCTTTATAAGATGCAGGCTGCTATTGGTGGGCCATCATTGGTGTGTTTGAAGTTGTCAATGTGTATCCTTATATTGCGTAACTTATCTTTGAAGAAGCTGTTGGTGATGTTGCATTTGTCGGCTAATTGTTGTACTGCAGGGTCTGGCAGTAGGTTGCTACAGTGCTTCACAGCTTGAAAGAGTGTTCAGACGTGTTTGTGTGCTTCCATGATGGTTGTTGTGTAGTAGTTTCCTTTGGCTGAGGTAATGAGTATCATACATGCTTATCGGAGGGTTCTCAGAGTGATGAGGTCTTCTAGTTGGTGGGAGTTTTCTCCAGAGCTTTTCTTTTCTGAGGATGATGTGCTTTCTGTCTATGTGTTCATGGGTGTTGAGGGCTTTTGTCTGTTGAGTTGGCATTTCAGTGGTGCATGGATGTTGGTGGTCTCAGGGTGTGGATGAGTGCACTGATCTAGGTGTTGATATTCTCCAAGGGGTCGACATGAAGGCCTACTTGATGGGGTTTTGTTTCACTGCATACACAGGAAACTTCTTGTAAGAGCAGTTGGTGGTCTTGGTCAGTTTGGGTTGGACCCGATGATGGAGATGATGGAGAGGCGTGCGGAGGAGCAGGATCGGTACTACTGCTGGGTCTGTCCAGCACAAAGATAGGGGTGAAGACGAACAATGCCTGCAGCATTGATGAATAGCAAGTCGAATGTCGTGCCTTTCTTTTGGATTGGTTCACTGATGAGTTGCTTGATGTCTGTGGCCTATGGTGTTGAGCAGTTCAGGTAGGTTTTCCCTGATTGGTTACATCCCGGGTAAATTTAGGTCGCCGACGAAGATGTCAGTTGAGTTGTTGATGGATGTTGTGATAAGGTCTATAATTTCATTGAGAAAGTTGTTGGTTTGGGTGGTTGGTAGAACAGGTGGAAGGTGGTGAGTTCCTAGAGGAAGCATATCCATGAGGTCTTGTGGATAACAGCGAGCCCTGTACCAGTCTTCCCTTGGTAGTTCTTGTGGTCGATGCTGTATTCTGTGGGATGAAGGCATGCAGGATATATGTGGAGATGGGGGATACTATGTCTGTTATAAATAGTGCATATAGGTTATGAGTGGTGATGAGGCCAGCAATCACTGCTGAATGTACTAATTCTGAATGAGCATTGATGAGCTTGGAGGTTGTATGTGTGTTGTGCGTCTGTTTGAGCCAGTGTGCGGGAGCAGGGTGTGGACTGTTTGCATGTGAGGTTGGGGATGGGAAAGGGTGAGTGAGGTGTGATGCATTTGCGGCTGGTTTACCTTGGATGTTAGTAGATGGGGCTCTGGCCCTTTCCAGGCTCTAACAACACCAAACAGAAATTGCCCTTTTCCTTGTCTGCCCTTCACCAAAAAGGAATTGCCCTTTTCTTCATCTGGCCTTTGCACTATATCCTTCACGAAGTTAAATGGTAACTATGTTTTATGTTTTGGGATAGTTGTATAGTGCCTGACTGCACTTGTCATGGCTTCAAAGTGCTTTGGATTGTCTGTTTGTTTGGCAGAGTGTAGTCTGAACACACATGTAAACATAATATTGCATGCAACTATATATGTATGATTATAGGCAATGACCTGTTTTGCCAGAGACGGCTAGTACTGTAATGTTATATTAGCAGTTTTATGCGTTGTGGGTGCTCTGAGGTTTACTACGTCAATGAATATGTGATGGCTGGACAGACTTTAGTGTAGTTCTCAGACGTGTGAATTGAGAGACTGCACTAAAGTTGGATTGAGCAGTGTCGATATGTATGTGTGTGTCTTTCACGCCATAGAGCAACTGTATACAGTCGAAGAAGGCTTTGCAATACTTTGCATGCACATGGCATTCAGATTTGGCAAATATTAAAGAGCCTATTAAGAACATACATGAAAACGTTGCATGCAACTGTACATTTTTCCAGGCGAATGCTATATTTTTTTTTTGTTAGAGATGAGTCGTACGGGCATCTTATATTAACAGTGTAATGTTTTGGGAGAGGTGTGTGGTTTGCCATGTCAGTAAATGTGTGATAGCTAGACCGAATTTAGCTTCGGGCGCAACCATCTAATAAAGTGGAGCGCGCAGCACGTATGTGTTAGTCTATTGACCCCTAGAGCAACTGTTTGCAGTTGAGGGCTCTGAAATAATGTATTGCGTATCACGTTTGTTTTCCGAGGTCCCGTTTTTTGTGCACACTTTTCCCTGATCTCTCTTTCAACAATGTATAGTTTTGTGTGCATGTGTGTGGGGGGCAGGGGGGCTAGTGGGTGGGGAGGTTGAGGGGTGGAGAGGTGAGAGGATGGGGGTGTGTGCTAGAGCCTGGCACGGGGGACCCCCCATTTAAAAAGAAATTAGGTGAACAACAGATCAAGCAAAGTTCCCCACAAAAGTGCACACGAATAAAGTGACCACGAAAAATGTGCGTAGAACCATTTATTGTGCATTGCATACCCATCACATGCACAATACATGCACATTAAATTGCATGCATGCTTGCCCGGCTGCAGCCCAGTCTTACAGTTGTATGAAACCCATGTGTTAAGCGCAGTAGATGTGCCAAATACCTCCCTTGCTCCCTTCCTAAGCATATGGGTGAACAGTAAATGTGAAACGGTAAATGAAAACCAGCTGTGAAACTCAGGAACCATGTCAAGCTGTGCTGCTGCATTGCACGCACATTCAGCAGACCATTCTCTAGTCACTGACCTAAACGAAGTGAGTGGTGACGGGGTGAAAGAAAAAGGAAGCCTATTGGTGATTAATGGGGATGGTGAAGGGGCTGAAAGGAAAGGAGAGTAGGGGCTGTGAGGGGCCTGAAGGAAAAGTAAGTGGGGTGACAGGGCAGGAGTGAAGGGGTTGAAGGGACTAGTGAGAGAAGATGTACATAAAAGGAGTGAAGGGTAGTGCTTAGGTGGGAATTGGTAAAACAAGTGAAGGGATACATAACTTTATCTCCCTTCATCACTTTATTTGCTTACGCCTCAGTTTGCTATATGTAAGAGTACTTAGAAGTGTTCTAATAAGACACGTTTTCTCCTAAGGAAGCGAGCCGAGCACCATATCCATAAGACTCTGTTTTGGAGACAAGAATCCTGCTGGGTGTGATATACGTGAGTATGCGTTTGAAAGCCCAAGGAGAGAGCACATTTCATCAGAGGAAGGATTACAAATAGGGAGCTTTGTGTTATATCCCTGTGACTGTGTTTTTGAGGCACTGGTGTTTCTGCATGGCTTGATTTCAGGGTTCCAGCATATAGGCAGAAGGCGGGCGGGACTTCCTGCAGAGGCATTCGGCTGCTCCTCTACACTGCCCCCTCTAGTTCATTCATCGACCACACCTTCATTAATCTCCATATTCTGATTTCTTCTCTTGAAGAAGTGCTTCTTCAGGGTCCAAATCTTCACTACTCCCTTCAGGGATCCTGCTGATTTTACATGTTCCTCTAAACTCCAGGTGATGTAGCTGCACTATCCATTCGGATCACAATAGATCCGTTGTCATACGTTCTTCTTGTGATTCCTTGGATGCAGGAACTGTGTTCTTCAGGTGCTAAGATGCTGGCCTCTATATATTTTCTGATATCTTCTTCAGTCAACTCAGTGGGTCCAAACCCTGATTCGACATCGCTCATGATCTTCATTCCTACTGCCTTCTTTGCTGTCTTCTTGCACTGTGTAATTAATATCTTGATCACTCAGAATCCAAACATTATCATCCCTAATACCACTCCAAGAAACTTAAAGATGTTCGCCATCCAATGTGCAACCCATGATAAGAAAGACGCAAACCAATCGTCATCTGCAATGGCCTCTGTCTCATCTTCCATCTGATTGTGCCGTTTCATCAGCAACGTTATGGCCTCTCTCAAGGTCCCATTCCCGCTGTCGTGCGAAGGTACGAACGTGCAATACGATGCAAACTCCTACATGTGATCATGTCAAGGACATACCTGTTCTGCAGGGTTATCAGTCGTATGGCCCTCAATTCTTCTTTGATCGCATTGAATCCCTTTATGGTAGTGTTGATCATCTGCAGGAGCGCCAATCTGGTTATTTGTAACCATTTAGCATTCACCATCGTCTTGATTCCTGGCATAAAGATAGTCACGAATACCGCAGCAGTCTGGCTAAACAACCTGTGTTCATATGGAATAGCATCAAAGGCTTCTATTGATTTAGCTGAGAAATAGTTTTCCATCTTTGTTCGATTGATAAATTTAAGTGCTCTTCTTCTCAAATGGGCATCTGCTTTTTGGAAATTCACCAACGTTCAGATCACTCTGTGAAATCACTAACGCTGGAACATGGATAAGCACTAAGGAACACATTCCTCCCCAATCTTCAGGCAGCTTCATGTAGGCTCTGGACCCACAAGCCCAATATCGATCCATCAGTACGGCTGATCCTGCTCCCATTCTAGGAACGTCAACTGTAGTTTTGCAGCCTTTGTTATTTCCCACATCATTATTTCCTTCTCTTTAAAAGCATAACTTCACATTTGCCAATGGGATCACAACCACTGGACCTGATTCATATTCGACCCACGTTAGTAGTTTGGCATACTTGGCCCATGACTTCAAACATTAATCGTTCACTTTCTGTACTTCTCGTATATATTCATTCTTCAATAAGTGAGCTTTACAGGACATCAACCCTTCTTCCCATCCCTTCTTGGATTTCACTTGTCCCTAGGCTAGAAGCTGAGATCGTTCCCAGCATCCAGGCATCCAAGGTATTTATTTTTTATCAGGACAGTCTCTTAATTTCTTTAATAACTACCTCTTGCTGTCCTGTCGCCGCATACGTAAGCATCGTACTTTTGCATGCAGGTTCTTTTCCCATCTGTGTAGTCTTAATATAATCATCCTGAAATGGGAACAACCATTTCGCTCTCCATCGTAGAGTGACGCAACTTCCTTGAAAGTGTCATCTGGTCGTACATGCTGCAAGATGAACAAGACATCTGGCATCGTGTTCTGGAATTTCTCTAGAGATGAAAGTGTGATATTCATGGCATACGGCATGAGAGCGCAGACGTAGCAACTCTCCTTAGATGTTCTCTCTCCCACCTTTTTCATGTGCTGGTACCACATGTTATTACCCAGGTGTGCTGCACTATCTGAATAAGTGTTTATCCCATCATTGTCTTCCTCCACACTCCTCCTTTGGCTCCCTAACAGAATGGTTGCAGCCAATGGAAACAACTCTAAAGCAGTTTCACTACGCAAAGACAACACAAGGGGTTTTGGCTCATCTGTAATGGGCAAATCAACAATAGTTTTGGAGTGGGGAGGATCAAAGGAGCATCTGTCTTATTTGGACCAAGGAAATAGAGAGTGTGAACCAAGAGAAACAGGAAGACAAAGATAGAAATTGAGCATGCATATATTATATACCAGACTATTAACCCACACCATTTTTGGCATTCTGAAATTGGTTGGGCTTGCGCATTCCCCAAAATCATACCAGCTTCAACATTCCTCACGTTTACTTCAATTGTTAAGGAAAAACACTTTTACTCTGGCAACTGCAATAAATCTAGCAACTGCAGTATTTCAGGATCCTGTAAAAAAGTCCAAATATCAACGTCTCTTCTAACAAGAGCAAGATAAGCATGAAGGATAAATACAAAAACAGCAGGAATAAGTCTGTCAGCATCTCTGTTTGTTAGGACCATAGATTTAACAAAATAGAAACTCAGTGAGAAACAAATCTGGAAATTGTTTGCGTTTCCAATTGTCAAATTCAAATTCAAGCTCAGGCATATTTGTGACACATCAACAACTTTCTAAAGTCCAATTTTCAAAAGATTCCTTTGACTCTCGGCACGGGTTACACGCCTCCTGCAATATCTATAAGGAGCGTTCAAACAAGTCACAGTCCAAATGCAAAATCTGCATTTATCAGCTAGTCCCTTTATAGTCCTTTTTCTTTGTCATCGATCGAGTCTGCATACGCTGAAATTCTTCTTCTTATCTTGCTTCTGGATCGACAGCTGGGGGTGGTGTGGTCTTGCTGGTGTATAGCTTTATGTCATTCAAATGAAGCCCCGCTCATCTGCCTTGAACTTTAATTGCTGAGGGAGTGACATTTTCAACACAAAAGGGGCCATTAAATCTTAGCTCATGTCACTTCCTAGTGAAGTTTCTGATTAGCACGATATTGCCAACAGATAGTCTTGGTGCTGATAGTAATTCAAGAGATTCCGTTGTTAAATGGTTTTTATCTGTGTTCTGAAACCGACCCCCCTGACACTTGAGTTCATCTGAAATTAGAGAGATGCTAGAAGTCATATGTGTCAAATAATTGTGCAGCTCACCAATTAATTGTTTCTCGGTACTCTGAGCATCATTTCTACTCCTTGATGGAAGTGTAAGAGGCATTCTCTTTTGCCTCCCTGTTACTAGTTTGTGGGGTGTGAGGTGGTGGTCCCAACCAGGCTGATTCCTTAGGGCATATAAAGCTAAGGGAAAGCAATATATCCATCCCTTTTTCAAAGTTAGCTTAAGCTTGGCAATCCTTTCCTCAAGGATGATGTTGAGTCTCTCACATATCCTGTTCGCTTGTGGCTGATAAGCTTAGCAATAATAATTTCTTTTTCGAACACTTCATTGACAAAATGTGTCCATTATCAGATTGCAGCACTTCACACACACCTCATCTTGGAAACACTTCACATACTAAAAACTTCACTATGTAAGTGGCGTTAGGGTGTGTGCCCCGACCTGCCTCAGTCGACATAGAGAAGGGACACACCACCACTATCAGATATCTGTATCCATTACACACCTGCAGCGTATCAATATAATCGATAAGTAAATGATGAAAAGGACCATTCAGTCTTGGAATAACTCCCCTAATTGTTCGTAGTGTATGCCTAGCTGTAAATTTCTGACATACGATGCAATTCAATACATAGAATGCAATGTGTTCGAACAGATTCGGAACAAACCAGTCTTCCGCAATGGTTGCAGCAAGACTCTATCTAGTAACATGCATGGGGTAATGCTGTTGTTCTAGTGTGATCTTTAATAATGCTACTGGCATTGCTGGCTTTCCAGTGCTATCCTGTTGCCATAATGCTTCTGTGGGGGATTAAGAACACCCCCTTCATATCCATAATTCCTGCTCTTCCTGCAGTGAACTTCCCTGAATTTCCATTAATTTGGTCTTTGGCAAATGATGAAACCCTTCTCGCATTACCATAGCCATGACTATCTTCTCTTTGACATTTGGAGTATCAAAATTTGAGATATCTGGTGAATACACAACCCTTTTAGCTTCTGCATCTATGGCTTCATTCCTGCAAGAGACAAAATCTGTTTACTTAGTATGCGCTGCGCATTTAACTATCGCTATGGGTACTAGGAGTTGTAGTGCCTTAATTAGCCTGTCCAATAAGGATTTGTGCTGCACTGGAGTGCCATCCGCTCAGAGGCAGCCCTTCCTTTTTCAATGTGCTAGCCCTGCGTGTAGAGGTTGACGTCACATAGACGCAGTCACTGTACACTGTCACATCCTGCACTTTGTGATTCTCGAACCTGATAATGAGCACTACCAACTCTGCCGCTTGTGCTGAAAAGTGAGATGGTAGTCTAGCACTTGCTGCAATTTCAAACTCGCCATTTGATCTATGTCTCACTACAGCTGCGCCAGAATGCCTTTCTCCACTTGTCTGATCAATTTTCGAAGAACCATCAATAAAGAGGATTTCCCCTCCTGACAACGCGTTCTCTTTTATGCCCTGCATATCAACATATAATTAAACATAATTCTACAGTCATGCACATGATCACTCTCTGCCACTGGCTCAGCTAATATGGCTGGATTCACTATTTTACATCTGACAATTTTGATCATTGGATTCTAAATTATTATTTCATAAACAGAAGCTCTCTAGGATGTCAATGTACCCCTGGGTTTCTCTAAAATGCCAAACAAAGCATGTTCTACAAAAAGTGTCATGCAGCAACCCATTACAACACTTGTAGACTTCTCAATTGTGAACGTGGCGGCTGCAATGACTGTTTGCAAAGAAAGTGTCCCTTCATGACTGGATATAAAATCCCACTATAATGCTCTGATGGTTTGTGCCCTAATGTAGTCCTCTTTGTAAGCACTGCTGTCATGACTGTCCCATGTGTGTGTGAGAATCAATACAAATCCTCAGCATAATTGGGAATTCCCCAAACAGAAACTGTGCAAATTGCTTTCTTCAACTCCTGGAATCCTTCCTCCATTTCCTCAGTCTATTCTATTGTAACGCCATTCACCTGTGCTTTTTTAAAGCCTGGAAAAGGAGTCTTGTGTATGAACTATAATCAAACACACAGACTCTAACATAATTGCATAGCCCCAAATATTGTTGCATCTGTTTCACTGTGTGCAGTTTTGTGGTTTTCATAATCGCCTCATCCCTTTCAAGGTGTCAACTTTATTCGGTCGTGTGAAAGCAATTTCCCTATGTATAACAGCTCTTCTTGACAAAACTGTAGCTTCTCTTTGTCTACTTTGTATCCCTTGTCTGCTAGAATAGTTATCAACTGAATCAAGTCCTGTCTGCACTCATCTTCTGTAGTGCTACGAATTAGAATGTCATCTACGTACTTATCACAGAACTTTTCCAATCAATATTGCCTAAATCCATCTGTAGGACCCTGTTAAAGATTGATGGAGACTCACAGTACCCTTGGGGCAAACAAGTATGATTCGGACGAGTCTGGTGCAACATAAATGAAGTCAAGTCTCGTGAGTCCTTGTGCAACGGGATTGAGAAAAATGCATTTTTCAAATCAATCACTGTGAAATATCATGCTTCCACTGGGATACTGCATAGTATCATCACTGAGTTAGGAACTAAAGGAAACTGTGCCTATACAATCTGATTAATCAGTCTCATGTCCTGTATGATCTCCACAACCCTGCCTCTGATTTTTTCACAGGATATACCACAGTATTACACAATGATTAGGATGGCACCAGAATACCTTGTTTCATCAGTGCTGAAATAGTCTTGAATACATACCATCATTGGCCTCTCGAGGTAAAATTACCCCTGACTTCAGCTTTATTTTAACTTCCCCAATTCAATAGTCCTACATCATAAGGGCCTGTGGCCCATAAGACACTTGGCACCTTCTCGAAGTCTTCGTCAAAAAATGCTGGATGCTGCAACATTATTGCCATTCATTGTGGGATTTCACTTTTCTCTATTCTTATCCAGTATGTGATGCTCATAAGGAACACTACTTCATCGTCTGTTGAGTCATCTCTAAACATATTATCATCTGTAATGTTAGTCAACCTGCATCCTTCTTCAATAGCTATTTCTGTGCTCCATGGTCTACCCTCATCATCCGTTCCTTCAAGCATTGCCATTTCCATTTGTCCTTGGCTGCTTCTAATTCTAGAGGGATAGTCTGTCCCCCCTCTTCGGTCATAGGTATCTGTGGTCTAAACAAGAACTCGTCAGGTATCCTCATAGTTATTCCCACCAAACCAGGTAGCCATGTCAATAGAATGCTCATCCCATAAAGAAAAACCTCTGGCTCTACTGGTACACCTCGCAGAACCACTTGGCCTGTGAATGCCAGTATAAATTCGCCCACATTCGTGTAGTGTATTCTAGGAGTGGAACATACTATCCCTTCGTCAGTAAGGAGAGAGAGACGAAAATAAGTCAATCCAAGCTGAATGATCAGATCCACATTGTGTCTCACTTATCACGATTACTTGAACAGATGGGGTTTCAGAGCCCTACGAAATTGATATAAAGATTTGAGGGCCCTGATCTCAAGAGGGAGGCTGTTCCACAATTATGGCCCATAAACTCCTTTTCGTGGTGATCATTATTAAATCCTCTAGAAATTATGATAGTATGTCTTTTATATCTACTATCCCACTCCTGGGTGATGTTTATCCTTCATTTGATTCAAAGAATCATGGTGTTATTGACAAATCCATCATGAGTGTTTCCTCAAATGTCAAGTAGGACACATATAATGTTTTCAAGTACTGATCTGCCCGTATTGTGGCTTGCCCTCCTGAGTATAGATAGCTTTGTAGTTTTGTGCAAAGCAATTTACTATCTGAAGGGGGTCCACCAACTCCCAGCCGCTGTCATCCCAGATTCCACACACTTTCCTTTCTAGATGTCGGTCCCAGAGTCTTTTTGCCAATTAGGTGTCAGCATGGTCTCCCTTTTCAGAAAATGTTGTCTCATAAATCAGAGCTTTTTATGTACTGCACCCACCGTCAGGGATTGCATCTTTTCCCTCCCTTAAAAACAGGAGGGGTGGATTGCACAGATGCTTTGGTAACATGATATCCCCCACAGGCCCCATTTCTTCCCTCCCTCTTATGCCTTGTCCCCTCTGATATTAGAAGCCCTTGGAATGTGGCCTTTGCAGCATCCCTAACCTTGTCCAGTTATCCAGGGGTGGTGACCCCATATCATTCACTTCTAGAAACTGGAGCATTTCGTCCCTCATCTTTTCTTTAAAAAAGTACACCGTATGTCGTTGTATTGCCAACAACCCAGTCCTTTCTGTGTATAATGCAAATTCAAAATACATCAAGAGCGTATTGTGATCTGACAGTCCTAATGTGTGCACCTCAGGACTGGACTAAACAATATTTTCCTGACTAGTTTAAAAATATAGTGCACCCTAGTTTACATTTGGTGGGGAGGAGGATAAAAGGTAAAACCACTTCCTCCCAGATGCATGTCCCTCTAGACAGCAATCCAAATGTACCTTTTCAAGTACAGTGAGAACTGATTTGCCTCTCTGGCACTGGGTTGTTGACACCCCACCCACTGAGTGAACCAATCTAAGGAGATGTCTAATACCATGCTGAAACCTCCTTCCACGTCAGACCTTCTGTCCTATTGTGCTCTATTTTAAAAACGTGTGACATAGACGCCTCTTGCCTTTGTTGGGACTGTAAACTGAAATCACTGTCAGCATTGTGCTCCTCATTTCCCCTTCAACAACAGACTCCCTTCTGTTGGGCTGTTCACTTCAAAGACCACCATACAAAAAGAGGGAGACACAATTATCTCAGTTTCTTCTGTGCAGCTGGGCCCAAAACATCTGGCTCATCCCTTTAGCAAAGATTTGATTTCCCTCCCCCACTCCAAATGTGGGTCTCTTGAATTAACGAAAGCCCCACCTTGTACTGTGGAAATTCCCTCACCAGTAAAGACCTTGTTCAGTATAGGGCACCTCCATTTTGAATTGTTCCTCCCCAAACCCCTTTTTTCTACTCCTCCCAATGAACATCCACCTAATCCAACCTTTTCTGACTAATTCACAAGAAAGAATAACAGTTAATCCGCGACACCCAGATAGCCCAGGGACACCAGTTCTGCTACACCCCATACTCACATTCTGCCTTCCCAAACCTCTCTTTAATCATTACCATACAGATCACGTTGTAACATTGGCCCAGCATGCTGTAACATCAAAACACTTCAATCAAGAGCATTAGTAGCTCCCACAGGAACTTCAGCTAGCAAGATCACCATTTGTACTTACCCCCTTCCTCTTGGCACGGGGTAGTCAGCTTCCTGAACTTCCTTGTCCCAAATGTTCTTCGTCTTGTCAAATTTCACTCTTTCCTCTTGTCCTTATTCTCTGGCACACTAGGTAACCCTGAGTTTTCTCCCACTTCCCCCTTCTCCTGCAAATCCTTGAACAGCTGTGTTATGTCTTAATTAGTTAACACTCTGAACTGTCTTTCTTCCATTCCAAGGACACTTCCAGAACTATCGGTCTCCCTTCTTTATGAGCCATGCAATCAGGGTCTTGCACCCTTTCCACTTCATTAATGGTAATGCAAAGAGGGTTAGGAACATCATATTATTCGATCTGTTATACTGTATCTTTTCACAGGTTTTTTGCCTCCATCAGCAGCTCCTTTGCATCAAGGTAATTGTGGCATTTGGTGATTATTGAGGTTTATGCAGCGCTCCTCTGCAGTGTGCCGATACAGGAGGATTTCTTTTCCACCCGCATCTTACTGTACCACATTCACAATGGCCTTGAGCATCAGCTCCACTTCTTTCATCATTTCACCTCCTCTCTCCAGGACCCCCATTTGCAGATTTTGCAGCTTCTTTCGTAGGTTTCCATGTCGTCAACCTTCAACTGTAGTTTACGCTTTCTGTCGGCCAGTATCTTCAGCCTTTTCTCATATCCTAACTCCAAGAGATCAGCAAACAACTGCTTAATTCCAGGACTTCCATCTAGTGCTCAATTCGGCCCCCTCTTGCATTAAGCTCTGGCACAAAAACCTAAATATCTATTCTTAACGTTTTGCTCTCCCTCAAAATATGCCATCTATCCTGTTTTGTGGCCACATTAACCACACTGTGTTTGTTACCTGCATGCTTCCTTCCTTATGGTCCCTGCTGAATCTTTGCCGTGCCGATATACTGGCCTGATTCCCATGATCCCTATCCACCGTAGGGGTAGGGCTATCTACAACCACAGTTATGCCTATTATTGCCCTTGCTGCTTACAAGAGGTTGTGAGCGCTGGTACTGAGTGTCTCACTGTCTTACCACCAAAACGAGGCCCTTCATTGCCCACCTTCTGATGTAGTGTCACACCATCCTTCAGGTCCCGGCCTCATTTACCCCCCTTTAGATGGTCTGGACTTTCCTTCCACCAGTTAGTCATGCTTCAAAGTCAACTCATGCTCATGTTTTTCTACTCCCTCATCTTTTTTCCTTCCTCCCTGTTTTGTGTCGTCCTCATGTAACTAAGTATGCCTTCCTGTAACAACGCCACATTGCCTTCGGGCTGTTGTGCGCTTTATACATGTTAATAAAATTAACTTTTAACAAAACATAGGACCCACCACTTTTCATTCTTTGCAGATCTTCTGAAGTCTCTGTGGCATCGTAACACCAGAAAGGCTGTCACATGTGCCTTTATCCCTAATTATCCAGCGATGTTTAAATACAACCCTGAGCTGCAATGTATCTCGCTTCCTGTACAAAGAACCTCCCTTCTCTAACTGCCCTCATGCAAACACCAGGAGGGGGCACATATCCCGCATCATGGTGTAGAAAACTCTCCAGAATGTCTGTCCTCAGGCTCCTCCTTGCCATATTCCCTAACAGCTGCTGACCCGTGGCTGTCTCCAACACACCAGACAGAGCACACAGGCACCACTCTGAGCTCATGACTGCCTCCCAATTCGGATAAGCACCTATCCTAACTTTGTATTCTGTTTATCGGTCATTGATACAGTTATGCCTCTTTTCCACTTGGGTGATTTGCCTACTTCTGAAAATTCCCTTTATACAGTCACTTGCTTCTCCACGTCTCTGCTAATATGGGATCCACTCCACTCCAGGATCACTTGGCCTACTGCACACCTCCACTCTTCAGCCCTGGTACTCCTTACTTCCTTCCACGGACTGCACATTTCAGGCACCAGGCCATGCTGTTTCCCCACATGCAAACACAGCAGCACAAGGGGTTCCTTCCAAATTCCACTTCCAGCAACTGGATAGTCGATCGGCCCCAAAAATACCTGTATTATAATTTTACCTGGTGTGGTCTACATGTTGATATGCTGTTTTCATTAGTATTATGGAGGTCTAGGTGCATTTATTTCAGCAAGGAACATTGTATACAATCTTTAGGGTACCCATCCCGATTTCTTAAGGGAACAGAACAGTGAGTTGGCACTATGTGGTGATCCCCTGACACTCCACTGGTGGCATGGTTAGGGTAGCCAGGGGAGCATCCCCACGGAGCCTCAAAATCCAGCATCCCATGGCTTGAGGTAGTACCTAGCCTGCTGGACGACCCCACCATCTGCTTATAAGTTTAGGTAGGGGACTTTGTTGCATCACCCTAAAAAGAAGAAAAGAGGAAGTGGTATGCAGGGAGGCAGCATTAATGGCAAATGCACACAGAAAAGAAAAGATGCAGCATTTCAAGAGTGGTCTTGCCATGGGGGCATGAAGTGTAGGTGGCGGACAGCTGATCACATTCAACCCCGGCTATAACCACTTAGTGCAGAGTTCCTGACTGGGCACAAAGGAAGTCTGGAACTGTTGCTTAAATGCATGTGTCACATATACCAAGCATTTATTCATTTGTTTATACACAGGAGGAACAATGCTCTTTTGATCACAAAAACATGTACAATAGCTGCGGGAAGCAGTGAGCTTCTTACAATGGGGTGAGTTTGAAGGTCATTCTGACCAGGTTGTGGATGGGGGTAAATTGAACAGTCACCGGGGACAATACATAAGTGGACATACATAGATTAAGGACAATGAACATTAGGCATTTTTAAGTGCAGGTAGGTAGTATGGTCAGCTGTGATCAGAATATGACCATGATGGGTGAAGGGCTAGAGTTGAGGCAGAGAAAGTGAGAGACAGAAGCAGGTTAAACGTGAGGGAACATTTTTAGCTAGCAGGTGATGGAGAGTTAGGTTAAGAGGGTAACTCGCAGGCGAGGGGGTAGGTTTTTAGTTTGGTTTTTAACAAATCTGTGTGGACTGTTTCTGGAACCATAAGTACACATCATAATCACCTCCCATGTCTTATTGGGGAGCAGAATAAATCAACAAATTTACACATGACATGACTTGATCGAAATCTCCAGGTTCTGATGAGATAAGTGTTGTAAGACTGAAGCCTAGGAAGCGGGGGGCAGGCCAAAGCTCTTGCTCATTGTGTGTATTTTATTGGGGAAGAGGGAGGGGTGCGACAGGGGTACAGTGGCATGGTCATAAATAATATGACAGAAGATCTAATGGTGATTCAAGGTGGAACAAAGCAATGACGCCTATAGATGCAAAATTAGGTTACTACATGCTCTACTAAAATGTAAAGACAGAAGCCGTGCAGATCTCGAAGTGTCTGTGGCAGAAATGGTTCCAACTTTCACAAAATGCAATTGTTATGAACTGGTGGCTTCCTTCTGCTGCGTGCGCATCCATGCCCCATTCTGAATTAATATAATAACGTGAGTCTTTTGCTAATTGCTTTATATTAGGATAACTTTCTCACTCATAATTCACTGATTCTGTGCAGAGCACACTGTACTAATTGTTACTAATATTGAGCTTTTCCTGATCTTATATTCACCACCGCCACATTGCATATCAAACCACAGAGCCTCTGTTTTTTTTTATTTGGTTTCATTGAATTTCGTTCATAACAAACTACATTTCATAGTTAAACATTACAAGCTCATGGTTACAGAGCGAGATTGGGACTTTTATTTATTTATTTAAATTTGTAGAGCGCACGGCATCCCGCAGGCATCGAGGCGCTATGTCAGAGTTTAAGAAGGCTTGATTAAGGGTTACAAAGAAGCCGCCCAGTTTTACTTGTTACAGAAAAGTTCAGAGATAGTGTTTACAACGTAACACAGAGTACATGCAGGTGCAGATAGTCCTAAAGTCCAGGTTGAAGTCAGACAAAGAGGTTAGTTTTGATGGCTTTGCGAAATGCAGCGTGGGATTCAATGGATCTGATGTGGGGCGGTAAGGAGTTCCAGAGTCGGGGGCGACTGCAGGGAAGCTGGAGCCGCCTGCTCGGGCCTTGCAGGTTCTAGGGACAGCTAGGAGGTTGGAGTAAAGGGATCTGGAAGGTCTGAGAGAGGCGGGTTTGGTGATTCTGCATGACAAGTAGGGGGGGCAAGGTCGTGAAGGCACTTGTGAGTCAGAGACAGGGCTTTGAATGTGATCCTCTCCTTGACTGGGAGCCAGTGGACCTGTCTTCTAAGAACCGAAATGTGTTCTTTACGCGTGATGCCGGTGGCGGCTCTAAGCGCGTTGTTTTGAACGATTTGGAGTTTGGCGACATTCTTGACAGAGGTGCCGTTGAGTAGTGCATTGCAGTAGTCAAGCCTGGAGCCAATTATGGCCCTGGCGATGGAGAGACAATTCTGTTGAGACAGGAATGGTCTGACTGCGTTAATGAGTTTAGAATGATAGACAGATGAGGAGGCTATGGCATTGACCTGCCTCTCCATGGTTAGGTCTGGTTCGAGGTAGACGCCTAGTGTTTTGATGGAAGGTGATACGGTGATGGGGATGTTGTCAATGGAGAAGGTGGAGAATTTTTATCCAATTTGCTCACGGTGGAGGGGGAACCAACTATCAGTAGTTCGGTTTTCTCACTATTGAGACATAGCCAGTTTTCTGCCATCCAAGATTGGATTGTTGTGTAGATGGAGTTGAGGGTGTTCTGGTTAGCCTGGTAATCCCCTGAGAGGGGGATGAGTACCTGGGTGTCATCAGCATACTTTGTGTATGAGATGCCCAGGGAATCCAGGATTATGAACAGAGGCCTCGTGAAGAGGTTGTAGAGGGTGGGAGCTGTGCAGGAGCCTTGTGGGACACCACATTTGATGGTGCTGGGGTTGGCGCTGGAGGAGTCAGAGAAGACCTTCATTACTCGGTCCTTAAGGAATGAGTCAATCCATTTGCAGGCTCTGTCAGAGAAATTGGCTACTGACGAGAGGTTCTGACAGAGGGTTTTGTGGTCGACCAAATCGAAAGCTGCTGAGAGGTCAAGCAGCAAGAGAAGTGCAGGTTTGCCTGCATCTCTGAGATCATCGATTTGGTTTTTGAGGTCAAGGAGAGCTGTCTCAGTCCCATGACGCGGTCTGAATCCCGATTGCCTGAGACCTAGGAGGAGGTTGTCTTCTAGGAGTTTTTGAATTTGCAGGTAGGCTGCTTTATCCAGAATTTTCAGCAGGAATGGGACGGTGGTGATAGGCCTGTAATTCCCTGGGATGGAGGGGTCGAGGGAGGGCTTTTTTAGGAGCAGACAAACCCACGCTTCCTTGAGTCCCACAGGGACGTAGCCAGAACGGAAAGAGGCATTGATGAATGCTGTGATTATAGGGACTAGGGAGGGGGCACAGTCCTTGATGACTTGTGCGGGGCAGTCGTCACCTTTACAATTTGATGGTTTGATGGATTGGAGAAGTGAGGAGACCTCCTTCTCATTCATATCTCTGAAATCGAACAAGGGGGAACAGGTGGGTTTGTCTCCTGGTGTTGGATTAGTTTGAGTACTAGAGATCAGTTTAGCCAAAGTATTTTGGCTTGCAAGGTTTCCAGTTTGCTTAGCATGGCAGACTGAATGGCGTTACACCAGGCTTCAACCTTCACTATTGGAGATGGGGGATAGGTGGGGGCCTCAAGTTCTCTGAAAATAGCAAATATTTCTCTACTTCCAGATTTGGCATTGGCTATCCTGGTATTGTAGGAAGAGGCTTTAGCATTGGTGATAGCAATTTTGTATTCTTTAGAGATGGATTTGAAGGCGATTTTGGTGGCTTCAGTGGGGTTATTAATCCATATTTTAAGAGCAGTCCTTTTTTCCCCCACGTAGTTTCAGGATATTCTGAGTGTACCAGGCGTTGGAATGTTTGGACTTCTTAGCTTTTTTGAGGGTGAGGGGTGCCACAAGGTCTACAGCCTGGGTGATTGCGGTCTTGAAATCATTGGCAAGGCGATCAGGGTCATCAGTGAAGGAAGGTAGTAGAGCGGGTACCCTGAGGTGCTTAGATAGGTTGTCGTGGGTGAACAGTTTGGAGCTACGGGTGATGGATGCAGGAAGAGTGAGGGTGGGCGGTGGAGGACCTCTGGAGGTGAGGATGTTGAATAGAATACAGTGGTGATCAGACCAGGGTTGTGGGACGATCACCGGGTGGTTTAGCGAGCAGTTCTGGTGGGCAACCCAGTCTAGGGTGCGTCCTTTGATATGGGTGGGGCTGGAGATGGCTTGCGCGAACCCCAGGTTGCGCAGTGATTTGTTGAGGTTTTTGGATTGTGGGTCTTTTGGGTCATTGAGACCTAAGTTAAAGTCCCCTAAGAGCAGAATTTTGGATGAGTTTTTAAGGTTGTCTGAGAGTGAATTTGTTAGAGCATATTGGAAGTCATTGGAGGGGCCGGGCGGACAGTAGATGAGGTGGATGGTATAGGTGCAGTTGTTTGAGAGCTTGAGCTTGAGTAGGAGGTAGTCGGAGTTCTGATCAAGGTCCTTCTCAATGGCCCTAATGGATAGGGAGTCCTTGGCGATGACGGCGGCACCACCCTCTCTGTGGGAGGAGCGGTCTTGCCTATAGATAATGTACCCCTCAGGTACTGCCAAGGTGAGGGCGGGTCCGGAAGACTCTGATAGCCATGTTTCACTAAGGAAGAGGAGGTCAAGCTTGTTGCTGGTGACTAGGTCATGTATATCTAGTTCATGGGCTGGTAGGGAGCAAGAATTAATTAGGGCACATTTGAGGTAGGTTTCAGGGTGAGGGGGAGGGGTGGAAGAGCTGGGAGAGGGTGGAGCGGAATTACTTAAGTGGTTGAGGTTGTCTTTACATGATGGTTTGGCATGTGGGGCAGGTGTGAGTACATTGCAGGCAGTTACCACATTAGTGCATGATGTCAGGTCACTGCGACATGGTGGTGGGTCAATACAGGGCACATACAGGTCAATATCCACAACGGTGCATGGCGGATAAGCATTACTTCATGGTGGCATGTCAATACAGGGCACATACAGGTCAATATTCACCTCAGTGCATGGAAGCTGAGCAGTGCAAGACATATTAGCAGTAGGCAGGGTATCATGGTGAGCATTGCATAGCGGTGGGGTGCTTGGGGAAGGTGTGGTAATATTGCACGTGGTGTTAGCAGCCCAGTCTTAGTATTGTCATTTATGCATGCATCTACAATGAGAAGTATTTTCCTTTTCCCCTTCTTACTTTGGAACCCACTCCCCATATTTAGGACAATTACATTGTCAGGTCTGTTCAAAAAGCAATTGTGCAATATCATATGGACTTGAACTGTTAACAATGTATAACGATGTAATAATTAACATCAACAGATACTGGTGAGATGTATCAGAGTAACTAACTGCATGTAATTTCCTCCACCTGGAAGGCACGCTCAAGCTACAGGCGGGTGGAAATCCATAGACAGAGAAGAGGCCGGAACTGGAGAATCACCTCCTTTGCATATGCAAAATGCAAGCTTTTCAGTGGTGGAAAAGAACAGTCAATGCAAATCAAGTTTACACTCACAAACGAGCAACTCCACTAGGGGTTCACAAAGCAGGAGCACATTGTCCGTTCCTTCTTAATGTGCCTTGCCCTTAGGATGTTCCTGTTCTACATTCAGTGGTCGAAGTGGGCGGGAACCGTTGGAAGCGGCGTCCCACCACTTTTATTTTTTTACTGTTAACAGCTCCAATACTTTTTGCAACCATTTACATCATTCCTAACATGTTCTTTATGAAGTTAAAGCCCACTTATCCACTTTATCACAGGATATCAGTTACAGCTAAACTGATATCTATTTCAACTCAATTGGCTGTCAACCAGCATGACTGCAACCCTTGCACTTTGCACTTTGTGTTGCACGTTGCTCCTTTCCTACCTATTCTGTCCCCCGCCGGATTCACTGTTCCATTACTTTTGCAGTACACTTCTATCACTGTCTACAGTGATTAAAGTTAGGAACTGAATGGGGCTCATTGAAAATAGACCTGTTTTATAGCGATTTTCTAACAGATACGGATTTCTGTATAGTTTTCATAAAATAATTAATCGCGCTTTTCGTTAAGCAAGTACCAAGCTCAATTCATTCGAGAGGCTTTCTGAGCAATAACGCACATTTTCCCTCATGCTACGCTGCGTGTGATTTACAAAGTGCACATCTACCATTTACTTGACATTGTAGTGGTGATGGCCACCTGGACGGATTGCTAATGCGCTGGACTGTAGCAACGATGTCCTGTACTGATATGTGGTGTTGGTGGCGTGAAGGGTCCTGGCAGGAGTGTTCGGTGCACAATGGCCTTCCCCATCTTCAGCCTGCCTGGGATTGTTGAGGCGATGTGCATGTGGTTCTTGCTCGGTGTGGTCGAGTGTTTTGGTCAGTTGCCTAGAAGTAAACCGCATCTGCTATCTGTACAGAGTTGTGGTGTAGGTTTCTGGGATTTCGAGAAGGGTAGTCCTGGCAATGTTGTCTGTTTTCTGTAATCCTTCCCCATTTCTTGCCCATCTGTATTTTGACGTGGCCCAGGCAACTCAAAGCCACGATTTATGGTTCATGAGTTACAAACAGGTCAAGCTTCTCTCGGGGCTGTGGTACTCAGGCCCTCCCTTTGTCCCATAAACTCTGCTTCCCTGGAGTGTAAAAGTGTCAATCAGAATCTCGAGGGTTTTAAGTGCCCCTGGCTCCTCTCCTGGCCTTGGGTGATGTCCTTCTTGTCTAACATAGGATTTGTCAAGATGTCACACTCCTTCACCTTAACTTCTGCAATTCCTCGCACCACTGCTCCTGGTCCTCTGAGTCATTTGAATATAGGTCTGGCATAAGGATCCTAAGATTGCACTGGACCCTACTGTGCTCTGCTTTACCCTTTCTGAAGACTGGCTGGCCCTCTCCTGGGTGATGCTCCTCCAACAATTCCAGAAACTCTCCATGTCCTTGCATTGACATGCACGCAACCTGCAAGTCTTTCCTCGTTGCCTCTGGGCCCTCCGTGCCAATTGTCTCCTGTCAATAATGTGTGCAATTTAATCTCACCTCCATCAGGTAGGCACAGCGGTAGTGCCTCATCCGCGCTGATGTCCCGCCCAAGTCTGGCCCATCGGCGCTCATCCGCGCTGCAGGAAGGCTCTGGGCGACTCCAGTTGCTAACAGAAGGATCTGTTACTTTCATGATGAGCTCACATGCGCCACAGCCCCTGAGACGCTATTTCCATTTGGCTGGTCCCGGGGTGTCGATATTGGCATTCTGAGTACTCCCCTGCCTGCACTGCTGGTAAGATGCTTACTTGTTACTGCACATTCCCTAGTGGCTCCTTCCATGCTGTTTTACTTGATCATTCCCCTGGCCTGGTGTGTGTCTCGGAGACGTGGCTGGAAGACTCCTCAGTCCCGTTATTAGTCCATGCCCTACCTCCTGGTTATGGTATACTCAGATTGGACAGGGACACCAATCGCCCTGGCAGAGGGACTGCTCTCAAACACCGTGCAACATTTGTTTGTGCAGCGGTGCCTTTTACGCATAACATTAACATGGAGGTTATCTTGCTCCCTGTTACTATCTCTCCTTCATGCCCCCTTTAATCGTTTTTAGTCTACAGTCCTTTCCACCTGGAAACAGTGACTGATCTTAGATTGCAATATGAGACCCTTATTGTCCCTGGGGACTTTAATATTCACCCTAACAACCCTAATGACTTGAGGCTGATCATCTGATTTCTTCTCTTGCTGATCCTAGACTCCCTCTGTTGATAGTAGACCCCACCCTGTCTCTCAGCAATACATTTGACCTCGTATTTGCATCTCGTTCCCTGGTGATTTTATACCACTGGACAGAAAAACAAAGGGGGTGGGCTGTATTTAGTGTAAGCAGGGTCAGCCCTGACATCAACATTTTATCACAAAAAAAGGCAAGAACACCTGATGAATGTATAGGGTAAGAAGTAAGCACGCTTCCTATTGGTAGTGTCCCCTATCCTCAATGGGGACCGAGCTGGGAAAACCGCATAGGATGATTGTCTACCTATTCCTGCCTGGCAAAGGAATAGTCCTAGTCTGCACTGGTGTGCCGCCTATCTAAAAGTGGATAGAACAAGAAATAGGAATTTTTCATACTACATATTTCTCTCCAGCAAGGCAGTTTTTTTTTTTTAAATAAAAATGTTTTGAAGGCTAAATGCAAGTGCATCACTTCATTCTCCCAAACTTCGAGACTTGCATTCATCAGTCTTACGTAAAAAGTTACGGAAGGCCCACAGGACTATTTCTGGCAAACCCTATTTTATTAGCCAATAGTCTGAATGGCTTTTTATTCCAAAAAACAATATTTAAAAAGGTATGAAGCCACTTGATCTGATCAGTGTTGAACACATCATGTCTTATTAGTCCAATAGTGATCAGTTCTAAACTGTATCAGGGGGTAAGTTCCCTCATACCCTCACACAGTTATATTGTCTACCGGTTTCAGTAGTTATAATTGCTTGCAGCCACTTTCTTCAGGACGGTCTTCTTTTTAAAAAAAAACATGATATACTCACTAGTCTCCTGTTTGGATGGGCATGTGCACAATTTCTTACCACAGCGCAATTAAATAGCTATTCAGTGATGGCAGTCAAAACATTACAAAAGAAATTGAAGGGGTGTCACGATGGCAACTAATTGTCCGTCTATGTATTTAGAGGAGGGAAATATTCCCCTAGGTCATGCATTATCTGCTAGATACTTGCACAGCTCGGCCACCTCGTGGCCAATAGTCTTTTCGTTCACATGAAGGTTCTTTTAGTCTATGAGACAATGCTGTCACACCAAATGAAACTAGATAAATGGGGGCAAGTCGAATTGCTCACTGTGCCTTTTATAAAGCAGGGCCTGAATACCTTCAATCGAAAGTTTGTCAATATGTTCCTTTGCGCTCTTTGCGCTCGGCCACTGTCTTGCGTATCCTTTTCCCACGTGTTAAGTATTCTCGGTGGGAGGCCGTTCTTTTTTAGTTGCCGCAGCGCAGCTGTGGAGCTCTATTCCGTTATCCATTCCTAAGATTTGTGATCATCTGCCATTTCGGCGGGCCCTTAAACCTATAAGATGTTTTCAGTCTAATTCCTGATTTTGTTTTCTAGCCTTCTTACAGTCATGCCCCCTCAGCGCCATGGTGCCCTAGTTGGTGAAGGCTGCGCTTTACAAATGTTTTTAGCATAACATAGTATTGACGTTTCATCGAATTAGACTTTCTAGCTTGAATTTAACTGGGTTACGTCTCATTAATCAGCTAGCCTCCTGAAATGTGTATACTTCAATTATAAAAAATGGCTAAAAAACATAATTTCCACAATTGTTTCTATAATAGCTCACCTGTCCCATAATCAAAGAGAAATATGTAGAAATGGTATCAGTTAGGCAACTATTTATTTATTTATTTTAATTTTTGCACCACGCCACATGTCCGAAAGGCCTCAGGGCACACAGATAGTATTTTTTTCTTCTATCGTTTCCCAGAACTTTACTTCTCCAAAAGTAGACTGCAAGATTGAGAACCGGAGCGTCTTTCGGCCATTGCTGGAAATTTTCTTGCAGTGGGTAATTCCAGCGATTTATGAAATGACGAGCCAGTGACACCCCCTTTTGGAAGCATAGTCTAAATTCTGCAGCCCCTTTCCCCTCACTAGAATTCAGACTCCTCCCTGAAGTTCATTGACACCTACATTATATGCCCATCGCTGTCTGAGCCCAAGTCTCCCTCTTTGAAAATGTGTTACGTTGTGTCATGTATTGTTTTTTAGTAGCATTAGTACTTCTTGTGTTGCTTCAGTGGGCTGGTTCGGGAAGAGGGTAACGGGTGAAGGCAGAAGGGACACGAGAGAACTTTTTGTAGGTGTTTGACATATGTTTGTGATAAGAGGTGGATTTTCAGTGTTGGTGCTATGTCCTGTTCTGCGTTCTTGCCTGTGGGTGAATGGAACCCTGGTTGCATGGCTGCTACACACCCTCGGATGGAATGCTCATGCCACACACGTGTCTACATGCGATCATGTGTCCCTCATTCATGCGTGCATCTCATACGGTTCTGCATTCAACCAGTCGCGTGAGCTCACAATCTCACTTCACACTTGTATTTGGGCTAGGTACCCCAACTGCCATCAGCATTGAGATGTTCTTAGCATTCGTATGCTAATGCGGGGCATTCCCTTTTTCAGGCTGGACCGCCTTCCTCACTTGGGCTTGCCCCGCCCAGTACATCACACACATGCCTTTGCACTTTCTGCCTATGCGGAACCCAGTTTCTACTGGAGTTTCCCTTGGGGCCTGGTTCTCAGCCTTCCCAGCATTTTAACAGATTCATTTCTATTAACATTGTAGAAAATTATCATCATCATTAAAATCATCATGTTATATAGTCAACTTAACCCACCCAATGGTGTCAACGTGTCATCAATGTATCAACAACCTTAGGTCAACATTTCACCCAAGTGCTGTTCTTCTAGCTTTGTCACCTTTGCTTTCCCAATCTTCAAATAGTTGATAAGCATTGCTATGCAAAGCGAATGATACCGTATAATGACAGTTATGATGTAGTCACTGCCACTTTTGCTGTTGGTCATTTGTTTATTGATATGTTCCCCTACTGGGGGACTCCATTTCCTGTTCCCTGCCTTCTGTGCCCCTTGGTGTTTGCGCATCATCTCCTCACTGTTTCATACCCTACGGGAAACTTCTGTGAGTGACTTTTCCTTCCCACAATGAAACGCCAAAGTGACACATACTATGGGCCCCCTTCTCCACCTCGCCTTCTGCCAGCCAAAGAGGGGTCGGCTTGTTCAGTCCATGTTTCCTGTCATGTTGAGTTCCTGGTATATTCGTGTCTTACGTGTCCACTTTCCGCTCCACCTTCTGCCGTCTCTTTTGACTCTTCTTACTTTCTCCCCAGTGTAAAGGAGGAAGACGTGTTATGTTCTGCGTCTTCTTACATTCTTTTCAATGTAAAGAAGGAAGATGCATTAGGTCCTGCCCAGCATGTTTGTCTGTGGGTTAATGGAACCCTGGCAGCTGCATGCCCTCAGATGAAATGTTCCCTGCGTGTTTTTCCCTCAGTGATCTCAGTGATCCGGGAGTGCCAGTTGATCAGTGTATCTTCCCCATGGAGTTGGATGCTCGGTGTCACGGTCCTCTACATACCTGCATTCACCCCTACTGCTTGCTTACCTGAGTAGCCTGTGACATACAATAAGGGACACTTACCTTGGACATCCTGCCTCCTGTCGATCTTAACCTCCATAAGTCAATGATGACACTTGAGCAGGGACATCATTTAGGGGTTGCCAGGGGTCGCACCTGTGGCCCCTGGGGTCTCCCTTGCTACCCCTGTGGTCTCCCTTGCTACCCCCCCAAACTAAAATGAGTGGCTGGTTTTCTGATAGCTATAGCCAGTAAGATAGCTCAGTGGGCTGAATGCCCGCTGCTGCAATGTGTGTAACCTGAAGTTTGTGGGTTCAACTCCTGGCAAGGTCAACACAGCCTTTCATCCTGCTGAGGTTGATAAATGAGTACCAACACAGGTTTGGTGATATTGTATGACTATTTGTTCTATATGAAGTGCTTAAGCGTTAGTGCTATATAACAACACATCATTATCGTTTGACCTTGAACGTCTGTTTGCATTCACAGTAATTAGGTAATATGGTCCATTCTTGTATGAAATGTATATCACTTTAGTGATATTTTAACAATATTGTTCGTAGTGTACTTAGAAACAATGCTATGTGGTGACACTTCCTGTTTTATCAAGGGGTGAAAGGTTGTGTTCCATCACTTCCTGTGATGACACTTTGGGTAGGATCAAATGGCATCACTTCCTGTGATGTCATCGGAGGTCAAGGGTCATGTGATGTCACTTCCGAAATCCCTGTTACTCTGAAAGGCACAGGGAACCCCACACTCTGGATTAGGGTTTTAAAGTAACAGTTGATTGTGGAAAAATACATCCAAAGGATACAATTTGAAAAAGTGTATCAAGAGAATTTATTGAACCTGATACATCTTCTAGTATGACTTAAATCATGATTTAATCAGCAATTATTGCGAAAAATTACTTAGCAGGATAAGAACTTTTAAGAACACATCTATCAAATACAATTCATTTTATTCAAACGTGCAATCATTCATCCACATACATCCATCACTCATCACTTCACTCATTCAGAACAACACTGAATAGAAAATCCAAAATCTATAAAAATCATGACATATAATTCATCTAAAAAATTTATAGAAAGAATGTGAAATCAATATCACCACATTGGATAATGAAAGTGACCGACAAAAAGAGATGGGTCCAAAGAATCTTCAACCACGACCTCATCCCAAATTCCTCTCTACCGGTTTCGACGTTTGTACTCTATTATAGTGACGTCTTCTTCAGGAGATATAAATACATTCTAGAAGAAGGAAACATAGACTTCCGAAATCCCTGGCATGTTGGTAAAATGACGTCCCTGCACTTGAGTCATGAAAGCTGCAAAGGTCTTCCAGCAAATCTGTGTATTACACCCTGCCAATAGTCTCTCTGTTCTTCAGCATATGACTGGTTAATACAGTAAAACAAGCTATCATAGATAATCTCTTGTCTTATTATGAAAAGCAGCCACTGGTAGCAATTGGTAGCAATGCTGCAGATACATAATCAAACCCTTTTAAGGTGAAGATAAACAGGGTTACATAGCTACTCTCCAGCTCTTGCACAGTGTTTCAGCTAAGAGGCTGCCATAGACTCCCTTGTGGTAGCTGGTGCTGCAGAGAGCAAGTGCAAGAACCACTGTGATCAGATGTTGCAAAATGAGCACTGCTAGAAACCTAGAAGATTTGTAGAGGAGAAGCAATATGGTGTTATTCATGTTGTACACATGACTTATTGGCTTTGAAAGTGAAGACAAAATTACACAGCCGCTCTACAGGTTTTGATCAGGGGAGCAATCCTTGGGGGGCAGCCAGGTGGTAGGTTTCTTAGGAACACTGGATCTGAGAAGTAGGACTTAAATTATAAAAAAAAAGTGAGGCTTTCTTGTCCAATACACTATTGGATGCGGACGAAGCAATCCATCAAAAAGGCTGCTTTCAGGTTACCCCGAGATTATAATATGTAATGGCAACATCATGAAGTTGGTAGCCACTGTAATGTCTATTGAGCGTACATGTGTATGTGAACATGTGTGTGTGCTTAAATTGGAAAGGGGAGAAATAAAACCGCCCCAGAGTTGTGATAAGGGAAATAAAGCAACAGTCGCAGGCATTATCCTTCGGTGTAAGTAGTTTGCCTATGATCTGCATGAGGGCGGTTATTACTCCAATCCAAAGAATGGAACATGATGGAAGGATTGATATGTTGTTCGCAAGCACTGAAAGGTGTGCTGTTCCCATCTGTGAGGATCTTCTCTAGGAAGTGGAGGCTCACGATGGGATGGCACATTCACGAAAGTGTCTCATCAGCCTTTGATTTCTCTAGCAGTGAGGAGCAATAGTGTGTTTGAGATCCTTATGGACTTCTCTGGATGAGGGAAAAGCATAAATGTCTTTGCTGATGTGTGAGGCAAGGCCCGCCAAACCAGGTGTGAAGGTGTTCATATCGCAAAGCTCGCTGTGTGTTACTCGTGATGTTAAATGCTTGATTGTCCTGGCCATTGAATTCTTAAAAACGGCTGTGAACTTGTTCAATGAGTTGGGGCCAAGGGTTCTGCCATTGTTTATGTCCCGTTGAGAGGATCTGACAGAGGGATGTGGGCTCTGAGAGTGCTGTTGCAATCCAGAGGCGACTTTCCAAAAGAATGAACCCCTACCGGCCTCTGCTGCGGAGATCACTGCTAGGGAAAAAATAAAACCCCAGGAAAGAAAACCACTAAAAAGGTAAGTGGGAAAATGAGGAAAACAATCCCTTTTCCCGGCTGCAAGAGAAACATGATATTTGTGAGAATTATGGCTCAAGCAACATTAGAATCCCAACATCTCCCTCCTTGGGCTCAGCTAAGAGGATTGGGAAGTCAGGTATGAGGAAGAGACTGTGTCGAATTGGGAGGTGCCGTACTGAAGACCATCCAAGACGCTGGTAGAAATCAAGCAGACCTGGCAACTCAGGAGAGTGTCTGCAAGGATAGCCAGTAGATGGGGACCCAAGACAGGCAACATAGGAAATAACTCCTGATCAAATGCCAAAAGTGTGCTAATGGAATGAATGAGAAATCAGCCATGTGTTCACAAATACAAGTCTTCCAGCCCCCTGAGAGGATCACTAAAGTGTCAGACAGGGCAGCCAAAGTTTCAGTGAAGCGAAGGCTGGATGAGCTCTAGAGCAGATAGGCGTGCTGGATAACCAAGCAAAAGTCTTTGAAACATGGGCAAAATCAGAAATACAGGTAATCCAAAAGTGGATAGGTCAGACAAAGCTACATGGCACCCACCGGCATTGATATGCAAGCAACTTGGCTCACCACACTGTATGTTTGAGTTCTCTCCAACTCGCAGTAGCAGGGTTGGAAGAGGATGCCATACATGACACTTTCATGTGGGCTGTCATTCTGTCCGAGTGACACGAGGGAGCCTGCCATGCTTGATGCATTGACTGAGGATGTAGAATGTGTCTAGTATTAGTGAATGCATGAAAAGCTTTTTCCCTATGAAGACGCTCCAAAAACCAAAAAATATAATAATTGCCTTGAATTAAATTTAAGTTGGTGTATTGAATTCATAAACTAACAGACTGTATTGTGTAACTTGGTAATCATGACTTGTTTGTGAGATTGTTAGTAAGTGACACGCTGAGATCTATACATCAACTACTGTAATAGATGTTTGGGGTTACAAGCTGCTGAAGGTGGTTTGCCAACTGCATGGCCCGCAGTTTCGCCCTACTGGGATTTCTCAAGGCAAATAACACACAAATATATTACTTACGTCCTCAAGGCAAATAACACACACATACATTACTTACGTCCTCAAGGCAAATAACACACACATATATTACTTACGTCCTCAAGGCAAATAACACACACATATAATACTTACGTCCTCAAGGCAAATAACACACACATATATTACTTAAATCCTCAAGGCAAATAGCACACACATATATTAATTAAGTCTGTGCAAAAATAATATTGAGTGGAAGGCAGTAGTCCGATGAAGGAAGAAGGGGAGAAAATAAAAAATATAAAATAACAAATATAAGAGGAAAAAAAATAATTTTTAAAAAACATAATCAGTACATGTTCAGTGAAATTGATAAGCAGAGGGTGCAGGTAAGTGGCAGACATCAAAATGTATTGTATAGTCAAAACCCATGGGGACATTTCCTTAACTACGTCCTAATGGGATTTAGTTGTTTGCCAGCAGAATAGGCCAACATGAAGATAATTATGCCTGTGTATATAAAACATCAAAAGTACCTGAATGGGTATCACAATGTGTCTAATAATATGCCCATGACTCATGTTAAGTGGCCATTGTGTCCTAGAAATAGGGCATTAGGTAATTGCAGCATGGGGTGGGAATCTGAGGCGAAGCTGCCTGTTTCCCATAAACCGAGAACAGTTCCTTAGAAGGGTTTTACATGCCCAGAATGTAGACTTAAAGGTGGGGCTTTCTGTATTGGGGATGGCTTGTCTGTAGCCGCAATCATGGATGCAGAATTCCAGGAGGATGTCGGATAAGCTCAAACTTTTTTAATATCTTTAAAGACAATCTTTGCCTCCTTTGTATGAATACACTGTCATCAGAAACCTGCTCAGGCACAGGCTTAGCAGATTTAGGTTTAATTCTCATTAGTGGGCACTTGGTCCAAGGCAGCAGTGGTGTCTTCTGGTATGCTGGAAAAGTATTCAGATGGGGCATTTTTGGGGCAAACAGACAGCTAGAAAAGGATTGAGCAGGACATGTGTATGATCACTGATAATCTTTCTGGGCCTCATAGCTATGCTAATGTTGCACATATCACCAGAGTTCAGCCTGAAAAACGTGGACAATGGAACTGTTAGACCAGGAATAGGAGCAGGTACTTAGAGATACTAAGCTTTGGAAATTTGAATACTAGAAGCTTGAGGCTTCGACCTGTCGAGTGTTATGTCCACCTTGGTCAAGGATTAGACAGAACCAGTTAATATTCAGAAATAATACGGCTTCAAAAGTTGATGTGGGTACATGTTTATAACAGTTATACATATTAGGGAAAACACACTGCAAAACAAGACATATTCAATTCCAATCAAAAATAAATGGTAAAAATGTCTTGACTAATTAGTCTGTTTGAGGGTGGCATGCGCCTACAGACCCCGTCTACGACCGAGGTCACAGCTCCACTAGTTATTTTGGTGTACTTCTACCACTGTGTATATCACTCCCATAGTCCTCAAAAAATCTGCAACAAACTGTATCAGATCAGAGGTAACCCCTCAAAGCCTTCTTGATTGCATTGCCATGTGTTCTAAATGATCAGTCTACATCTCTGATCCCTGCAGCTTTTCCGTGTCCTGTCCTTTGTAACTCAATTGTGTTTTCTGCTCTAAAGGGTTGGGTTTTCTGTTCTCCTATAGTTTCCTTAAGGGCTTGAAGTCCGAGGTCAGACGGAGCAATAGAATCTTGTACTACAATCAGGCAGATTTCTAGAGAGTCATGATTAGCTTACAAGGCCACATTGAGCCCCTCCAAGAAAGCCGTCATGTGAGACTCCTGGCCTTGACCAAATCCACCACTTCTTCTAATTGACAGAGCTCAATCCCCCAGAACTCTTGGTGAAATAGTCAGCTTCCTTACCATGAGCAAAGTCCATGGCCATTGATAAACCTTACTTAGTGCCCTGAGCCTGTAGTGGGCAAAAGCAATTAGCTGAACATGATATTGCAATGTGACCTGGCATCTCCTGTCATGCCCTACTAATTTCCTTATGCCATTACCAGATGTATAGAAAACCACTCATAGTTGAAAGGCTGTTGTATTTGGATAGGGGCCCGGACTACCTATGGAACGCTTTGACTCCCAGGGATGCCAGAGTGCGTGGGCCGCAGATAGCTGACAAATGACACCTGGCGTACTGGCTGCCTACTTATCATCCATGACCACCAAGTTGATTGAATCTATGGGTTTTTAGTGATTTAACCGACGAGGATTCTGTGACTGCTGCAGAATTGCCAGAGATCTGGGACTGGGAAGAAATATCCACCTCAGAGTTATTAGCTGTTAATGCCTGATTGCCCACTGTCTTTATAGTCAGACTTTATTGTAACAGTTAGGAACCCCAGAGACAAGTGCTTTGTTCTTCGATAGGTTCAGGCTCCCAGCCGCTTCCACTGCCAACTTTAGATCCCCTACTTCCTCCCTGTCTGCAACTCCACAGCGGCAAGTAAAATAATCTGTATACCACCCACAGGGTGCACCAAACCAAGGGGCTAAGGAGGTCCTCCTAGATACCCTGGTAATTTTTAGCTTTGGCCTGCCCAATCCCAGACTTGCTGCAAAACCATCCACAGCCATAGTGCAGTGCTTCAGTTCAGTTTTCTCCTTTTTTCTGCTTGATTTCCTCCAGCAAAATGAATGCTGTTATTGTGGATATGTGTTTTATTTGGTTGATTTCCAAAGTAACTTTAAAGGGGAAGTAGGACCACCCTGAATTCTCCCATGAGCACAGTCCAGTATATAGCTTTCACAGGGTAGTACCAAAGTGGAATCCTAAAATCCTTATTGTAAATGATTGCTGATGATTTAGATAAGGTCATAGGGAAATCTTATGAATCATGCCACAACAGATGTTATGGCACGAACAGAGATCATCAAACATAGGGACATTCTGGAATGCTTTTTTAGGTAATATCCGGAAAATGTGCCATTAGCATCCTGGCAGGTGCGCCAGCCAATCAGGTGGCTAGGGACGCTAGCTTGAACTGCTGGTGCAAACCCGCGTTCCATACCGCTTGATGGCCGGCTCCCCCCACCGCCATGTTCCCCCAACCCTCCATTCCCTTATTTGTTTTATTTTTTCCCCTTTTACCACCCCCACTTACCTGTTTGTTGTAGCAGTACAGACCTGCACCACAGCTGCTTCCCCGCTTCTACGGCCGCCATGGAAATGGAAGAGGGGCTCAGAAGAGTCCTGCTGTCCCTTAACATGGCAGCCATCTTAGAAAAGGATTTCATTCATTGAACGGGATGATTTGTGCGTCCCGTTCAATTAATTAACTCCTTTTTTTTTCTTTTTCTTAGCACTCCAGGTTACCGCTTTGGTAAACCGGGGTGCTAATGCCGTTAACACCTGTTCCAGCCCCTGGAACGGGTGCTTAACACAACATTCTAACCAGTAACTGACTTTTGTCTGAGTAAAGTTCCTGAGAGAAGTGAGGTTGCTTACTGAGGTCTTCCCTCTCCCGTTATATAGCAGGATTACCCACTCAGCATTCTCACCTTTAGAGACCACAGGTAATGGCAGCAAGCAGTGGGTACTTTTGCTACTTTTCAATAATGATCTTTTGCCCAGTTTTCTTCTGTTCTGCCACACACCGGTCATGCTAGTCTTGTACAGTCTCCATTACACACAGAAATAATAATGAGTGAAGAAGGACTAGTGAGGCCCACACCCAGTAGAACAGAAGCAACACATAGAAAAAGGTATATTTTAGTTACAATTTTTTTTTTTTTACAGGAGAAGTGGGTTCAGTTGCCAATAGCTTTCTCAAAACTTGGTCTTGTGCGGGAAAATACAGCCTGTGTTCCTAGAAATCTAACGGGTAGATAGACCCACCCAGGGTGCTAATGTGAATTATTGTGGTGATGCAGGAATGTGTTTCAAGAAATTAAACTGTTTGTTTTTACATGATGCCCCTTCACAGGTTTTTTAGTGAATGGAACTAGGTCTCAAAAAACTCCACCAGAGATCCTCAAACAAAGTAGGATTCTAGATTCATTCTTGTTGCAGATAATTGCGGAGGCGCTATTGGATAAGGCCGCTGGATTTTGTTCTATTCCGATCATCTGTGGTGTGGGATTGATTGTTAAGTAGCAGATTCAATTTGTACCCCTTTCCTCACACAGCCATGGTGGCCCTGTGGCCTTGGAGTAGATTAAAAAGGAATTACACGGGTTAGCAACATCCTTGCCCGTCAGATATTACAATCAAAGGCAAGGACATTTTGCAGCATATCAGGGCTGTTGCTACCGGTGACATAAATGGAAGAAAGATATACACTGCAGCTGTGTCCTTCTCCCAAGGCAGCCAATAAAGAAGGGTTCCTTTGTTGCTAATGGTCTTGCTCAGAGCAACGGGTTCAAGTGAGCTGTACTGCGCTAGTGAATTGCAATGAATAGGCTAGGATTCTGATGTGTACCATTAGGAATAAAAGCAAAACATGCTATGTCATGCGTTCCATTACTAATGGAGCCTTTCAGTGCACACTTGACATTTCACCCACTTAAGCGAAACGCTCTAGATTTTAAAAATGAAACATTGGGCATAGACGTGCAGTTACCAGATCAATGTTAATATGTTTTGAAAAGCATCATGCATTACTCTCTCCCTCTATCCCTCTCTCTTTATCTAGATCACTATATTTGTAAATATATATGAAGGTAAAAAAATGTAAAGGTTAATCTATCAAAAAGTAAAGTGTACAAAGAGTGGGAATAACAGTGTTAAGGTACAAGCTCTTACTTTATACCACTGCAAATTCAACTATGAAACTGGAAGTATAAACGCTCTCTCCATGCCTTTACAAACCAAACCTTAACACTCATTTCAACTACGGGATTGCTGTAACCTGCCTTGTACTTGAAGTCGGTGTTAAGGGTTGATTTGTAATGTTATGGGTTGAGTGTTTATACTTCAAATTTCATGGTTCTATGTATAGTTGCAGAAGCGGCTACAGTGAAAATTGACTGTGGAATGTATTCAGAATTGTTCATGGATGGGTTAAAGCGTAATTAAGAAAACTTATTTTCTGGAACTCCACAGTCAATTCGTCTTACTTTAACTATGCCATGCACTAGTTCATTGGTATGACATATACACAAAATGTACATCTTTTATGCTCGTAGGACATATGCTTCTATGGCCCTCATTACGACCCTGGCGGAAATCGCGGTGCAAAATGCACCATGGAGCACGGCGGAAAGCTGCCGATAGCGCCATGGGGGTTGGCGGATTTTCCGCCCCATTCCGACCTTGGCGGGGCGGTAAATCCCCATCCCCCATTTTACCCTTCCCCATTCCCATTTTTGCCCCATAGGGTATAATGGGAGTGGGGAAGGCGTTAATTACGCCACCGTAAAATACGGTGGCGTAATTAACAACAAGGTCCCGTAGCGCCATGGATTTCTCCGCCCGGAAAAACCAGGCGGAAAACGCTCCATGGCGCTACGGGAACTCGTAGTAGGGCAGACGGGTCCGCCGCGAATAACGCTGGCGTAAACCCACTCCGCCAGGGTCGTAATGAGGCCCTATGCCTCATATGACACACAATCTTATCTCACATGATCTTACAACACACACACTTATGAAACATACACATACATCAGGTTACGTTACACAACCTGCTCTGACATCGCACACACACTTACACTACATAATCTTAAAAAATATGTTATTAAGACAAATGCTGAGATTTGGTTGAGATGGTTGTGGGCTGGGCCTTCTCTGTGGCAGGTCCTCATCTCTGGAACTCCCTGCCTCTGGACCTCCTGCTTATTGATGATTATTTTATTTTCTGCAAGACCCTTAAGACCTTCCTCTACCCGTACTAACTGGTACGGTTCTTAGCATTTTTTACACTGGTCTTTTCTTCCACTACCTTACCTGGTGTTACTCCACAGCGCCAAGATGCCCTACGGTAAAAGCTGTGCTATACTAAGTTTTGTTAACATAACAAAATGTATGCTTTGCATACAAAATGTACTAGTACATGTGGAAGATGTACATTTCGTACTTGTACGCTATATACATGGGAACAACTTCCATAGAAAATCTACAAGTACATTTACAATATGTACATTACACATGCTAACAATCAATGTACATATGGCAGTCACCTTACATGAGATTAAAATCAATGTACGTAAAGGTATACACAGAAACATACAAGGCATTTTGAAAATTTGATATGAAAGGTGGAATCTTACCATGTCTCTATCCTCCACCATACGGCTCGTGCACTATATTGCTCAGCAGCAGGAATTTCTGAAAACGTTGTACGTGTCCAAGCATAGTTGCTCTGGGAACAGCTTCTATACAAAATGTAGATCTTTTATAAAAACTGTACAAAGATACTTATGAGGTTCACAGTTTGTACATACACCTCCTGAAAACTCACATCAAAGCTCCTATTATAAACACTGTAGCGACACACTGTTATGACAAATGTTGATACGACACGTGGTCCTACAACACACACTCCAACTACACATGCTCCAATGGAACACACTCTTACTACGCATGCACAAACTTCAAGTATAAGGCAGGTTACATCACTACCGTAGTTGAAAAGAGTGTTAAGGTTTGATTTGTAGTGGCATGGAGAGAGTGTTTATACTTCGAAGGTCATGGGCGAAAGTGTTATACACTAAGTGCTTGTACCTCAATGTTGTTATTCCCAGTTTCTTTTTCATGTTACTTTTTTTTAAAATACCTTAGCTCTTGATTAAATAGGATTTGTATCTAATATATAAAAAACTGTTGTGATAAAAGTTTGATTTAAACTAAAAATGACAATAAAATAAATATATATATATAATATTCAGTGAAAAAACTTTGTTAAAGGGACGTTATGGTTCAAAGTAAAACCGAAAAACCTCTGAAATTCGGCAGTTATGGTAAGATAAGCAACCATAACTCGCGCCGCCACCGTGCACTGCTAAGACTAACACCCAGGACATCAAAGATGACATCACAAATCTCATTGATGACATCACTGATGACATCACATGTGCATTTACTTTTCATGAAAACTCTGTAGAAGGGATTCTTATTGTAATATTGACAAAAAAGTGTCAAGGATCATTGGAATAAATATCATGAGCTAATTAGTGCATTAAGGAATGTGTTGATATACATAGCATTCTATTATGAAGTTCTATCCAGTATACTAAGCTATTCATGCAGAAACATAAGCAGTGTGTGCAGCATAAATGATGAAGGTGCAATATTCATAATCTTGCCATGTTGAATACTGAAATGATAACTGCTTTTTTATTAGAGTTTTGCATAATGTGAAACATGTAATAGATAGCTAATAAAACCCAATTACTACATTATTGCATTACTGCACACCAAACACAAACAGACAATAACACATACAAATAGAGCATATACAGGGAAAGTGAAGTAAACAAAAAAATAGCAGTATTACCCGACAATTTTCATGACGTAACTGATTATCTTCATGTACAGAAATGATTGCTCTGCTTCAAAGCTACTACTTCCCTATGTATAACTATCACATATTGTGACTAGACCCTAATGAAAGTAGTGTACGTGCAATGTGTGCAAATATGAGCATATTCAGGGAAAGTACAGTAATAAAAAAACAACAGAACTATAACACAGTGTTGATAACCATATTAATCATCTTCATACATAGAAAGCATTGTTGTCTTCCAAGTCTGTGTTTTCTCACTTGTGTATGGTTCATATGCTTTGAGTGGACCCTAAGTGAATTACTGTAAGAACATATTTGTAGTATAAGTCTACAAACATAGTACTTTGTATTATAGTATAGTGAATGTTGAGTTCCTGATTGTAACTGGCCTAGATATATCAGTAAAGGAAAAAAGAGGGAGCCAGACATGTGATGTCATCAGTGATGTCATCAATGACATTTGTGATGTCATCTTTGATGTCCTGGGTGTTAGTCTTAGCAGTGCACCGTGGCGGCGCGGGTTATGGTTGCTTATCCTACCATAACTGCCGAATTTCAGGGGTTTTTCGGTTTTACTTTGAACCATAACGTCCCTTTAACAAAGTTTTTTCACTGAATTTCATAGGTTTTTAGTAGCGCAACTTAACCATAACGTCCCTTTAACAAAGTTTTTTTTACTGAATTTCATAGCTTTTTAGTAGCGCAACTCAACTATAACGTCCCTTTAACAAAGTTATTTCACTGAATATCATAGGTTTTTAGTAGCACAACTTAACTATAATATCCCTGACTTCATATACATGTAACATAGAACATACTAGCCCCCTCATAGTGATTTTCATGTCCGCAGACTACCGCCATGTCCACGGACACATCAAAAATCTGAGCGTGGTGAATGTAAATTTAAATATTGTGCCCCATTTCCCCTTTGAAGTTGGCTCTGAAAAGAGCCGTTGTTTTTTTTTTTTACAGATGCTTGACAGACACCTGTTATTTTGTATTTTTTTCTTGTTTTTTTTTCTTACTTTACTCCTAAAATCTTTACATAACCTTCTCCAAAGCAACCCTTACATTCCAAAATAGAAAGGCATTTCCCGTAAAAGATAAAGAAATGCCATCTTCTTTAAAATTAACAGCATTACTGGCATCAATATTCTCATTGTTACAGAAGAACATACCAGCTCTAAGCATGAAGGCACACATGCCTCGGTTGATGACACACCTAGCAATGTTTTGCTGAGGACAAAAAACTGAACTATTGTCCCATATTGCCCTAGGTAGTAATCCAGAAAAAATTACTTTCGCATTTGGAAGGATCTTCATTACGGCTTGAACCAAGCGTTCCAAATCAGCCAACAAAGTAGGGGCACTGACGTTGCCCAAATGGAAAGCACTATAGTGCAAAACTACCACATGCGGACTGTTCATCGTGGCCATATCCTCACAAACTTGTACAATTCCCTGTAGATTGCAATCAGGCACAGTGCTCCACACCACCTCCACTCCTTTCACATCAAAGTTCTTTGCAACATGCCTGCATTCAGTGTACTGCTGTAAACCATGCACAAACATATCTCCGAGCACCAACACCCTGACTCTCTCCACTTCTGCCATCTTCACCACACACAGTCTCTTTCAACACAAATCCACAACCTCGACATCTGATTGGCTGATCCGTACAGTCTTCTTTCCATGTTGGATTTCCTGGAAAAACCTGGATGTAGCACGCCCTGTCCACGAACAGCCGCGGTGTCCGCGGACGGCATCCACTTTACACTCTGTGCCATTCCCTCATTGCATACAGCTAAGCAATCACACAATACGAATAACGTCCTCAGAACACCCCCATTTTGTGAATTTTTGAACATTTCAGGACAATTATCATTTCTTTATTCAACATATTAACATTACAAATATTATACTTTCATCTTGTACTCTGCACACAATGCTATGTTTCTCCATTAGTAGCTCAGTATACTAGATAGAATCCCATAAAACAATGCTATTTATATCAATGCATCGTTCAAAGCACTAATAACGGTATGATATTTATTGCAATATCCTTGACACTTTTTTCGCAACATTATAATAAAAATCCCTAGTACACAAATTCCATGAAAAGTACATACACATGTGATGTCATCAGTGATTTCATCAATGACATTTGCAATGTCATCTTTGATGTCCTGGGTGTTAGTCTTAGCAGTGCACGGTGGTGGTGCGAGTTATTTTTCATAGCTTACCATAACTTGCGATTTTCAGGGGTATTTCGGCTGTACTTATAACCATAACGTCCTTTAAACAAATTTTTTTTAATATCACGCAAAAAATATACAAACATGGCGTGCAAAAACCAACTTCTCACAGATGGCTTTACACAGAATGTTGCAAAGTAAGAATTTATGCTCGTTCACAGTGAAGGTCAGCTGCTTCCATTTTTTTCTCGGGCCCCGGAGATGCTCAAGAAGCGGACTATAAGGTTGTATTGTGTTTTGACCTTGACAGACAGAGATTGTGATGAAAGACTTCTCTTGAAGGAGTGTTGCTAAAACGTAAGAGAAGGTAAGGATGAAATTTATGAAACAAAACCACTTTTATATATTATATCACTATGCAAAAGATCGTTGGCACATGCAGAGTCGTATTTTGGGACTGCACCACTCGTAGACAATGGAAATTGCAATTGTACTGTAAGTAACCCTTTAGATTATTTTATACCAAATATAATTACAATAGCGTAGCATTAAAGACCGCTCAAGTTGAACTTGTTCGTTGAAAGTGGCATAATGTTTTCTACCGCGCACTATCACTTCCGAATTGATCCCCTGTTGTTTAGAGGGCTCTGAAAAAGGCAGACGACACAGGGTGGGTTAATACAAATAATTTAACCGGTCTATAGGCGGTCAAGCACTCTACTCGCTGTGCCACTTCACTGTAGCCTGTCAAATGGCACAGCGAGTACAACGCTCGCTTTGACATCCGTGCACAGCTTGCTAACGCAAGTTCGAATCCTGGCAAGGCCAAACTCAGCCTTTCATCCTTCCGTGGTCGATAAATGAGCACCACACACCGTGGTTAATAATAAGCACCGCTTAGATACCTCACGGTTCTTAGCGCTATATGAATGGGAAAATATTAGCATTTTATTATTAACATACTCCGCTGCACTATCTTCAATAGCAAATAGTTTCACGCCCTAATAAATAAAATGATGATTTTTAATGAAGATCGGCTGGTGAGACTAATTTATGTTTTTTAAAACAGGTATGTGGCCCCATTTTGCCTATGTCACGATTTACAGACTCCACTGGATGGGGTCTTCAACTGCCAGGTGCAGGTCCAAATATGCAACTTCATGACCCTCACCATTTTATGGGACAATTGCCAAGGACCAATATGCCCGTACGCAGTACTAGCGGCTACAAACAACATACCAACCAATCGGGTGGTCTAATGGCTCGTTTTTGCAGCAACCTTCCGATTATCAGAGCGACCATTTACTGCTTTTATCATAAACCAACAGCCTATCTACCGCAAAGGAACAACGCGTGGCTCCAAATAAACTTTTGCTGATCGACAGCAGAGACAATAGCAAATCGCTGACTATTCACTAAACATTTCATGTAAAATAAATGTACTTTACCAAATGTACAATCCTGCTGTTTACTTTTAAACCACAGTTTCATATTCCGAATTGTGGCGCACTGAGTTGTAAGCTGATCTAACACCCTCTGTACCGCAAAGGAACATTGCGTGCCTCAACATGAACTTTTGCGGATCGACAACAAAGACAAATGCAAATTGCTGAATATTCTCTAAACATTTGCTGTCAAATAAATGTACTTTACAAAATTTACAATCTTGCTGTTTGCTTTTAAATTACTGTTTCATATTCCGAATTGTGGCGCGCTGTGTTGTGACATAATATGTGTTGTCTTCCGGGTTCTGTGTAAAGTCACTTAGGACTGGAGAGGACTGGGCGCGTTTGATGACGCACCCTGTAACGTCACGTTGAGAGGCGGGGAATATGAATGCTTTGATAATATCAGGTTTAGAGGCGGGAGATATGATTTAGTGTCGCAAAAGCAAGTCAGCCAGGTCAATAACGCCAGTCATAGGATTATCACATAATGTCGGCGCACACCAGCCGGATTTATCGTTTCTTTAGTGGACAAAAAGTCGGTTGACGCCCATAGGAAATTGTACTATTAACGGACAAAAGGAGTGGTCTTAAAACACTTTCACCCTGACAAAGAACAATACAAACAACGTTCTCAGAACACCCCCATTTTGTATAATTGCAACCATTTCGAGACACCGCAAGTGTTCTTAGAACACATTCAACTAGACAGATTACAATATGGACAGCGTCCTGAGGACACCCCCAGTTTGTGCATTTACGAACAATTAAGTACACCGCGAGTGTTCATAGATCATTTTTACCTTCCTTGCAAACAAAAATGACACATACTCCGTCCTCTAAGCACCCCACCATTTAGTTTATTTACAAAATGTCAGAACAGCTGTGTTCTCCGTGGACAAATCGAACGCAACAAAAACGTCTAGCACATAAATAAAATACAACTTTGAACCTATCTCATACTCCCCCATCCTCCCCAAAGACTTCTACACACCAACGCACTCTACTAAATACACATTTTGAACAAACTTTCACTGCGCTGTCCGCGGACGTCCGCAAATGCAAGATGGCGGGCGCGACAGAAAATCTGACGCGCATCACGCACCACGCCGCCCAATCAGCGAACACGTTGCATGTCCGCGGACATGACGCAAGCCGCTGGGCCAATCGGGGTGCTGTCCGCGGAGCGAACAGGGAAGTCCGTCCGCGAAGCGAACACAGATATCACTAATTTTTTTGCCTTACATTTTGGTCATTTTTTTAAAAAACTACTGGACGGATTTACACCAAATTTGCAAAGGCACGCTTTCGGGACCAGGCCGCTGCTCCTGCCGCAAATTTGCTGTAAATCCGTCCAGCGGTTCGGGCTGTAGCCGTGCCCAAAGTTTTTTCCCATTCAGTCTATGGGAAAAAAAAAGTTTTGGGATCCTCCCTAAAACTTTTCCCCCCCTGGACGAATCCTCACCAAACTTTTCAAAACAATTCAGAGTGGGCCATATACTTTTTTTGCAAAGTTTGGTAAGTATTCGTCCAGGGGGAGCGAAGTTATAAGCCGCCCAAAAAGTGCTCTTCCTATGGAAACACCAACTTAACCATAACTACATGGCCGCTACCGCGGCCATGTAATATATATATATATATATATATATATATATATATATATATATATATATTATCAATTCTACATTCAAGTAGCCAAGTCGAGCTGCACTCTCCACAACGCCGTACTTGCCCAATTTCCACCAAACAGCAAACGAAGGTAGGGGGGGGGGGGGGGAAATGAAACTCCACACCAACCGTTTTTCGTTTTGCTGATTTTCTTCTTTTATTGATCCACACGGGGAAAAGAAAGCATTTAAAAACTATGGAAATCCATTTCCAAAATAGAGAGTGTGACCCCAGTGTGGGTCCTCCCAAGTACAACACTCGATGCGTGACGCGTTTCGCGGCTAACTCGCCGCTTTTTCACAACAAAAACCCTCTCCACCATACACCATTTAAAAACATGAGACTAGGAGGAGGAGAGAGGGGAAAGGGAGGGGGCGGGCAAACAGCCAACACAGAGATCGAAAAGGGCCACATTTAGTGATCTGCATTACGTACCAAATCCATGGCAGACATCTTTGCCTAGTGTGTTTGCCTAACGGACATACATTCATTCGAATGAGCATTTTATTGCTAGAGGTAAATTTAAAGTGCATTGTGCATTAGCAGCTAAGATAAAATATCTATATCCTAAAAAACATTCATTCAACCCATTGACTCTAATTGCCTCTTTGTCTTTTACTTATAACATATATCGATCGTATTGGGCAAAAAGAGAGAAAGATTTTAGATTTAAAATTTAAAAAAGCATGGAACATTCACAGCCTAAATTGTTTTTCATTTTTGAAATGACTAGTGCATAATTCAAACCATCTTTAACTCCCTTAATAGGATATAAACGAATATCTACACCCCCAAATTATGGGTCTCTATGGCTCACCCCTAATCTGTTAGGTCTTATTTCATTATAACAATAGTGTCCGGGATCCAATCGTTTGTAATATTAGATCTCTGCTCGGGCCCCTGTTTGTCTATTTATTGAAATAAAATACTTAGTACATGGGAGATCCCAATTTCAACATAATAATTGAAATCGAGATAACATACTCGATATATCAGGCCATGAATGGAAAATTGTCCCCAAATACACAACAACATTAGTGGGTTGATATCCAGTTTGCAGACTATATATTTTTCTGGTTAAGTCTACTTCCCAATTGGCCTCTCCTTGCTCTCCCTCTCCCCCTCTCTCCCCCCCATTCCCCTATATAAAGAAAATAGTGCAGAGCAACAAATGTGCTCAAAAGCAAACACAAAATTAACAACACCATTAGAGATTATTTAAAATACAAAAACTTTAAAACCAACTATTTGATATAATATATCGTTTCGGAGCACCTATTCATTCTTTAGAAACCGTGAAGGGAATATGAATACTAATTTTACATAGTATAAGGTAAGCAAAGTAAACATATAGTTCCTATTTCAATGGGGATGTGCAGATAAGGGACAAAAGCATTGCTTAAGCTACCCAGAAAGGTGTATAACTCTTTATCAATGTTATGCCCGTTGGGCTGTTTACTCTCAAAATCTAGTATGCACCTTGTTTCTTTTTGTCTCAGCTGCTTCTCCTTGTCACCTCCCCGGGGGCCCAACTCTATTTTATACACACCAAAGAATTTGAAACTGTCTATTTCTTTGTTATGACATTCATAAAAATGTTTGGCCATAGGGTAGTTCACATCATTATGTGTGATGGCTCGCACATGTTGTTGTATTCGAATCTTTAACTTGCATTTTGTGCTGCCAATATAGTATTTATGGCATGCACAGGTGAGGGCATATACTACATAGTCTGTTTCACAGGTGATCTGTTGTTTGATCTCTGTTTTGTGTCCTGTCACTGGATGTTTAAAAGTGTCGCCGTCAATTGCAAATTTACATATATTACAGCGTGTGCATTTATGAAAGCCTTTCTTTTTCGCTGTTAACCAGTTTCCTTCTGTCTTTTCTTCTTCCTTGGCCATAAAACTAGGGACCAGCATATCTTTAAAAGACCTGTTTCTTCTAAAAGTGACTTCGGGATGGGGTTTGAGGCTTTTGGCCAGATCCGGGTCAGTTAGCAAAATGCTCCAGTGTTTCCGCAAAATGTGTTTAATATTTTTAATATTTTTTGACTGGTTATCAAAAGTAAGTATGCATCGAGTGCTCTTTTCCCCTTCTGATTGGTCTTTGTTCTTATTTCCAGCTAATAAGGTATGTCTCTCGATTATTCTGGCTTTCAGGAAGGCTCTCTCAATGACTTTTTTAGGGTACATCTGCCTCCTGAAACCTGCTGCCGTCAATTTGCTTTCTCTATCGTAAGACTCCAAAGTGGTATTGTTTCTTCTGAGTCTCACAAATTCTCCATAGGGGACACTCCAGATCACATGTTTAGGATGTCCACTATGTGCGTGTAGAGGAGTATTTGAGCCAATCTTCTTTCGATGCAACTCACAAGTTATTTTCTCATTCACAATTCTGATATTGACGTCCAGAAAGGTAATTAATGTCCGGCTGTGAGTCTCCGTGAATCTTAAGTTTTTTTTGTTTTGGTTCAATTCCTTTACGTACTCTAACCAGCCCTTTGCAGTACCTCTCCAGATCACAAACAGGTCATCGATGTATCTTAACCATAAAACCACATTTTGCGTATGTACCTGATTCCCATCTGACCATGCCTCAAGTTCTTCCCACAACCCCATCATGAGGTTTGCGTAGGAAGGCGCGAAAGTTGTTCCCATCGCCGTCCCTTGCATTTGCTTGAAATATTCATTGTTAAAAAGGAAAACATTGTTCGTGAGGCATAAATTGATCATTTGCATCACCATCTCATTATGTTTCAAAAAGTATAATATATATATATTTATATTTAGAAGGTATATTCGATATAAACGTATATTCTCTATAATAATTTATATAATTAATATAATTAGTTTAGTAGGCCTGGCTCACTTACACACTTGTGTCCATTGTAGTCGAAAATATACATATATATTCTGCAATGGACAGAAGTGTATAAGTGAGCCAGGCCTTCCCATTTTCAAGACGAAAACAAAAAATGGTTTGTTGTACATTGTGGTTGAGGTGTGAAAAATGATTTACGTAAAATAGAAAACAGGTGACAAAAGATCTGTTCTCATTGTGGGAATCTTTTTAGAGAAGCCAATCTGAAGTTTTCTGTAATCTATGGTATTTGTGAACACCTTTCACCCATATGAGAAATAGGAAAAAGACCATTATAACGTAAAATGTGCACAGGTGCAGTGCAAGTTTGCACCAGCCGTTTCACTGCACAAACATTGTCTCTGTATGAATATGAATTGCAGATATGTATTGTGCACTCTGGCACTTTTTGCACCAGTTCAAATGTTGGTATAAAATGGTGCTACAATGGTGTAATGTTTATGTTATTCAAGCTTAGCAGGCATGGTAAAGCAGCCATGTTGTATATTGCAGTTCTACCCATGAGAATATGTTAAGGGTCTGTCAAGATGTACATTTTGTTTTATCTGCATTTTCTTTCGTTTCTTTCTCCCTTCCAACAACTGACTCTGAGAACTCCCTCCTGCGATACCTGAGCGACGACAAGATCCTCGTGATACAGGAGGAGACTGTGACGCAGAAGGACAATAAGCGAGACACAGGTCGAAAGTCACGGAAAAAGGGCAAGAACCCAGGAAGCCCCAACTTTCCCATCAGCCCCTCCCTTTTGACGTCCACCGCGAGGCTGGAACCTGGCCAACAAGACGTCTTAAACTTTACACTGGCGGAGAGTAATACAGTCCCACTATACCATGTAAGTTCTGTCACATCGCTCACAAGTGCGCTAAATGCTTAGACAACACTGAAATGGTTGCAATCACAGGCGCAAATGACAAGCATTTAAGTCCTCATCACGAGTCTGCTGGAAAAGGTAAAAACAGGTGTTATTTGAAACACTGCCCTTGCTTCTGTGTACCTGATTATAGTAGTCTAAGGAAAACCGAAGGAGGTCAATACTGACTTATTGTTAGATGACATATCACATGAAAACGCCTCCAAATGTTGCAACCACCCATACCACGCAAGAGGTGGCTGAAATCCCCCGAAGATTTAGAAAGTTACTTTATTCTGTAATAAAGGGAATTGCAAGGACCTCCAGTGCTTTTCTATGGGGACTCCCAGCAGAGGTGAAAAATTAGGCATCCTGGATGCCCACCTTTTCACCCCCTTTACAATGTAATGAATAGGGTTCTATGTGATTTAGTCGAAAACAATCCTTTGAATCCATTTTGATGGAGAAAAAAACATATTTTGGCTTATTTTGCCACAAATACATGCAGGCGGCGATCACCCGCAGCCAACCGATAACCCCTACAAATTAGTTAGTACCATAAACCCACCTCCACCATATATTTGCGGGAACATTTGATCAAAATAAATTTGCTGAAAACAAATTTGATGGCTTCTCCCACAATTAAACCTCCCTATCCCAATGAATCGAATGGCTGATACTCATTGTTCTCTGCATTATAGACAATTGTACAGTAGAGGAATGATCTACTTATGTACAGAAATAATTTCCAACCTGTTCATGAGCCCGCTGCGGGGTGGGCTGGGCTGGTAATGGATCTGAGCCCTCGCCGAGGCCCCTGCTTCTCTTTGGCCTACCTGGGATCTTGCTGGCGGGCCGTTATAGGTCCAGCCCATGCCAGACCAGGCTCAAATATGTTATGTTTATGGTTATTGAATTTATATAGCGCTTTAAGCCAAAGCACTTTACAGTTTAACAACAGGTATAAAAGTGAGAGAAGCATAATTACAAACATGAAACAAGTCATTAGAACAATAAGTAGAACAATTTACTAAAGGAGGGGGAGAGTGGGGGAAGGAGAGGGGTTAGGTGATGGGGGTTACAATGTCTGTTTTGAGGTCGGGGAGGTGGGGGGAAAGGGGAGTGGTCTGGTGTCCTCAATTCCCTTAGGAGGTATGAGTGACGGGTTTAAGGTCATTGGGGAAGAGGTAAGGAAGGAGGGGAAGGGGCGGGCAAGGAAGGGGAGAGAGGTAGGGAAGGGGAATTATGCTGTAGTATTTGTGGAAAGAGTAGATCATGCATCACCTGTGCACTCAGTTGCCATCTAAAAGATGTGTGAGTGAATACATGTGGCGCACGCAAAGATCCTAGGAAGAATCAGTGAAGGAAACAGAATCAGTTGGTGGGTGATGAGAAATGGTTTGGGTTGGCTCGATATTAGTAGCTAGGGCTCAGGGACCCATCAGAGATGTGGGTCTTTTCCCTGGGCATGTGCAGAAATCTGGATTGGGAGGCATTTGGTAGCAGTTCTTAATTTCAGCACATGGTCCTAGATGCAGAAAACACCTGTAAAGAAGGGAGTTGATATTCATTATATCATTAAAGAAAGAAATGGACTTCATGGAGAGGTTCAGGGAAAATGTTATTCCTCTGGGTATCATTAGAGTTTAAGGAGGGATCAGCCTATAATGAGGACATACCCCCCTACAATCTAACTTGGAGTACTGCCATCTTGTGAACCTAAGATCGTAGCTTGAACAGCTCCCATTTTCCTCACTTGGGGTGCAGATTGGAGTTAGGGTAAGATCTTTGGATCCTTGTTGAGCAGGAGACTGATCCTCCAACTCGGGTCTGGTATAACATATTCTGGGGTTAAGTATTTGTGTTCCATTAGCAGAGGGATTCTGGTGATTCGTGAGTTTCTCTGAGAAGACGATGCTGGTGGGTGAATGGGCTGTGATGAAGAAGTGATCTGTTTCATCTATCTTGGCAACTTGTTCTTGGTCTACATACGTATTAATCTAACGGATCCAGTCCTCGGTAAGTTCTTCATTGTGTACTCAAACTAGCTGTGTAAAGTCCACAGGCTGACAATGCATTTATACATGACAGGCATAGTAAGTGTTCTGTGCTGATGCCTGCACTTGCAGTATTGTATTTGTTACAAAGACCCACTTCTCTCATTCCAAATCTAATGGCATACTTTAGAGCTGGTGAATGTATGTGTTGAGCACAGCATTGATGCCTGGGACTTACCATATGCTTACCCTATGCACATATATTACATCAAGCACATTTCACAATGCATAGAATGGAGAGAAACAGAAAGGGAGATTCAACAGCACATAGCATAATGTCTGGAAGGCACAGGCCGCATTTTCTAGGCCATCTCAGTAAAGGGTAGTGCCACTATTCTCTCTTGTTGGGGGAAGAGAAGGATTTTAGGGCAAGTGGGATCTGTCAAACCATGCAGGACTCCTGCAGTCAAGTGCTGCAGTCAAGGCAAACAGTCTTCCTCTGGTAGCCCACACAAGGCACAAGGCCGGCGGAATGTAACAACGGTTGTGGTCTTGACATACATTTTAGAATAACACTATAGAGGTAATTGAACTCACCATTAATGAAGTTGGGATCCGTCAACGAGATGCAAATGAAATGGAGAGATGGAGACCTTGAGCTTTCTGTCCATGCAGACTTTTGCATTTGGTCCCCAACTAAAAAAATAAACCACCATTTGGGTGTCATTGTAACGATCACTGGTAGCACCTGAAGGTTTAACGTTTGGGAACAGTTGTGTATTTTTAAACAATGTTGTGTTATGTCATAGGGTTGTCCAACTCGTAGCCTCGAGGGCTATGTCCGTGTCAGGTTTTCAGGAAACCCCTCATTAATATTCATGAGATAGATTTGCAATAATGATTCTAAATGTATGCACATTTTCCCTCATGAATATTAATGAGGGATATCCTGAAACCCTGTCAGGATCCCGGCCCTCAAGGCCTGGAGTTGGACAACCCTACAAATCGAAGAGAACTACACTTGTATTCGTTTTCCAGAAAATAGTAAATTGATCAAAGAATCGAACCAATAGATTTGTGTAGATCGCACACCTCTTCTAGTCACACCTCCTGTCCACAGCTTAGTCATTCAAAGCTGTTTGTTTTGTTGCTGGATTTACGGAAGCTGAATAAGTGGGGCATTTTACGAGTGAAATGGCCGTTTAGGCAGTGGGTCCTTTTTTTCTGAACCACGGTACCGAGCAGCCTACCGACAGAGATATCGACTGCGATTGCAACATGGCCCCTGCCTCTTTCACCTTGTGTCTCTCCCGCGCTCAATGCTATGTGAAGGTGACTGATGGCCCATCGGCGAAATAACTGGTGCGTATAAGGTTATGCAAGAAAGGTGCCTCACATGGGTTTAAGGAGTTCCATCTTTTGGGTGCATTCCTTCCATGTGCTAGTCGCATAGAAAGAGTCTCATTCTGAAGGGGGCAACAGAGGTCACACGTGCTTTAGTTGGAGACAAAGAAAGCATTATGGGAATTAGGCAAACCAATGCCAAGTGTTGTGTTGAAGGATGTGGTAAAAAGCATCTGCAAATGTGTTGGATTTAATTCCACAATGCTCTAAAGAAACATGCACAGGTGTGATGGTTTACATTATAAGTGTAATGTCTTTCATATACAAGATTGGTGGTTTATTTACACCGTATGCCCCTGTGATTGGCGGTTCAATTCATTAAGTGGGCCTCATTACGACCCAGGCGGTAAGGGGTTTACGGCGGCGTAAACAGCGCCGACCCTTACCGCCTGATTCCGAGGTCCCTTAGCGCCATGGAGGATTTAACACCTGCTTTTAGCAGGTGTTAAAATCCATGGCGCTAAGGGACCTTGTTGTTAATTACGCCACCGTAATTTACGGTGGTGTAATTAACGCCTTCCCCACTCCCATTATGCCCTATGGGGCAAAAATGGGAATGGGGAAGGGTAAATGGGGATTGGGGACTTACCGCCCCGCCAACCTCGGAATGGGGCGGTAAGTCCGCCAACCACCATGGCGTAAACTTAGTTTACGCCATGGTGGTAAAGGTACGACCCAGGCGGTAACTTACCGCCTGGGTCGTAATGAGGCCCACTGTAAAGAAACCAATTACGAGGTGTTAAGTAGACAAGCGTGCAGGTGGCTTCTGCAAGAGGGTGTGATCTCTGATTTCCAATGGTGCGCTCGCTCTCACTGTCAGAGTGATATTTACTCACATCGTGAGCGAGATGCACAGTGGGTTCACGACACTCACACTCACTGGCGTTAAACCAGTCAGGATGAGAAGAGTGGGCCCCGCCCAGCTGGCTGCTTCAACATGCGCAGCATACTGTTTTTATTGCTTTCACGTCCCTGAAATGATGTGTCACGATAATGCCCCTGCGAGTGAAAATGAGCCTTGGGACGTGGTGGGCACGGCTGGGTTATGCGCACAGCCGCGCGTGGTATTAGTATTTTGCATTATTGGCTCTGGAGAAAGCCTTTGCACTCGTTCCTTCTTCTCTGCTCCTCCAATGCTTTGAGGCGTTGCTGGGAGGCTGGGGGGGAGGAGGGGCTGGGGGGACTATAACCCAGTGTCTTTTGTTTGTAGCCCCGGATAGAAGCCCAAGAGCTACAACCAAAATGCTAGCTAGCCCCGAGTCCCGACAGTCCCGACATTAGCGTACGTAGCCCCGGACCTATCGCCGACCTACCACCACCCCATGGCATCCCTCAGCCATTTCTCTGTACATCCTACTAACAGGAGGTGAGTGTCTAAAGCGAATAGCGGGTAGCATATCACCATGGAAACCACCAGGTGAGCCCTTGCCTGTTCAGGTCAGCAGCAAATGGCAATTCGTTTTTGCTCCCGTTCCCACAAGTTACAAAAACCTGGCTGCGCCTGTTAGGCCACTCCTCTTTTAAAGGTTCCTTAGCTCCTTGCCATGCTAAGGTCACTGCAAACACTTCGTGGGCCTCTGCCACAAATATTTTTTCATGACTCATTAGGGCCCGCTCGGTTTGTTATCCCTCTGAGTCACTGAGCTCAAGCACCCACATGGTCACCCAGTCTCTTCCCCCAAGTCATTTGAAACAAGCCAATTCCCCTAATTAAGAATTTCCCTATCCCTGCGAACCTGACTCACTTTCCCATTGAAGTCACATTTTCAATATGTGTTACCTTGAAAGTATATGTTGTGTTCTGCTATTGCTTATCACTACATCCTTACTGGCTGGCTGTGTGCTATATGAATACTATAAAAAATAAAACAAGGGGTGCAGTTAATGTTTGATAGACCATCTCATGTTAACAATAATATAGCACAACTCTGAGTCAGTGTTCCATTTTCACTAAAATGTAATTACCCAATGCAATGGTACTCAGTTTACAGACCAGCAAAGCATAACAGACACACCCCTTTTTAGATAGAGAATGATGAGACACACCAGGAAAGAGGAGTCTCTTCACTTAATTTACCAATACCTTCTTTCCTTCTTAAGCTTATTAAAAAACCACATGAAAAAATAATCATATATAAAACAAATCTAAACAAACAAAGAATATGAAACACTCATTGGCAAAGCCAGAGGAGTGGGCAGGCGGTCCTCATTCATATGACAATTAGGTCATTCAAGCCACGTTGTCGGTTCCAAGGGCAGGGGAGATAGCAACATGCTCCTGCTTGCAGCCTTGCATGTGCAGACTTGAACTCCGCCGGCACAAGAAGGAAAGTACCAGATGACCAGCCTACTCTCTGTGTACCCCAACACTTTGGAATCTCTTCCCAATCATCATCAGACTCGCTCCCTCCATTTTACAGTTCAGGAAAGAGCCCTTCACTGAATGGCTACTCCTTAGCACCTTGGTCCACACACACTGAACTCTCCACCCTACCTGAGACTAGGTGATCTGCTCCTCACTGTTTCCTCACCTGGTTGCTTGTAGATTCCTTGCTGCAAAATTGCGCACCCTCCCCCTCCCCTGTGTGAGTTACCCACTTCCTGTTTCTCTGCTTCCTTCACTGTGTTCGTCACCCTATGATTGTAAAGTGCTAAATTGCTTCCCAAAGCTAGGTTTGTGCTCAATAAATACCCTATTAATATTAACAATAATATGAACCCACTTTCCCTTCATATGACAATCAAGTAATTCAAGCCCCATTGCTGGTACGAAGGCCAAAGGAGAGAACAATGTGTTCTGGCCTTGAAAGTCGCTTCACCCTTTATCTGGCAATCACATAATGCAAGCCCCATTGCTGAGGTATTTTAATTGAATAAATGTTCCCTTTCTGACAGCACAAGTGTGCTCCCTGACTATAACTGATCTTCGCTGTCCTGCCTTAGGGTTCAATCTAGCGAATCCTAAACTCTTCTCAGGTTGCAAGCTAGGGAAGCATAGCATTGTTTGCTCTATGCTCAGCCTTATAAAGAATGTTTTTACGTTTGTGCAAGCAACCTTGTTGAGGTCCTTTCCTCTAATGACATTTTTCTTGGTGGAAAGGAGCTCAGCAAGGCTGTTTACAACACTAAGTGACAATCAATGGCATGAGTGTGGGTAGGGTGGAAAATGGGCAAACCACTGCAGATGTATTGCGCTCACACTAGATAGTGCTAACGCATAACCTACGAGACACAACTAGAAAACATTTCACAAGTGTGAGGCAGGCATGGTATAACAAGTAAAGACACAGACATAAAAGGTACATGTTTCAACACCTTTATTAAATTTTACTGGGGACTTCCTAGCTGGCCCTAATTCTACAATGGGTGTAGTCTCGACAATCAAAGTAAAATAAAATGGTCCTAGTCAGTCAGTCAAACAAAGGAAAAAGTCTGTGTCAGAAACCTATACTTGCCCTCACGTTTCACAATAACTGTTTAAAAATAAAGTGTGTATCAAAAGAATGTCAGCCCTTCATGACCTAAAAATCCATATTGACAAAATAAGATATGAAGGCTAAGTGCACTGTTACTCCTGCTCAACCTATCAGCAGCATTTGACCTGGTAGATCATAATATCCTAGGTCAACACCTCCCCACATCAGCCTACTTCTCCCCAGAAGCCATCACCTGAATTAACTCCTTCCTGGGATTTAGATCCATCTGAGTCTTTGCAGAAAACGCCACTGCACCCCTGACTCCCATTGCCTGTGGTATGCCACAAGGCTCCTGCGTATCCCCTACCTTGTACAACATATTCATTATTCCCCTATTCACCTTCTTGGACTCCCTCAGCATATCTTAGACAAATTACGCGGATGACACACATAACCTCCTACCCCTCCCAGGCAACTACACAGAAGACTCAGCCACTCTGAACTCCATCTACCTAACCATCCAGACCTGGATGGTCACACACCGTCTTTGTCTCAACGACAAAAAAACAGAGCTACTCATAGTGGGCTCCCAACTGTCCTAAATAGATTTGATCCCCAATATGCCTCTTTCAATATCGATAGCCTCCCCATTCCAGTTTCTCCTGTCGTGAAAACCCTAGGAGTTTATACCTTCACGCCTCCCTGTCCCTATCACGACAAGTTAATGCCATAGCAATCGACCGTAGCATATTCCACCAAACAGATCAATGCATGCACACGGTTTCTCGACCCAGACAGCTGTCTTACCATTGCCCGTGCCACTATTGGATCTAAGCTTGACTACTGCAATGCCCTCTTTGCAGGCACGACTGAACAAAACATACAAAAAATGCAAGTCATTCAGAACAATGCTCTCTGAGCTGCACTGAACATTCCGAAGAAAGACCACATCACGGCAGCAAGAAAAAAAGCGCACCGGCTCCTGATCTGTGAAAGGATCATCTTTAAAACACTCTCCATCACTCAAATATGTCTGTCCAAGGATGGCTCCCTACCTAGCTCAAAGACGTACCAGAAGCAACTATTGTAGACCTACCAGATTAGCATACACCAACCGCATCACTCAGCCCAAATTCAAAAGAACCAAAGCCGACGGATCCAGCCACTCGATCATAGCCGCCAAACACTGGAACACCCCCCCTACCTTGAGGGCTCAATGCTCGTATTGGACCTTTCGGGGGGTGCTTAAAACATTGCTATTGCCCTAACGAACAACTATATCAGTTTTCTTATGACATTGCCCGTCTACTTACGACTAATGCCTACTGTGCCCTGCCTATGTAACATGAAATATAAAAGCATCTTGGTGCCTCAGGGCTTAGTGCTCTATATACATGTAAAAATAAATAAATAAATGGCAATGAAAGGGGCTCACCTCCCTTCCCCAAGTTCAATTCACTGGGGTATTTACAAAGTTCCTTCATGAGGGGTAGCATGCACAGTTCAAAGATTTTCCATGAATCTGTTAGGCTTCCCTCACCTATTTCAATGTCAGTTCAATATACATAACAGTTCTCTTCAATGGATTCTTTGGGGCTTCCCTCACCGGACTTCACGTTTCTCAAATAAACAGATATTCACAAAATGACTTCTTAGTTAATTTCCTTCAAACATGGCTGAAACACTTTCCAGGCAAACAGCTCTACTTCACGGAGCTCAGGGAGAACTCCCTTCCCCAACCTTTCTACTTCTCTTTCACAATGTTCACCTGTCAGAGACCTTCTCAACCACATAGAATTATCACCCCCATGCATGACCACTCGCAGGCAAGGTCCTTATCATTATCTCCGTGCCAGATACTTTCACAGCCACACAGTAGTCTCACCCCTATGCGTGATCACTGTAGAGGTCGAAGTGGGTGGGAGCAGTCAGGAGCGGTGGAATGGTTTCGTTTTAAAATAAAAGTATAGGAAGAAGTTGAAGCTTGCACTTCAGTGCACTACACAGAACATTCCCATAAAGAGCAGATGTGTTTGTTTGGGGGTTTGGATTGTTTGTCGGAGGGGGTGTGGCGATGGTGTTTGTGGGGAGCGGGGGAAGGCCAGCAGGGAACATAGTTCCACTACTTCTTTTCGACACTTCAACCACTGTATCACTGTGACAATAGAGTTAGTTTCTCAATGTCCGTGCCTCTTGCACTTGGATTCGCAGAACGGCCACTCTGTTCCTTGTTTCACAAAAACATATAGTTCATTAGGACAGGACCATGGCCACTCTGTTCCTCGTTTCACAAAAAATATCGATTCACTTTTATATTAGCCTTTCAGGATCTGTGCATGCTCTCTTTCCCTCGTGCCTTTTCCTTCAATGTCTTTCAATACATTTAGCTTTCATTAGTCACTGTTCCATTATCTTTTAAGAGGCGTTTAACAGCGTGCCTTTTCACGAAAAATATCGATTCACTTTTATATTAGCCTTTCAGGATCTGTGCATGCTCTCTTTCCCTCGTGCCTTTTCCTTCAATGTCTTTCAATACATTTAGCTTTCATTAGTCACTGTTCCATTATCTTTTAAGAGGCGTTTAACAGCGTGCCTTCTCACACGGTACCAATCAGTTACTTTGTTTCTTATGGGCTTCCTCGTCAGCTAAATACATGCAAGCTTTCACTTCAATGTCTTTATCCTTCAATGCAAACTCTTGCATGTATTATAAACCAGGCTCTCCCTTTCTTTGAACGTCACCGGATGTGGTTGCTTTTGCGCGTCCTTCTGTTTTCAGCTCGTCGACATCTGGGTCTTGCCCACCTGCCCCTAAGACACTGCCTGGTGACCCTGCGGACCCAGTGAGGATGCAAGCAGTTTGCTGCCGCATTGAGGAAAGGTATTAGCCGGCCCCTCGGCTCCCTTCTCTAAAATCTCCCGGCTTCTTGGGGACATGGCTCCCTCACCGTGATTTCTACTGCCTCAACTTGCAGCCTGTCAGTATGTGGCATCCTGTTCACCCTGGCCTGGTTCTCGGCAGATCTCTCTCAACTGCTCCTCCATCTTGCCATCCAGCTTGCCTTCCTTCTTTGCCCCTGACTCGCTCTATGTGTCTTTCCATGCTCCAGCTTTTATAGTTTGGATAATGGTCCATGAGTTTCAGATGTGTGTGATTGTGACAGAGTGCCTGACCATTCCTGACCTTATTAGTGGGACAAGGCCAGTGCATGTTACTAGTGGTAATCTTTCTAGTCTCAGTCTTCCTCTTCCTCGTCTCAGTAGTTGGACATATAAGGAAAGGAGGGGAGTTATGGGAGTTGTAATTTCCCATAAATGTAGAGGGAATATGAGGTAAATAACTGTCAGGAATTGGGGGATACAATATCTCACCTTGTGGTGTGTCTGCCCCACTCCCTGAGGACCCCCTACCCAGTTGATCCTCCCTCGCTTGTGCACCTCCATGGTCAGGGTCCAATAGCGATGGCCCTTCCCTGGCCACCTGAATAAGGGAACCCCGGGACTGAGTCGTGAAACACCTTCAGGTTTGTCAGAGTCCTCATGACGGGAAATTGAGAAGAATGTGTTTTTTAGATGTATAACTAAAATATTTAACCTTATATGGATTTTATATAAAATCATAGTGGGATTTGGAACTAAAGGAAACTCTGCTTCGACAATATTGTTTAGAGGGCGAAGATAATGAATACATCTCCACGAGCCCCCAGTTGATTTCTTCACTGGATACACAGCTGTGTTACATGGGGACTCAGATGGCACCAATATTCCTTACTTCAGTAAAGCAGAAATGTATACTTTATGTTACCTTATGTAATGTAGACTTGCACTGATGAAGGAGCACTTTGCTCCGAAATGCATTGACACCATTAGTGGATTGTAACTGTGGGAGATGGTAGCCGCGTCTTCACTAAGTCTTAATTAGTGATTACCTTAAAACTTTCTGCTTTATTAACAAATCACACCTTGATTCAGACTGGTGATTTATTCTACGCAACCAATTTTTTTTTTACAAAAGGAACCATTACCACTGGAAACAGTATCATCCTTGTGAATTACACTGTCCCTTTTTGGACAATATACAGAGAGCGCTATGTGGCCAGGTTTGTTTACCTGGTATATTTGGACTTCTTGCTTTACGAGTCAGGGTGTCTCCAGACTCATCGAAGCCAGCTCCTGTGAATCTTTTCTAATTACCTTCCCGAATTTTATCGTCCATGAAAAAATTTCAAGAAATACCAATTTACATAGTGGTGCCCACTTATTTTTCTTCATGCTCTTTGATTCCATCCCTACCTGTTTCTTCATCTGCCTTTGCACTGGCAATCCCTGGCATAAATTGTGGTAAAATAATGCCACCATTTTATCCCACATTTCTCTCATATCTCAAGACACTATCTCTCTTGAATATCTTGAATAAAGGCAACAAAATCTTCATCCTTACCCATCTTCCTAGTCATAATCGCACCGATATCTGATGTATCAGGATATTGTACTCTGAGCACTTGCCATACAAGTGCTGTGAAATTATTAAAAGATGCTTCATAGTGTGTCATGTTTTATGCAGTGACACCTGCATTTCCTCCTCGCTTCCAAAGGTCATCAGCCCTCTCCCATAAGATGGCTTCTAGCAGGCCTTTTATGTCACCTATAGCTAACGTCATTCCTGATGGCATTCTTTCTAACTCATAAATACATTTTCCTGCACCTGAATTCAAACTAGGTAATTTACATTTCAAATTATCCTTGTCCATTTGTGGCCATGGAATATATTGTGGTCGTCCTCCTCCTTTGTCTAATATTGGGAATTACGAAAACCCTGATCCATAATCATACCAACCTACACTTTGTGTCTTCCAGGTGGGGCTAGTCTCGCCCATTAGTCTCCGCCCTGGTAATGACCTTAATCTGCTTACCTCTGGTGGGGGATACATCCCCTGCACTGTGCGACCGTGCTTGTGGTCGCACAGTGTATGGTGTCGGTTCTGGTGTTTTTTCTTTAGGGACTTCTAGGTCTGACCATTTTACCCCTTTCTCTACACTCAAATCTTTCGGAAACTGCCTGTGCCCTCTCTTCGTGCGTTTTCGTTTTCTTCTCTTTCTTCATCTGACATCATTATGCCCCAGCTTGTATGACTTTCACCCCTTTCCACATCATCAAGATCTAGTCTACTCAAAGACAGCGCCCTATGCTCATCTGTTAATGTGTCACCTCACCTTTCTCCTATTTCCCTCAATAAAGATCCTCCATCATTCTCTTGGGTCTAATTTCCATCCTTATCTATCATTTCCCTATATAAATCCCCAATCCTCTTTCCTATGTTTTCTGCTTCATGCTCATCAGCTCCTGTCTGTATTCTCGGTATCCCTTGCAATTCCTTGCAGGACTGTATTGACCCTCTCTCTTCCTCAAATCATTCTCGTGCTTTGTTCGGCAATATACTTCTATTAAAATAGATAGCCTATCTCATCATCCTTTAGTCCCATGCTTCTGTGCATCTCATCATCCATTCTTCTCATCTCTCTTTTCTCTTCTTCCTCTTGTCTCTTTTGCAAGTTGCGTACTTTCATTTTTTGATTTCTATCTCCTATCGCTTCTTCGCTTCTAGTCTTTCTTTTTCTTTCCTTGCCTCGTACCTTCTTCATTCTCCCTTTCGCATCCACTCTTTTTCCTTCTCTTCTTTGTTTGTTTTCTCATGTTCTCCTTCCTTCTTTCCCCCTCTTCTTTTTCGTCTCTTTCTCAAACTCCTTCAATGCCCTTATCATCTAGCTTTAGTAATATCTGTCCTCCTATCCATTCATTCTGTACAAATGTTTCTCCCTTAACCTTGTCTTTCACTTCCCTTTGTCTCCTCGCTTCTTCCTCTATCTCCATCCGTCTGTCCTTTCCCTCATCACACTTTTTACTTTCATTGCGTGCTGGCATATATATGAGTTCTCTACTTTTGCTCTCTTCTGCATTATCCTCATTGTTATAAGCAGGGGGCTCGTATGTCAGATTTACATACCCCGCTACTGCTTTCAATTCCTTTAAAGGACAAAATCCTTGTTCCTCAGTATCTGTGATCTTGTTTTCAGAAGGGGAAAGATGAGATTTTGCAGGAGTGGATAGAGGAGCCGAAGGCATTATATCCTCCTCCTTATGCTGGTTAAGCATCCACTCCTTCTCAGGCGGATCTTCTTTCTCGCTCTGATACATTTTTACAACCTAAAACAGCAAATCTTTTCTGTAACTTCTTCTTCTTGTATTGAGCATGCAAATATGTTGTCATATCTCACAATACTGTTTTTGACAATAAACCCTCTTGAGGCCACAGCTTGAGTATTTTATTAGTCGTGCCTCTGACCCACTCCGTGTGATACTGTCTTATTTTGGGATTGTATCTCGGCAGTGTCCTGCATAGGTATAGAAGAGGAGTGTCCCCCATGATAAGTCGATCTTGACTGTCAATATTTACCAGACCTTTTAGTCTTTTATTTATTTTATCAAAAATACCATTCTGATTAATTTGAGCAGGCACCATCAATCGCCGCTTATTATCAAAAAACAATTTTTTAACACATTCTAAAACTGTTAACCGTTTTTGTTGCTTTATTACTGATGTTTTGAGAGTATCTTATTTATTTATTCTCCTTTGATTTTTACCCTCCTGATTAACATCAATCTCTTGTTTTAAATATCAGATGATCACCTCAATTTTTTACAATTGGTTTATATCTCCTAATCTAGACACAATAAAAGTTTTATACTGACATATTTATAACCCTATACACACGTGCACTTTAAAATTTACTGCGTATACCTTCATTTGCTATCTTTAGTAAATGAATCTTATCTCACTTTTTACCCCATTTTGGAGTTTGATACGCACTCTTCTTTTTTGGCCTTGCCTCTGGAATCCTTAAATAATACCCCTCTTTGGAGTTTTAGTGCATAACCTTCTGCCCCTCTTGGAACCAGGAATTGAGGTATCTATTTCTCTTCTTTCTAATCCTCCAAAATCCTGTTACTTCCATGCATCTATTTACAATACAGTTCCTGCCCCTATTATTGCCACCTTCCATGTTCTACTTACATCCCTGGCTCAGCTCGAGTCCCTCTGCATTGACTCTTCCCCAATCAACCAGTTTGCCTTCAGTCTGCTGGGCACCTGTGGGGACTAGAAAGGAATTCCGTCAAAGGGACACCTTCTGACCGATTATTCTCACACGCGTGTATTTGCATGCCGATGTCCACAGGAAGCTCAACTGTCTTCTGGCTAATGGCAGAATCAATTGAGAGTCTGAGAGTCTAGTTCTGGGCCTAGGTTGATTAGAGCAGAATCATCCGCACTGCTACCAAAATGTTCTCTAGCACCTTGAAGCATCTCATGTGCTAGATGGAATTCCCAATAATGATCTCAGGCCCAAATAACCATATGTGATTATACAAAGGTTTTATACCTCAATATGCATCATCTATGATGTGATCGTATGTGGCAAATTGTAAAACCTATTGAATGGCTGTATCGGTTAAGGGAACATATGTACCTATAGTATATAAGAGTGTCAACTACATTGGATGCCCCTTATCTGTTAGGTACTCCTTGAACCACCTCTAAATATCTATAATACTGATTATAATGGAAAAATGGGAGTAGGTTGGTGTTTGCAACATTGTATAGCATGTTCCTACATAGACCCTCTGATTGGTTGGCATGCTTTCCCAAACTTTGGCTTTTGGCAGCTCGTTAGCAGCACGCAAAGCAAAATAAAACGTAGGTGCTGAGAGAAACGGCAGACTACTCCCCATGTTCCCAATTAGTCCATCATCTCTCATCGGTCAAGCCCCAAGCCAAGGCTTTTTGATTTGTAGTTGACCTCAAAGCCTGTTCTCTGTTCTGGAACATTCAAGGAAGTGCAGGCACACCATTATCTTGGCCCTTGTTTTAGAATTCTGAATCACGTGTGAGGAGACCATGAATCTGTCCATCTCAACTTTCTGTTTACTGCTATTTTATTCAATTGAGCTGGGTGTCATTGCTCTTTTTGGCCTCTGGGGACTTGCTCACTCCATCTTGCATAGGTTTTCCACATCTTTAATTGTCTAATACTTGGCTCTTGCAGATGTTTTCTTCTTTGCTTAATCTAAGAGAAATATGCCTTACGTACATGGGTTATCCTTTTGACTCCCCTTGTGGCTTGCAATTATTGCTTGAAGTAGCATCCTTGATCCCAGATCAATAGACTCCTCGTTATTCCTCACACAAAGCTGAGTTTCCAGCATCTCCTGACTCTGCAGCCTTGGTCTATCTCTGAGGTAGCATGATTCGTTTTAATACCAGTCTGACATTCATCTTTCCATCATGGCCTCTCTAGCCACTTTATATTGTCCTCTGCAGCAAGCTTCTATATGTCTCATCTACCTTGAGTTTTTGTTTATAGACCCTTATTAGTCAGCAGTTTACTTTATCTTCTTTACATATATGATTTATTCATGTTCAGTTGCATGTTTCTTTTGTTACTTCAGTTCCATCTTTACTCTTTAAGTATTTGCATATCGTTTCAGTGTGTCTCAGTATCTTTCATCCATGATGTCACTCTGCCTTTCATCAGATTTCACTTATAGCTCTATGATGTACAATGGTGTGTGCAGACAGCATTCCACCCATTCAGTGGGAGGGTACATTTGATACGGTTGTCTGAGTGCATATCATCTCTCATACACTTGATGCAGTATTGGGATGATACCTGGTGTCCCACTGTCAGGTGTATTGACCCACGTTTGAGTCATTAAGCTGCAACATTTGGTGCTGTGGGCTTAGAAAATCCAAGATGGCCAAAAAGCCCACATGTGCACCAGAATCCAGGAGAACCGCGCAGTTTGTGCGCACACCAAAATGGTCGCCTAACCTTCCACCCACCAGTGCGAGCGTGATGGGCCACGGGTGCCATGAGTGGAATGTGTGCCAAAGGAAAAACAGCAGTGCCTGTTAGCTTAAAAAGCCCTTTGAAATCACCTTGGTTTCTCTGAATGCAAGCTTTCAAACATTGCAGGATATTCAGAAATCTCACTGAACACCAGCAGACATTTGGCAGAATGAAGTTTTGTGTGCATACAAAATCTGGAAAGAAAAAGAGCCCAAAACAATGTTCATAACAAAACTGGCTGAGCTGTGGAGGTCAGCAGCTTAAGTTAAACTGAACTGAAAACCACTAAAATCGAATGGTTTAAATTAAATGAGGGACCTACTTTTGAGTGTCACATAGTTTGTAACTGTTGAACTGTCATAGTTTTGAACTTAGAATCAGCATTCTATAGCTGCATGTGTAAAAATTGTCAGTTTGATTTGAATGTAGAAAACTGGGAACAAAAAGTGACATTTAGCTGAAATCTGGTTTAATGAAACTGGATTCTGCCTGACAACTACCCCCGACAGGAGTTGAAACTGGATCAACAGCTGTGTTCCCAGGCCTGGCTGCATTCTACTGCCCCACAAAAAGGAGGTCACATGGCCCTGTTGATTGAAAGGGGAGTGGCAGCTGGGGACTGCAGGAAAGTGAACAATGGACTCAGGCAAATGGTATATTGGGGGGGCCGTAAAGTGGCTTCCTCTTGGGGGAAACTGGTAGGGGCAATGCCTCTGCTAGCAGCTGAGCTTGGGGGAAGTGGATAAACCAGTTATTCCACCCTGTGATGTGGGAAGCCACACCCCTTTTTGACCAGGGTATAATTTTAAAAAGATAGATAACTCATTGTGCGGACTGGTCAAAATTATATAGATAATACCATTATTCTTGTGATTTTTCGGTGCACATTTTAAGAGGTTTTAGGACCCTGTGGTATGTTCCTGGGGATAGTAGCGGAAAAAAGGTTGTTACTCCAAATGTCTGCATGTTAAAAATCTGACACTTTATCATCTGAAACCCATATCCCTGGTGCACATTTGTGTAAAATCTGGAAAGGTTTAGAGGTCGTTATCTGGATGAAAAGGGGAGAATTCTGTCATCAGTGGACACGACATCGTACAAAGACAGGGATCGGATGGTTTGGTGCTACAGAAAATATGTTAACTGGACCTATAATATGAGAGAAATGGTACATAGATAAATATGTATTTGGATCAGAAATAGATTTGTGTGCAATTTGACAAGGGGAGGTTCCTCTGACCATAAAACCTACAGCATCACTCTGACACTCCATTTCCTCCCCCCAATCAAGGGAGAGAGGAAAGCTTGGCCAATGATAAGTGAGAGGGGCAGGCTTAGCTAGGCCCAGGAACACACCCATTTTTAAAACACATAAAAAGAGACTGCTGGGACAGGTAGGGACATTCAATTCCATTTGCTGCGGAGCATGCTGACCGACGACTTCACATCCAGAGATCCAACACTTAGACTTCCAAGCTAAACATAGACTACAGAACTTTGAACCTAGAAGGCCCACTGCAAGCAAAAGAATTCTCAGCAGGCCTTCAGAATCCAGCAAACCTAACCCAACTATTCAACAGCCGGGCGAGCTGTTTGAATTCTGTGCCAAGAACTTTTGCCAGTACCCAGAAAGCAGTGTTAGATCCAGAATCCACTTGATCCAGACCGGAAGCAGACCAGAGATCCAGAGAACCACAGGCCGCTGTATCCAAAGAGCTGACCCAGATCGCTGTGAAGTGCCGAGACCAGAACCGGAGTCCAGTCCAAAACCTGACCAGATCCGTGACAATGCCCATTCCTGCCCAAAATATATTGTGAGTACCGCCAGAACTGTGCAGAACCCAATCTCTTAGTTAAAATAATATAATCCAAACTATTTTAACCTAATTAGAACAGCCTCCTAGAAATCATGTCATCTGTCATTTTTAAAGCTGCACAACTGTCACCCGTCAATTCTGCAGCTGCAAGCTGTCAACTGTCATTTTGAGTTTTACTTTAAATCCGAAAATCTACCTTTATTAAATCGTCCGTATCTCCGGAACCGTTTGTGCTAGGAACGAGATTTAACTTTCATCTGAAAGCTTAGAATCTAGGCTTTCCAACGAACCTAGAACCTACTCCCTATACTTTTTCCGTAATCGCGAGACACGCACTCGCGAAATTTACCGCGATTTGCGATTTGGCCCGATTTCTTCATCTGGAGAAATCAGCAGCTTTTTGCTTCTCTTTGCTAAAATTCGTTTGCAATCTGCTAATCATTCATAGAGTATTGTTAAAGTGAGCCTGAACTAATATAAAGTAGCCATCACCTACCCTGAACCTCTAGAGGGAATTAAAAGCAATTTTAGCACCTTTTCACTTCCTTGCAAACCACATCAAAGTAATTTGCCTGTGTTTAAAACTCATTCCTGTTTTCCCTAAGCTTGCTGGGAGAACTGGAACTGTGTATTGCATTATAAAGTGTGATTTGTGGGGATTCTTGAAGACTGTGTGCTCTCCTTCCATTTCTTGTATTGCATAGGGGGGAGTGAATTGTCAAAAGAAAAAGTGATCATATTACCTGTTGCTAAAATCATAACAAGTTATTTCTGTACTGCATTTTATTCCACCTTGCGTTTCCTTGAACCATATAAAGCATTCTTTCCCACCTTATTCTCTGTTCCTATTCATAAGTTACCACTTGCTGACTACTGCTCATATTCACAAGTGTAATATCCATTATCAATTTATTTATAGAAGTGTGATATATATATATATATTGTTTCAATTTTCAAATAAACCTTTTAATTTGCAAAACAAACCTACTTCTTGGCTCAGTGGGGTCAGGTGGATTCTAAGAGGGGGGTGTTATACAAGGGTTGTCATCCAGAGTACTGAACTGGATATAAAAATACATCAATAAGGGTTTTCCTCAGCATCCCAGACTAGGCATTGACTAAGCTGTAGTGTTGATTGAATATCGTTTACACCACATAGGCCTCTTCTCCTGCTGTTCCAATATGACAGAGGTGAGGGGGCGGGAGCTAGGGATGATATGTCCACCTGCCCGTCTACACTTTAAAGCAAATCACGTGTTTACATTTGTATATAATATCTATGACCACCAACTGATGAAGAAGTGTATGGGCAGAGATCAGGTAAGGAGCTGTCAAAGAAAGTTAAAGTATTAAAATAAAAAAGAAGCATAGGACCTTAATGAACACTCCCTTAAAGAACAACGTACAAGGAATATTTCTTTCCCTACCAAAAAACAAAACAAATAATCAACAATAAACTTAATCACCTTCCTGAACAACCCTACCACACAAAAGTGAGTCTCTCCTGCCAGGACTCAGATATGTGACTGCATGTAATACACAGCTGTGTGTGGGTGGTGCTTTACTTACTGAGCTATATTAACTGTAGCGGTTACTGTTGTACTTACTTAGATCACATGTAAAAATTGCCCCAATTACTGCCAGAGATCCACATTAAGTTCTTGACAGCTTGGAGTCTGTAACTACGCCCAACCCACCTTCATGGGTCTTGGCATAAATGGCATGCCAGCTGAATCTCAAGGTTTGCTCCCTAATAAGCATTATTGTTTGACATATTCTCTAACGTTCAGTATATATTTATTTTATGTGTGGGACAGTAGTTTGATGTGTGTGGCATGGCTTCCGATTCAAATACACCCTAGGAAGAAGAAAGAAATCAGTGATGTGACAAAAATAGCACCAGTAAAAACTTACTTCCAGAAGAGAGAGTGGAAGAGAGAGTGACATCAACGATGAGGATCTCAGGTGGAATTGGGCAAATGGCATCTTCCCCAGCCTCTATCAAATGTATGATTTAGCCTGAGTGCCTTATAGAGCTAAAAGCAGCAAGACTCCTGCATGTCTTAAAGCAGACCTTGTTGCAAAACCTATAACACCCTAATTTGATCGCCATCACATTGCGGCCTACAGCTGAGACCCACTCAGTGTCTCTTGGGATGCTTAGAGCTGGGACACAAAATCTGAGGAATCTCTGCTCATTTTCTAAAACCCTTCCCTTTGTGACCAAGAAACATATGTCTTCACCTCCAATCAATGTGAAACTACAGTATGGGCTATGCACACATATCCCCGGGTCTTATTTTCCAAATGTTTAATTCAGGATCACAATAATTATCGTCATTTTCAGTAGAATGAACTGCAGCTAGTAAACTCCGTGATACAAAATGCAGTGAAATGAACAAAAACAGTACAGCAAAGCCCCAACAGGAAAATATTGTCTCCTTCTGCACTTGCAAAGCATGATCAATGTGTTTTGTCAATAGTTATAACAGTTTGCCAAGAACCCTGTTTGCTCTGCAGCAGTACTTGTGTTATAAGTTCTCTGCGAGCATCTATAATGCATACTCAGAAATCATGCTTCTCCCTCCCTGTAAATCATGTCATATTTCCACGCAGGTCTGATTACAAAGGGTTCCTTGGAGAGGTGAGTGGGTGGACAGTCCTGTGAAAGTTTAAAAGTTACTCTAACCTTGACATTTTTCCAGAATTAATACTCTGTTTGCAATGTCGTCCATTGGAAAAGCTGTAACTTATCAAACATCATGCATGTGACAGAGCCTACATGTATTACACTTTCTCGAAGGAAATAATGGAGAGATTTTTCACTGTAATGTATAAGCGAAAATGTTCACTTACAATAAAAATTCAGAGATTATTTCACTGATGTCTACTATTATTTATTTCTACTCAAAGTTGTCACACACAAGATTAACTCATAGTGAACAGATACTTTATCACAGAAATACAAGCAAATGATAACATTGTTAAGAATGCCGCTGGCATTTCAAGATACTGCCCATGAAACGACTGCTTTAGTTCAGATTCCATGGGCCAATGAAAGGCACTCTCCACTTTATAGAGCAGAGATGATTGTTAAAGATTGAGATCCTCATTACTGTATTTATTAACCACACTGTGATGCAATACAAAAGTGGAAAAAACATCAACATACTATACCAAAGGGGAACAAAAGAAAGTTCTGAAAGCAACATTGAACAACTTTCCGCGAAACCCACACAGTTGAAATAGCTTCTAAACATTAGCCGACATTATACTATGGAGAAACTGATTGACACCAGGCCCCACTACATTCCGCTGCAAGAGCTCTGTCAGAGAGCTCAAGCTCTCTCCAGTCAGACCAGAACAGGGATGTTTACAAATGCATCAGGGAAAAACTTGAAATAATGTCAGGATGTTTCCGCATAAGTGAAAACCACTTTAACAGCAGAACTTAGATTTTGTTTTTAAATTGATTAGATTTAGATATTAATGCTAGCTCAAATAGATTGTTTAGACGTATCAAAAATGAACAGGCTCTCTTTTGATGACTCAGTGTGTCGCCCACAATGGAGACTGTCTTTTTTTTCTTTATAAAAATATGTGTTTGTTTTCACAAGACAGTTGATTCATGCGATGCAGCAAAGGTTGTAAATCCGAACGACCCGCCCTGATGGCTGGTAGACACGTGAGCTATTGCCAGTGGGTCTGAGGGTGTACTCCCATCTTGAAAGGCTGCCATTTTAAACTCTCCAGTGTTCGGTGAGCCATGCTTCCCTATACGTCAGATCATCCAGAATATCCATTGCAGTTACTGCAGCCCTCGTATTCTGAATTGAGAGGCTGCGTGAGTGCCAGGGGAGTTGCTAGGTCTGGAAAAGACCCGGGGCTAAGCTGCTGTCGGAACTGTTGGGACTGGGGGCTAGCTAGTCTTTTGGCTGTAGCTCCTGAGATTCTATCCGGGGCTACAACCAAAAGATCAGGGGCTTTAGCCCCCTTAGCCCCCCCCTAGCAACGCCCCTGGTGAGTGCCAGTTAGTATCTTTAACATGATACTCCTCCGGGTAGCGTTCCAGGGAGTTATCTGTGTATTAAATGTTAATGGCATGCAGGGGACCATCAACATTGGCAGTCACGTGCTGTTGTGTCCCCTGCATGCTGTCAGTTGCTCGCCCCCCCCCCCCCCCCCCCCGACATGCGCAATCGCGCACTGCTTGCCCCTTGTCATTGGAAGGCTCTTCCTCCCAATCTTCGCTCTATTGACTCGAACTCTCTTTTTCGTACTACCTTGAAAAACGTTTTACTACAATCTTAACTCTTCCTCCTCTATTCTTGTAATTGAAGTGTTTACTGACTATCTTTTATGATTATCATTCAAACATAATTGTGCTGTAAATTGGTTCTTGGCGTAAGGCACTATATAAATAATAAACAGAAATGCAATTTCTGCATTCAAGAGGCGCAGTGAAATCCTAAAGAGTAAAACAGGGCATATTCCATTTACGCTTTAGTGTTCCTCTACGTCTTGTGAAGCAATACATTCCACCGACAAACTATGCCTTGCAGGCATTATTTATTACTAGATTCCTTTCTAATGTGGTGGGTTTTTAGCAGCTGCAAAACAGAGGCGGATTCCATAGGAATACATTCATTTAGCACGTTCATGGAAATCTCATGCAGGCGTAAAATGCAGGCGTAAAATGAAACACGCAGACAAAAGTGCGGAGGTCGGCACAACAGAGATCTCATCTTCGCTCTGTGCCCCTCCTCGGCCTAGTCACTGCATCAGAACTGCGCAGAGTGGGACATGGAAGCATAGAAGCATTACATCTCACTATAACATGCCCTTTTCCCGCTCTGCCCCATTTAAAATGAGGTTGCCAGAGTTTGTAATTCCCTGCTGACCCAGCATTGCCAATTCTGGGGCACTGGTTACATGGGGAAAAGCTATGCAGCGAAAAACACCATTTAGACAAAAATTAAGTAATCAAAAAGAGGCGATGTGCAATTGTGCAAAAGCAGAACATTATTTCAATTATGAAATGGCACAAAGAAAAGTTTCATTATGCAAAATAAGTATAAACGCGCTTTTGTGTTAGCGCCATAAAATATGCATGAAGTGTCCTTGGGCAGATATGCTTGGCATAAGGTTTACCGTACATTGCAGGGAGCCGATATGAATGAAATACAAGCACCTAGTTATTTGACGTGGGTAGTGGTGACATTTGGGCGTAAATGTGGCTGCTGTGGGGTTGGCCTACATTTTCTGATCCCTTCTATTGTATGTTTGAAACTCAATAAATCTAGTGCACCCCTATGTCTGAGGCGGTGCATTCTCTGTATAGTGCACCAGAGCAGAGGCTTGTGGCTTTGAGGTTCAGTTGAACATTGCAATAAATGGTGGTCAGTCTACATTATATCACATGACTTTGTTATTATGGTTGGTGAAGCCGATGCTTAGGAACTTGGACAGGTTCTTGCCGAGTGGCTGGGATGGTTGGCTGGAGTTTCTAAACAGGTAGAGTCATAGGGCCTCATTACACGGATGGCGGTAAGGATTTACCGGTACCGGTAAAATACCGGTACCAGTAAATCCTTACCGCCTTACTACGAGGTCCCTTTGCGGGTTGGGGGATTTAACGCCTGCTTTTTGCAGGCGTTAAAAACCAACCCGCAAAGGGACCCAGGGAGCTAATTACGGTACCGCAATTTGCGGTACCGTAATTAGCGCCTTCTCCATTCCCATTGAGCCCTATGGGGCAAAAATGGGAATGGGGAAGGGCAATGGTGGAAGGGGGAATTACCGCCCCGCCAACCTTGGAATGGGGCGGTAATTCCCCTTTCCGCCAAGGCGGTGCCGGTATTTTACCGGCATGAACCATGGCGCTAATAGCGCCATTGTTCTCCGCCATCCGTGTAATGAGGCCCATAGTCTGGGGGGATGATTGCAGACTGTTCCCATTAAAAATGTTGAATGTATCAAATGTTCATGCAGTGCTCTTTGTGGTATGCCATTGTATTTGATAATTCTTGTGTGTGAAAGCTTTGCGGAACAAGGTGGGTGGGATTTGAAAGATGGGGTGCCTAAAGAGTGGAATATTTCTGCAGATTTGGTGTGGCAGACAGTGAGGTAAATTTAATGAGTTGTGATTGTTATGTCACTTCTCATCGAGTTCATAATTCGTGTGTTAGTGATGCTGGTATTTATTAGGCGTGTGGTGAGAAATCCTTCAAAAGTCATGCATTTGTGCTTCATTCATGGTAAGGATTCTTACATGGTTTTGGAAGATTAGGCAAAGATTATGGTAAGAAGAATGGGTTGAGTCTTTGACTGGGTGGGGTTCTAGGTCATCAATGAGATAATGTGAGCATAGAAAAATATATAAGTTTCTACCGTACTGTCCCGGGCATTCTCTACGCTCTTAGAGCGCTCAGCTTATTTCTGGTCCCGGCTTCTGGCTAACCAGGACTGCTCATCGGTATTTTTCCATCGCAGCGGCCAAACTCTGGAACTCTTTGCCTATTTCTCTTCGAGCTACTAAAAATCATTTCCAGTTTAGGAGCTCTTTGAAGACCTTCCTTTTTTAGATGTTCTGGTGGGGTTTTTAGCTGTATCTGTTATGTTCGTAGGGCCAAGATACCTCTGGTGAATATGAGCTTTATAAATACACGTAATATAACATAACATACATATGAAGTTCTGGCAGTATTCCAGCAAAAAGAAAGGGAAGTAAGAGCTATATGACGAACTACAGACAAACTGCTCTAGCCCCAAAAGGCAAGAATACTACCATGTGTGCAGTGGACGCACTCCTCTGAGCCATCAACAGCCCACATGCGCATTTCACATCTTCATGCTGGCAGAGAAGCAGATGCTCCTGAGCGGGGCCCAAAAGAAGGCCCTTGGGTGGTGAAATTGCTGTGCCTTGGAACCACTTCCTATCACTGTGTTTGTGCTTGGCTGGGTATTGTTAATAACTGGCTGACTCCAGCTAAGGGTGTGTCAGAAAAAGAGGTAGGGCTGAGGAAGACTGAGCTCAAGACTAGGCCTTGTGTTGTGAATATGGTCCTCGATCAATCCCACGAAGCCATAGAGGAGAGCACTACACATCACTTCTCCCTAACAAGCCCAGGCATCTCACTCCTGCTGCTGGTTGTATGAGGTAGATGGGAGGATGAAGACCCTGTCATGGGCTGGAACTTAGTAGGCGGACAGAGACAGTTATGTAACTGTGGGCCAGGACTAGCCTCTTTTCCATGTTCTCTTTTCTGACTTCCCCACCCCTCACTCCCGCAAAATGAAGTCTCCCCTCCAAACTCATCAATGCAATTCTGTTGTGCAGGTTAAACTGCGGAGGGTGGACTCAGAGGCCGAAGCTCCAATTCGTAAAGAGATTTCCACTTTGCACTTATCGGTGACCTGATTCACAAGACAAGGCCTGAACTGGAAGCAAGGATGAAGGTCGCATAAGTACCCTTTTAGACTCGCATTCTATTCCCAGTACGTAGGATCGCGGATGTCTTGATGAAGGCCAGGGGAGACCTAGTGAGGGGTCATAGAAAAAAAGTATGCCACCCTTAGCTAAAAAAAAACTTGCATTAAGGTGGATCATTCTTTTCACCTGTGAAATGTTACTAACACTGGCATTTCTGACACTTGCCCTCTCGCATAAATCACTAGTAATTTGGAAATCCCAAAACCGCTAGGCAGGATCATTGCTATCTTGCTGACACCCTCTTAGAGAGTTGTCCATTATGATGTTGACATTTTCTTCACTGCACACCCAGCAAAACACTTTGTCCAAGGGTGTAAATACTGGAAAGGGGCAGGGCAGCATCACAGGCTGTTAACTGGAGAAGCAGAAATCAACATTGCGTGTGCAAATACTTCCAGCCAATTACAACCACTTAAGGCAAGGAGGTACACAGAAAAGCAGGTTCTGCTGAAGAAACACAGAAAAAACAGGGAAAACAAATTGATGAGGAAAGGGAGGGCAGTTCTCAGGGAAGAGGGAAAGACATGGAAAAGCAGGAACTGTCACGGAAGGAGTGAAAAAATAGAGCCACTGTTTTCTTGGCATTGACTGCTTATAACCAGGAATAAGAAAGAGCTGCAGAGGACACTGTAAGACAAAGATTCTATGAATGGGGAGGTTCAAAGGAGTAGGGCAAACTTGTAGTGTCTCAGAAATGGGAGAAACAAGGACATTTTAACTATATTTATTTTAACAAGTATACAGATATAAAATAGGTGCACAGAGCCCTGCCGCTCGCACACCTTTCTACTGCCTCCTTCAACCATCGCTCCTCACTCCCTGCATTCTTCGCTGGAACACTCTGAGTCCCGAGAGCTCTAGCATTACTTCTCGTCACTGCACGTCTCAGCCACAGTACACACCCACTCCTCTTCACAAAGTTGCACATCGTTCCATAGAAGTTGCAGGGTCATCCTCTACACATATTCTCTGAGACACTCTGGCCTCCGATACGAGCTTCCAAATCTTGAAGTGAGTGACCTTCCATCTGTTTTATTTGGCAAGGAAAAATCACCATGACTCTTTTTGACATTCATTCCTGCATCACTCTCCACACCACCACCACTCTCCACACCATCATATCTTCTTTTCATCGATGTCACCCTTTCCATATTCCACACAGTCCCATCTTCCTACCTTATGGCATGCTTGAACACTTCCTTCACTTTATTGCGATTCGACCATCTACAACACCGGTCTCTGAAGGCTACAGGCAGTTTGATTCTGACCATGTCCCCAACAGTAGGGAATATGCTACCCCTCTTCACAACGACCATGTCACACAGCAATTTGATTTTCTGTTGACCCTTCTTGATATTCTCCACTACTCTTTCCAACATGCTCTCTGATACTGGAGTTCTACCCATCCTAGCCGGAAAAAGCTTAGTATCAGCTTTCCTCCCCTTGCAGAACTCAAATGGCGAGACCCTGGTGGTGCAATGAGAGGTGAACCTGTGGGCCATAACCGATTCTATCACCACAAGCTTCCAGTTGAAGCCATTTGCCCAGGCCCACCTGATTGCTTCCGTCAGCGCTCTTTTAAAGTGCTCTACTACTCTGTTGGTCTGGGGGTTATATTTGGCATTCTTCCTTTGTACTATAGAATGCGTGCAATATTAGTCATCCACCTCTCTGGACCTAAACTGTGACCCATTTTCCGTCACTATGACACTTGAATATCCCTCATGAGCAGACACCTCCTCCAAGAAGTAAATCACACTTTGTGTTGTAATATTGGGCTTAATTAACACCTCCAACCATCTGGTGAGCAAATCTATCACTGCCAGACAGAAAGACTGCACACATCTCTCCAGGTGGGACCAACATATCATTCCGTAACTTGCTCCATGGCTGCTCTGGGATATCTGTGATGCCCAGTGGATGTCTGGAACCCACACACACTTTGTCACTTCTATTACAAAGGATACAATCTCATACAATCCTCTCAATCTGAAGATCACAGGCTGGCCACCAGTAGTCATGTTGTATCCTCTGATTAGTCTTTACGATAACCTGATGACCTTCATGTCCAAGTTCTATGAGATGATCTGGTACTCCTTCAGGTGGAATGATCACCACCTTGGACATAAAAGTCGTCCTTCACATTCCACAAAGAAGATAGACATAGTTCCTCAAACAGTCCTCTATTGGGTTTATCCTCCACCAAATGCTACATGATTTTATGCAAACCAACATCTTGCCTCACGTCTTCTTCCCACTCCTCCCAGGGAATGGGCAGGGAGGAAATTTCCAGAACCACTTCTTGGTCATTCTCCCCGTCCTCTGGTTCCTCTACTGATGTCACAAACTGCATAAGGGATTGTCGGAAGATGGACACCTGGAGGGAAAACAGGACATTTTTTAGATGAAGACTGTTGGTGCACACCGTGAGAAAGAGGAAAGTGTGATGATGGCAGAGATACCCCTGTACAATGCAGGGAAATCAAAACTGTTGATCAGGAACTGCCAAGGTGAAAGAACGGGTTGGTGGGAGATGGTGGCTTAGAAGACAAGCGGGTTGACCCATTGTAATAGGGAGAACAGGCACTACTAAGAAGAGAAGGAGGGCACTGCAGGAGTTGAGCGCACACATACACATGCACACAGGCACACATGTAAGAGAGATGTCACTGGAGACATGGCACTGATACAATGTGTGAAGTATGAGTGTCAGTGTGTGAGATTTTAAGGGGAGAGGGAAAGGCAGTGTGCATGGTCTGATGATCATTGTTTCAGGTAATGAGTGAGGTGTGGAGGAGAGTAGGCAAAACTATGTGAGATGTGAAAATACAATGTGTATCTGTGTAGGGTAGTTGACTGGTGATTACAATGAGGTCTTACAGGAGCCACAATGAGATTTCTTAGGTAATACTACCATATTTTGGATATTGGTTGCAAGTTAAAGTTGTAAGGGGCAATAATGACATATATTGGCACTGCAAATTCCAAATGTCTTTTTACAGTGCCAAAATACTGGCATATATTGTGGTTACCGACCTCACTCATGATGTCTGCCTTACAGTGCCAATCCTGGCATATAGATATAAATATATCTTGTGGGCAAAGAAGGAATCCTGAAATATTCCTGTGTACTGTTGGTGACTTTAACCACGTTTTCATGAGAAATATACTTTGAAACGCAGTATTTCAACCCAGTGTGTGAAAGAATTTCATGGTGGAGAACCCCCAAATTCTTATTGGATTTTTGGGCCTCCGTGAATACGCTTGATCGTTCACTCTCATTAGTGGGAAATATTTACAACTCTCTACTGAAAAATTGCCAAGCTGCCAATGGGTACATGTGCACTCTATACAGAAATGCTGTTCTCTAGAGAGTTTGGATGGATTCTGTGTAGGTATTTAACAGTTAGACTACTTTAAACCAGATATGTCATGTAAAGTAATCCAATGAAGGTGAAATGTGAAGGTTGTGACGTGATCCTGATGCTTCAGTCTGCACTCTAAGCAAGCATCAGAATTTTGTGTGGCCTCCTGCCCATTGATCAACCCTTTCATGAAGTCATCTAGAAGAATGTCACTCTTGTCATATAAAGATTTACTGAGAGCATATATGACATAAATAATAATTATTTCAGCATTTGTCAGAAACACCTGTGGCTGTTTTTAGTCGTTTATGGGTCCCTGGGTTATGTGATTCCCATAATGAATTTAAGCTTTTTTACAGAAGTGGGCAACATCGTGGGACCCCATTTTTTCAGCATGTCGTTACTCGAGATAAAGTGGCGCAGCTTTCGTTGCTGTAATTCCCCCTATAGGAAAACAAGTGTTTGTCAAGTATCATCCTCTGTCACTGCAATCCACTCCAGCAGGGTAGGAGGATCCACGTGTCAAAAACAGCTGATAGGTACAAAAGGATTAGCATGGCCATGCCACCCTCATCCACAACGTCAAGTAGAGTTCCCAATATGTGAGTAAGAGCGGGATTAGCACTAAGATGGGGCTGAATCCCCACTGGATAAAGGCATTGTGAACCGGTGACCAATTAGAGAGGAGCCCTGTGAATGCGAGAGATGACCTCCCACACAAGAGTTGCAATTCCAGCTCGGTATCCCGTTTGGCAATATCAGCAATCACCAGCTTTAATATGTTCATTCTGTTAAAGAGGGAATTATTTAGATCATTGCATAGTAACATTGTAGTACTTGAAAAGAATGCAAGACAAGAGAAAGAAATAAGAAAGCTTTGTGTCTAGCTGGTCATGGTTGCCTTGTAAGTAGCCTTGTGTCTTGAGAGATGGTTATTTCTTTCCTTAGATTTAGTTCAAATGTGGACAATGGTGCATAGTGTGTTTGCATCCATGCTCTCAAAGGTAGCTGGCATCTGTGAGAATACAACATGCCAGAGGAGTCTGAATGCAAAGAACACAATGGGCTTCATGGAAAGTGTGGCCGTTCTGGCGGGAAGAACACAATTTACAGGGAAATTTATGGAATAAATGTGCGCCGAAAAGGGGAGTGCAAGCCTGAAAATTGCAGCGCACGCGTGTTAAAGCCGCGCATGCAGCTGTTCATCGATTCATGGACTGCGCTGCACTTGTAAAACCTGGGATGTGCGCCAAATCCGTGGGTGGTGCACGCTGGCGCACATGTCACTAAACGGCGTGCGCGACGTGCACAGGGAAAGCGCACACAAGAAAAGTGGGTGGAACACGGGTTGTAACACGCGGAATGGGGAACAACGTGTTAAAATGTGTGCGTTACAGAGGAAGTACAGGAGGTAAATGCTCGCAACGACCACATGCGCGCTAACATGGAATCTAACAGGGGAAAGCCATGCGCCAAAAAAGACGCACTAATCCGGAACCACGTACGCCAGCAGGAAGCAGGCGTAAGTGGCCCCACACAGCATAAAAGTGCGCGCAAACAAGAAACAAGCTCATACGCTACGATGAATATACCGTTCCTCGCAGCAGTGGTCGTGGGACACCGCAGGAGGAGGAGGATAGCCAGACCCCGCATTTTCTTACCCAGGACCAGCCTTTTTGGGATGCCTGACGACCATGTGTATGGGATGTACAGGTTTCCACCACAAATAATCCTAGAACTGGTCAGGGAGTGGGAGGATGACCTCACATTACCCAACCTGTGCTGCCAAGCACTGAGCCCTTTGGAAAAGGTGCTCGATGTACTGCACTTCTTGGCTACTGGGTCATTTCAGCAGACAAGTGCCATAGTTGGGGGTGTCTCACAGGCCGCGCAGTCACGCTGCCTACATAAGGTGTTGGCCATCATGACTGCACGCCCCTCAGTCCACAGGCACATATACATGCCCAGAACACCTGCAGAAAGGCAGGCTGTCATCCAGGACTTTTACGGGCTGGCACACTTCCCCAAAGTGCTAGGTGCCATTGATTGCACCCATGTGGCTCTACGTCCTCCCAGGGCCACTGAGCACATCTATCAAAACCGCAAGCACTGGCATTCCATCAACTTGCAGGTTGTATGTGATGCCAAGGGAATCATCACCTCAGTATATGCCAACTATCCAGGGTCCAGCCATAATAGTTTCATATTCAGAATGTCACCCCTAAACCGGAAGCTGGGCGGCATGGCGACACATGGCTAATTGGTGAGTATAAATGCCTCTGCACATGCATGCATGTCAGACACTGAGAAATGTGAAAACCTGACTAATGACAACCATTATCACCTCCCCAGGGGACAGTGCCTACCCTCTGAGCACCTACAAGATGACGTCAATTCGGAACCCCACCACACCACACGAGGTAAGATACAACACAGCCCATGTTGCAACCCAGGGTATAGTGGAGCGCACATTCGGAGTGCTCAAGTCACGCTTTTGCTCCCTTGACTGCTCTGTGGGCAGCTGCTATATGCGCTCCCAGTAAAGTGCAGGATCATAGTGGCAGCATGTGTCCTGCACAACGTTGCAACCTGGTGGGGCGTGCCGGTGGACATGGTGGTGCCCCCACACCCCCAACCACATGCACAGCAGCTGCGCATGGGAGGTGAAAGGGCACGTGGTGAGGCAGCCTGTACCCAGCTTGTGGCAAATTACTTCACCTAAAATCCCACCCCTGCGGAGTGCACACAGGCCTGGCACATACCAGCTGACAATCAATGATGATGACAAAAGGGACACTTAACTGTTACAACCATACAAGCCTGAGATTGTTCACCTGGAAGTGCTACATTGTGTGCACCCCTAGCTACTTAAAGACACCCAATGCTGTGTCAGTAAAAGGCACACATTCATGCAGCATGAAGGACTACCCCCTTGCAAAATACCACATCAAAATAGTGGCATGTCACCCAACCCCTCCCCATCTCAGCTACCCAACACACCATGGCATGGTATGCAATGTGAAAGCAACCAAATGAATGCACAACACATGACACAAGTGTCACAAAGTGCACTGTCCCAAATAGAAACAGGCCACAGACAATTTCCTCTCAGTAATGAATAAAAAACAACACACATGAACAAATACTTACCAGCAAGAGAAAACATCAGTAAAGGGTCAAACAGTGGCAACATATGACAGTACAAAATTAAAGTAGTGCAAGTGTCACAACCTGACTAAGGCAGCACATCAACCCCTTCCAACTGCAGAGTGTTGCTGGTAGGCAAATGTGTCAGTGTACTGCATACAACATGAACTGCATCTGCAAAGGAGACGGGCTTGTTAAGACATGATGAAGGTACATGTATATAAGGAAAAAGTAATGGATGTAGAACCATATATAAATCCAACATGCAGTGGAGAATTGAACAACAATCCCCACTAGGGATGTATACACAGTTTGACTACAGACTGCCCACACAATTTATGGAAGCCCAATTTCACTGTGTAAGTTACTGTCACTTGGTCACACCCTTTGCAAGCCCATGGAAAGGGGAAGCAGGAGGGGTGTGTGTGTCAGGAACCCAAGTTTCTAACCCAAAGACAGGACAAACCTGCATGTGCCCAGCTGGAATACACAGTGGATGCCTACGGGAGCCACACAAACATATTTTTTTTTTTAAAGAAATCAAAAATGGCCATGAGTGGACCGCGGGGGGGAGGCCACCCAGGAGGGACGAGGTATAGGGTGCACCCTAACACCCACATGTGTGGATGTTGAGAAAAAAAACCTCCATGGGCTCATGGCCTGCACGGCTACGCTAAAGTGGGATGAACTGCCGAAGCTGTCATCACCCTCTGGTGCTACATCAGAAGGTGGGCGTGATATGGGAGGCAGACCACGCAAAGCCCTGGCATGCTCCTCCATGGCAGCAAGCATGCGGATGTGGAGGTTTGGTTCTGCAGGATGATGGTACGGAGATCCCCATGCAGCACCTCACGGGTAGCACGCATTTCTGCCTGCATGGCCTCGCGTGATGCCCAGATCTCCTGACGGGTTGCCTGGAGCTCAGCTGAGAGTGTGCGTGTCAGCTGATCCAGCTGCTGTTCTGACCTTGTACTCCGGGACACCTCAAGTTCAGCCAGAGTATCTCTGAGGGACCCGTGTTAGGCAAAATCTAGTGCAGTTCCCTTAGGGAGCACTACACCAGATTAGGACTACTGGTGAGAGCAATAAATCCCCTTTGGTATCAGTCTGTACCACAAAGATTTAGTTGGTAGCTGTGGCTGAGCAGTCAGACTTATCTCAAGAGGGAGATGAGCAGTATTCAGGGTTTACACAATAGGCCTACTGTACTATGGCACAAGGAAACACTGACCAGAGCTTTGTAGTTAAAAGGTAGATATATTTTTATTTTATACAGTTCTAAGCAAACACATGTATCACAAGTATCAAGCAAGTTAAATTAAGTCAATAGAAAAATATACACACTCCCTATATAAATTGTAGACCAAGTGAACCAGAGTGAAAACTGAGCAAAACAGCACAGTGAGAACTACACACAAGGGATCCTCTAGCAATTTCTCACAAGGGAGGGAAAACACAAGTTATCTAGAAATAGGTTCTTATACACCCTAGCAACACTTCCCATCAGTTGTGAACCAGTTCAGCAAGACAGTGCATCAGTATAGGCAATACTTCAAATGAAAACTGAGCAAAATGACATTTCACAATGATTATGCAGTGGGAAGGAAAGGGTAGTTATAAGAAAGGGTTGCACCACACAGTTCGAATGGAGAATCAATCTCGAGAAAGCAGATCTAACAAATGTGACCAGAGTCAGTAGGCCTATGCCATAGTTAGTGGTACAGGGCAAGGGCCCAGGAGCAAAATGATCTTGTAGCTGCAGTAAAGTCTTTGGTTAACGATGTTGAAAGGTGGATTCAGAAAGGAAAAGACAATGTTAAGAGAGAGGGCCAGCCAAACCAACAGGTAGGAAAAGGATTTAAAGCAGCTTTAGCACTACTGCGAAGAAAGGGCGGCCTGACGGAACAATGTACCTTAAAAATGAAGAAGTGGCTCCTGCGGTGGCGGTTGTTCCTGGTAGTTCCTGCAGTTCGGGTGATCCAGCAAAGGAAGAGAGGCTCTCGTCGTGGAGGAAGGTTCGAGGTACTGCACTACCCTGGGATGAAACCAGCCGCGGTGCTGCCAAACGAAGTTTAAAAGGTATGCTCCCTTTAATCGCGGTCCGTGTCGATAGCTGCTTGGCTATCCGGTCTCCAAGTGCAGGGCACTGGCAATTCGACCACAGCAGGTTCGGGAAGGCGATTGGCAAACTGGTTGGCCCCACCAGCTCAAGGGAAGAAGGCTCTTTCAGATGAAGATCTCCTCTCGTCGTGTGGAGAAAAGTGGTGAGACGCTGCCGCAGGGCTTCACCGGTGGTGGTAGTCGTTGCAGATGTCTTTGGTTTCTCTCCTCTTTGGTTACGTAGTTCCAGTGTCAACGTCTTGCTCTTCCAGTCCTCAGGACCCTGCTTTTATGCAAAGAGATCCCCATTCATACAGTCTAGCTGTCACTCACACAGTGGAGTGGTCATCTTGGCGGGAGACCCTCCAGCCTATCAGGATAGAGTGCGACATGGGTTGCTGAGGCAACCCTGTCCAGGGGTCCTACTCACCCTCTCACACAATGGGCCCACCCCAGACTCAGTGGCGCCAGAAGGAGGGCTTCTGGGCAGAAGCCCGCCAAACGGAGGAACAAAGGATCCCTGACCTGGGTTAGTATTGTAGAGAAAGACACGAGAAAGAAGTTATATTAAAGTTCTGGCAAATAAAACCTACCGGAGCAAAGTTAATATTAAAATGCACCAGCGGTATGTTAGAGGCTGTCAGAAAAAGTGGTAGCCTCGAACAATGGGAAAATCCCATAGGGAAATATTTGCGGTCAAATATTTATGGTAGTAACCACTGCCACCAGCCAGAAACTTTAGAGAGAGGGACTTTAAGGTACCCCCTCGAAAATGAACATATGGGAAAAACTATTAACCCCTTCCAGTACCTCCATAGTAAGATGGGTTGTACTGGTTAAGTTTACAAAAATCGACTAGTAAAGTCAATGGGGACTTTACATGCCCTGGGAGACAGTAGTCAGTCCCAGGGTAGGGAGTCTATGTTTGGGGGTCGCTACGACACCCCTGTGTCACTGCACGGAGGGTGCTGTGTAACACATGTGAATAAAGATGGTTCCTATGGGGGAGCGAAAATCCCATAGGCATTAAACACAAAAATAGCCTAGAACACACATAGCAGAAATGCCTAAGAGTGGGAAAAAGAGTCTCACTCTTAGCAGGTAAAAAGAAACAAACCCTGCAAATCCAGCAAAGCTGCTGCGGGACTCTATAGGTAAGGGAAATTAGCCATAGTATGAGAATTCTCCCTAACACCTGTGTTCTAACCTCAGGGCATCCCTGTGGGCCTTTGACTCTGCAGATATGGCTGTGCGCAGAGTCTCCAGTCCAGCCCATCGGTCCCTGTTGGACGCCAACATGTCCTCCTTGTGTGAGTGGTAAATGGACTCTGTTGCCTGCTGCTGGGCACCACACCTGTTTGGGGCAGCTGATGTGCACCTTGCTGTGCTGGCACTGCCTGAGGCTGCAGGACTGCATTCCACCTTTGATCTGCTGGCCCAGGAACAGGAGCAAATATTGTGGAGTGTGACCCTGCATCCGTAACCGCCACAGGCAGACTTTCCAACACTGAATGTCCCATAGAGGGGTCTACCCCTAGGCAGGTGGGTTGGACAGAACAGCATCCCTGCCAGAAACACTCACTTGTGACAGGACATATGTCTCAATATCCGATTCAGCACCTGATTCATATAGGTCTCCGGAGGTGTACCCAGAGACACCCGTGGACAGTATGGTCTGCATGAGTAATGGGTTTTCACCCACCACCACCCCACGTCCTCCACTGGTGCCCAGTTGTGGCTGTGAGTACTGCTGCCTCTGTTGCATCTCCTCCTCCTCAACAGCATCAAGTGCCTCATCACCTGCAAAAACATAAAAGAAAAGTAATTAAAACAGGCATGAGCACCATAGCCCACACACATAGGCATGACGAGGCAGACATCCAATACATAAAAGACACATGTCACACATGACAATAATACGGACATGCATGCACTGGCAATGAGTTGGAAAGGGAGGCAAAAAGCAGACACTGAGGACTCCAAGATGGAAAAGTAACACATGTGCTGCATGCTGGATAGCACTGGCATCACACATTAGCCTGTGAGTGGCATGGACAATCCACATACATGACACATGCCAGCACACAGATGGCACGTACCATAGCCATGGCAGATTTGACAAGGGCACCCAGATGGTATCAAATCAGTACTGTCACCCATCCATGTGAGATGGACATAATGAAATCGAAAATGAAAAATAGTGTGACAAAACACGCATGTACCACATGCTGCAACAAAGGCAGTGTTCACTGATGCAGTGATGGCAGGCACATGGATATATCAATGGTTGGTCACTTCGACATGACAGAAGACAATTGTCAACTTCACTATTCAAACAGGGCCCCTAAGTGATTGTGTGCAGGCCATGTGTAGGTGCACATTACTCAATCAGCCTGATTGGTCAATCAATAAGCTAACAAATGTGGGCCATTGTGGGGTGTAATCTATGACTGAAGTATGTTACATTTGGGGCAGTACAGCACAAAAATGTGTGGTAAAAATGCTACTGAAATCATCAATCAGGCAGAATGAACAGAAAAACAGTGTGAACAATGTTGTGGCAAGATGACAGTTGAAGGGCAGGTGCAGTAATGTGGTGCTAATTGTCTACTGCGGTCAGAAAGGATACTTGAAAACACTAACCCAAGGCTGGGGTATGGTTTGGAGGCACCACATGGGTGACCCATAGCAGTCATGACTACACAGCCTCACCTGGCACTAGGCACAACACATCACCCAAGCAACATACACATGGTTTGCACACACATGCATGGCCACTCACCGGACATTGCCTCAAGATCTGGTAGGTCTCCCATGCCTTGGATCTGATCCTCTGCGATGAACTCTCCAGCGATTGCCTCATGTTCTGTTAGTTCATCCTCCTCTGGTGGAGACTCACTGCCAGTCACCAGAGTAGAGGCATAATTGGAAGCCAGCTTGTTCTTTGCTCTGCATTTGAGGTCATTCCACCGCTTAGAGCAATCATCAGCTGTGCGCCTCACAAATCCAAGGGAACTAATCTGGTCCGTGATGCACTGCCAGTGAGCCCTACATTGAGCAGTCGTAGTCTTGCACCCTGCAGTCACCAGCATTTCGCGGCCATGGGCTGACACGTAGCCCACAAGTGCGGCTAGTTCTGCATCATTGAAACTACGCTTCCTTGATGTGCCGGAGTGGGTAGCCGTGTCTGGGGTCCCAACCTGTACCGCAAGAGCACCCTTCTTCCTCTTGGAAGGTGGTGCGGACCCTGAGTGGCTTATGCCGCTCTGGTTGGTAGGGGCTGAAGCACAGGTGGACTGGGCACTGGAAGTAGCCAAAGGCACCATGACCAAAGGTCTCACTGCAGGCATTGGCTGCTGGGTGTTGTTGGCAGGACCAACCTTGGTGTGATGAACTTGGACCAACACTGTCCCGGCTGGGAGACTCGGAGCTGGGGTGGATTGAGCTGCAGCTGCCCCTGCAGCCTCCTCACCCTGGCTACTTGGGGCAGCAGATGACAGTGCTGCCCCAGATCCACGTGGCCTGGTGACAGCAACTTTCACCCCCACATGTGGCTTTGACTTGGTGACACGGAAGTCAGCCTGGGAGTCATCCTGTGACGGTTCGGTTGACAATATGGGCCAGGTTAACAAGGCCTGAGCTGGGATGGAGTCAGCTACATCTCCCCGACCCATTGGGGGGGGGCATAGGTGTCCCTGATTGGTCCTCCACACACTGGCCTCTTGGGCCACCCTGCACATCCTGGCCACGTCCCCTACCGCGCCCACCTCTTTGAGGTCGGCCACCTTTGCCTCCCTTACTGCTTGGTCGCCTCCCAACCATGGCATTGATGTTGTTGTGCGAATGGGAGGTGCAGTAAACAATTGTCCTGGGCAATTGGGGTGAAAGGGGTAGGGTACTAGATGGAATACGTACCCTTGTGCTCTAGCAAGGCTGTCTGTGACCCCTGGGGGAAGATGACGGGTCATGCAACGCTCAGGCACCCCAAAAACAAATTTGAACCTGCATGCGACCCCTGGGAGACCACGTGCGTGGAATAAAGATCCCGCACAACGCTGTGGCATCCAGAAACACAAAAATAGGCGTACGCGTGGTACACATAGCCTACAATGACCTCTGAATGGGTAAGCGATACACGGGGAAACCACAGTTGAAAAATATGTGCGCGCCTCACCACCTGCCTGGAAAAAGTATGTGAACAAGATGTGCGTGTGTGCATTGGCAACACCCCCGCCAAAAGACGAATTGAACGCTGTCTGAGTATACAGGGAGTACGAACTGGAACCGTTGTGAAGTAATCGCGTGGGAACCGACAAAAAGTACAAGAATCACCTGCTCGCTCTCCACAAAAGGCGCATACAAGAAAATGGCGTCCTACGCATACCTTTTAACCCAGCCCACACATGCGACGTCACTTACGCGCGTACGTGCTAAGGGCCTTTCCTCCAATTGCACGCAGTGACACCCGGACGTGCAGTTTTTGCATGTGTACAATCAACATGCACCCGTGTTGAGGGAAACGCCCTTGCGTGTCACGTCACAGACGCGCTTATGCGCTAAGGGCCTTTCCTCGAAAACACGCTGACGTGCAGTTTTTTTCACATGCCAAATCACTCCGTATCAAGCTGGCCACACAACAACACATGGAAGACCACGCTCCTGCACAGAAGGCCATTTTCCTGCCCCCCAGAGCCCCGAGCACGCTCCCACCTGCCATCTGCTGCTGCCACCCTGCCTGCTGGCAACCTGTCCTGATGTTTGGTGCCTGCACGTCAGCCATCTGCAAGGGTCCAGTTGCCGTGACCACCCCTGCTTGAACAGAAGACTCCCGACTGGGATTCCATTGCTCCGCAGCCCAGCCCCAGGACCCAGTTGCCCACCCACACCTGCCTCGTGGGTTGCCATGTCGGACACAACACCATCTGGCACCAGTGGCAACCCCGCAGCAGAGAGGCAGAGGGCTACCAGCTTCAGTGCCAATGAAGTTGGTATCCTGGTGGAGCAAGTCCTGGGGCAGTATGATGCCCTCTTTGGAAGTTCACGTGCCAACAATGAAGGACAGAAGAGGATCTGGATGGACATTGTGGCTGCCATCAATGTGGAGGGGGTGGCAGGTCACGACATTCAACACGTCCGGAAGCGCTGGGAGGACTTCAGGTCCAGGACCCTCAACAAGCACCTCTTGAAGGCAGCGGATGCTGAGGGGTGCCGGGTCCGCCTAACCAACAACCAGATGAGAGTCCTGGAATGTATACGCCCAGCGCTCCACCTCCAGGTCCTTGAGAGGCAGACCCGTCCGGAGTCGAGCGTAAAGTGTACATGCATACTGATTGGACGCTGTGCATGTTGAGGTGTGCCAGGAGTGTGCAGGTTGGACATATGTCTTTGTAGGCCCATGTATGGATGTGTATGTACAGGGACATGAGCCTGCCGCATGCGAGTCCTGTCATGTGTGAGACACATCAATGGTGTATGTGTTCAAATGCATGCTGGCCGAATGCATGTGTGGGTGCACACATGTTCAAATTTGTGTGTATGTACTGTGGCATGGTTGTGGTGTCACACATGGATGCTGGTTCCACCTGCATGTATCTGCACTATGTACATGTGCATGTGTGTGTATTTGACAAGTGTGCAACTGTGACACACCATGGATGCATGTGACACAGACATGTAGGAGGCTGATTGGCAGATGTGACATGGATGGTGATGATATTACTACGACAGGTGGTGGAGATGTACAGATGCATGTATGTCTGGTGGCATGTGTGCATGTGTTCTGCACTCCCCATGTTGCATGTGACGTCAGGCTAACCTTCGGCTGCTCATGCTGTTGTATGTGTATGGATGGTGCTGCCTGCTGCAACATTCCTGTTGATTTGCTCATGTGTGTGAGTTGAAATGATATGTATGTTGGGGTGTGTGATGCCATGTGTGAAGTTTGACACTGCCACTCATGTGCAACTGTCATGTGTGTATCAGACCATTGTACAGTGCCCTGATGCCTGTGTTCTATCTCTCCCTGTCTGCAGCATCAACTGATGAAGAGGGCGGAGACGGTGCTGTGGAGCAAATCGGCAGGGATCGCACCGCCAGCCGGAGATGCAAGGCCCGGCTCCCCTCCCATGTTGTCATCTCGTCAGGGAGTGAGGAGTCTGGTGCCATGTCCGTGGCCGCAGCTGCCGAGGTTAGGTCCAAGAGGCGGAGGTCGGAGGTGGACTCCTCGGCAGCAGAAGGGGCAGCTGTGACCCCACAGGGTCTGATGGAGGAAGATGGTACGGAGTCATCCAGGTTGGTGGGGGGTTTGGTTGAGGAAGTGGCTGTGGAAGGGACACACACGGGGTCTGGAGGGGGGGATTCCACTGGTGCTAGTGGTGCAGTCCAGGGGCAGGGTCAGGAGGCAGCACAAGCTGCCGCGGAGGTGCCTATGTGTAATCCTGTCCCCCATCCTGTGACTGCATCATCCCGCACCAGCAGGGATGCCTTCGTCCAGGCCCATTTTCAGGGAGGGGATGAGCGCACAACAACTGGCCTTCCTCTCCCTGCGGACGTGGCAATCCCGGGCCGTGTTGAGCCTGTCCTGGCTGGGATAGCGTTGCGCCAACGGGGCATCCGAGATGACCTGCAGGGTTTTCGTGAAGACTCTGCACATTATCTGGGATGCCTCTTTGACTGCGTCGACCTACTAGGACGGGTCACCAGTGCTGGATTCCTCCGTGTGCTGGACCTTGTACTGACCCCCTCCTCAACTGAACCCCCTATGCACCAGTCATTCTTCGGGCCATCTTCCGGCCCAAGCATCAACTGCGTACCCTGTAGAGCTGCCTCTGATCCAGCGGCCAGGCTGGTGGAGGACACATCACTGCCACAGTCGGGAGTCGGAGGTCCAGCAGGGGTGGCCACCCCAACAACTGGACCCCAGCAGGAGGAGGACGTGCAGGCATCAAGAAGCAGGACACGTGCACGGCAGCAGCAGGCTCAAGGTGGGAGCGATGATGGCTCAGGGCCATCAACATCAGAGGGGCAGGCATCAGCCGGAGGGCAGGAGGACCCTGGATTGAGGGTGTCTTCCGTGTGGCAGCGGTTGGGCCAGCAAATAGATGCGGAGCAGCGGCGGGCAGAAGAGGCACGGCTCACTATGGTCAGGGCAGAGAACTCCATGCGCAGGGCGCTGAGGCGGGCTGAGTGCCTCAAGGCAATTCGCAGGGAGTTGGAGGTGGACATGGCTTTATCCCTGCAAAACCTCGGCCCATGGAGCAGGCCCGCCTCCAGGACGTAGAACGGGAGTTCAATGATGCCCTGTCCCGGGAAATCAACAAGTGAGCCGTAGGACTTGCCCGCCGCGATTGTATATAGTTGATTAGTGTTAGGTTTCCTTTCTGTTTTTCTTTCATTTGGGGCGCTTGGACTATACCCCACCTTTTGTATATAGTTGTTTATTAGGTAGGGTTTTTTGTAGGTTTCCTTTAAATGGTTGGGCTCATGGACCCTGGATTTTTACTTTGTTTATAGTTGAAGACTGGATTTCACCTCATTATTTTTTGATTTTACCATGGATCAAATTGGATTCTTATTTTTTACCTTTGAATTTGGTTTGAGGGACGGACACTTTGGACCCATTTTCATTTGGATTTATTTGGATTCTGTTTTCATACATGTTTTTTCTATTATTTTGGACATGCATCATTTTGTTTATATTTTTTCCATTATTGTGTGATTTCATTTCATTCCCTTGCTTTTATGTTTAATACTTTTTTATTTAATGCTTCAATGTGTGGTATTCTCTCATTGGTTTCATGCATGTCACGATGTGGGTTTTCTCATTCACTTGCACCCATTGTGTGTGTGTAACGGACATGTACTGATGTGCATAATTGCCATTTTGGATGTATCATGTAATGGGGATTTCATTGTGGGGTGGATGTAATACTTGGTTGTGTGTTTGTACTGGGGTGGCATGGGATTTGGGTGGCCATAAGGGCCATGATTGTGGATCGTGATGATGTGTTGGGGGGAGGGTCTGCTGGCAGGTGCCGGTCACTGCTGGGTGGGTGGGGGTGCAGGGGGAAATGATTCGGGGCCTGCTGGCAGGTGCCTGTCACTGCTGGGTGGGTGAGTGGGTGGGGGGACATGAGTCAGGGCCTTCAGGTGCCTGCCACTGCTGGGTGGGTGAGGAAGTGCAGGGGGACAAGATACGGGGCCTGCTGGCAGGTGCCTGTCACTGCTGGGTGGGTTAGTGGGTGGGGGGACATGAGTCGGGGCCTGCTGGCAGGTGCCTGTCACTGCTGGGTGGGTGAGTGGGTGGGGCCACATGAGTCGGGGCCTGCTGGCAGGTGCCTGTCACTGCTGGGTGGGTGAGTGGGTGGGGAGACATGAGTCGGGGCCTGCTGGCAGGTGCCTGTCACTGCTTGGTGGGTGAGTGGGTGGTGTGACATGAGTCGGGGCCTGCTGGCAGGTGCCTGTCACTGCTGGGTGGGTTGGGGTGCAGGGGGACATGATTCTGGGCCTGATGGCAGGTGCCTGTCACTGCTGGGTGGGTGAGTGGGTGGGGGGACATGAATCGGGGCCAGCTGGCAGGTGCCCGTCAATGGTCGGTGGGTGGGGGACATGATGAAGTCTCTCAGGTGCATGGTGCCATGCGGCCTGCCTGTGGGGCATGCCCAGGGATGATGGGCTGCCTGCAGGGCATGGGGAGGGGGTAGGGACACACCATGAATGGACCACACTGCCAAATCACGTGTGTAACTCCTTGCACACCCCTCAGAATACACGTACACCTCTCGCACTAGTGAAAACGCATGTGACACTCCCCACGCACCCCCAGAATACACGTACCCCACTCACCCAAGCCCTATCGCATGTGAAACTTCCCACGCACCCCAGAAATACACGTACCCCTCTCGCCCAAGGCCTGTCGTGTGTAAAACTTCCCGCACACCCCCGAAATACACGTACCCCACTCGCCCAAGACCTGTCGCGTGTAAAACTTCCCGCGCACCCCCGAAATACACGTACCCCGCTTGCCCAAACCCTATCGCGTATGAAACTTCCCGCGCACCCCAGAAATACACGTACCCCGCTCGCCCAAGGCCTGTCACGTGTAAAACTTCCTGCGCACCCCCAGAATACACGTACCCTGCTCGCACAAGGCCTATCGCGTGTGATACTTCCCGTGCACCCCCGAAATACACGTACCCCGCCTGCACAGGGCCTATTGTGTGTAACACTTCCCACGCACCCCCGAAATACACGTACCCCGCTCGCACAAGGCCTATCGCGTGTGAAACTTCCAGCGCACCACAGAAATACATGTACCCTGCTCGCCCAAGCCATATCGCGTGTGAAACTTTCCGCGCACCCCAGAAATACACGTACCCCGCTCGCCCAAGTCCTGTCGCGTGTAAAACTTCCTGCGCACCCCCAGAATACACGTACCCCACTTGCCTAAGGCCTGTCGTGTGTAAAACTTCCCGCGCACCCCAAAATACACGTACCCCGCTCGCACAAGGCCTAGCGCATGTGAAACTTCCCGCGCACCCCCGAAATACACATACCCCGCTCGCACAGGGCCTACCACATGTGATACTTCCCGCGCACCCCCGAAATACACTGTACCGGCCCTGTAAACTGGTGCAGGGTAAGTGCGGCCCTTTGTGTTGCATTGGGGATTTCAATGCCTTTTCCTTGCACAAGGGGCGTTCTTGGGGGCGTAACTGCCGCTGCGGGATGTTCTCTGCGCCAGCGCTCAAAATGGCTTTGAAATTCCATGAATACGCGGTGCGCCAGAATGCTGTTTAGCGCACATGGCTGGCACACGCTGGCGCACGCTCCCTCTCTGCGCTGCTCGCGTGTGCTGCCTCTGCGCTGAAATCTATGAATTACCCCTTAACGTTTTTCACTACACCTACTTTACACTAGTTGTCAGCCAGCAGAAAATCTGACGGTCCTCATTGCCTTGCATAGGAACTGTCGGATTTTCTGCCAGCTTTCCGTCGGCAGAAAATCAATGTTGAACAGCCAAAAGGGTGCACAAATGGCAGAGAACAAACACCTGTCGCCAATGACAACCCACTAAAGTAATTTCGGCCAAGTCAGCCCAAACCAATCGAATGATCACTGCTTGTGAGCAAAGGTGGGGATGGTAGTGAAGGGTAAATGTTCAGGAGCAGAAGGGAAAACCTTTTGGAGCAGGCTAATTAGTGTGGGGCAAGGCAAGAACGGACGTTATTTCTACAGAGAGGGCTGCTAACTGTAACGACTGCAATGCCTGTGAGTAAAGCCGCCGTAAGTGACAGGGTGTTCATCTTCGTTAGTGCTTAGAAGTAAATCCATTACTAGAACAAGCAATAAGGTCATTATTTGTGCCCCAGCGTGCATCAATCAGTGTCAAGGTTAATTTCAGGCTGTTCAGAAATTAATATTGACAGGGAGTACAGCCATCATTAGGATCAGCTGTCATTGACACTGCTATTGTCAGTTAGTGCAGATACAATTTGTGGCATGTAGCATGCAAGTATTTCATGCTAAATCAGTGCTGCCAAAATGAGTGTCCCGCATGCACAAACAGTATTCCTTTCTAAAATAATAATTCTAATGGTATATGCACAGGCATATTGACACAGGTAGGTAATGCATTACATCTCCTGTGGCAGTTTGTAATTTCTTTTTTACGTGGAGGTGAGTACATATTTATATAGCCTTATTGAGTAAACAAAACAGAGAGTGGCAAGTGTTACAAAAACAACAAAATGGATTTTGGGTGGCTTGTGCCCCAAGAACATTTTTTAAATAATGGGTTAGAATGGTGTATTTTATAGTGCACTTTTGTCTTAAAAAATGTGTTAAAAGACAAACAATTTACAACTGGTTCTGAACGCATGAAAAACTCCAAAAGATAAGTCACCAACAATACACAGGAACATTTGCCAACAACTTTTCATGATGAATATTCCAACAATATATGCCAGCATTGCCACTTTAAAACACACTTTATGATTTCTGTATCCACATCATGTGGGCCAGAATTACCATTATTAATCATGACCATGATGCCCATGTCCACAGTATATGCCATGATTGTTTCACTATATGACAACATTTTCATGCTCGCTGCACATGATATATTTGCCAGTATTACCAATGTATGAAGACAATCATGCTGACTGTGTCAATATATGCCAGCCTCATTACCACATTTATAGCACACTCACATTGGCTATGTCCAATAATGCCATTAGTGCCATTATAACATGTACATGCTTGCTGTGCCAATATATGCCAGTATTGCCAATGTACGAACATGTTCATGCTGGCTGTGCCCAATAATGCTAGTAGTACCACAGTAAGAAGACATTCCCATGCAGACTTTGAGAATCTACGACAATATTGTCACTCTGGGAACACATTCATGATGTCTCTGGCCAATAATGAAACTATTACCACAGTAAGAATGCATGGTTGTGCTGCCTGTGTCAATATATGCCATTCTTGACAATGTAGAAATAAACTCAAATTAGCTGTGCCCAATAAAGCAAGTAGTAATACATGATACAGGCGGTAATACAGGTCACCTGACCTAAGTCCCGCCCACCTGGTGCCTTCCTAGTTGCCACTCTTTTTCACCACTTAGCAAGCCCACCTACCTGGTGCCTTCCTGCTTGCCTCTCTTTTCTCTACTTAAGGAGCCCTCCAGCCTCTTTTTCTTTGCAGCTGGGGAGCAGCTGTAAGTGGATCTAGGTCACCTGGCCTAAGCCCCGCCCACCTGGTACCTTCCTGGTTGCTGCTCTTCACACTTAGCAAGCCCCGCCAACCTGGTGCCTTCCTGCTTGCTGCTCTTTTCCCTACTTAAGGAGCCCCCCAGCCTCTTTTCCTTTGCAGCTGGGGAGCAGGTGCAAGTGGATCTAGGTCACCACCTGGCCTAAGCCCCGCCCACCTTGTGCCTTCCTGGTTGCCGCTCTATGTCACCACTTAGCAAGCCCCGCCCACCTAGTGCCTTCCTGCTTGCCTCTCTTTTCTCTACTTTAGGAGCACTCGAGCCTCTTTTCCTTTGCAGCTGGGAAGCAGGTGCAAGTGGATCTGGGTCACCTGGCCTAAGCCCCGCCCACCTGATGCCTTTCTGGTTGTCGCTCTTTTTCACCACTTAACAAGCCCCGCCCACATGGTGCCTTCCTGCTTGATGCTCTTTTCCCTACTTAAGGAGCCCTCCAGCCTCTTTTCCTTTGCAGCTGGGGAGGTCACCTGGCCTAAGCACCACCCACCTTCTTAGCCCTGCCTCTTCCTTCCTGCTCTTAACTCTTCGATCAAGGGCGTCTCTCGCCCAGGCGTACGAAGCAAAGGGCAGACAAAGAAAAGGGCAATTCTTGTCTCGACCTGTTTGGACCAGGAGGACTCAGGGTCCGACCCCCTTGCTCAGACAGCAGGTAAGCATTCACCAACATATGTTTACACCTTCTGTCCCCCCATGATGTTCCCTTGTGCCCCCTTTCTCGCACACAGGTGTTGCCTGTTTTGCTTGATTCTTCTACCCTGCTCCTCCCTCCCCCAGCCTACTTCTGCAGGAGTCTGTCCTGATACATTCTCGTTTCACCATCACCGTCTTGTGGCCAATGCTGCATTTGACTTTTATGGACTTCATTGATTCACGATGTGTCACCGTTGCTCAACTCTCATACTGGACTTCCTTTGCATCTTGTACTCATGGTGGCCCTGAATCATGCTATTCCCAACTTCATCTTGAATCCTGGCTTGCAACATTATGGGCCTCATTACACGGTAGGCGGAGAACCATGGCGCTATTAGCGCCATGGTTCATGCCAGTAAAATACCATCACCGCCTTGGTGGAAAGGGGAATTACCGCCCCATTCCAAGGTTGTTGGGGCGGTAATTCCCCCTTCCACCATTGCCCTTCCCCATTCCCATTTTTGCCCCATAGGGCTGTATGGGAATGGGGAAGGCGCTAATTACAGTACCGCAAATTGCGGTACCGTAATTAGCTCCACTGGTCCCTTTGCGGGTTGGTTTTTAACGCCTGCAAAAAGCAGGCGTTAAATTCCCCAACCCGCAAAGGAACCTCGTAGTAAGGAGGTAAGGATTTACCGGTACGGTAAAATACCGGTACCGGTAAACCCTTACGCCTACCGTGTAATGAGGCCCTATATGTTACTACTGACTTCTGCAATTGTATTCGCTCTCCCCTCTTGCTTCTCCACTCTTTTTGACTGCTTACTCTCTGTTCTCTCCTCCTCTCCTTTCTCCCTTTTCCTATCTCCTCCCCTTCTCCCCTTACTTTCTTCTATGCACTTACTCTATCAGAATTGTCCCTGGACCTAGTATGATAGCAACCTCGTCTGTTTCCTCCCACCTCCCACTACCCCCCCCTCCCTGCAGCAGTATCTGAAATGTTATCAGGCCTAGTACGATATTCGCTTATTTTGTTCCGCCCCTCCCTTTCTGCAACTCTCTACCTCACCTTTTGTTTTTTGGCTTTACCAGAAATGTCGTCAGGCCTAGTACGGTAGTCGCCTGTCTATTCCCATTTCCTTCCCACTCTCGTGCTCCCTTCCTTATCTAAGTCTTAGCTCTTGTACTATATGAAATGTCCCCAGGCCTAATATGATAGTTAATTTCGCATCCTTACTGTTCATGGCCTGTAAGAATGTCATTGTATTTTCCCTTATTCCCTCCCTTGCCTCGAAGCACTTTGAAACACATTGTGTATAGGCACTATATATATAAATAAACTATCATATCATATCATGATGGATGTGCCAAGATATACCAGTAATTTCACTGTAACAACACATTCATGTTGGCTGTGCACAACAATGTCAGTATTGCTATAATAGGACAACATGTTCATGCTGGTTGTACCAGTACATTCCAGTGTTGCTACTGTCAGAACACGCTTATAGTGTTTTCACCCAATAATAGCCTAGAATGTTTATTAACCCAGATTGCATGTTAATCCTGATTAGCAAATGTGCTTGGGGCCAAGGTAATTTGTTGGTCAAATCCTTAAATTGCCAATGTAGCATACCAGCAGGAACCACCAAACATCAATGGCTGGCTTTGGTACACCATAAATAGATGTCCTTCAGCACCTGCACTGCCCAGACCTTCATTTCCGGTGCTAAGCCTTTTCTAGAATATCAGTGTGAACCCCCACTGCATGGCCACTTTCCATACATTGTGAACAGGACTCTGAAGAGGACTTGATGAACTCACTTTTAGACATGTGAGTGACCATAGTATTCTCAGTGGAGACAAGGTCCACAAAGTGGTTAACTTCAAGTGCACCATACTGGAGGCTATAGTGCTGAGTTCTTCATTGACTGTGTGCAGGGGCTACGTCTGGATGCACAATAATCACGATAGTCAGATGATTCAGCAAGTGAAACAACCACCACAAAGCTGTGCTATCAAGAACATTTGTTATGATGTTACTTTCTTCTTTATGTTAATTTGGGCTCACAACCTTCCAGGTTTAGTCAATAGTTTCAGTCAAGAGTCAGAAACACCAGGTAAACCAAGGGCCAAGATATGAAAAGTATAACATTAGGCAAGCACCCCCATATTTTATATCTTTAAATAACCCACAAGCCTGTGTCTGTCAGATGGCAAAGGATGTCAGTTAGCAATTACACTGAGTTACATCTTGACTTTCTCCTGGGCCTTAAACAGACCCACACTTTGAGGTTGCCTTTTTTGCAGTACTGGCAATGTGTAGCAAAAACAGCATGCACAGTGTGTCAAAGATGACTGACAGAGCATAGTGTTTGAGAACTTGATCCTATGGGTAACTCCTGAAGACGTTCCAACACTGATAGGAAAGGAACGAAACATGAAGGGTTCGTTTGTTGAAGACAGATCTGAACACATCAGGTTTGGAACAATTTTACATGGTTGTTTGGTTTGTATTTTTTAAGTGGCATGTTGCATGGGCATTAATGTGCTTTTATGATGTGATTAATTTAAATTTGTTATTAAAAAATTTATTTTTGTATGTAAACATCGTTTGAACTGATAAATCTGCCCTAAGCCTACTGGTTGACCAATGCAGAGTGAGACTTTGTGTTATGAGATGTAGTAATGTTTTTTGAGGGGTATCTCACTTTAGCCTTTATTTCCCGTTGGTCCCTTTTGAGCATTATTTTTAATACTAACCTTCTCAACATTAGGAAAATATGATTGTTCCACACAATCTACAAAAACTCCAGTCCCTCCAACAGCATCTAATAATGCAATTGCGTCTATGTGTACAGCAGTCCTCTTTAGTTAACTCCAGTCCCTCCAACAGCATCTAATAATGCAATTGCGTCTATGTGTACAGCAGTCCTCTTTAGTTAACTCCAGTCCCTCCAACAGCATCTAATAATGCAATTGCGTCTATGTGTACAGCAGTCCTCTTTAGTTAACTCCAGTCCCTCCAACAGCATCTAATAATGCAATTGCGTCTATGTGTACAGCAGTCCTCTTTAGTTAACTCCAGTCCCTCCAACAGCATCTAATAATGCAATTGCGTCTATGTGTACAGCAGTCCTCTTTAGTTAACTCCAGTCCCTCCAACAGCATCTAATAATGCAATTGCGTCTATGTGTACAGCAGTCCTCTTTAGTTAACTCCAGTCCCTCCAACAGCATCTAATAATGCAATTGCGTCTATGTGTACAGCAGTCCTCTTTAGTTAACTCCAGTCCCTCCAACAGCATCTAATAATGCAATTGCGTCTATGTGTACAGCAGTCCTCTTTAGTTAACTCCAGTCCCTCCAACAGCATCTAATAATGCAATTGCGTCTATGTGTACAGCAGTCCTCTTTAGTTAACTCCAGTCCCTCCAACAGCATCTAATAATGCAATTGCGTCTATGTGTACAGCAGTCCTCTTTAGTTAACTCCAGTCCCTCCAACAGCATCTAATAATGCAATTGCGTCTATGTGTACAGCAGTCCTCTTTAGTTAACTCCAGTCCCTCCAACAGCATCTAATAATGCAATTGCGTCTATGTGTACAGCAGTCCTCTTTAGTTAACTCCAGTCCCTCCAACAGCATCTAATAATGCAATTGCGTCTATGTGTACAGCAGTCCTCTTTAGTTAACTCCAGTCCCTCCAACAGCATCTAATAATGCAATTGCGTCTATGTGTACAGCAGTCCTCTTTAGTTAACTCCAGTCCCTCCAACAGCATCTAATAATGCAATTGCGTCTATGTGTACAGCAGTCCTCTTTAGTTAACTCCAGTCCCTCCAACAGCATCTAATAATGCAATTGCGTCTATGTGTACAGCAGTCCTCTTTAGTTAACTCCAGTCCCTCCAACAGCATCTAATAATGCAATTGCGTCTATGTGTACAGCAGTCCTCTTTAGTTAACTCCAGTCCCTCCAACAGCATCTAATAATGCAATTGCGTCTATGTGTACAGCAGTCCTCTTTAGTTAACTCCAGTCCCTCCAACAGCATCTAATAATGCAATTGCGTCTATGTGTACAGCAGTCCTCTTTAGTTAACTCCAGTCCCTCCAACAGCATCTAATAATGCAATTGTGTCTATGTGTACAGCAGTCCTCTTTAGTTAACTCCAGTCCCTCCAACAGCATCTAATAATGCAATTGCGTCTATGTGTACAGCAGTCCTCTTTAGTTAACTCCAGTCCCTCCAACAGCATCTAATAATGCAATTGCGTCTATGTGTACAGCAGTCCTCTTTAGTTAACTCCAGTCCCTCCAACAGCATCTAATAATGCAATTGCGTCTATGTGTACAGCAGTCCTCTTTAGTTAACTCCAGTCCCTCCAACAGCATCTAATAATGCAATTGCGTCTATGTGTACAGCAGTCCTCTTTAGTTAACTCCAGTCCCTCCAACAGCATCTAATAATGCAATTGCGTCTATGTGTACAGCAGTCCTCTTTAGTTAACTCCAGTCCCTCCAACAGCATCTAATAATGCAATTGCGTCTATGTGTACAGCAGTCCTCTTTAGTTAACTCCAGTCCCTCCAACAGCATCTAATAATGCAATTGCGTCTATGTGTACAGCAGTCCTCTTTAGTTAACTCCAGTCCCTCCAACAGCATCTAATAATGCAATTGCGTCTATGTGTACAGCAGTCCTCTTTAGTTAACTCCAGTCCCTCCAACAGCATCTAATAATGCAATTGCGTCTATGTGTACAGCAGTCCTCTTTAGTTAACTCCAGTCCCTCCAACAGCATCTAATAATGCAATTGCGTCTATGTGTACAGCAGTCCTCTTTAGTTAACTCCAGTCCCTCCAACAGCATCTAATAATGCAATTGCGTCTATGTGTACAGCAGTCCTCTTTAGTTAACTCCAGTCCCTCCAACAGCATCTAATAATGCAATTGCGTCTATGTGTACAGCAGTCCTCTTTAGTTAACTCCAGTCCCTCCAACAGCATCTAATAATGCAATTGCGTCTATGTGTACAGCAGTCCTCTTTAGTTAACTCCAGTCCCTCCAACAGCATCTAATAATGCAATTGCGTCTATGTGTACAGCAGTCCTCTTTAGTTAACTCCAGTCCCTCCAACAGCATCTAATAATGCAATTGCGTCTATGTGTACAGCAGTCCTCTTTAGTTAACTCCAGTCCCTCCAACAGCATCTAATAATGCAATTGCGTCTATGTGTACAGCAGTCCTCTTTAGTTAACTCCAGTCCCTCCAACAGCATCTAATAATGCAATTGCGTCTATGTGTACAGCAGTCCTCTTTAGTTAACTCCAGTCCCTCCAACAGCATCTAATAATGCAATTGCGTCTATGTGTACAGCAGTCCTCTTTAGTTAACTCCAGTCCCTCCAACAGCATCTAATAATGCAATTGCGTCTATGTGTACAGCAGTCCTCTTTAGTTAACTCCAGTCCCTCCAACAGCATCTAATAATGCAATTGCGTCTATGTGTACAGCAGTCCTCTTTAGTTAACTCCAGTCCCTCCAACAGCATCTAATAATGCAATTGTGTCTATGTGTACAGCAGTCCTCTTTAGTTAACTCCAGTCCCTCCAACAGCATCTAATAATGCAATTGCGTCTATGTGTACAGCAGTCCTCTTTAGTTAACTCCAGTCCCTCCAACAGCATCTAATAATGCAATTGCGTCTATGTGTACAGCAGTCCTCTTTAGTTAACTCCAGTCCCTCCAACAGCATCTAATAATGCAATTGCGTCTATGTGTACAGCAGTCCTCTTTAGTTAACTCCAGTCCCTCCAACAGCATCTAATAATGCAATTGCGTCTATGTGTACAGCAGTCCTCTTTAGTTAACTCCAGTCCCTCCAACAGCATCTAATAATGCAATTGCGTCTATGTGTACAGCAGTCCTCTTTAGTTAACTCCAGTCCCTCCAACAGCATCTAATAATGCAATTGCGTCTATGTGTACAGCAGTCCTCTTTAGTTAACTCCAGTCCCTCCAACAGCATCTAATAATGCAATTGCGTCTATGTGTACAGCAGTCCTCTTTAGTTAACTCCAGTCCCTCCAACAGCATCTAATAATGCAATTGCGTCTATGTGTACAGCAGTCCTCTTTAGTTAACTCCAGTCCCTCCAACAGCATCTAATAATGCAATTGCGTCTATGTGTACAGCAGTCCTCTTTAGTTAACTCCAGTCCCTCCAACAGCATCTAATAATGCAATTGTGTCTATGTGTACAGCAGTCCTCTTTAGTTAACTCCAGTCCCTCCAACAGCATCTAATAATGCAATTGCGTCTATGTGTACAGCAGTCCTCTTTAGTTAACTCCAGTCCCTCCAACAGCATCTAATAATGCAATTGCGTCTATGTGTACAGCAGTCCTCTTTAGTTAACTCCAGTCCCTCCAACAGCATCTAATAATGCAATTGCGTCTATGTGTACAGCAGTCCTCTTTAGTTAACTCCAGTCCCTCCAACAGCATCTAATAATGCAATTGCGTCTATGTGTACAGCAGTCCTCTTTAGTTAACTCCAGTCCCTCCAACAGCATCTAATAATGCAATTGCGTCTATGTGTACAGCAGTCCTCTTTAGTTAACTCCAGTCCCTCCAACAGCATCTAATAATGCAATTGCGTCTATGTGTACAGCAGTCCTCTTTAGTTAACTCCAGTCCCTCCAACAGCATCTAATAATGCAATTGTGTCTATGTGTACAGCAGTCCTCTTTAGTTTTAAACATATGCACCCATAGGTAATGTTAGCTTTGGAAGTCAAGTGTTTCTTCTATTTGTGTTTGTTTGCTTGGTTTGGCCCCTGGTCTGTGTCCCACTTCGTTCACATCCTCATAAACTGGTTCATCACTTGTTCTCATCTACACGCTATTCCAGGGAATGCCTCCAGCACCTGAACATTGGTTCTTGGATGTCATTTCTGATCGAAATTGACATCTATGTCTTTCAAATAAATACAAATACAGTGGGGATAGATTTCTTCTAATACTGAATTGCTGTAGTGAAACCGGAAGTAATGCTAGGATCTCAGTGCACCTGCCTCTCCTTGACTCTGGAGGCCGAATCATCATCCAGGTGATTAATGTGGCACATTGTTCTTTGCAGGAGGATGGATGGTCACTGCATTCACTCCAAACCTCTCGAAGGCCTCCTGAGACACGCAAAGAACATGGAATCCTAAACTGATGTTTTCCCCGGGAAAGATAATATTAGCCCTCTCATGCAACAGGCCTGTCGCAAAGGCGCACAAGTTGATCTTTGTGCTTATAATTTAGCATTTTTCTATTCTATTTGAGAAGCGTGAAATATGTTCATTCAATGTGAGTCACTATTTAAGCGTTACTGGTATCAGTAAAAGTACATTATTTGGGGAGTAAGATTATCATGATATTTTTATTTTCCTCCAGTTACATTACTTCACATTTTATTTATTTTATGTATTGTATTTGTTATATGCCCAAACCCGGGGGTATCACGGCGTAGGTTACAGAAAGCTTTGATCTCTGGTTACAGTGAGAGAATTGTCAAACAGGTAAGAAGAGAAAATACTAAATTACAGACAAGGATTAAGGGTTAACACATTAGATCTTGGAGAACAGACAGATATCTATTGCATATAGCATTATATTATATGAGAGAAGAGAACACTTCTGGGTATCTTTGGATTTTAATGTGGAATCGTTATTACTGTTACGTCTCCCAAGGCATAATTCTATCAGGTGAGGAAAATGTAATTCTATCGTATTTATCAAAAGGGGTGAATTACATATGCATCTGTGATCCTGGAGAAACGGACACATTTTTCCAAGCTCCATAGTGTATTTATTCATTTATTTGGATCCTTTCAATCTACTGTAACTGAGTATAACCACATTTCACACACATGTCACTTTAATTGATCTGATTTGTCACTGTTCTCCACGCAACTGTGGCATATGTGCCAGGCTCTCGATGTATATGTTCACAGGATCTACAAGATGTACATGCCCTCTGACCTATATCAGAGGGCATGGCCATCTTGATGGGATTCCCAAGCTGCAATCAAAGCACAAAGCCTAAACAAGAGTGGTAACAAGGTAGTAGTGCACAGAACAGCCAGCCTTACAGGGTAGTAGTGCACAGAACAGCCAGCCTTACAGGGTAGTAGTAGCACTGTGGTGGCAAACTCCATGGCTTCCGCCATCCACACTATCCACACCAGTAGACCGAGCTCATTGCAAGCTGGGTGCAAAGTGTACTGTCTGGAGTGCCGCCAGTAGCACGGCCCCAGGAAACAGGAACACTCAATGCCTCCAGATCCCACAGTGCTCATCCTATTTCACCCTGCAGGAAACAGGCACCATTGCTTCATCCAATGCACTTACTAAGGTTTCTTCCGGTATTACCCAAATTGCTTGTTTACAATTGTTCGAATGAACAATTGACTGAATTTAAAGGGTCACAATTGACCTTTTCACGATTGACCGTATATATATATATAGGGATTTTGGGGGGCTTTGGCATTGGGTGGGAGGCTGCAGGGTGTTTCCCCCTGCATATATGTTACAATTGACCTTCACAATTCGGTCAATTGTGAAAAGGTCAATTGTAAATCGAACAGTTGTAAAATGAACAATTTGTATACAACCTTTCTCCCACCTGTTTTGCTTCACTGCATAAAGCCCCACTCTCGCCAACAGTTCATCACGCTGTCTCATTGATGGCACCTATCAACTTTGCTATGAACCATGCAAAGCATCATGGTGGTCCAAAATGACTTAACCACTAATCATGAAACTCACCACACTAGCTGTCCTTTTTTGATCTACCTGCTGAGAGCCACATATTAGTTCTACATGGCAACGTCTTGTGCTACCCAAAAGTACAATAACAAATCAACAAAAGTAGACAGCAGTAATAGTGTGGAGAGGGGGGAGTAGTGGTGGAAAGTGGAGGAGAGTAGGAGTGGTGAGAGAACATCAGAGCAGCAGAAAGGAGAAGCAAGAGAGGGAGAGAGAAAGGGGAGAGGGGGAAGAAGGGGGAGAGAGTAGGAGAGGCAAGATAGAACATCAGGGTGAGGAGTATAAGTGTGTGAAAGGAAAGGACCTAGAATGCACCACTTCTTATGCGAATTGTGATTTGGGTGCTAGGTTAGTATTCACCTATATTGTTCACCCTTAGGCCATCACAAACAGACAGGCAGCCTTTTAGACAGTAGGGTTTGACGATCTCTGGAGGCCGTCTTGGGGTTGAGGCAGTGGAGTAACTTTGCTGAAAATGTTGAGGGGGTCATGACATCTGAAGAAAAGGTGCCCCTGCCAAATGAATGGGGACACAATGGTGTGCCATGAAAGTTGGGGGGGACAAACACCTGAAATAAATACCCTTGAGCTGTCTTTGAGGGTTGGTGTGTTTGTGAGGCCATCTGTGCAACTTGCCATTTTGTTCAGAATTACTGCTCCAACTTTTAACTGGATTCAGTCCTTACTGGCAAAGTGGTTGCAATAAGTGGGACAGATAATTCATTATTATTATGGTATCTATTGAGTGCGACCTAGCTTTGAGAAGCAACGGAGCTCTTTACAGAGGTATACAACAATAGATACACACCGAAGCACTTTGCTGAAATATACATTAGTACAGATGCATAAAGGAGGGCTTTACAGAGGTAACGACAGAACAGATCTACAGCGGGGGGTAGGATACAGAGGGACACAGAGGAGGGGTAGAGCTGTACAGCGTGGCAGGGAGGGGAGCAACAGACGGTATCTAGCGAGTCAGGTGGCACGGCGGGTGATGTGATGGACTAGGTGTTGAGGAGGAGAGACTCCTTGAAGGGGTGGGTCTTGAATTATTTTTTGAATTGTAGGAGCGTGGAGGCAAGTCTGGTGCTGACAGGGAGGAGGTTCCATAGTCTTGGGGCATAGGCCGAGAAGTCTTGTTTTCTCGTCCTTTCCTTTTAGCAGTGGCGAGTTTGAAGTCTGCACATGTCCTGTCTTCTGTTGGTGCGCTGTCTGCCAGTCTGTCCATGAGCTAGCTGGGTGACTTGAGGGCGACTGTCTTATAGATGATGCGCCAAGACTTGAAGGTGATTCATATTCGGTGAAGGTCGATGAGGGCCGGGGTGATGTGGTCGTATCTGCATAGACCCTTGATGAGGCGACGGCGTGGCCACATGTAGGACACTTCTCAGGGGCAAAAGGGAGGACGACAGGAGGCCATCTGCAGAGAGAGAGAGTTACAATGTAGATTTGTGTAGGGCTCTATGCTCTCCCTCTGCTCTTCAATACCTAGTTGAGGTCCCTGGTGGGGCTGAACAAGATGCTTAAAGTAGGGTTCCATTTGTTTGCTGCCAACACCCTGTTGCTTAGCATCATTAGTTCAGTAGCAGAGAATATGGTGAAGGTAGGTGCATATTTGGTTTCAATCCAGACATTGATGGAGTCTCAATAGCTTTGCTCTAGTGCTGGTAAAGCCGTCCAAAGAATTCCAAAGTGTAAAAGCAATGCTGTAGTGGAAGTTTGGAATCCTTAATTTCTTTCTTACAAATAAATCCCAACAGGCCCATCTAATCCATCATCACGCCCCAGGGTTTGAGCAGACTTCTACGCCTCCCCACTGAGAGAAAAACCTAGTGGGCAGTTGGCATGATGTCACTGTAGCATAAATAAGCTAAATACTCTGGTCTTTAGTCATATTTCTTAAGTCTTGACCACATGGTAAGACAATGTGCATTGGAGCACTATCAATGCTAAAGTGCTTTGCACATGTGAAAACATAAAATGCACTAAACCAATGCATAATTGTCCTCGGGAGGATAGCTCAGGGGCAACGTGCTCGCCTTGGAAGCAAGACGACATGGAGCCACACAGGTTCGATCCGCGGGTCTGCGCTTAGAAACCTCTGGGTATTAAGCGCGTTATAAATAACCTATCATATCCTATCATCATAATTGAAAGGCTCCCCATTGGGCCCTTGTTCATCTGAAAATAAGTAGAAACTATCCCTGAATATGCAGCTCTGCAATTGCTAGCTGACTATTGTTTATCATAGCCCGATGGAGCCTGGCTCTGCCAGAAAGCCTTAATTGAAGTGCACACGACTTTGTTTGACCGGTTAAGGCTCTGTCTGAAACAGTGAGCCTGCACTACTTCATGTGACTGCCATTTACACATGGCAGCTCTCTGAAAACAAGCAGTAATATTCTCTTTTTAGATCATTACAGTGATGATATCCACCGCATTGAGAAAAAGAATATTAGCATAGAGAGTGTATGTGGACGTGGCATGTTTTACTATTATTTCTGTGGCGATAGATGTAGGCCAGTACGATGACCAGCAGCGTATGCTATGTGTTATCTAAATTATTGTCGCAAGCAGAAGATTCATATTGTCGCATGCAGAAGATTCAAAACAGTCATTTCTGCCTGAAAAAACAGTTGTCTGAAAGATAATGTATGAATCGGTTAGTTAGTTGATCCCTATCTAGAGTCTTATCAAATGTAGGCGATTTAGAAAAAGCCATATCTGCTTGCAAAAGTATCTGTCATAGGCTAATGGGGCAGCTATCGGAAATGTGAAGACTTGTACCAAGTTATTTTTTTTTGTGTAAAGAAAAGTTAAGTCCAATAGTACCATGACATGAATTGTATTGGGATCGTGTATAGAAAGAACATTGTAATATATAAAGCAGGACTTGGAGATGTAGGTCTGCCTTTAAGTAGGGTCACAGTGTTTCCAAGCCACTGCTTGGTTATTAATGCGGCCGATAGATCAGTGCTAGGTTCTACATCCAGTTGTGTTTGTTCTTGAGGTATTTACAGTAGTCTCAGAAATGATTTTCTGAATGTCACTGCACAGCCTTCCAGGTCTGGGGCAAGATTAAAGAAACTTTGCCCCGGTGCAAGTGCAGAGTTAGCACGGTATTAGCACTAGGGCAAAGTTTGCCCTATTTTTAAAAAACACTGGGACATATTAAAAAACCATTGTCCCTCGGCAAGTGCAGTTTGGCATATTAAAAGCACCAGGGCTAAAATGACCCTATTGCTAAAAAGATGCATTTTCACTAAATGTTTGCACCAGGGCGAAGTTTGCCCTAGTGCTAATACGGAATGGTATTAGCACAAGGGCAAACTTTACCCTGATGCAAAAATGCATCAAACATGTATCTTTTCGGCACTAGGGCAATTTTAGCCCTGGTGCTTTCAATATGCCAAACTGCACTTGTCGAGGTGCAATGGTTTTTTAATGTGTCCCAATGTTTTAAAAAAAATAGGGCAAACTTTGCTCTAGTGCTAATACCGTGCAAACCTTGCACGTGCACCGTGGCAAAGTTTTTGTAATCTGGCCCGAACTTGGAACAGCAGAGTTTCACTGGCAAAATATGCTCAGGAGGGCCTGACGAACCCGGTCCTCGCGAGAGACACATAGAGAGCGTTTATTTTAAGAAGTGGTAATGTTGTGTTTGAATTAAAGAGGTATTTAATAGATGGTTGCTGATTGCCCGAAGTACGCACCATCAACTGCAGGGGAATGTTAATGATTAAACGCCGATAAGGTAAATGCTCCTGGATGCTTGATTAGCAGCGGAATAAAGAACTCCAATGTGTGATAGTGTGATAGTGTGATGGCTCCTGCATTCTGTTTCTGCTTTCTATGACAACTGCTAATTAGGATGGAGACAGCTTGATTCAGATCCTGCGAGTGCATCCACCGTAAGCCCCGTTTCATATCCCACAGTCGCCACTGGGTACTGGGTAGCGGGCCGCTTACTCAAAGGCTGGCCCAGAGGCTAGGGTGTGTCTTATTTGGCACAAAAATATAGAAGTGCCATTTTCCGGAAATACTTCTCATACCATTGGATTACACATCTATTCGTCCGTAGATACGGATCCCGAAGACGGCAGATGTGTATGCACAATGTGTGGTGCACTGCACTCCTCCTGCCCTGCCTGCCCCCCCCCCCACCCCCCACGGGCTTCTTGCGTTGCCTCCCATTTTGCAATCCAAGCACCAGATCTCTGGGGAATAACACCACCTCAGCATCGAAGCATTGACCTCAAGTTCTAACGTGGTATTATGGTATTGTGAATTCTTGTTTGCACGGGGCAGCAGCTGTGTGAATTGCCCGTGCCCCTTTCACATTGTCCTCCCTTTTGACATAATGTAAATGTGTTTTTAATTTTAAAGACAGGGCATAGTGTAAAATGAAACCGCGCATGCAGTAATATTGTTATTGCATGCAATATTTCAATCATGCACCATGTTTGGATTTGTTTTGATACCTCAACGGTGATATATTTGCAATGGGCCATGGACCCTAAACAACTGCATGTACTAATGACATTACTCCAGGCAGTATTTTTTTAAAAAGACCCAATTCTCTAAGCCAAACCCTATTTGTAGATGGCCACTGCTGTAACTGGAAGGCACTTGCCATGTAAGGTTACTGTGTTACCAACTTGAAACGCAGAAAACTTCAACCCTCGCACTCTTGCTGTCCTTCTGAAGTCCCAAAGGGATGCCAATGCTCTCCTATTTATAAGGATCACACTTTTGAGCACAGCAAATGTCGCATATACTGTATGTATGCCGCTTCTCGTTATAAAAGCTGAAGGAGTTAAAGCACTCCCCCACAGCAGGAAATCTCCACACCCGTTATCTATATGCAACGCCTATTAGCATTATGGCACACATGGGTAGTCCACCTTTGCCTCACTGTGCTGCATTTTATACAAAACACCTGAAAAACTCAAAGACTGCCAGACAAATACATACATTAAAACTGCAACAATCTGCAAACATGTCCACAAAGTATTCATGGGTGAATCGTAATGTATTTTAGAAAATGCATTCTGTAGGCTCATTGAAAGAAAAGGCATTTATATTATGTATATTAATGGAATTTCGTGCAGAATTCGTGCAATGGCCATGCGTAGTTAAGGATACTGCACAAGCCTGCGCGCTGAAGAAAAAATGCGCGCTGTGCGTATTAATTGTATTGTTTGTACAAAGTAACCTTATTCGCAAGCCACGGCTGAAACGCCAGCAACACGCCCACACGAAAAGCAGAAAATACAAATACACTCACCCTTCAAACAGTGTGTGGGGTCCCCTGTAAGCTGCCCTCCGACTCGGGACCATGCGCAGGGTCCGTCGTAACTGTATCCGGTACCCTGAGAACATGCGAAATATGCGTGCAAACCCATGTAAAATTAGAAGTGAGTATCCAGCCAGAACTGTGCAAACCAATCTCCTAATTTAAAATAATCTAATTCAAACCATTTCCACCTATTTAGAACTGCATAGAAATCGTGTGTCCATTCTGTGATTTCAAACCTGTGAAAGTGTCAATTGCCATTCTGAATCATTATTTCATTTCTGAAATCTACCTCCACAAAATCGTCCGTATCTTTTGAACCATACGTGCCAGGAACGAGATTTAACTTTCATTTTAAAGCTAAGATCCTCATTTTATTCCTTTTCTCATCGTGGTACTTGCTTCCTGTTAGATGATCGAATCCCTGAAGCAGAACAATCTATAGCACCCCGACTGCTCCTTAAGAATCTTTGTTTAAACAAGCTCCATGCTGGCTCTCAGCACCCATCGCCGCTATCCCTTTATAAAGATAGTTCACAAGAGCTGTGCTGTTTATTGCTGAACACTAGATAGATTTTTGATCCATTATATGATTTTAGAGCTAGATCTGGATATTCCTCACAGAATCTTGGATCCAGGTAGACAACCCTGTAATGTTGTCAGATCTGATATCAGAGAATTATAGATATCTATCTATGTCTAGACCATTAAAACACTGTGTGGGATTAAGTTGTTATGTTTAGGGATGACATGGCTCTCTCAACACTAACCAGCCCAGAGGACACAGGGTCCGAGTTTCTTTCCTGCCAACTTAAAGTAGGACCTAATGAACGGATAAACTTCTTTTTTCTGCATAGACCTCCCAGTCCCAGGCATAGGTTTCTAGATAAGGGTGTCACACCTTTTTATTAAAGATTCCAAGCTGGTTGTTCTAGGTGATTTTTTCTTTTGGAGTGAACAAGGGTTGGATAAAAATGGGACGCAACTCTTTGACACCCTAGTAGACTTTAACCTCTTACTGGTAATTGACATTCCCATACACAAATCTTTGCATGGACTCTAGATTTTAGGGTTTCTATGCCACTATTGATCTCCTGGACTGATCATTATGGGATCCCCTTTCAAATCCCACTGACACATGCCTTACACACTGTCAAAATCCCCTATACCCCAAATTCCCATGCGTAATTGGGGAAGAGTTACATAACAATCCGTCTCAGATTTGCTCTAACATCCATCAGCCTCTCTCCTGCGGAGTGAGAGCAAGGACCTGAATCTCCTATGAGATTCCCTTAAGCAGGAACTTCTAATCACAATCAATACCCTAGCCCCTTCAACATTACACAGGCCATGCTACGACAAAAAATGGTTTACGTGTGCACTTAGTCTTCTTCAGCGGAAAGTAAGAAACCTGGAGAGGAAATAGCAGGAGTTAGAGAAGGATGTTGATTTGCAATCTCTCAGACACCTTCAATCTGACTATAAAAAGGAAATCATTAATGCGAAGGAAGACTTTTTTGGCTGTAAAATCAGTAACTCCACCAACCAGATCTTTGAGATAGTCAAAGATCTTTGCAAAGATAATAGCAGCTCAATCCCCCTTCAACTCAACATTTTGTGGAGCAAGTAGCCACATATTCTAGGGGAAAAATTAGAAGACTAGGTTAGAGTTGTCTCACATTAATGCACTCAATAGTGCATCCTGTGATACTATCAATACCCCCAAGCACTCACATGAAATAAACATGACAGACTTCACAGAATTGACTCTAATGTTATCCTTCTTATGAATAATGCAAAAGGTTATGGATTACCCCTAAAATAGCTCGGGAGTTAAGCCCAATCTTCTCTAGCTTTATTCTCTCCATTTTTAATGCCTCACTACCTTCCGGAACTATCCCCCTCTCATGGAAGCGATCAAGCCTCTCTTAAAGAAACTTTCACTGGAGCCTTCAGAACTAGCACACTATCGTCCCATTTCACAACTACCCTTCCTTTACAAACAACTTGAAAGGGTGGTTGTCCCCCAAATTCAAAATGTAGTGGAGACAAATAATCAGTTGGATACAGCGCAGTTAGGCTTCAGACGCCTACATAGCATGGAATTGGTGACCCTGTCAGTAATGGACCACATCAGGAAAACACTGATAGGAATGAAACAGGGGCACTGAATATCCTGATCTCTCGGCAGCCTTTGACATCATCGATCATCAGATCCTGTTGGACAGGATTTACAAAATGGGTATCCAGGGCAAGGTATGGAGTTGGATTAAATCCTTCCTTCAAAACCGTATCCAAAAGATCCAGATAGGCCAGTGTCTTTCATCTACTTATACCCTTGACTGTGTGGTTCTCATGTTGTTGGCCCTATCCCCACTCATATTTAATCTTTACCTCCAGCCTTTAATGTGCCTTCTTCAGCAGGCAGAAGCAACCTTTTTCAACTATGCAGACAATACCCAGGTCCTGGAATATCTAGGGAAGGACAGTCACTGATCAAGGACTGCCGGCTATTGATTACGGCTTGAATGGACTAGAGCTTTGTGAAAATCAACCCGGATAAAACCGAGGTCCTGGTTATAAACAACAACCGTAACCTCTGTTCCCTATCGCACTGCCTTGACTCCTTAGGGCAATGCCCCAGACCTAGCCTAGTGGCGAAGAACCTGGATGTGGTGATCGCTGAAAATGTCTCATTAAATGCTCTAGTTACTGCAGTTACTCAACTTTGCTATTTCACTATCAGGAAACTGAAGAAAAGGTTTCTCTACTTGATACAATCCCATCAGGTGTTACTATGTAATGCACTGGGTTCTTCTTGTTAGGACTTGGACAGTGCCATGCATCTGGGCTTTCCTGGCCTTGCTATCCATGATTCCTAAATGTGCAAAATACAGCAGCAAGGCCTATAAGCAAGTGTAAAAAAAATCTCCACCAATCTCTCCAGTGATCCACTCTTTGCACTGGCTCGCTATAAGGAAACTAATTATTTTTCAAAGTGTGTGCATAGTTTGCAAATGCCTGGAGGACCCAACATTAACTCTGCTTGTAATAAAGCTGAATTCCGGCACCAAGAGACACTCGGCTAGACCAAGACTGGATATTTATTCCTTTATTGATTTATTGGAATTCTTGTTTTTTTAGTGCGCCACATGCCCGCAGGCCTCGGGGCGCACACACAAAACACAAAACAGGGAGACGAGACAAAGACGAGACAAAGCAATTTAGCACAGGAGAAGGTAGGTCATGTAGTCTGGAGAGAATCAGCTAAAGTGGCACAGGCAAACTTAGATTGTCTCCCCCTTTTTATAGGAAAGAAAGATCTGGCGGTCGCCAATTGTTGGTACAGGCCATCATACTCTGGAATCTTCTATCTGCTAATCTACGGAATGTACCAACCCGCCTAGTCTTTAGGAAAAAACTGAAAACTCACCTTTTTAATGTATAATGTACTGCTGCTTTTGGCTGCTGCTACATCTGTGTTCTTGGTCTTTTTTTCAACTTGGACAGCACCGAAATGACCTATGGGTGATTGTCGCACTTAATAAAACCCACCCATAACACAACAGATGAAAAATGAAAAAAGGTCAGCATTCAAGAGTCGAACTAGAAGAACACAAGAATCACTGGAAATAAGTATGTAGCTGGGTGTACACGAGCCTGGGGTCATTTAGAAAGAGTGGTGCGGCTCGTGCTCCTGACTACTGCGGTGCAAAGTGCCCGAGCGAGGTGCTGGGCTACACAGCGTGCCTGTGACATAACGTCGGGCGTGTGTTTTCCTCTATTACAGGTGTAAATACAGTTATAGAACGCAGTGGTAAAGTGAGCGACTCAAATAAGCGGTCACGATAATCTGTCATTCACCCCAGTGCTCTCAAAAGAATGACAGCTTACAAATGAAATTTCTTCTGAAAAGTGGCGTTCCAGCTGAGTTTCCGTTTTCTGTGTCTCTGAAGTGTCAGAGTCGGGCCGTCTGGAAATTACTGATTTCATCTTGCGCTCAGGGAGACGCGGGTAACAAGGCCAAGATGCGGCCTGCCGGGAAAAACATCGCGTAAATAAGCACACAATAAAGGACGGTGCTGTAGATTTGAAAATCACAGCTTCTCATGTTAGTTACAGATTATAGGGCGATGCACAACTTCCCTACAGCTGAGGCCTTTGAGTGCAAAGTTCCTACTGCGCATTTTCCATTTATTGTGGCATTACAGAAAAGGGGACTTCTTAGGGTTGCTCTGAAAACGTCCCTCTTTCCTATGGTTTTATGTTCAGAAGATAGTCAACAGTTCAGGGGTAGGCTGGAGGCAGATCCTTTTCAGTTCTTGCCCCTGCCCTTTGGAATACTCTTCCTCTGGATCTTCACAGGCACCATGAGTTCCTTCCATTTCGAAAGGCTGTAAAGACCCTTCTGTTTTAGTTCTCTGACTTCCCCCTCTATCACCCCTTCTAGCGCCTCGATACCTCACGGCCTTTTGTGCGCTTTATACATACCATAACAATAAAAAAATAAAAAATAAATAAATACCCCTTCTGTATACAGAGGATATCTGACAAACTGATTAAGTCAGATACAAGTATGTCCTTCGTTTTCAGGTATTCTCAAAAGATTGCCTCAACCAATGCAATCGGTTCTAAAGTTGAGGGCATAGTTAACACTGGTGTTCTACCACTCCTCTCTCAATATTCAGAATGCCTTCTCTGGTGAAATAGTTCTGTTGTGTTAACCCAATAGAGTCGCACGCAAATGCTTAGGGGCACTTCAGCGTGGCAGACTTAGTCAACAAACACTTTGCACACACATGCTCTGTGGTACATGCCCAGTGAGTTGCAATACCGCTAGAATGACATGCACAGGAACACGTGCGGCATACACATTGGGGGTATCGCCAAGTAGTTGCCCAATGTGCTGAAGGTCCTGCTGTGCATTGCAGTCACCAGTAGATGTGGTGGCCGTACCAGCACTAGCACATAGTTAGGCCCAATGCGCAGAAGGTCCTGCTGTGCATTGCAGTCACCAGTAGATGTGGTGGCCGTACCAGCACTAGCACATAGTTAGGCCCAATGCGCTGAAGGTCCTGCTATGCATTGCAGTCACCAGTAGATGTGGTGACCGTACCAGCACTAGCACATAGTTAGGCCCAATGCGCCGAAGGTCCTGCTATGAATTGCAGTCACCAGTAGATGTGGTGGCCGTACCAGCACTAGCACATAGTTAGGCCCAATGCGCCGAAGGTCCTGCTATGCATTGCAGTCACCAGTAGATGTGGTGGCCGTACCAGCACTAGCACATAGTTAGGCCCAATGCGCTGAAGGTCCTGCTATGCATTGCAGTCACCAGTAGATGTGGTGGCCGTACCAGCACTAGCACATAGTTAGGCCCAATGCGCTGAAGGTCCTGCTATGCATTGCAGTCACCAGTAGATGTTATGGCCGTACCAGCACTAGCACCTAGTTAGGGATGCTGAACAGCACTTAGCTTTGGGGATTGGGCTGCTTCTGGTTTCAGTCCGTGGTGGATCCTGAAATTGGTGATGTGGGTGGAACATGTCATTACAACACTACACCCGAAAAGAAATGCTGTGAATTTGCATAACTGGCCTTCCTCCCACACCCCCAGATGGTTGACCCATCTGCTATGGTTTTTAACTCACACGATTTAGATACTTTGTGAAAGTGGAAATGTTCACATCTAAACAACAGGAAACTAACTATTCACTTCCAGGATTTGTGCAGACATTGGTGTGAGCCCTGAATTTGATATGTTATGGACCATTGAGTAGGGTCATGATCACACCTAGTGGTAGAGCTCATAGAAGCAAGATTAATCTGACATGAATCACTCTATAAAGACTTGACATCTATATTGAATTATAATTAAGAAAGCATGCTTCAATTATTTTGTTAAAGGGCAAGGAAAAGAACAATGCTGCGTTTTGACCAAGCTCTGTGTGCCTGTCCTGTGGTAAGATTGACCACTAGATCAGAGTACAACATTTCAGTGAGCCATATTGTGGGCATTGCTAAAAGTAGTCAATTTCCTAATGGCAACAAGACAGAGCCATAGGGCCTGCTTCATGGAAAAGTGTCCATTTATCCCGCAAAGGTTGCGTGCCGAAAATGACACTGCGCGAGCCCCGACACGCCCCCACGATAAGCAAAGATAGTCAGAACAGCTACCGCTGCGTGCTTCCCAGGCACGAATACACAAGCCCTTGAAACAGTGCGTGAGGTCCCCCACAAACAAGCCTGCATCTCGGGGACCCTGCGCAGGGCTTACCGGCACCACAACAACATGCGTATGATTTATCCTAACCTGGGTAAAACTTAGAAAATGTGTGTGTGAACCCCCATAAAACCATTCCTGCAGCCTGCTACACTGCGTACAAGCACCCCTAAGTCAGATTATAACTACGTCGGCATGCACGCACCCATAAATCTGAAATCCGATCTTACCTGTGCGGTGAATCCTATGCGCATCTGTTCGTACACCTGTCTTCGGTTGGTGGATAGTATGAGGGCTCTGCGTGGCCATTTCCCCGCCGTGAGGTTGCATGCTCGGATCCATGAATACGTATCGTTCCACGCAATAGTGGGCATGCTATGGACTGCCTGCGGCACGTCTCTCGTAACGCCCACGTTTTGCCTTGTCCTTCCTCATTTTCTGTGTTTTGCCCTCTACCCTGCCTTCTGTGCAAGCCAAGCTCACGCTCTGTGTGGTATCTCGCGCAAGGCACTCGGCCTCTCACAGTGATGTGCCGAGCCTGCACAAAGTCCCTGCAAAATATGAATAAATGCCATGCAGTCGATTCCATGAATCGACAACTGGGATTTCACACGCAGTTTGGCACGCAAAGTCCTGATTTTCCACGCAGATGATTCCATAAATAAGGGTCACAGTTTCTGCCCTTCCACTCTTATGCACTCCTTTCTCTGAAGCCAAAATGTGGTTGTCCTAGATTGTTTTCAATAATTGCCTAAATCTTCAGCCTATGACATCCTTAGGTTGCATTTCAAAAGAATTATGACAACACATTTTCCTTTTTAATTTGGTGCTGAAAGTGCTACCTTAGAAGCCAAAACTATTGTCATTAACTTAAGAGCTTCAAATATGGGTTTTGAATGAGGGTTTCCAATGCTTTCCCAACAGAGATGATATTTGAGGAGAGATACACAGTTGTAATCCCTCCCATTCCCTGCCCCTAGCCATGCTAATCCCTATGGCTAATCCCACCCATGCCTGCCCATCTCGTAACTCTTTGATTTTGCGTGAGCTCTTCCATTGGGGCAGCCACCTTTGATGACTATCTCTTGGGAAGCTCTCTGGAAACAAGCTGAAACTAGCGGCCATCTTTGAAAGGGAAAGATACCATGCATCTTCCATATAAAATGGTACATTGTTTAAAATAGTTGTATTAAAAAATGGGGCTTTGTTGCAAGTTGCTCTGCCTGGTGACTCCTCACAATCCCTGTTGATTTCACAAGTGAAGTTTACAAAAACTATTCAAAAAATTATTCAAAAATGTATGTTGTATTATCCCATAAGCTCCTGAAGTGTTGCAGGTCACTGGATTTGGATGGTACGAAGGCCCTAACCGTCATCCATAGACTGGTAGAGAAAGATAACTCCAGGACTCCATGCCATTAAATAAGTGTAAGGTTGATTTAATGTTCAATCAAACAACAAATGCCCTTTTCCTGGTGTTTACACATATTTCGGCTTGCCTGAGCCTTTATTGATTGATTTATTTTTAAAATAACATAATTAAACACATTAGTCCATAATACAAATAGAGAATAAGCAGAAAAACAATTCATAAGTGTGATAATCCATTGCAGAGTCATAGTACCATCATAACCCAAAATAAGAGTTGGCAACGGGGAGGATTAAAAAGGGGATTGAGAAATAGCACAATAATAAACAGTAGTCACAAAACAGGAAAGAGAACATAAAAAGACCATTAGTTCAAATTGTTAACATGTCTCATTCCCAACTCTATGCAAAATATGCAGCAAGAACCTGTAAATTGTCTTACCTGCAAATAACAGGTAAAGTCCATACGACTGTTGTCAGTTGAGTATTAACTGGGACAAATCCCCAAATTCAACAATCTGTAATATAACGTTTAGCAAGTTCCTATATTAGTGTGTACACATGATTTAGCAATAATAAACTGATTACAATCTATAAATTATCTACGTTGTAGACCACTTCCTGGTTACAGAATTATTGCTGTTTACTAGCCAAAAATCCAAATTGGAAATGTTAGCCGATATCGTGTAGGGAGTGAAGAGCCTTTGGACACTTGATAATCACACAAATTGATACTGTAAACTGAACTTGTTTGGTTAGTTAAGGCTACCATCTTGATCGTAAAAAGTACTGTGGATCGCCATAATTTTACATATCATGAAATTCAAAGTTATATGCTACTGTTTCATTCATACTCATATTATATATAAAATGCACTGCATAGGTGTATTCCGCGTCATAGTCTCGATCCAAAAGGAAAGAGGATTCCATTTTAGTGTTTTAGTTGCGGATCGCCGTTTATAATGTCAAAATCATTGTTACACTTAGCTACTGCTGTCATGCCTGACTATTAAGAAAAGAACCCGCGTAGGAATGCTGACAGGACAAGAAAAACGTACCCTTCTGCTTTGAGTCACACGTGTCGGCTGCACACGAATGTTCAGCAGCCAACGCCATTTTAGAAACTCTGCTAGCATTTGGTCTCCATGGCAACATGGTTACGTGTTGCCATGCTGTACAAACCTCTGCAAGCAACCATTACTAGCTGTAATAGCCGCCATTACTGCATGTAGCAGATTCTTTTCAAACCTAATGGATGCCGTGACCGTAGTCGGTTCACCCCTTGTTCTGTATGGATTAGATCGCTTGATTCTCTAATAATACATACTGAAAAATTATGGTATGACTATTATTGGGTTGCATGAGAAAAGCGTAGTAGTTACATGCACAAATGCGTTTAAGTGTACCTGATTGGTCATAATCTGCCGCTATTCCGAAAGTTAAAATGATTTGTTCTCTAATGCTCTGTACGTCCACATATGCATAATCAAAGCTAAACTGATTAATAACCTTTGTTGCATTATGCTTAGTAATTTTATGCAGAAGAGTCACTACCCTTAATGGTGTTATATAAATGCATTAGTGAACGGCTCCAGACAGTCCTAGTCTGACATGCAAAGACATTGATGCGAATTAAAGTTAATCAGTGCCCAAATACCTACTAGCAACCTACATCATCCATAAAGTGTGAATTAGATTACGTCGAGCTACACATAAGCTCAATTTGTCATTGTTTACGACAAGTTGCATATCAATAAGCAGATTGTAGTGGATCGACCCTACAGGAATGACACCATCTCTTTATTGCTATTAACCCCTTAAGTGCCAAGGACGAGATAGCTCGTCCTTGGGATTACCTCCCCAGTGCCAAAGACGAGATAGCTCGTCCTTGGCTTTTAAGGGGTTAATGAAGGAGAAAATGTTAGAAGGCTTTGAATGGTGAAATACCAAAATCAACAAAAAAGGCCTTGGCACTGGGGGGGAAAACCCATGGCAGTTAAACCTGTTAAGGTTGTATTAAAGAAACATATAGCGCGTGCTTCTGCCTGTCTCACTAATTTTAACCTGTCACCTCCTTTTTGTTAAGAGTGACATATTGGAGACCAATAAATCTTACCTCAGATTTGTTGTGCATTTGGTGAAAGATTTGCCAATGCTCAGCTAATGGCAGAGACGGATCTTGACTGCCGATCTTGGCCAGATGTTCACGTATTTGTACCCTTCATTCTCTTTTGGTGCTGCCAATATATACCTTTTTACAAACACAAATAATACCATATATAACACATTTAGTTCTGCAATTGATTCCTTGTTTTATAGTCCAAAGTTTCCCATTTACATCATTGAATTCAGTGGTTTTCTCGTGTACGTATCTACATTGAGCGCACATACCACATTTTCTGAAACCACTTTCATTCTTATGGAGCCAGGTGGTCTGGCTCACGTTCTTGACATCTGGTAATAACGATGGACTAAGTATTGTCTTGAATGTTCCTGCTCTTTTGAAGATGAAACGTGGATTGTCTCCTGCATATTGGTTGATATGTTATTCAAGTTTCAGTAAATACCAATGCTTTTTGAGTATTTTTTGAATTCTGTGATGGTCCATGCAATATTGTGTTATAATACACGGCCCCATGGCTCTATCTGAGGTTATGTCAGGTTTGGGTTGTAAAGTGTCATGCTGTTTCATTAGTTTGGTTTTCTTATATGCGGACTTGACACATTTCTGTGAGTATACTCTGTCCTTGAAATAGTGTTGTAGCAATGAGAATTCCTCTTCAAATTTGGCATCTTCTTGCCAGTTACGCTTAGCTCTAATGTACTCAACTAATGGTATGTTGTGAATTGTCGGGTGATGGTGACAACTGCTCGCATGGAGTGTAGAATTAACCTCCGTCTGTTTCCTGAATGTCCAAGTTTGTAGTTTATCACCATCTGAATGTATAGTTAGATCCAAAAGTTAATCGTGTGGGCATCCCATTCCCATACAAATTGAATATCATAACAGTTTTGATTCAATGTATTCACGAAATCCTGAAAGTCCTCTGTAGTTCCATCAATGATACAGAAAACATCATCGATGTAGCGGGTCCACATATTAATTCTATTATGAAAAAGAGGGGCTGTGTAGACAACATTGTCTTCCAGCAGGCCCATAAAGAGGTTTGTTTAAAATAGGTCAAGTTGGAAATGCACACAACCTTGGCAAAAGTCCATGGCACTGCAAATTTAAATTACCAACATTAATAATCTCTTAATTATTAAGGGCAATTTTGAAAGAAAAATAAATGTGCACTTTTACAAGACCGAACTGGCAAACTCCTGTGTTACACTGCTTGAAATATCGCGCAGTGCTCTAGGCAGCAGCAAGTTTAGGAAGAGTTAAGATCACGACCCTGCATTGTTAATAATGAATGGAATTAACACACATGCGTATAACCATTGTTCTTATTGCCATAGTGTATACACGGACGTTGTACATTCGAAGTGTAGCGAATACAAAACATAACTCAATACTTAATTGGAAACTCTACACCTTCTTTGTTCTGGTGGCCTTTTTTCTAGTTGCTCTACTTATTATATAAAGTTTCAGTCTGAATGAATACATTGAATTTCCTGCTCAGATAAATTCAAAATAAACAAAATGCGGATTTTATTAATGGAGTGGTTCTTGGATAGATTGAAAACTGCAGCTCGTCGCTCGCCTACCACTGTCGTCGCTCCTTGGTGAATCCTCCTCCCTCTCGTCTCCAAGATTCCCCCAGACACCTTGACATAGCCAGGCACACCCTCCTTATCTCGCCGTGCCACATACAGACACACTGACTACAAGTCTGGCACATGAGGATACACTCTGCTCACACCGGTGCAGCTCCCCACTGTAGCTGCTAGGAGATAAATCAGGGGATAGGGAAGTGACTCGCTCCAATCTGTTCCCGGGGATCGACAGAGCAACAGCCAATGCAGACGTGCCACGTTTCTTGGCAACATCCCTTCACTTAGGTACTTTTCAGGAGGCTCTGCATAGCTATGATATGATACGATATTTTATTTATATCGCGCTCATACACAAGTGATTCAGAGCGCGAAATGTAATTTGATTTCTTCAGCTAATCACATCCCACACTCTGTTGTGAGCTTGGTCCCTTATGCACATAGGGTCTTGGAAATATCATGTGGGTGCTGTGAGAAGAGTCCTTCAGCACAGTGGGGATGGTAGATCGCTTTTAGGCAACATCGGCAGACGTGCCTTACATACATAGATCTTTTTGTGGTGTTACAAGCAGGTTACTACACATAGGGAGTGTTAGGTCTTTTTCAGGTGCTGTGAGCAGCATCCTTAGACACATGGGGATCGCTAGATCTTTCAAGTACTGTGATTAGTGTCCTTAAGCACATAGGGGCTGGTGGGTCTTTTTCAGGTGCTGTGTCACAGACAACGGAATTACAATTGATACACTTGCCTGCAATTCCACTGTCAACATAGAGACGTCCTCACGAAACATTGTGTAAACACGTGGAAGCTTAACCTGGAATTACAAGCATGGCACAGATTCCCCCACAAGGGATTGCGAGGTTTAAAATTGTACATTACCCTGCCCGATTTAACACCACAATTCTACAAGAGCACAAATATTGATGCTGCAATTTCCTGACAAACCATTATGGAGAGTAAAGGCTGATATTCCACCTACAACATCCCATGTCCCCCCAAACCATCAGGGAGATTTACAAGTGCAGTTTCACTGACAACATATTCCTCACAAGCGATTTTTGGGCCTAAAGGCTGCAATTGCACTGACAACCTACAGCTATCACAAGCCTTTTGAGGTGGAAGCTGGATAAGAGCTGGACAAAAAGCGGCAAGTATTGTCTTGGTATGAGATCAGACACAAATTTGGTGGTGGTGTATATTCTGCATTGTAATTAGTACCTTTGCCTCCCTTATTTTGTGTTAGTTTGGGCTATAAGCTGAAACTATTGTGTTCGAGTACAAATTGGGAGGAATGGCATTTGAGGAGGGACACACAGTCTGTAGGTGTTGTGTTCTTATGTGCCGACCCGTTAACTGCCCATGGCCATGCTAATCCCTATAGCCATTCCCAACCAGTTCCTGCCCCTCACTGCCCAAAACACCCCCTCATGGGAACTCTTTGAGCTCGCTTTATTCAAGCCTTACCATCAAACTAAACACTCAAAGTGCCTGCCAGTGATTTTATGTGCAGCCTTCTGACAGTTAATGACTTAATTAGACTTGCAAACCTGCTTCTGGCGTCATACAAATGCCTAAACCAGGTCCGCCTTCAGCCACTCGATTTATAAGCACTCTCACTGTCCTTCACTGAAGTCCTGTTAAAAACAAGCATTGGCAAAGCCAACAGTTTTGGTCTGTGTATAAGTATTAGGCACCCCAAGGCTCAAACTGTCGGCATTGCCAAGGCTTGTTATTTCTTGTACATGGTGGGAATGTTTATTAATGAAGCAGTTATCTAGGCTATATGGTTGACTAGAGATAGGTAAGAGTTGTACACCTTACCTAAGAAAACAGTAGAGGGCAAATTCACACAATTTCTCTCAGAGTGCACGTACACATAACACATGCAATTTGGAACAAGACCCGGTTTAGAGTTCTCTAAGTCAGGTTTTAAGTGGGTCGGGCCAGCCAGATTCCAACCCTGACAGTCTCAGAGGACTGCCCCTGTGCCAGGGCTATGCCAGTCTCTCCTGAATACCCCAGACTAGCCAAGTGCTGAGCCGAATTCACTTCCCCCGTGCACATGCACTCTTACCGGTCGGTACATAGCGCATCTGATCTACTCATCCCACACACAAGAAAAGCCAGTTGAGGGTTCTGCCTGTCCGGAAACATGGGAACGCTGGGGTCTTTTGCTTTGTGGAGGCTGTACCCCCAGCCCTCCGCTCCCTTGGCATCACAGGCAAACAATGAACCCAAGCTGATTAGGATTTCAATTCACGCTATGAAAGTCAGTTGGTGGCAGACCACAGTTAAACTAATGTATGGGTATGCTACCATTAGTTCTCCATACTTGGACTACAACTACCATCAGCTCTACCTCTAAGAGTCAATGATGAGGAATCTATGACAGTAGTAAAATAGACTACTTCCCCCTAATTAAACATGTTTGAATTTAGTTAGGGCCGCCCCTCAAGTTCTCATCCCGTTTAAGGCACTGGCCGCATTCACAAAGCGCATTGTCACAATGCGCTCCATCTATAGGGAATTTGCATAGGCACACAATGAAGCGCATACACACATTGCGCACAGTGGACAGTGGTTATGGTGTTGGTCAATGCATATCTCAATCAAAATGATGCATGCACAAATGCTCCCTCTTGCTCTCCCTTATCTCTCTTCCCTTCTCTCATTCTACACGCCCTCTCGTCCCCTTCATTCCGCTGACCACTTCCTCCTCACTGTTCCTCTCTCCCGCTGCGCCTCCTCCCGTTTCCGCTCCTTCCAACTCCTGGCCCCCTTCCACTGGAACTCCTTGCCTCTCTATATCTGCTCTTCCCATACTTTTTCCTCTTTCCGCACATCCCTCAAATCTCTCCTTCATTCCCCACCATGAATCCCCCCTCCTCTCACTCCCCTCTCCTACCCCTTTCCCCTCTTCCTCCCTTAACCTCTCCCCACCCCCTCCTTTCCATCCACCCCCTACCTTCCCTCCCTCTTGCTCCTAGCCCTCCTCCTCCTCTCCCCTTCCCCCTCTGAATAATTGCTCTACATACTGTTTTTGGTGACTGATTCATGTTTGTAATTTGCTTCTGTTATTACAGTTTTTGTTATGTTAAATGTACCCTGTTGTTGTAACTGTACAGCGCTTTGGTATAAAGCGCTACATAAGATAAATCAATACAAATACAAATGCTCTTCTTCAGAACCTGCCTTCTGCTATGTCCGGTCTCACCCGGAGCAGGCCAAATTCAGGAGAAGAAGGCACATGGTAGACAGGATTTTTCTAAAGGAAAGGCATTCCTTTCAGTGGTTTTGTTCACCAATATTTGTGCAGTGCTCAGTAAAGGGGTTGTACTGTAAGCACAGTAGTCCAAAATAAATAATGGATGTTGGGCCTTTTGAATTATTTCCTGTAGACTGAACTTCCTACAGCCATTTGGGTGGAGGGCCAGGGGCCTGTTGGCATAAGCAAGGGCCTGTCCCACAGCTAACCACTGTGCTGGGAACCTTTCAATAACTGCCAGGTGTCATTAAACCTATCTATGGAATATATTTACATCTCTAGTAACTAATTAATTTATGGAAAAATATCCCTGATCTAATACCCAAAATCACGACAACTCCACCCCACAATGTGTGATAAGAAACATGGCGTTTTTAATCTGACTCTTCTGTTTTATTTAAAATAATAGAACAAGAAATTAAACACAGGCTGCCTGTCTACAGAAAGGAAAATGCAACCTGTCAATTTCAATTCCCACAAACATCCGCGTAGATAGTAAAACAAATATGAATGGCTATTCTAGGCAGTAGAATAAAATGCACCACAAAATAAAGGTACGCATTGAGATGGGTTGTTTGATTAAAAAAATAAAAACACAGCCCTTAAAATAGAGTTTGAAATGAAGCAATTCACTTCGTTTTCTATGAAACAATCGAAAAGTGTTGGCATCAGAGAACAATATTGACTCAACCTAGGGTTCTCTACTCCTTGGGCTAATTTAAAATGTTGGACACTATCTGTGACACACTGATTGAGAGTAGATACAACCAAGTGTTTGTGTCATTGTTTTGGCTACCATTAAATTAGAGACCTAGCTTCAGGAATTCGCTTTCCTCCTGGAATGCTGGGGCAGTAGCGCCTAACTTCCGCACTATTCTGCATGAATCAAATTAACTCTTTCTACGCCCCAAAGTTCAATCTGTTTATGGCACCAGTCAAAAAAGCGTTTCACTCCACATTCAATTCATGATGTTTAAGGCCTCCAGAGATCCCAAATTGGTGGATGAAAGTCTTATTATAGGGCTGCTACCTAGGGTTTCAATTAATTTTAATTATCAATCACAAAGCACATATACCATGACAATGTCCCCTTTTCAGTGACACAGTTTATAAACAAGGTTACCTAAAATACTTTTAATTGCTTCCTGGGGTTTAATTGGGACATGTGTCTACATCATTTTGAGTCATCTTACTCACTTTTGGTTTGTCTGTCAAAGGCCCAGGGCAGGGAGGGACACCAACCATCTTCAAGCAGTACAACCAGGCATGATCTTCCATTTAGTCTGTCCACCTGCTCCCAAAATCCATCTCATGTAATCTGCTTCTGTTTTAGGAAATGTCTCTGAATTCAATCCCGTCGGTAAAAGGCCCTCTTAAAGAGGGTTTCCATTAACTCCTTCCAACTGAAGTACAAATCAGTTTTTCTCCTGTTGAACAGGCTCTCTTCCTTTTCTGCTTTCCCAAAAGTCTTGTCTCTTCCTATGATGTTGGAGCCTAAATACTATGACAACTCCAGGGAGTTCATCACCTCTCCCAAAGGGGGAGCCATCCCTTTTGAGACTAGGGAGGTGAGCTCACTACACTTAATACCACCTAGGAGACAGGGTAAGTGGTATCCCTCTGGAGATGACTCCCCCGTAAGGGACAGCAAAGCCCCAGAGATGGACAGAAGTCACTGTTCCAAAGCCCAGACACGAAATATCGGCTAAATAGGAGCTAACGTGTATGACAATCTTCTAACCCTTTTTCCACTGACTGACTCTGCGTTTGACCCAAACCTTAGCCCGTACTCAACGAAGACAAAGGAGAGAAGAAGGGATCAGCCTCCAGGAAAGGCATCATTGAAGAAGTCAATCAGGAGGTAGATTATACAAAGCCTGCAGAGTTCAATTGCACAGCAACACGCTGAGGTGATGTGGTCAGTAGTAGAAAGAGCCAGACGCGGCGTACTGGGTGGCGGTGTGCACTACACAAGTGCAGCCAGAACCCACAGATGAGTAACAGGGACCGTCAGGTGTAGCCATGAGAACAGAGTAACTCGGAAGGGTGACGGCCAGAGGAGAGGCAGTGTAGGGAGCCCTGCATCGTGCACTTGATGCAGCACATAAGCAGCTCCACAGCAAGAAGAGAGCCAAATGGACTGCACGGCCCTTGCAGCGAGCACCGGTCACCAGGAACAAGTACGCAGTGGCTTCGGAGTAATGAGAGGAGGGTGATAAGGTGAGATAGAAAGAGAAAGAGATGTATCTCACAGCGGGAAAAGAACGGAGGCCCCAGAGTGGGGATCAAGAGTGGAAGAAGTCCCGGAGTGGGGCAAAAGAGCCCTGGAGTACGGATCAAGTATGGATCAAGCAGAGAAGCCACCAAGTGAGGAGCAATAGAGAATGGAACCCTGGAGAAAAGGAAAATACCCCAGAGGGGGAGAGAAGGGAACCATCCCAGAGTGGGAAGCAAGAGGGCGAGCAACCCTGGAGCAAGGGATACAAGAGGAGCGCCATATTGGGAACCAAGGCAGAGAAAAACCCCAGAGCAGGGAGAGAGCAGCGAAGCCGTGAAGTGAGAAGGAAGATAAAGGCAAACCCTGGCATGGGGAAAGAGCAGCAGAGCCCAGATTGGGGAGAAAAAGAGACCATCAGCAGGGTGGGGAGTGGAAAAGAGCAGAGCCCCAGAGTGAGGAAAGGAGGAAAGAACCACAGAATTGGGCATTAGAAGAAGTGGAGCCCCAGAGTGGTGAGAAACAGATTGAGAGAACCCCAAACTGGGGGGAGAAAGAAAGACGCAAGAGAGATGATAAATACTAACGTGGAGTCCCGAAATGGCACTACATCATTACACAAACTCGATCTAAACTGGAATTATGAACATAGGCAAGGACCTATGGTATACAGATAAAAGGTTTGGGGGGATCAGAAGGCATCAGCCACCCCTTTAATTGGGCAATGTCCCAAAATATATTTTGGTTGCATTTGTATTTTCCATTTTAAAAGTGGAGACATAAACTAGGTAAGAATAGGATTCTGGACTGAGGACTTCATTCATGTAAGAAGTCCTGACGAGTACCCTTTTACTTGTTTCAGTTTAGAGTAGGGCTTAGACTCTGATGAATAGGGAAAGGTTACGCCTTGTTACATTAAAGAAATAATTAAGGTATTTGCCGATAATGCCTCCTTGTCCATCTACTGATTCTGATCTACCAAACTTCCCAGCAAATTCCACCAATGCAGCATCATTTGACATTGTGTATTGAACAGAGCTTGTGATAGGTTCTCTACACTTGCCCAAGAGTGCACACACAACCAGGAATGTAACTCATTCTACTCCTCATGAAAAACAAATGTGTGGAAAAATTCAAAAATGATGTAACAAACATTGCAGAGACTTCTCCAGGCACTGTTTAGAAATACTACAGTATCAAGGAAAGCCTTCAAGCTTGCGGGAGTGGTATCTTCCTAACAGAATCCTGTAGGATGAGACAGCATGACCAAGGAAGACAAGACAAGCTGACTAGCAATTTCATATCATTGTAATCAGCAGTTACAAGAGTTGGAGACTTATGATCTGCAAAAAGGAATGAAACCAGTAAAATATGAGATTAATGCATTCTATTCCAAGAAATATGTACTATCTCCACAAAGAAAAAAGAAGTAATACTTGAAGAAAGAAGTGGAAAACTGCTAGCTTACCAACTCAATCTCATTGCATCTAGTGAGGTAATCCACGCAGGATGGACACTGTTAGAAGCTTTGTGGGATACATAATTAATAGGGTAAAATCTAGCATATGTCATTAATTTGGTCTTTAATATAGCACTTCATGCCGGAGTCGCAGAACTGGGTATCGAAACCACACTGGTCAGCAAGGCCTTGCTTTGAAAACAATCACGTTGCCCCTAAACTATCCTCCCGCCCCTCCCCGGGATATCGTTTTCTTTAATTTTCAACATAACAGAATGCTTTCGCCTATCACACAACTGGGAGCACAAAGGAATCGCATATCTCGCAATATTGTCGAGCAGGATGCCAGAGATATTCTGAACGACAACCGGTAGAAAATGGTATGCAAAATGGAAAAAGGCTTCACACAAGTTTGAATGAAAGCTTGTAAACTCCCTATTCTTACTTTTCAACCTCTGTGTCCCCTGGGGTTTCTGAACTTCACACAGACTTCTGAACCAGGGGCCAGATTTTGTTTCTTTTTATAATGCCTGCAGACTAAAATAAAAAGAAATGTTACACAGGAACCATAGTAAAAATAAAAACACATTTTGAGTCATTTTTGCCCTTGCGGAAATACTGTTCGACCAATATGGATTGGGGCAAAGCCTGCTTGCTCCATTTTCTACTACATAAGTATGAACATTGGCACTGAATCTATTTGCTCCATGTTTTGCACGAGGGCAATGTTGGGATAAACTGTACCTGATCAAGCTGGCATCCGGAAATCTAACCCAGGCTTTCCTTGGATAAACTCAAAGTTAGAAATTGGTTGATTTCCCTTCCCTCAACATATAGAATACCATCAGGCTTTCACATTAGTGCTCTTCTGAACACCAAGACAGCTATTTACCATCCATGCTGATTGTCAAGCATTCCAGCTGATGAATTCTGGCAGTCTGGAGGGCTGAAATTTCCATCCAATCAGAAGGACCGAAGGCCTGTGCCAAGTGGACTTCTACACAACTGAGCCGAATTGCGGGGTGAATGAATTTAGCCCTCAATCCACCCTTCCTCGGCATGTCCTAAATAAATATAAATAAAAATGTGTGGTCATAACAACTATAGTAAAACGAAATACGCAAGTGGTTCTTTCACCCATATGTGGTTGTGTTGTGTGGTGTCATGCATCAGAGGGAATGTACAGGTGTACGTGAATGGGGCAGGCATGTTCCGAGTTTGGCTTGGGGTCGTGTCATAATGTCCAAGGGACATCTATGTTGGGATGCACTGGTGAGAAAAGAGATGTTGCATCGTATGTTGCCCTGGACATTGTGAGGCAGGAATCTTCTGTGCAGAGGTTTCTGGACTTATAGTGGTTGGACTTAATACGGGATATAAGAGACTTGGATGTATTGAAATATGTGTGGTCATTATACGCCTTACTGCGTAGTCTGCTTTTAACCATGTTTACATGGGGAATAGATGTACTGAGGTAAACTGCTACACGGGGGTTCCTTACGCTTAGGCAGTACTGCATTCGACTCTACAAAGTCTCTGCACCCGTTTTACTCAAATACAAGTGTGAAATACGTGCTATGTATTTGTTGTATCATACACACTTTCTTCCCATCACAGTCGATAAGTTGATTAACAAAAGGCACAATTGGTGCCCTGTTCGTCGCATATGAAGGAACGTTTGGCCTTTGGATTAACCTTTGCTTTGTACAAGTGTTGAAATGATTTGAACTGGTCCGACTAATTCCGATGTCTGTACTGTTATATTTTACAGTAGTCCGCCTTTAAAAACTCTGGAATATTATTGGGTCGGTGTCATATCCTGGTTAGGGTACTCAATTCAGCTCTCTTTCAAGTATGCCTAATTTAGTTCCATGCCCTACTGAGATCCCAGACAAGGTCAAAGGGCCTCATCACGAGTTTGGTCAAGTTGGCGATAACTCTGTTACCGCCAACTTTACCACTGCGCCAAATTACGGGTTTGGGTATGGAGTGGAGGATTTGCCTCCAGGAAAATCCTGGAGGTAAACCCTCCAACTCACTGCTGAAAAATGGGCAGAATCGACGGAAATAACATGGCAGAAATTCTGCTGCGGTAATTCCGCACTCATAATGAGGCCCAAAGTGTTTTCTAACCAGGGATTTTCTGTCATTGCACTTGGAATGGAACTCTTGTAGTGAATAAATGGAAGAGCCAAAGGGTTAATAATAGCAATATTATAGATGCCAGTCCTTGGGATCAGCAATATTTTAACTGCGACATAGGCACCTCCCAAAAACAATGTCCGGAAGCTGTCTAAGGCCTACACATCTTGAGCTACACAACACCATATTACTTCTTAGGGTGTTTGCAGAACATACTTGACCACACAAAATGTGTATCGTGTTGTATTGTATCTGTTCTTGTAAAGCGCTCTCTGGCACCTCCTCAGAGGTATAATATTTCTGGAAGAGAGTTGCAGAGATTGAAAATATAAAAACAAATGCCAGATAAAGTAAAAAAGAACATTTTGTAAAATATGCAGGACAATTCATAAACAGCAGAGACACCATGGTGTGTACGAAAAGGCAGAATGCAGAATACTCCTGCAGGATTCAGAGCCAACAGTTTGGGCCCTCCGGGTGGACGTTTCAGGACAACCCAAGGAGCCAACAGAAGAATACAGGATACTGAAGGAGAAGGGCCTCAAGCCTGATGAAATACTCCTGTTCGTTCTACCCCCCATCACACTGGACAAACAATGCATGGTTTAAACTGCAGTCTGAGGAAGGCAGCCTGGCTAAAGTGGTGGGGAGCAACGCTCAGGGATCCCAAAGTCACCCCGGTCCTCTAAAAGTGTGCTCTCTTGAGACCATTGGTTTGCCAATGAAGTACTTGCAATCTGCCCAGGTTATACATCCTGTATGTCCATCGTGGGACATACGGATGGAGTCAAAAGAAGCACCGTTCATCAATCAGGGCTAAATAAGTTCGCTCCAGCACTTATCTGATCCACGATAGGATAGGACAGCAAGGTGAGGAGGGAGCAGGGCAGTACTGCTACAGTATGTCATCTCCCAGTGGCTGGACCTGTGTTTTTCTGGGATTCCTCAGCTCCGAAGTCCAGCACCGGCTGCCCATCACTAACCCTGCCTTTCTGCCAATTGCAGGCTTTAAGGCCACCCATTCCCTAGGTTGCCAGTGATACCACCTTGGTCAGTTCACTCCAGGTGGAAGGCAGTAAATGGCATATGGAAAAGTCCTCCATCAGCCGCATTCAGACGCAGACTGCCAAACCAACATGCCATCTATCTTTCGCCTTTCCTGGACACGCCAGTGCCATGGACATGCCTCCAACCTTAACTATCAATGCAGCATTTCCACATGCCGCAAGCTGGAAGTCAGCTCGCCCGTTCTCCTCCAAACTATTGCTTTTATCATGCAACCTGAAATCAAAATCCAGGGTTACTTTGAGCATCAATGTAAAGCTGGCACTGAGTAGTGAGGATCCTAACCACTACCACTTCCAATGTCAAGGCTCCTTCTCAGGGCTTTTGGACTGTCACTGCACATGAGAGCATGGTGGTTATCAGTAATGGTGATGCCATCAACAACATGCACTCACATTACAGTGGATCCCTACAGATCCCCCATCCTCCTTCCACGCAAAAAACAGTGTACACAGTCTACAGGCATCCCTCCCTCTCTGCCCGCATCACAATACTGATGCAGGTGGAGACGCGCTCAGACTCCAGAGTGCAGAAATGTCAAGGGTAAATTTCCATCTCCACATTCTGCTCCGTGCATGATAACCAAACCAAAATGCCACAGGTACATAAAAACATGAGAAGAGTTGCAGGTATTCCAGCATCTGGGCCATGTTCTGTGCACATGAAAAAGAAGGGCTTTCAGTAGCAAATAACTGAGATCATTGATTTCATTAAGTTAGTATGACCCGACTACACAGCGTTACATTATCCCACCTTTTAAAAGTGGCTTTTATTTTATTTTAGCTAAAAGAAAGCTATAACTAACTCCGGGAATGTAACTGATTGAAATTATTTGTCTCCTATAAACCTAAATATATTCTGGCTTCAGTATTAAATTACTATGTTGTCTCTAATGGCAGTACCTCCTTTGTGACTTGTATCAAAGTAAATTCTGCCTTTGGTTCACTAATTCTGTATCCAAACGTCACAAGGGCAAAGCTACCAGGGGTCATCTCGAGGCCAGGTCAGGTGAAGTCCATGGCCTGTGCCAGGGTGAAATATGCCACTCGAGTAGCAAAAGAGGGGATCCGGGTGGTGCGTGTCATGTCAAACGCCATTCCCGGCTAGTAAGAACTATCTCCTCACTCTCTGCTCAGCTCATAGAATGGTCTAGTGTTCTTCTAATGAGACAGAAGGAGCTATCAGCCACTGGACTGACCACAGAGGACGTCTCGACTTCACCAATACAGAGCTGATTTTGTGCTCATGCTACAATGATTAGATTTCAAATTTGTGGGCCTTAAAGTCTGTATCCCTTCCCCACTCTCTGTCACAACAATTTACAACCCTTAAAACCTGACAGTTTAGTAACAGGTTCTGCATCCATTCCATGCCACGTCTTGCGTTGCTTCCTAAAGCACACATTGGGAAAGAGAGATTTCACAAAACAAAAGACTTAGGGGGTAGACAAAATGCAACACATACCGCTCTGCTGTTAATAAGCTTTTCACTGTACCAATACATCTCAGAGTCAAGAACAACGACCGTTGTATAAAAGTGAGTATTTTATTTACATTCAAAATCCCTCAGTTCATCTCATTAGTTCAACAGAAGGTAGGTAACAATCACATGTCTTTAACTAAATCAATTAACATCAATACTCTGATCATGGGGCTTAATTCACATTTCCATTACAAAAAGCCCTGTACATCCTTTCTGAAATGAAAAGGTCACAACACTTCTAAAGGGAAATCACAATGCTCAGTACACTGAAGCAATATTGTCTGGGGCAATATTGTGTAAAGGCACTAAAACCTATTCTACTATTTCCAAAGTAGACCAAAAGCGGATATCAACAAAGCAATCAAATGCATCTCAATATATGACAATGTTCAATGCAAAGCACACAATCACAGCATTAAAGGACTAAATGACTAGAATTGCACAGTATTTAATCAAGCCAAAACCCATTGCATCTTATGTCTTAAGGAAAATCATAAGGTGTAGCTCAGGGCTCACACCCCCTGCAACGCCTGGCATGGCTTCAGAAAATAAGCAGCCATGGCTTTTGTGCAAGCAGCTCTTTATATGGTGCCTCCCCTGGAAATCCTGCTTACCATAAATGCTGTCACTTGGTGGGCAAATCCCTTGTTTCTGACTCTGACCCCTCAGTTTGCTGCTGAATTATCAAGTGTAGGCATCTGGGCGAGTTGTTTGTCTTAGCTAGATTCTGTTTATTCCTCTAAAATAGAAAATGAAGTAGATTTGATTTTTCTGCCTGTTCATTATAGCTATTTGTTATATGTATGTATATAGGGTTAACATATGTAAGTGTGTTTGTGTTCATGTATGCATGATATGACGAAGCTATCAAGCTGCTTAGCGCTTTGCTATATTAAATGGTTACATAAATGAATGAATGAATGAATGAATGAATGAATGAATGAATGAATGAATGAATGAATGAATGAATGAATGCATGCTAACACAGAAACACACTTCTCACCATGTGTCTGTGACTACTACTAAGGGCCTCATTACACGGTAGGCGGTGGACCAAGGTGCTATTAGCACCTTAGTCCATGCCGATAAAATACCGGCACCGCCTTGGAGGAATGGGGAATTACTGCCCTATTCCAAGGTTGGCGGGGCGGTAATTCCCCCTTCCCCCATTGCCCTTCCCCATTCCCATTTTTGCCCCATAGGGCATAATGGGAATGGGGAAGGTGCTAATTACGGTACCGCAAATTGCGGTACCATAATTAGCACCCTATGGTTTTTAACGCCTGCTAAAAAGCAGGCGTTAAAGTACCAACCCGCAAAGGGACCTCGTAATCAGGTGGTATGGGTTAACGGTCACCGGTACCATTACCGGTGACCGTTAACCCTTACCGCCTTCTGTGTAATGAGGCCCTAAAACTCTTTTGCTATGTAACTACTGTTCAATGCAATGCTAATCCAGGCCTCTCGAAGCCCATTTGAGCATTAAAGCACGTTGAGTATACTTCTGCTATTTTTAGCCCTACCGTTGCTATTCTAAGCATTGCAGCCTAGACCTCCCTGTAAGCATGTATCACACTACTTGCTCATTCCCTTCAAGGCACTTCATTCTAATCAGCCTTTTAAAGCCAATGCTAGTTCTATTAATATGAAGGGATATGGAGTTTCACAGGTTGCTCTTACCCCCACAGGGCTGAATAGAGGGACATACCATGACATCTCCCCTAGGCCCCATGGATAGAACAATGGAGCGAATAATTTCCTCTGCTTCTACAGTTTCTGTTGTCATTTCCTACCACTTCTCCCCTTGAACATTGACACCTGTTGTCTAGGCATTCCTAGGTGAAACCTCATTCGGGGTACTTAGCGATAGTCACTGTAGTCACTAATAAGTGCATTCTCTGTGCTTCACCAATCTGGAATTCTAATATGTATTAGACATTCGACACATTATGTATTTCTTAATTCTACAAGCAACACATGTGTCTTTCCGGCATATGTGTTCACGCAGTGAAACATTACCTATACTGGATGTAAAAATACTTTTCTAAAGTTACTAGATAAATACTATAAATCTACTATGCTATTATTTTCAACTTTGCTTTGTATTTCCATTTGATTATATTTCTGCATCATGTACTTCATTGTTACTCTGTTGCACCATGCATGAAGAAACCATCATCTGTATCCCATTGTGAAACATCTGCAGTGTCACTTTCTGAACTAAATCCTTCTCCCCTCGATTACGAGGGGTTTACATTTATGGTACTTGGGATTACATTCTGCATTACTGTATCCATATTTACATTAGTATCAAAATGTTCATCAACCACATTGGCACTTGTTTTAGATGTTCTAGGAAAAGCTGCATTCATACTGGCTAAAAGGTTACTTTCCACACTTAAATCCGGATTTCAATGTATTTGTGATTGTGAATCCGAATCTCCTGCACACATTTCTGACTTATGTATTTGAAGTCTTCTATTGCTACTCTGCTCAATTGGACCAATAACAGATTTGCCTGTGTCCAGGTCGCCAGCCGCTGCTTCTAGCATCTCCCTTTGAGGTTTCAAGATGGCTTGCCTCATTTGATTAGCATATATCTGTTCTCCATGAATGGGTTGTGTATGGTCTTCCATTGTCTCCTTCCATCCGTTTATTCCACATGTCTGATGCTTCCCTGGCACAGTAGTGCAATTTGGGAGCCCTGTCAACAGGGTTTCTTTGTGGAGGCAGAGATTGCAAAGGGCACACCCACAAGTTCTCTTTCATACTTCCACGATGCAAACCTATGGTGTATTGAGTTCCAATTATATGGAGAATGTCCCAGCCCAGTGCAGCTAGGAATCTCTTCCAGCATGCAGATTTCATGGCTGCCTTATAACTGATGAACCCATATGCATTCATAATTATAGGCCGACCCTCACCCGAAATAATTTGTCTCACATTTTGTCAAGTGTTGGCAATAAAAAACCATAGGGCTTTATTGTACAGATATGGTTATGTAGATAACAAATGATCACATATCATAATAATATCATACCTTTGGGCACCGGGTGCTGAGGTTACCCCCTCTGGCCCGTGCCGCCTTCTCATGTCCCACGACTTGTCGTGGACACTGTACAGTGCCCTGTACTTCTTTTCCTTTGTTCTTCTCCCTTATTTGTAGGGTGGGAGGGTTTTGTGGTAAAGAAGCAAAGTGTGGAAGACTCTGAGTGAACAGCGAACCTCCTGTTAGTTTGGGTCCCCGTTCAGGGTCCACAAACAGATTGTGTTTTCTTAGAGCATTCTGCTCTTGTTTAAAAGACCCAGGGAAGCCCTAGGTCTTTGATGTGCATAGTAGTGGGGGCTGTGAGCCAGCCCCCAGCCGGATAGCCGACATGTCTGGCCCCCTGAGGAGGGGGCAGGTCTTTGAACCTGGGCCCTGCGTGATTGTTGGTTTTCCTTAGGTGCTTAGCACCTTGTTTCTTGGAGGAAGGTGAGGCGCTTCTTCACACCTCACCCTTCCTCGGCTTTGTGTGAAAGAGACTGCGTGTCTCTGTGCTTGTGGGGGAGAGGAGTAGGCGTGGGGGCGGGAGCTGCCCCTCTCCTAGCCCACCGAATGGTAACATCAGTTACCCTGCCTTGCCTTGGGCGGCCCTACGGCATTGCCCAGAAGTGTATCTTAAAGCAGCCCTGCGCATTTCAAACTGGATGTGTGCTTTGTGTATAATTAATAAATTTTCTGAAACCAACGCCCCTTGGCTGTGTCAAACAAAAGGTCTTTGCACATGTTTCTGTATGATGGGCCTCAAGCCAAATTATAGACAGGGCAAACCACTGCTTTAGGAACACATCTTGCTTTGGCTGTGTTGAAAAAAGGTCCAACAGCCGTTTGGCCCTCACTGATGATGTTGGTAGCTTTCCAGCTGCCAACACAGACTCAATGTCAGAAGGATGCTTTCTGACGCTGACTTCTGTTTCCCAAGGGTACAGTAGGAAGGCAGGCAGATTCTGCATGAGTGATAGACAACTTTGAAGACGTCATCTTTTCTTTCACTGATGCCCACAGCATCATCTTCTCAATGGAGGTGCTTGTACCGATCTGCAGCGGATTGCAATGCTCGCTGTGCCACGATTGTGGCTTGTGGTCACTTTTACTTGTCTGTGGCTGGTATTTGGCTAGGAGCATGGCGCAGCCTTGCTTCTCCCATGATCGAGACATTCACACCAGGTATGCAGGAGTGTGTTGATTGTATGCACATGAAATGTGACCTATAAAGCATTATTAGAAGAAAAGCAAAACGTATGTTTTCTGCATGTAACTTGCTGTGCTGGTTCATCATTACAGAATAATATTATATGATGCCTGTATAGTCTCCAACTTTTGACATGCTATTTTATAGCATTTTCTATTGTGTCTGTTAGAGCTGTTTCTCAACATAATGGGGATATTTGCCTGGAGCATACCGCTTGTTCTTATTGCTTGCAGACTTATCTAAACCTCTAGCTAAACATTTGGAGATGTTGTGCACGTTGTCTGGCAGTTGCTACATTTGTACTTATTGGGCCTCATTACGACCCTGGCGGGCGTGGTATGAACAGTGCCGGTAAGGTTACGGCACCGTTCATACCGGGCCGCCACATTACAAGTTTGCTTGCGGTTGGCGGTATGGACGTCTGTCTGGCCAGACGTGCATACCGGCACCCGCAAGCAGACCAGGATGTAGCCATGCTGGTAATGAAGGCATGGCTACCTCCAAACTCGTAATGAGGCCCATTGTCTCTTAATTCATTCATGCTAGTAGGCACAAGTTGGTACGAGCTGAAAAAACTCCCAGAGATAGACAAACAGTTTCAAACACTTGTAAGAAGGTGGCCTTCCCATGCTTGGGATGTCACAATTGTAACAGCATAATGGAAGGCAACACAATTGGGCACCCACACACAGGAAAGTACATCACATTACATGATTACTCCACATGCATGACCGCAGGGGTTATCTACATTACTGAATATCCATGCAATACAATACCAGCTTACTTCAATGGGAAATGTACTGGATACATTTATTGGACACAGTTCACCCTAAGTGTATGAATGAGGAATTCCGCCTAAACTGCTTTATTTAAGATCCAATCCACTTGTGTTACCCTACATTTGGTGGGGTTCAAAACATTGACATACTGGGCAAATGCTTTTTGTTGTCATAATATTATTCATTAAAACATGTTTATACATATTTAGATAGGTTGTGTCTATTGTGGTTTCAATACCCCAGGAACTGGGCTCAGAATGTTAAGTTTGATAAAAACATGCAATATGGGCAGAGCTATGATGTGAACTACACTGTAGATGAAAGTTGCAACCGAAAAACATGTATTTTGTTAAGAGGGTTGTATATATGTATGAAGAGATGCAGGTTGACTTGGAGAGATACATCATACACTTAGTGTGGTGTAACACAATAACACATATGTTAAGCCTCGATCTGGGGTTATCCATGGGTTCATCAATCTACTACATTGTTGCCCTGACCCGTGTTTATTCAAAATATTTTTCTGTACATGAGTCAAACCTGAGGGTAGATTGCGAGTGTTGCCGCATGATTTTATATACTCTGTACACAAATCTTTATATTGAGATCTGATCCGATTTTGAGGATCGACATGACTTAGTGTAGATATTATGACAAATAGGAGAAATGGTTCCCCTTTAAGATTGCAGTTTGTTTCGCCATTATTTTTTGCAACAATTTCTCATTCATGAAACTCCTTTCCTGTTCAAGTGTTAAAATGGCTTTTGTTGTTTTAGAATAGTCATTTATACCAATGTGAACCCATGGTTGCTCATCTTCCATGTGTATTTCAGCAAGAGTGGTGATGTGTTGTTCTGTATTTGTTTTAGGAGCAGTATTCTGTTTGCATGTTTTCTCTTTTAAATAAAAACATAATGTGTGCTCATCTATGGCAATTTGCCATTTTTTCCTTGGGTCCAAGTATATTTGTACAGATTGTTTCTCATCTTCACTCTGCATTTTGTCTTGACACATTAAGATAACAGTGACGCTAGGTATGCAGCTATTCTGGAGATATACCTCCACTGCATCATTTGTTTTGGCAACTGTGTGACATTCATTGATATTGCTATTTTGTGATTTTAGTTTCTTAGGTCTCAATGGTTTTTTGGTTAAGGACCACAATACTCCATTCACCCCATCTATGAGAGGAGACAATCTTCTCAGGCAATCTGTTACCATCAGAAATGGAATTTCACAAATAGATGTGGTCAATACCTCCTGTTTCATTCTGTGCTTTCCTATCTTTATGTCAACCTCAGTGACACCTATAATAGGTACCTCCTCCCCGTTAAAATTATGCACTGGACCTTGATTTTCCTTCACTGTGATCTGATTCTGTGGGGATCTCTCTTCATTGATACTCTTTACCAATTATTTAGACATAATTGTGGCCTGTGCGCCAGTGTCAATCATTGCAAATGTATTGCATTTTTCTTCTACAGTGATGGGAGCATAATACCTGTCTTCAACTTCCTCTAACACACATAAGAAATGTGAATTCTTACTGATTTCAGGGCTCACCTTTCTGAGGCCTTTTTCACTTTTGGCTAAGCACATTGGTAAATGGAAAGAGACTTTTACCTCCTTTTTGCACATTTGTGTGTGAGAGACTTTATTCATTTCTCCATGTTCAGAGGTTTTTTGGAGTGTGGCCACTGTTCGCCTATCCATCCAGGTATCATTAGAGGTCACAGTACAATCCTCCAACTGAACATGTGTAACCACATCACTTGGCAATTTGTCATTGTCTAACTCTGTGCGTTTGTGGTTATTTAACATGGTACCAGTCCTTTCAACTTCTTCAAAAATATGTGACTCAAAGAATTCTTCAGGTGATTGACCTGTACCCTCCTTTTGAGTATTTCTTTTTTCTGCCTGTGTTTGGTCATTGTCTTGATTGCCCAGGGAAGGAATTATAGTATCCCCACTTACTTCCTGATCATTGATATTCCCCATGCATGAGTCATCTTTCTTAAATCTGTCTCTTTGTTCTTTTGGAATTTCAGGTTTTCCTTTTTCATTTGTACAAATCTCCAATGTTTGATTTAGCTCTAGGTTAAACCATACCTATCTTTTAGATGTATTTGCAGTTTCTGTCACATATTCATTTACTGGTACTTTCACTTTTAAATCATTTGGCATCTCCGAGTCATTATGCATAATTACATCAGAGCAATCTGTCTTTTTGGTACTGCAGGTATCATAAATACTTAGTCACTTTTCAGAAGCCATCCGGTCATTTCTATGTCCTTCTCCCCTCTCCTTTGATGACTGTTTTTGTGCTGTACAGAGCTTTCCTATTTGTTCAACTAACATTTTCATTTGGGCCTCGAGACACTGGAATCTTTCCATCTCTCTAGAATACTCTCTCTGTGGCATAGGTCCATATTGGTTGTTTTCCCCCTGATTGGATCTATTCTGGTACCTCTCAGATGAATGATTTTTATTGGGGTTGTTACTGAACTCTTCATTCATATTTGGAGGGGGTTGGGGTGCACCCATCCTTTGGTTGTAGTCCCCTGCTGGGGAATCATTGTACTGACGTGGAGCATAGTTCATATTCTGCCTCTTGTCCTGTCTCTCATGTTGTGGGTACTGGCCCCTATGTTGATTCCTATTACCAGTAAATCGATCCACATATCGGGGTCTATCCTGATTACCATATATCATGGTGTTAGGATCAAATCTGCTCTGTGTCCCCAATGTCTGGTAGGGACCATAATTTCTTTGATCCTGATTTTGTCTCTGGTTATTGTTCATACCTGACATATCAGGCCGATAGCCTGCCTGGGGCCTATCTCTTAAGTACCTAGGGCTGATGTAGCTCTCCCTATTACTAGGATCATGTGATTGAAACATTGGTGCAGGGTGTGATGACCTTTGTTGATTACCCCTTTGTTCAGGTGCCATATTATTTTTATCCGGACTTTGAGCAGACTCAAGGGACATTTTGGCTGACCTGATTTCCATCACTGTTGCTGAGGGTTCTTTAGATTTAGGTCTAGTAGCTTTCATTTTATCACTTTCTCTACCCTGACAATATAGTACCTCATATAGTTTTGTGCTTTGGTGTACAATCCATTCAAGGGACTTGTCACGGTCAAATTCACGGACCAATTGGGATATGATGTCTTTCTGTAGCCCATAGAAGTAGGCAGTTTTAAACTCATTGGAATTGGGGTCAAAAGATACATCAAAGCGAGAAAATGCTCTTTTTAAGTCTTGTAAAAACTGGCGTGGGGATGTGTTAGGCCTAGCAGTGATTGTATAAGCAACTTTCTTTGCCTCCTGCAATGACTGTAAATGAGAAAAATTACGCCTAATCTCTTTTTCAAACTCTGCCCATGTCATATTCTGCTGTTCATTTAATCCCCTTATGATACTAGCCGTGGGAGCAACTAAAGTTAAATGGAAATACTGCCTGTATTGTTCCTTAGGTATCTAGAGGGCTTTAAAAATGTCATGAACCGCTTCTAAGTGATCCTCAATGCAGCATTCCCCTCCCTTTTTAAATGGTTTGATGAGGGCTTTCATAGATTTCATTATCTTTATGGGGCTACTTGTTGCAATGCATGGAATTGCACTACTTGGTGATTCAACCCTGGTTCCAGGTGTATGGGATTGGTGGCGGCCCCCAATGGGAGTATCAAATCCCCTAAAGGCGCTCCAACCAAGTTCAGTCACCGGCCCAGTCACTGGGGCACTAGCTCTTTGGGTAGAAATAGAATTCACCTCAACTCCATTGAATGTGGTGCCCTGCCGTCTATCCTGGGACCTGGGAATGCACATTTGTTGTTCCAAATCCTTACACTTCTTAAGGAGACTGTCTGCCTCATTTTGCAAGTAATTGTTTTCATCACTCATTTTATTAATTACCTCCTGCATGTTTCACATTTGCATTTGGCATTCATTGAATTCTTTGTTTCTCTTGTCTCTTTCTTGAAGCATTTTAACAATTTCCTGTTCTGCATTTTGGAGATCACTTTCTTTTTCAAAATGTTCTTTTTGTAAGACCTGCATTTCTGAAACCATCTCATCTTTATCTTGTCTAATGTGGTCCACCAATGCTTTTAAGTGTACCAATTCTTGTTCACTGTCCTCAAATTGTTTCTTGCTTTTGGACAATTGAATATCAAAATCTCTGCATTTTAACTGCATGTCTTTTTGACATCCTTCTAATTCTGCTCTTAACATTTCCTCCTTTTTACTTGCCCCATCTAGGTCGGATTTTAACCTGTTAATCAGCTTGGTATAATTTTCTTGCATTGCAGGGACCTATTCAAAATAAACCAGATCTTGGCGCATAGCCGTATCAGACAATCTTTCTCTGAATGTTTATCAGCTGCATTTAATAATCTCAGAAGGCAGACCTGAATTATGCTGCCTTCTGCAAAAATATTGTCTAATTTTTCTTTCTGCACTTCACCATGAATGCGGTCGTGCCATTCTGTGGCGTTGTTCGATGACCACGTCCCATATGAATATAACTTTGCCTGTAAGTAATGCACTAGTTCTGAAAATGTGGCTTCCATTTGAGACATTCTGAAATTCGTTTTTAGTGACACACTGCTATTATGAAATGGGTTCCCTTTAATGTACAGATGGCAGTGTGAGACACACTTGCCACGCCCATTAGGTGCTCTATGATCACTTTCCCGGCCTGCAACGCACCATAAGCATGTAGGGTATTTTGTGTAGATTTGGGGCCTGGCAGTATTTTCTTACCACCAAAATAATGGTAATTTGGCAATGTTTACTCCTTGCATTTAGATTGGGTTTGGCCTTATTTCCTTTCAGGAGCCATTCCTTATTTCAGTACATATAATGAATTAGTGGTATGCATTTTGTTGGTGGTATTTTGGCGAGCATAATTTCCGGTTTTATTTGTGGCCCCAATATACAAACCCCCTTCTTTTTGCTTAGACTGTTCGTGTGATCTCTAGAGGCCTCGGACCTACATTCATAAACACCACAATTTTCACATATAGCATTCTCAATCCCCTGTGGTATTATCACTAGTTTATTTACATTAGCGAATTATGCTTCTGTAGGCCTCTCTTGCTGATTCGTGTACGCCCAGCAAGAACTATTGTATTATATTCCACTCAGAAACCATACACACATACACTGAGTGGAATCACGCAAACACAGCTATTTATAATTGCTGATGATATTGCTCCATCTGTATAGGAAACATGACATACGTACTACTTAAAAATCTTCCCCTTCTTGCAGGATGTTATTTTAGATGCACCAAAGAAAAACGAAAGCAAGAACACTCTTACACAGTCTGTGTGTTATAAAAATTTAATTTCAAAATAATACATACCATTCTTGTGAGACAGTCCTTTCTGAAATAAACAGAAGAGAAACAGATGCAATAATACAACGAATTTCATTTCACATTATTTGTAACAAGAAAAAGAAAAGTTACCTCAATGGCACAGCATTTGCATTGCAACATTATAACATGGCAGTTAAACACAGGGACTCCCTATCGCTATCCTTCCTGCCTGAGAAACACTTCATCCATGTGGCACACCCTCAATTTACTTTATAATTACCAGCTATTTGTAGCTCTTCGGCATGCGAAATCCCTTGGCTTGCCACCTCCGAGAAGTGACCCAGGGTTGACCTCGTAAACATGCAATTTGAAGGGCAAAGCGAAAACACACAGTTTTCAAGCCAAGTGACCAGGAATCCCCAGTCTCTGAAGGTCAGCAGTGCAGCTGAAACGACTGCTCACAGCAGCCCAGCAAAGGTAACCTCTTCACAACAGCTCAGCAAAAGTGATCTGACTTAATTCTGTCACAGCTCATCCAGCAAACCTCTGTTGCATCCCCCAGGCTTACGTGTCACCAATCAAATTCACAATATCGTATCCTCCTTCCACAACAATAGCTCACATTTAAAGTAAGTAACTGTATCTAACTAATTTCCTGGTATGTGGATTTTGCTTCCTGCAAAGACAGTGAACAGAGAGGGCAAAGAAGGAAAAAAAAAAAATCTAAATACACGTTTAAAAATGACTCTCAGAGCACATCTCTTCTGCCTCTCTTTCCACAGGGAGAGCACATTATAATGTTAATGAGTTAATATTGGTGTTAGTATTTGTTAATTAAGTCAGTCACTTAGATAGCTAATGTGGTCTCCTGTGAATGAGGCATTTCCAGTGAGAGAAGAAAAAGAAAGAAAAATTCTGGTGTGCTTTTAAATCAGTAGAGAAAAACGAAATTCTGGTGTGCTTTAGATCTGGAGAGAAAAACGAAATTCTGTTTTCATTTGCATATCCATATGCTACACTGGGGACACATGGCTGGCTATATGTGTACCACATTATAGCAATAATGTGATCATATGCAGTGGCGCTATACTCCAAAACACACTAAATTATACTACAGCTACCTTTTAGTTAACTCTACCATACGTTCATAGTCATCTTTTATTTCAGTACCCTTGAAAGAAAGAGGTTGTACCTTGCTATATCCATGACGATTGGGCCACAGAAGTGCCTGTAATGATTGGTTTCCATTACAAAAAGATTGGTTCTGGGTATGTTAAACACAGTCTTCTGTCTATCAATTAGCTCTGGTGGGGATCTTGATGTATGTATTTAAGTCTGGAACCTGGGTTTTTGCATTACATCTCAGGTCACAAGAATGTAGAAGTCCCATTAGGTGACTCTGGCATGAATCATGGGTGTTATTGGTAGCACAGTTTTATACCTTTGTTTTGAGTACAGCATGGATTGTGAAACCTTGGATGACTCAGATAGTGGCCCATTAGTCTGTGAACCCTTGGCATGTTTATTTGCTTACTCATAACTACTGTGGTGGTGACGGTTCTATTGAATAGATTATGAATTTGACATTATATATGAATTATTATTTTTTTTTATATTTACAGCTTAGCTCCTGGAGAAGGGGATTTTCCCCAAAACGCATTGAGCATCGACTGTATGTGTATATTACACATTCATTTGGAATATTGGAAGATTAAAGACCAACTACTTGTTTTACGTTTGACCACATGAAGTTTTCTATGTATTTACTTTTTGAAGTGTTTTCGGCCAGTAATCTGGCATTAAGGTGTGCAGAGGATGGGAGGGCTCATAGATCGGGCTCTTTTCCTTATGTGTTTATTTTTTCTGCTTTGTGTCAGGGCGGCTATTACTCCTCTGCACCCAAGTAGTTTAAAACATTTTCTATTCAGTTACTAACAATATTTTGTACATATTGAGTGCACTGTATCCTCCCATTTTGTTCCTTCTCTGACCCGCCCCATAATGTGTGTGTTCTCACAGTCACGTTCCTACTAAGTAAAAGGAACATATTATATCTCCATTATCGCAAGTTTATCTACTCCATGACTCCTGAACTGTGAAATACCAGGAACATCGACCTTCACAATCTTGACTTATCCTTTGAATAATCCAAGCGAGACGTGGCCAGTCACCGGTGCAATCTGTATTGAAACAGGATCTCAAGACTGTATCCCATCACAAACCACAAAAATGACAATTATTGGACCTCTAATTCTAAATCCCATTACCAAATTCTGAAGTGTAAAAGCACATTGACTGGATTCACTTGGATTCATTTTAACATCCAGTTGTAACACTTCACTAGGAATTACTATTAGTACCTTCTAGCAACACATACACCTAGGACCCATGTTCTCCACCCAACACCCATATTTTTGTCTCAGCTTTTGTTTGCTTGTCTCATGTGACTATCTCCTTTGTGAGTTGTGTAGTGTTTCTACTTGGAGCAGTCTTATCCACCAATGGATGAATGTGCGCTTGTCTCCATTAAATGAGTAAGTTTGGTACACATTGCTTTAATTTGAATCTACTTCATTGCAGAACTAAACTGATAGCAGAGGTGAGCACTTCACTGCCTGTGCTATCTAATAGGCTATTCATTATTCTGCCTGCATTATGCTATATAGCATAATGTCAGATGTCTGTTAAACAAGTTCTGTTCAATTCCACATGTGTATGGACTATATTAGAGCAGATGACTTCACATCATTTCCATATATTACATAGACTGTGATGTGGAATCTTTACTAGTTTTGCTTACAAATGTGTGCACATGTTTGTGGGATGTTTTTACCCATGCATCCGAGCCCTACCAAAAAAAACTGTGCATTACTGGCATTGAAAACATCATGATGGCCAGAGCTTCCCAGAAAATGCACAGGGAAATGCATGAAGAATAGGCTGCCACCCATTTTTGCCGATGTTATGGGCACAGAAGGGCACTGCCTAAAACCACCATGGGCTACCCACACAGTAGCCTGAAACCATAGGGAATGGCAATGCTGATTGCCAAAAGCAACCTAGAACTGTGGGGAATTCATTTTCTTAAATCCCAAAAATGGTTGCATTACCAGTACTCACCACTATCAGAAAGCCGGCGTTTTAAAACAACACCAAACATTTGTGTAAAACTGAATAAATGAACCCAAAGCAGGCCAAAGAAAGACTTACTAAGAGGTGGATACAATGTAAAGTTATATTCTGAAGTGACTTGAAGGTTTATAACAAGACTGGCTGAGCTCTGCAGGTCTGCAGCGGCTTAAACTGAAACTGGATTTAAAATTACCAAAAATCGAAATGTGTAAATAAACTGAGGGACAGACTTGTGACTGCCACATAGTTTGTCACTGTTAAAATGTCATGGTTTTGAACTTAGAATCAGCATTCCAGCTGCATGTGTAAACATTGTTAGTTTTATTTGAATGCAGAAAACTGGGTAACTAAAAGTGACAGTAGCTGGGGCCTGGCTTAAGGAACTGGATTCTGCCCGACAACTTCCCCCCAATTGGAGTGAAGCTGGATCCACAGCAGTTCTCAGGCCTGGCTGCATTCTGAGGGGAGGTTACCCCTCTCTGATTGAATTTCCAAGGGACTGCTAGAGACTAAACAAAGGACCCAGGCAGAGGGTTTATTGGGGGGAGGCCATAAATGTCTTCCTCTTGAACAATGGACCTTCCAGGGCCCAGGCAGATGGTTTATTAGGGGGACCGTAAAATAGCTTCCTCTTGGCAGAAGCTGGGAGGGGCGGGGTCTCTGAGCTTGGCAGAAACTGGATAAACTGGTTTCTACACCCTGTGACCTGAAAAGACACACCCCTGTTGGCCAGAATATGATCCTAAGAAAGATGTATAACACACAGTGCGGACTTGTCAAAGTTATTTAAATGATACCATAATTCTTGTGAATTTTCTGTGCACGTTTTAAGACGCGTTGGGAATTTGTGTGATGTTCTGGGGCAAAACCCCGCTATTTATGGATACTACAGACTCTGTGTTTAAGCTAGAGACATGGGAATTTACTGGAGTATGTAAGGACAGGCCGTGTATATGTGTATAATTTTTAATGAAGAACCAAGGTTGCATAACCCACTAAAATCGAAAATAAGTTGCCATTTTTGAATGCAAGCCCTCAGGAAGAGCAGAGTTTGAACAGAGTATACCTCATGTGATAGGTAATATGTACATGCAATGACACACCGCTATGTATTTGAGAAATGTATATTTTGATCAAATATAGATTTGTGTGCAATTTGACAGAGGAGTGTCCTTTCTGCAAGCCATTCAATGACATCATTCTGACACACAATCCTGCTCTCCAGTGAGAACGCAAAGAATTCTCCAACGTATCAGAACTCTGAAGGGGTTGGGCCTAGAAAGCTAGCCTCTCCACCCACTTTCAAAACACATAAAAAGAGACTGCTGGGACAGGTAGGGAGATTCAATTCCATTTGCTGCGGAGCATGCTGACCGACGACTTCACATCCAGAGATCCTACACTTAGACTTCCAAGCTAAACAGAGACTACAGAACTTTGAACCAAGAAGGCCCACTGCAAGCAAAAGTATTTGTCAGCAGGCCCAAAAATCATTTGCAGACTATTCACAGCCGGACCCAGGTGTTGATTCTGGCCTGAAACCCTGTGCCAGAAAGATCCAGAAGCAGTGCTGTACCCAGAGAAAGCAGAGCAGTATCCAGAACCAGAGGCCAGAGATCCAGAGTGACCCAGACCGCTGTTATCAGAACCAGAGAGCTGACCCAGATCACTGTGAAGTGCCGAGACCAGAGCCGGAGTCCAGTCCAAAACCTGACCAGATCCGTGGGGAGGCCTATTTCAAAATATATTGTGAGTACCTAGCAGAACTGTGCAGAACCAATCTCTTAGTTAAAATAATATAATTCAATCTATTTTAATCTAACCAGAACTGCCTCCTAACTGTCACCTGTCATTTGCAAAGCTGTCACCTGTCATTTTCTAGCTGCAAGCTGTAACCTGTCGCTTTGAACTTTTAAAATTTCAAATCCGAAAAACTACCTTTATTTAATCGGCCGTATCCCTGGAACCGTTTGGGCTAGGAACTTGGTTTAACTTTCCTCTGAAAGCTTAGACTCTCAGCTTTTCAACAAGCTCAGAACCGACTTGCTACTCCTTATACTTCTGCCGTAATCGTGATTCACTCATTCACGAATGTTGCTGCGATTCGCGATTTGGTTAAAAATCCAGCCACGTGTGAAAACAGCAGCTTCCTTGCATTATTTTGCCAAAAATTCGTTTAACCTGCTAGTTACTCCTAGATCCTTGCTAAAGTGAGCCTGAACTCATCCCAAGTATATTTCACTCACCCTGAACCTCCTAAAGGGAATTAAAACCATTTTCAGCATATTCCTCACATCATTGCCAGCACATATAAAAGCATTTTGGGCCTGTGTTTCAAACTTCTGTAGTCTAAGCTTGCTGGGGTGAACTGAATTACATTTGATTGCATTTCTGAGAACTGTGTGCTTTCCTTCCATTTCCTTGCATTGCATAAAGGGGGGGAGTGGATTGCCAGAGGAAAGTGATTACATTGTTTTGTTGAAATCATATTGAGTATTTTCTGTATTGCATTTTCATTCAACATTGCATCCATCTGAAACTAGATAAAGCATTCCATACCACCTTATTCTTCTGTTCCTATTCCCAAGAGTGTTACCTCATCCTTTATACTACTCCTGGGTAATCAAATCAGTTTATTAGTAGAACATTACCCATTGTTGTTAACTGCTCATGTTCTGAAGTGTGAAACTAATTATTAATTTATTATAAAGTGTGATATATATATATTGTTTACATTCTCAAATAAACCGTTTAAACTTGCAAAACAGAACTACTTCTTGGCTCAGTGGGATCAGGGGGGTTCCAAGAGAGGGGTGTTATATAGGGGTAGTCATCCAGAACTCATGAACTGGACATAAAGATATATCAATAAGGGTTTCCATTCAGTATCCCAGACTAGGCATTGACTTAGCTGTAGTGCTGGATTGAATCCTCTTACAAAGTGGGGGCTCGAGCCGGACGTTTGGGTTAGATCTATCACTTGTGCAGATTAATACAGTGTGCCAGCTGACCAGATACACATATCCGGTCGGATCACCACGCTGTGTTACGCTGTAAAGCACTCCTCAAAGGAACGCTCTAAGGAAAAGGTCTGTTTTGCAAAAATAAAATACAAACTTCTGTAAGTCAGGAAGGAACTCAAATTCCAGAATGACGACCTTGGTAGATATGAAAATAGCCAGAGAGCACTTCTTCCATAAGCTATTTGTGAGAGGTGAGTGGACTCATCAGGACCAGACGGTCTGGTTGCAGGCAATCGCACCCCAGATCACTGAAACAGGGTCAGATTTATGGAGAGACCAGGGTCCCTTACATGTGGCCCTGAGTGAGCTATATATATCCCCTAAGGCCAAGGATGAGCACAACAAGATTGCCAGGGTAGCGGCATATTTATATTTACATATGGGAGCCATGCAGGACAAATGTGCTGAAGGCCAAGATCTGGCGAGTAGGCAACTGCTGGCATTACAGAAGGCCCAATCTGATCTGGACTCTTCTGAGCAGAGGCTGCAGAGGAGCCAGGAGTCAGAAAATGATAGTAGTCAGTATATCATTAAAATAAAAGAGGACATGGATATACTGCAACAGGAAAAGGCTGACCAGGATACCAGAATTCTGGCCTTGCAGAAGGAACGCCAAGACAGTTTGGACTCCCTACTGCAGAGCCAGAAAAAGCTGGAGCAACAGATCAATTTCAACAGGGCATGCACAGAGCAGGTAGCCACCCTGCAAATCCAACTAGACAGAGAGAAAGAGGAGAGCAATAAACTGATCCTGAAAGACCTGGATACCCAGGCAGAGTTTGATCAGGAGCGCCAGAAAGCTGGTGCCTTCCAAAGGCAAAGGGACGACCTGACGGTACAGATTCAGACTCTTAGTCAGGAAAGGGACACCTTAGGCCAGGAAGTCTGCCACTTAAAAAGAAAAATGGAAGAAAATCCCCTGGCCCACCAGGGACTGGGTGACCTCCAAAAAGAACACCAGGACTTGCTAGAGCACACCAGGAGGGTGGAGGAAGCTCTGGCAAGACAGGAGAAGGCCAGTAGGGATGGGACTCAGGAGGTAACCCTCCTGCAGCAAAGACTGGCCCAGTGCTCCAGGACCAATCAGGAAACGCAGAGAGAGAATGAGGCTCTCTGCCAGCACAATGATAGGCTCCAACAACAGGTAGCGATGCAGGAGAGACTGATAGAGTCGAGTAAGGCCTTAACTGAGGAACTGAAAGCGCAGGCTCTTGCATTGCAACAGGGAGCAGGGGCGGATAGAGACCAGGTTCGCTGGGAGAGGGAGACTCCTGAGCATAACCTCAGAAGCCCTAGTACCAGAGGCCTTTATCTCTCTCAGTCCCTGGACTCTGCCACCCCCATGTCCCCTGGCACACATGAGCACCGGGCCACAGGGATGGCAGATTACTATCCAGCCAGAAGCATGGGGCTCATAGGCCAGTACCTCCCAGGAATGGATGGGCGGGCATCCGGGTATGGGCACCCAAGCACAGTGCAATTTAATGGGGAACCACAGGAGAATAGGCCCATTAAGAGCATCCTGAACACTTCTGTCCAGTTAGGTCAGTGGGGGGGGGTACCCATCAAATCCTGGCAGCAAGGAGGAATCTGAAGACTCCTCTGAACGGCGCAGGACACAGGAGACCAGGTCCCCACATTCTGCCAGCCATTCCCAAGCTCGCAGAATCCGGGAAAACCTGGAAGATCATCAGACAGGAACCTCTGGGAGCAGTGCCTCTGAGTCAGAGGATGAATGGACCAGGGTTACCCGAACCAAAAAGTCCAATAAGGCAAAAAGGGCCTTGCTTAAGGACCCATTGAAACAGATTAAGGCAATCAGGAGTGTCATCACGCCTTATCATAAGAACGCCAAGTACTCTGTTTGGGAACACTTGGAGCTCTATGAGCAAATGATGGAGACATTTCATTTGAAGGACAGCCAAAGCTGTATCCAATATGTAAAGTGGACATTCTCCCCAGAGTACTCCAGTTTCTTTGCGGGGCTGGAGGACCAAAATCATTCAAGGTGGTCCACCTATAGGGCGGCCATATTAAAACATTTTTCTGTTCACAGAAATCCCCAAGAGGCTCGCAAGGCAGCCTACAGTTTGTAGTGTGGGGAGGATCAGGCCCCACAAGAGTTTGTGCAAGAATTAAAGCGTGCTTTTGCACAGATCACCAGAAGGGTGCGCACAGACAGCAGAGAATTTGTCAATACATTTTTCCATGCCTTGCCCAAATATATAATGACCCAGCTCGTGAGAGATTTTCATGAGAAAAGATCTTTAGACTGGGTCATTGAACAGGCTACCCGGATCTATGAGGTGCAGAAGCCCATAGAAAATAAACGCAATACCCAGAAAAATCCCAAAACCAACAGCACCCCTGCTGCTGCCAAGGTGGCAGAGGTAAAGGTCACCCCCGTTTTGGATTTGGAGATGGGGGGGCCTAAAAACCTACCTGCACCTAATAATTCACAGCCCAGAAGGCCCTCGGGTCAGTCACAGACAGGGAGTCGAGGAGGAAGTCCCACAAACGGGGTCCCCCGTTCCCCTGACTATGTAAGTCCCCGCTATAAGGGAAACCGACCAATCCTGGGTTATGTGTGGACTCCTCCAGCCCAAGGGGGGGGATCCGGCCAAACACCTAACCCAGGGAACTTCCCTCCCAAGTTCCCACAGGAGGGCAGACATTCTCCAAATCCTGGGCAGAACTTTTTCCCCAGGTATCCACCCAATTTCCAGCCCCAAAATCATCCATCCTTCTTTCCCCAATTCCCTGAGCCCAGACAACCTAATCCGGGAGAGGGGAGGCCAAGGGTGGAGGGGTACCAAAATCTTCCCAACCAGGGGTACTACCAGAGAAGGGATAGCTACCCTTCCCGGGATCAGCCCAGGGGAGAAAATAGAGCCCCGTATCAGCCTGAGCGGGTTTCACAACTTGAGCGCCAGGTCCAAAATATGGCACGAGATCTGGGTCATATACTGAGGGCTCAACAGAACCCTCAGATGAGCATGCCACCGCATAATGCCCCAAACTCTGGACCTGGTGCTCCAGAACAATGATGGGGGCAGCACCCCGATAACACACCGGTTCCCAGGGAGGAGGCACAAAGGGAAGGGGGGTGTAAAGCCTTGGAGGAAGCTTCCTTCCCAACTTGTAAACAGCCCCTGGAACACCAGGAACCGGAAACAAAATCTCCTGCCCCTGAAAGCCTGCCTCCCAAGGAGCAGAGGGGGGTAGGAGAAACAAAGGACCAAAACAGACCCACTTTGTGGAGGAGGTTCAGGTCTTCCAATTTGAGGGAGAGGGATCCTCAGAAGATCCTGGGAAAAGGATCTTCTCCTTCAGAGATGGGGGAACTCCTCCCAAAGAAAAATGGGTCCCAAGGGATTCCAATCCAGACTGGGGAGATATGAAGACTGAGCTACCGCCGCCCATCATCTCATCCCAGAACCCACAATACCAAAATCCCCTGGTTCAAACCCATCCTGGTGACTGCCTCCAAAAAGGGGGGGCGGCCCAGAACCGGAACCAGGGGAACCCACATTGGCTCTGATCTCCAGTTGCCAACTTTTTCTTTCAGATTCCCAAGACTCTCCACAGAATTCTGCCCAAATCTCTTCTCTAGCAATGTCCAAAACCAGAAAGTTAGCCCACCAGTTGTCCAAAAATGTGCATTATCTGTGCGCCCTTGAGGAGAAGGAGGGAAGATACTATGCCCCGGTACAAGTACAGGGGCAGGGTACAATTTTGGCACTGGTGGACACTGAATCCCAAGCTACCCTTCTGTCCAAAAGGGCCTTTGAGGAACTAAATGCAGGAAGGGGGGAGAATTACCGTATTCCTCTCACCTCTCTTCCTGGACAACTGCAGAACTTTGACGGGAAGGAAATTCCTTTTGAGGGGACTGCAGACTTGGACATTAAAATTGGGCGACACAAGGTGAAACACCCGGTCATAGTAGTGACTCCAGAGGGCACCCCTTGTTTACTAGGGAATGACCTCCTGAGAAGGTTGTCACCCTTAATAGATTGTGTAAACAAGGTCCTCTGGACCCAGACTAGCCGACCAATAAAATTAAAACAGAGTGTCAACCATGTTAGTTTAAACGGCACCTGCCACATGGTTGAACAAAAATCTGACCAAGTAGAATTTCACTTCCAGAACAACCAAACTCCAGACGTGACAGTAATAGCAGTAGGACAACAGACTGGTGATGGGGGGTCCTCTCTATTTCTGAAAATCAACCTTCCTTCCAGTTTAAAGTGGTACTCCACGCTGGAAGGAAACACTTTGAAATTCTTTACTAATCCACAATCAGAAACTCCCACTCCTATAGTCCAGAAAGATGTGAAATCAGCTCAGAGCCTGGCTGCTATTCAGCAAATTGGAGAGCAGTTGTTCATCCCTGTTCAGTTAAAGGATGGGAAGGACTCTGTTCTCGCTCGAGTGTGCGTGAACAACGGTAAGAGCTTCATCAGCGAAGCCATGTTCCGCCAACTCCCAAAAGATCCAGCCATTCCCACATTCAAATTGATAGACAAATGGGAAATGGACATGGAAGCACCTAATTCCAAACAGCTCCTGCCAAGCAGGTGTATGCTCAAAATCTCCATTGGCAACAAGAGCATAGTCCATAATTGTTGGGTCGTGCGAGACGTCACTGCCGCCTTTTACTTAGGCAGTGACATTCTCAATCGCTTTGCCATTAGTTTGGACCTAATAAACTTCAAAGCTTGGTCCCGATTAGCGGATAATCCTATGGGCTTTGATGATCCAGAAAAAGCATTTAGGTCAGCTCAATTGCTACCTTATGCAGTTGAAATTCAGATTAAAGAGGAAGTCACCATCCCAGAAAGGACCCGACAATTCTCCCTGGAAGTGAAAGTTAAAAGAGGACAATATTTGCAAAACCCTGATGCTTATATACATCTAAATGCTTCTCTCCAACAGAAAGGGTTGGGAGTAAACCCAACTCCATTAGTCAACATAGAACATGACACCATTCCAATAGAGGTGGATAACAGCGACTTAAAGAGTATTACTCTAGCCGCAGGCACCATTATTGGAATGGCGGTTGATGACCAACATTTTTCCATTGATCTAGGAAATGAACTGTTAGGACCAATCCCCAAGGACTGTTTTGACAGTGACAGTGAGGACAATACAACACCAGACAGGATTTTTACCCGGCATGGGGGGATCTTCCTGGTGTACACTTCCTGCCCTTATGGTAAGGAAGATGTGACTTGTGACTTCAGGAGGGATGAGGTGATTTTCCAGGTCCATGAGGGTTGTCTTTCCCACCTGAAGCCTCCAGTCCAAATCAGCACTCTGACCAGGGACTTCTCCACCCAGCTGGAGGAGGCCGCTGAGATAGCCAAACCAGAAGTCATTCCAGGTTCAGGCAGATGGTGGAAGAAAGAGTCAACCTAGCTGATGCCTGTGTGACTCTGGAACAAAAGCAAAAGTTGAAACAAGTTTTCTTGGATTTCCAAGATCTCTTTGCGGTAGACTCATATGACTGTGGCCACACCGACATCCACACAACAACAATCCCCACGGACCCTGGCATAACTCCAGTGTTTGTGAAGCAATATCGTTTGCCTCTCGCATCCATGGAGTCCCTTACTGAAATAATTAAGAACCTTGAGTCCCGGGGAATAATCCGTCCAGTCCACAGCACTTTCAATAATCCGGTGCTGGGAATATTGAAGCCAAACGGCCAGTGGAGACTCTGCGCCGACCTCAGGGAGCTCAACAAACGGGTCCATACTTCCCGATGGCCTCTGCCCTACATTGACCAAGGGCTGGCCCAGATCCAGGGGTCACAGGTATTCGCTGCAATAGACCTGACCAATGGATACTGGACTGTGCCTGTCAGTAGGGAGGACCAATACAAGATGGCTTTTACCTTTGGGGGCCAGCAGTACACATGGACCCGGACTCCCTTCGGATACCTCAACTCCGGCAATGAATTTAACATTTTCCTATACAAGGCCATGCCCGACCTGGGTGCAAGGGGTAACCTGGCTTATGTAGATGATGTCCTCATCAAAAGTTCATCTGTGGAGGATCACATAGCGGAGATCCGTTATGTTCTGACCCAGTTGAGGGCCGCCGGAGCAAAACTTTCCTTTCAGAAAGCACAGTGGTGTAGAACCTGTGTTAATTTCTTGGGGCATGAGATTACTCCTCAGGGTCTCTGTCCCCAGGAAAAGAAAGTGGAAGCACTTCAGAAACTGAAAGACCCCACAACTCTGCGGGAACTAAGGAGCCTCCTTGGACTGACTAATTACAGCAGAAAGTTCATTGAGGGCTACGCAGAGATCACCAGACCCCTGATTCATCTCCTGAAGGGGGGGGTCAAGTGGGAATGGGGTCCAGAACAAGCCGAGGCTGTAAAACAACTCAAAAGAAGCCTCTCACAAGCGCCTTTCCTAGCTTACCCTGTCAGAAACAAGGAGTTCTTCCTGGAGACGGGGTTCTCTAATATGTGCTTGACGGCAGTATTATACCAAAAGCATGACAAGGTCAATAAAGTAATCTCCTATGCGAGCAAAACTTTATCCTCTGTGGAGGAAAAATTCAACGATTGTGAGAAGGCACTCCTGGCAACGGTGTGGGCATTGAAGAATTACCGCCCGTTTATCCAGGGGGAACACATCATAGTGGAGACTCCACACCAGCCTCTGCAATATCTCCAAAGTGATAGAATCCGGGCCGGAAATGTGAGTAATTCCCGAATTACTTCCTGGATTCTGTCAATGCAAAGCTTTCCTGTGGAGGTCAGATATGGCCAAAACAAGAAGAGTCCCCTCGCGCAAGGTCTGGCTGACTTGCATGATTGTGCCAGAGAAAACTGTCTCGAGGACGAAAGTCTAAAAATCAAGGACAACACGGAGGCATACCTTAATTCCCCACACAAAGTCTTTGAAGAGGACAAGTGTGAGGGAATGCCCACTGTCTATGTGGATGGATGCTCTTACCATGTTGACAACAACGGGGAGAAAGAACTGGTGGCTGGCGTAGGGAATGCATGGGTGAAGGAGTTCCCAGAACCCTCCGCTGGATACAAAATTGGTCCCCGAAGTAGTCAGGTGGCAGAATTGATGGCTGTGCATCAAGCCATCCTCACTGCTGTCCAACATCAACTCCACGAACTGGTCATAATCACAGATTCTGATTATGTACGGAACGGGTTCGTGGAGCACCTGGTTAATTGGAAAACCAGAGGCATGTTATGTGCTAACAACAAACCCTTGAAACATGGGAAGTTGATCCAAAACATTGATGATCTGGTCACCTCGAATGAGATGACCATCTATTGGAAAAAGATCAAGGGTCATTCCAAAGTAGAGGGACCAGACAAAACTGGAAATGACTTAGCTGATCAGCTGGCCAAAACCGGGGCCATCCAAGGGGATCTAATTGAAATAGAGTCCCTGTTGGGGGAAATCCAGGTCACTGCTATCACTAGGTCCCATACAAATGCTCACAATGATCTTTCAACTGCCCAATGGAGTAAGGAGACCCCTGATGCTGATTTGATTACAGCTCAGAAGGGGGATCCAATTATTGGTAAGTTTTACCAACACCTTGAGGACCCTGAGAACTTTCCCCTGACGGATACCGATTACATTGGGAAAGAGGACCTAAGAGTGTTGATGAAATGTCCAAAAATGTTCCGAATCCAAGACGGCTTGCTAGTAAGGAAATCCAAAGCTGACCACGATCAGTGGGTGGTTCCTACCTCATTCCGAAGCCTGATGTTAAGTCATGCCCATGATGCGGCCACCGCCGGTCATAGTGGGTTTCATACAACACTTGAAATCTTAAGAGAGGTTGCATACTGGCCACACATGGGGCAGGACCTCAACCAATATTTGAAGGGTTGTCTTGAGTGTGCACAATTTCAGCCAACATCCCTCACACACCGGGCGCCTCTCCAAAAGAGGGGAATGACACTCCCATGGTCAGATTTACAAATCGACTTTGTAGGCCCTGTAATTCGCTCCGCTAGAGGAAACAAGTACATGTTGACCATTACATGCTTGTTTAACAAGTGGGTGGAATATCTCCCAGCCCCAAACTGCAAGGCAGAAACAGCAGCTGCCCTGATGATTAACCACATCTTTTCCCGTTTTGGTCTACCTCAAAGGATTGAGTCAGACAGAGGTAGCCACTTCACCAGTGAAGTAATGACAAAGATGTGGGAGATACGGGGGGTCAAGAGAAAGCTACACATTGCTTACAGGCCAGCTTCTTCTGGGGCAGTAGAGAGATATAACCGAGCCATTGTGAGCATATTAAAGAAGTTTGTGGCAGATTCTGGGCCAAGTTGGGATATCCGATTACCTCTGATCCTAATGGCCATCAGATCTACCCCTTCATCTGCAACCAAAATGTCACCATTCGAGTTGATGACTGGACGCAAGATGGTGCTTCCGCAGCATTTGCTCTACAGGACCCAAGAGCAGACACTAATACATGCCTCCACAACTCATGAGTATGTGGAGAATTTAAGGAAACACCTTCAACATGCTTTTGCCTATGCTCAGCGGAATCTAGAAAGATCAGCTGAGAGTATGAAGACCCACTATGACCTGAAAACTTCCAGGAAGGAATATCAGGTGGGGGACCGGGTCTATTTATACAATTTCCAAAGGAACCAGGCCAAACAGCGAAAATTTTTGCCTACATGGAAGGGACTGTTTGAGATTATAGACAAGATCTCCCCTGTGGCCTACAAGATCAGCATCCCCAAAGGTGGTTTGGCAGAGGGGGAAGACAAGTGGGTCCGCATCAACCAGTTGAAGTGTTGCCATCCCAGGCACACTCTGCAACAACTGGAGGAGTCCTCTGCAACCCCAGAGGGTACCGCTCCAGAGTAATTCAATTCCAACCCTAAAATATCCTACATATAACCTATCAAATTCTGTGTTCCTCAAGTTTATGTGTTCCTGTCGCTTAATTTAAAAAAATGTGCATGTTCATATCTGTTGAGTTCTAAAATATATATGCCACCCCACTATATCAATGGTGGGGGAGAAATGTCCATGAATAGGTATTGCCTCTCTTCCTTTGTCGTCCTAGGAGAAAGAAAACCTGGAGACTGGCCAAGGAGGACGATCCGGAGACTGGGAGGACGATCCGAGGGGCCCGGGGTACCGCCCAATCTTCCCATCAGGACCGGCGAGGAGAACCGATCGATCCGACCGGATGGAGAAAAAGATGCTGAACTGTGCCATCTACCGGAAGAAGATGAGGAGAACATCCCAGATCTTGCGAGTTCCATCAGTGAAACAGAATGGCCATCGCAAGAGGGGGGCTTGTGGAATGCTTTTACCCATGCATCCGAGCCCTACCAAAAAAAAAACTGTGCATTACTGGCATTGAAAACATCATGATGGCCAGAGCTTCCCAGAAAATGCACAGGGAAATGCATGAAGAATAGGCTGCCACCCATTTTTGCCGATGTTATGGGCACAGAAGGGCACTGCCTAAAACCACCATGGGCTACCCACAAAGTAGCCTGAAACCATAGGGAATGGCAATGCTGATTGCCAAAAGCAACCTAGAACTGTGGGGAATTCATTTTCTTAAATCCCAAAAATGGTTGCATTACCAGTACTCACCACTATCAGAAAGCCGGCGTTTTAAAACAACACCAGACATTTGTGTAAAACTGAATAAATGAACCCAAAGCAGGCCAAAGAAAGACTTAGTAAGAGGTGGATACAATGTAAAGTTATATTCTGAAGTGACTTGAAGGTTTATAACAAGACTGGCTGAGCTCTGCAGGTCTGCAGCGGCTTAAACTGAAACTGGATTTAAAATTACCAAAAATCGAAATGTGTAAATAAACTGAGGGACAGACCTGTGACTGCCACATAGTTTGTCACTGTTAAAATGTCAAAGTTTTGAACTTAGAATCAGCATTCCAGCTGCATGTGTAAAAATTGTTAGTTTTATTTGAATGCAGAAAACTGGGTAACTAAAAGTGACAGTAGCTGGGGCCTGGCTTAAGGAACTGGATTCTGCCTGACAACTTCCCCCCAATTGGAGTGAAACTGGATCCACAGCAGTTCTCAGGCCTGGCTGCATTCTGAGGGGAGGTTACCCCTCTCTGATTGAATTACCAAGGGACTGCTAGAGACTAAACAAAGGACCCAGGCAGAGGGTTTATTGGGGGGAGGCCATAAATGGCTTCCTCTTGAACAATGGGCCTTCTAGGGCCCAGGCAGATGGTTTATTAGGGGGACCGTAAAATAGCTTCCTCTTGGCAGAAGCTGGGAGGGGCAGGGTCTCTGAGCTTGGCAGAAACTGGATAAACTGGTTTCTACACCATGTGACCTGAAAAGACACACCCCTGTTGGCCAGAATATGATCCTAAGAAAGATGTATAACACACAGTGCGGACTTGTCAAAATTATTTAAATGATACCATAATTCTTGTGAATTTTCTGTGCACGTTTTAAGACGCATTGGGAATTTGTGTGATGTTCTGGGGCAAAACCCTGCTATTTATGGATACTACAGACTCTGTGTTTAAGCTAGAGACATGGGAATTTACTGGAGTATGTAAGGACAGGCCGTGTATATGTGTATAATTTTTAATGAAGAACCAAGGTTGCATAACCCACTAAAATCGAAAATAAGTTGCCATTTTTGAATGCAAGCCCTCAGGAAGAGCAGAGTTTGAACAGAGTATACCTCATGTGATAGGTAATATATACATGCAATGACAAACCACTATGTATTTGAGAAATGTGTATTTTGATCAAATATAGATTTGTGTGCAATTTGACAGGGGAGTGTCCTTTCTGCAAGCCATTAAATGACATCATTCTGACACACAATCCTGCTCTCCAGTGAGAACGCAAAGAATTCTCCAACGTATCAGAACTTTGAAGGGGTTGGGCCTAGAAAGCTAGCCTCTCCACCCACTTTCAAAACACATAAAAAGAGACTGCTGGGACAGGTAGGGAGATTCAATTCCATTTGCTGCGGAGCATGCTGACCGACGACTTCACATCCAGAGATCCTACACTTAGACTTCCAAGCTAAACAGAGACTACAGAACTTTGAACCAAGAAGGCCCACTGCAAGCAAAAGTATTTGTCAGCAGGCCCAAAAATCATTTGCAGACTATTCACAGCCGGACCCAGGTGTTGATTCTGGCCTGAAACCCTGTGCCAGAAAGATCCAGAAGCAGTGCTGTACCCAGAGAAAGCAGAGCAGTATCCAGAACCAGAGGCCAGAGATCCAGAGTGACCCAGACCGCTGTTAGCAGAACCAGAGAGCTGACCCAGATCACTGTGAAGTGCCGAGACCAGAGCCGGAGTCCAGTCCAAAACCTGACCAGATCCGTGGGGAGGCCTATTTCAAAATATATTGTGAGTACCTAGCAGAACTGTGCAGAACCAATCTCTTAGTTAAAATGATATAATTCAATCTATTTTAATCTAACCAGAACTGCCTCCTAACTGTCACCTGTCATTTTCTAGCTGCAAGCTTTGCTTTGAACTTTTAAAATTTGAAATCCGAAAAACTACCTTTATTTAATCGTCCGTATCTCTGGAACCGTTTGGGCTAGGAACTTGGTTTAACTTTCCTCTGAAAGCTTAGAATCTCTGCTTTTCAACAAGCTTAGAACCGACTTGCTACTCCTTAGACTTTTGCCGTAATCGTGATTCACGCATTCACTAATTTTGCCGCGATTCGCGATTTGGTTAAAAATCCAGCCACGTGTGAAAACAGCAGCTTCCTTGCTTTATTTTGCCAAAAATTCGTTTAACCTGCTAGTTACTCCCAGATCCTTGCTAAAGTGAGCCTGAACTCATCCCAAGTATATTTCACTTAGCCTGAACCTCCTAAAGGGAATTAAAACCATTTTCAGCATATTCCTCACTTCATTGCCAGCACATATAAAAGCATTTTGGGCCTGTGTTTCAAACTTCTGTAGTCTAAGCTGGCTGGGGTGAACTGAATTACATTTGATTGCATTTCTGAGAACTGTGTGCTTTCCTTCCATTTCCTTGCATTGCATAAAGGGGGGGAGTGGATTGCCAGAGGAAAGTGATTACATTGTTTTGTTGAAATCATATTGAGTATTTTCTGTATTGCATTTTCATTCAACATTGCATCCATCTGAAACTAGATAAAGCATTCCCTACCACCTTATTCTTCTGTTCCTATTCCCAAGAGTGCTACCTCATCCTTTATACTACTCCTGGGTAATCAAATCAGTTTATTAGTAGAACATTACCCATTGTTGTTAACTGCTCATGTTCTGAAGTGTGAAACTAATTATTAATTTATTATAAAGTGTGATATATATATATTGTTTACATTCTCAAATAAACCGTTTAAACTTGCAAAACAGAACTACTTCTTGGCTCAGTGGGGTCAGGGGGGTTCCAAGAGAGGGGTGTTATATAGGGGTAGTCATCCAGAACTCATGAACTGGACATAAAGATATATCAATAAGGGTTTCCATTCAGTATCCCAGACTAGGCATTGACTTAGCTGTAGTGTTGGATTGAATCCTCTTACATGTTGAGAATGTGTCCATTTTACACTGCACTGCATGTGTGCATGCAGATCTTGTGTATGCAGGATGTGGCAGATAATGTATTCACGCATGAATATGTCTGCTTGGCTTAGTCTTCCTTTGCTTTGCTATGTTTTGGCTGGCAGCTTTTTGCAGTTTACACCACTGTCTTGCTTGGGTGTAAGCATACTGCCTTTTAATGGCATTCGCGTAAGCACCGTTCTGCTTCGCAAATTGCCATTTCATATGTGTGTTAACCACATTGCATTCATTGTTCTGTTTCTGGCTTCATCTATTGTTACACAATATGTGTCACACCCCTGAAGTATCACACAACTCCTTCCTAGCCACGGAAGCCAAATGCAGTTGACCCGTCCCACCTTGGTTGGCTCGGGGATACTGATTGTGATTTACACAGGCACCATGAGGCAACCAAAGGGGGAAGAGGGTAAGGGAGAGGTTGTGGATAGGAAGGGGGTGTCAGGGTCGCCGGGAAAAGGGTTAGGAATATTGCATGAGGATAAGTGAAGGAAAAATAGGGAAAAAGACATAGCATGTACACATAACCTGAACCAACCTGTGCCTCTCAGAACTAAAACTCATGCAGACCCTTCTTAATTAGGATCTCACTTGACTCCTGTATTCCTAATACCACTTGAATTAGGCAACAAACATAAGCACATGGAACATTATTGATGGCCATGAATACCATGTAGCAACAGCACAAGATGTAATATGAAGCACATAAAATACATCACTCCTGCCAGTCTGACATACTCCTGGTAATGACTTTCAGAATCTTCTGCCGAGTCTGCTGGCAAGCATGCTTTCCCAACTTGAACGTAAATATTTTAGGAAGACAAATAATGAGTACAAGAAGCAAGCAGCCACAAACAACACAGCAAGTCCCTACGTTGCCTAACCGCGTCTTAATGTATTCACAGTTACTGAGCGCTCTCGCTTTGTGAGTCGCAGCATGCACGATGTGTGTTCATGAGCCCCTGATCCGAAACATACACATGCCTCTCTCTGTGGAACATGAGAGAGCGTTATGCCAAATGAAGAAACGGTGCATTTGCACCCAAACAAATACACATGCCCACTTTGAAACTTGGAAAAAGCAGAGGAACACTTAACTGATGCCTATGGGGGCTTGCCAGCACCTCCCCAGGCAATGTAGATACAGCGTTGGCGGCCTTGCCGTCAGGGGTGCACCGTTGCCATGGAGGGGCACGCACTCTGGAAGCGTCTTCACCACCCGGCCCAGTCCGCCAGCACAAAAGCGTAAGCTGCTACAATCACTCACGAGGGATAGTGCGCTGCAATCACTGCCAGGCCCCGGTTCCTCCAATCACCAGAAACATGGAAACCTTCCTCCTCTGACCCATGCCTGCATACTGCAATCACCAACAAGCAGCATGGGCTGGGGAGAGGCTTAAGTATCCTCATAATTGACACACCTGCTCCAACTGCCACATGCTTCATGGGAAATGTAGTCTTTTGCTCATTTGCCTTGTAGCAGCTCTCATGAGCTGCTTTCTTATGTCCACGGCCCCTTTTTTTGTGACAATATGCTTTTTTGATTTGTTTACTTTTTTTGCTTTGTTTACACATTTGTGTTGTATTATTATGCATATGCTGCGCAATAAACTGCTATCCTTTTGATGTTGCATTTAACATATGCTCCCTTACTATATTTTTACATGAATCTGGGTTATCATTGTACCAGGCCTGATGAGGACCTTTATTGGTCGAAACACATGTAGGCTGTTGTCCAATAAATATATAACATAAATACATGGCAAGAATTGTATTCAGTCATTGGCTATCTTAGTATCAGCTTATGCTTAGAATGTCATCACCATGAAGCTTTGAGTGCAGTGAGCAGGAGACCACCCTTCTCCAAGGTACTTGCTATTTGTATCTAAGCCTTTCACTTGATACGGGGGAGTTTTAATTTTCTAGGACTTCAGTCTGTTTCAGAGGAAGTGTTTTCATTATTTAGCTGTTTAGTGTTTGTCTGCACATTGCCAGATTTTGGTCAGCTATCAAAGGACTTTGTAGGCAAACATTTAGGGGATATTGTGAAGCAAAATTGAGGGCTTCTTGCATGCAGGGTTTCACTCACCTGCTTGGTGCCCTGTCCTAATTTCACAGAGGAAGGACCTGACAGTGCCATTCTCTGATATTTGTTTGACTCCTGCTGCTTTTAAGACTCTTTTTGTTTAGAGGATCATCTGAACATCAAAGTGATGACTCTAAAAACCACAACCTACACACGACCCAACTCGTATTTAAACCTTCTTGGAGGAGGTTTGTCAACAGATGATGAGGTCTGTATCCCTAAGTCTGTTTGTATAGACTCATATGTTATCTCTTGATCCTGAGATTGTAGCATAGGACTACACTGCATCTTTGTTCTCTGCTTCAGTGTCCACTTGCATAGATTATAATATTAGGATTTTAAGAGAAGGTATTCCCAAGTATCAAATGGCACTGTAACTCGCTGATGGGTTGCAATCCCTGTGTCTTCTCATAAGACCAAGGGTCCTGAACCAGGGTCTCATGCCTGCATTTCCAGGTGGGAACCTTAATCCTTGAGGAAACTGGCTAATATACCTTTTTATATAAAGCCATAGTTCTGGCTCAGTATTTAGCAGATAGGTTATTCCTGCATGATGTGCTCTGTGTACAAGGCAACTGATTCTACTCCTAATTCTCACTGCAGATGTTTTTACATATGTTAATGTTCATGTTAATGTTAATGTTAAAGGACATTTGTACTGCGCACTATCACCACCGGAGTGATCCCCTGGCGCTCTGGCGGCTCTGAAAGAGGAGGGGAGGTTGGGTTAGTGGGAGGAAGCGGGAAAAGTGCAAGAGAGCAGTGATGTGCTGTTGGAGGCCTCAGCCCAGTGGATCCGTTGGCTGGGCCTGGGGTGTTTGTGGCCGGTAGTCGTTGTGTACTGTTGTGCAAGACTATGTGTGTTTTTGTTTTGTTGTTGCAATGTAGTGAAGTTTGTACGGTTTGTTGTGCTGTAGGTTTTGGTTGTGTTTGGTTTGGAGTTTGAGAGGTGTATGCAGAAAGGGAAATTGTTAGTAGGGTTGGTTAGTTTGCGTCTCTATCGTGAATTGAGGCGCTCGGCTTGCGTAGTCTCCCCTGATGTGGCTCTGTCCTGATCTGGGTCCGACTGGCATACAAGGTTCCTTACTCCTCTGGCCCCCACCTCTAACAAGCTCTCTCGTAGCTCCCCTTATCCTCCCTTCATACTCCTGTGGCAAGTGCACCTGCCAATGTCAACCTCTCAGGTAGTGTGGTGATTGCCAATATCACGACAAATTCCACACTACTGTGGTACCTGGCGGTAACTAAGGCGCGGGTGAAAGTGTTGGTGGGATTTTCTGGGGTAGTTGACTCAGTCTCCGTGTGTGCCGCCTGTGTTCCAGTCTATCCGGTGTCACCCATCCAGGTGCCATGGCAGTTACCCTCTCGGGTCGGGGATGTCCGTGTCCTTTCCGGTTTAGTCATCCTTTTTTCGGTTTTTGGTTTCCAGATTTAGCCTGTTGTGTTGAAGAGCCAGGTTTTTAGTGATTTCCTGAATTTTAGGTAATCTTCAGTGTTTCTTATTTCTTTTGGGATGTTGTTCCAGGTTTTTGCGGCTAAGTGGTAGAAGGAGGTGCCTCCAAGTTGTTTCTTAAGGTATGGTTTGAGTTCCAGGCAGATTTTGTTGCTTGGTCGGGGGGGTCTCGTTGGTTTGTAGACTGTTATTTTCTTTTGTAGGAATTCTTCTCCTTGTCCGCTGATTGTTCTGTGCGTTATGCACATTGTTTTGAAGGTGATGCAATGTTTTATTGGGAGCCAGAGTAGTGTTTTTAGGGCTGGAGTGATGTGGTCTCTTCTGGATCGTTTGAGGAGTAGTCTTGCTGCTGCATTTTGGATCCGTTGCAGTTTCTTCAGGAGGTATTCTGGTATTCCGAGGTAGAGGCTGTTTGCATAGTCGATTTCTTAGCATGATTAGAGCGACAATAGTGAGTGCTTTGTGCGTGAAGGAGAGGAAAGGTAGAATTCTTCTTGCCGTGTGGAGGAGGAAAAAGCATTTCTACACTGTTGCATTTATTTGTGGTTCCAGGGTTAGGGAGTTGTCCATTAGGACTCCCAGATTTTTTACTACCTTCGATGGTGTTGGTGCATTTCCCATTTCCATAGGCCATGGGATGGTGGTTTTGTTCTCTTGGTCTTTGGATACGATCATGATTTCTGTCTTTCCTGGGTTGATTTTCCAGTTGTTGGCATCCATCCAGTTGAAGACTTCTTTTAGACAGTCGGTTAGGGTTGAATGGTCGGCGTCGGTGTCTTTGATTTTGTAGATGATCTGAGTGTCATCTGCGTAGTTGTAACATGTAATGTTGTATTTTTTGAAGATTCTGATGACCAGAGTCTGATAGATTTTGAGATATAGTGGCAATAGTGAAGATTGTTGTGGCACTCCACAGTCGTTAACTAGTGGAGTGGATTTGAAAGGTTTTATCCATATGGTTTCTGTTCTGTCTGCTAGGAATGATTTGGTCCAGCGTAGTGCTGTGTCTGTTATGCCTATGTCTTCTAATCTTTTGGTCAGGGTGTCGTGGCTAACTGTGTCAAAGGCTGCGGAGAGGTCGAGCACAATAAGGGCTGAGGTAGTGTTTGAGTCTGCGTTAGTTTTGAGGTCGTCCCAGATGGATAGTAGTGCTGTTTCCGTTCCTCTCACTGGTCTGAAACCAATTTGAACTTGGTCCAGCAGGTGGTGTTTTTCTACATGTTCTTGGGTTTGTTTATATATGTAGGTTTCTAGAGGTTTTGCTGGGTAGGGGATGTTAGAGATCGGCCTGTAGTTGGAAAGGTCATCTACGTCACCACTTGTGTTTTTCAAGAGTGGCTTGATGTATGCTGATTTGAAGATCTTCGGTACAGTCCCTGTTGATAGTGATAGATTTAGAAGGTTTCTGTAGTGTTCTGCTGGCGATCCTTGCGCAAGGATTGATTTGTAGAATTGATTTGTAGATGTCTGGGGGACAGGGGTCCATGGGTGATCCCACTTTCTTGCTTAGTTTTACCAGCATTGCGAATGCCTCTGCTGATATTTCAGGAAAGCTTTGGAGTTTCTGCTGTGGTTCTGTGTTAGGTTCATTGGGTTGTATGTTGTGGTTGGTTGGTCGCTTTTGTATGGTTTGTCGGATGTCATTGATTTTCTTTTTGAAGTGGTCTGCCAGGTCGTTGCATAGTTTTTCTGAGGGGGTTGGGGTGTTATCTCAGCCTGGTGGGTTTCTCATTTCTTCAATGATGCTAAACATTTCTTTTTGTGTGTTGGTGGCATTGTTGATTCTGTCATCGTAATGTCTTCTCTTTGCCTTTTGAATATCCTTCTTGTATGCACAGATTTGTTTCTGGTACACTGTTTTATTTCATTTATTTATTTATTTATTTATTTATTTATTTATTTATTTATTTATTTATTTATTCCCTGGGTTGTAATCTTTCCTCCATTCCAATTCCATCTTTTTGTTTTCCTTTTTTATGTCGTTTAATAGTGGGGTGAACCATTTTGCCATTGCTCTTTTTTTTGATGGGGTGAATGGTTTTTCTGGGGCGATCTTGTCTATTGTATTTGCGATCCATTTGTGCAGTATCTCTGCTTGCCCGTCTAGGTCGGCTAGCTCCAGTTCTATAATTGAGGGTTTCGTTAATTCCAGTTGTTCGAATAGGTTGCTTTCTTTGACGTGTTTCCATTTTCTTTTGGTATTGGTTGTGAGTTTCGGATGTTGGATGTAGGCTTGGGTAGGCAGAGTGATCATGAATCGGATGATGAGATGGGCACTCCACAGTATGTGTATCGGAGGTGCTGTGGTGATGAATTTTTCTTTGGTGAAATTGCATCTAGGGTGTGTCCTGCTGAGTGCGTTGCTCCTTTGACTAGTTGTCCTAGTTTCATGGTGCTGAGTTGTTCAATTAGTGAGTTTTGAGAGTTGGCGTGGCTGTCTTCAAACCAGATGGTGAAGTCCCCAAGGATGATTAGGTGTTCGTGGTTGATGGCTAAGTTGGTGATGGCTTCTATGAAGTTATCGACGAATGTTGCATCATATGTCAGCGGTATGTATACCAGGATGAATGTGATGTTGGTTTTTGGGCCTGCTGTTAGTTGTATTACCATGGTTTCGCAGTTGAAGATGTTGAGTGGTTCGTCAGTTCTTATTTTCAGGTGTTCTTTGAATTCTATAGCGATGCCTCCTCCTTTTTTGTTTTTTCTGTTTATTTGTAGGCATTTGAAGTTGGTCGGAAGGCAGCTTTGGATGTCATTTTGTAGCTGTCGCCCAGCCATGTTTCTGTGATGGACAGGATGTCAGTTCCGTTGTCGTCGAGTAGGTCGAAGATCTCTGTTGAGTGTTTTGACATGGATCTTGTGTTTATTAGATTAAGTGAAGTTTGGAGGTGTTGTTTGGTTTGGGCTTTGTCAAGGTCGCCTTCTGCTCGGTGTTGAGGTTTCCTTCCTGGTCGGTCACTTGTTGGGCTGTGGGATTCGGGGTGTCAGCGTCTTCGAAGAGTTCTTCTAGGTTTTGTCTTGGGTTTTTTGTGTTTTCATCGGGTTCGTCCTCCGGGAGTTGTGGTTGTTGATTGGAAGTTCCTCTTGCTTTGGTGATGTAGGGGGTTATTGCGTCGGTCATCTGTTTGTTGTTTGTATTGGTCATCCTTCTTCTACTTGCTTGTGTTGGGTTGTTTGATGTTGCTGCTTCTGATGTTGGGTTGGATTGCCGTGGTGGCCAGTTGTCTGCGAGGTATGGAGTTAGGTAGAGAGATTTTTCTCTTCTCTCAGAGTTGCTTCGGTTTGTGTTCCTGTCTGTGGGGGTCCAGTCTATGGTTGTTGTTCTAAATTGCTGTTCTGTAGTGTTTGTTCTTTCATCTCTTCGTCTTTTCCTTGGAATGGGTCGTTTTCACGGCATTGTAAGATTGAGAGTTGTTTAGTCTTTGTTTGGTGACGTCTAGGTGGTCCTGCTATGGTTTGGTTGTCTTGTGGTCTTGTGGTGTAGTGGCGTGTGAGGGGGTGTCCGCTACAAGTTTGGGCTCCATCTGTAGGTGGTATTCCGGTTGGTAATTCGTTCAGTCGCTGTCCTAGGAGGGGAAGGGGGGTGGTAAGGGTTATTAATTGGGTGTTATCGGTGGCTCTCTTTACTTTCCGTCTCCCTGAGCACAGTTCACTGTGGTGAGCAGGCTGTGTAGGTTGGGGAGGGGGTTAGGGGGGTGCGCAGCTTGAACATTCATCTTGTGATGTGAGAGACTCTAGTCAGAGTGACACACCACGGTAGTTCACTGGCGGCTTCTGTCTCGCTTGAGATTTAGCTAAATTTGCGAGTGAGCTAGATTTGAGAGTGAACTAAATTTGATATACCTGTATAGTAGGAGAGATGCTTATCAAATTTGAGACACCTGTACAGTGGGAGAGAGGCCTATCAATGCGATTTGGAGATCAGACAGTGCAATTTGGGCTCAGAGGCCCTGCTAAGTTTGAGACACTTGTATAGTGGGAGATAGGCCTATCAATCCCATTTTTGCTGTTTCTGTAGTGTTTGTTCTTTCATCTCTTCGTCTTTTCCTTGGAATGGGTCGTTTTCACGGCATTGTAAGATTGAGAGTTGTTTAGTCTTTGTTTGGTGACGTCTAGGTGGTCCTGCTATGGTTTGGTTGTCTTGTGGTCTTGTGGTGTAGTGGCGTGTGAGGGGGTGTCCGCTACAAGTTTGGGCTCCATCTGTAGGTGGTATTCCGGTTGGTAATTCGTTCAGTCGCTGTCCTAGGAGGGGAAGGGGGGTGGTAAGGGTTATTAATTGGGTGTTATCGGTGGCTCTCTTTACTTTCCGTCTCCCTGAGCACAGTTCACTGTGGTGAGCAGGCTGTGTGGGTTGGGGAGGGGGTTAGGGGGGTGCGCAGCTTGAACATTCATCTTGTGATGTGAGAGACTCTAGTCAGAGTGACACACCACCGTAGTTCACTGGCGGCTTCTGTCTCGCTTGAGATTTAGCTAAATTTGCGAGTGAGCTAGATTTGAGAGTGAACTAAATTTGATATACCTGTATAGTAGGAGAGATGCTTATCAAATTTGAGACACCTGTACAGTGGGAGAGAGGCCTATCAATGCGATTTGGAGATCAGACAGTGCAATTTGGGCTCAGAGGCCCTGCTAAGTTTGAGACACTTGTATAGTGGGAGATAGGCCTATCAATCCCATTTTGAGATCACAATGCAATTTGGCACAGAGGCCCTGCTAAGTTTGAGACACCTGTATAGTGGGAGAGAGGTCTATCAATGCAGTTTGGAGATCATACAATGCAATTTGGGCACAGAGGCCCTGCTGAGTTTGAGACACCTGTATAGTGTGAGAGAGGCCTATCAATGCAGTTTGGAGATCACAGAATGCAATTTGGGCACAGAGGCCCTGCTATCAATGCAGTTTGTAGATCACACAATGCAATTTGGGCACAGAGGCTCTGCTATCAATGGAGTTTGGAGATCACACAATGCAATTTGGGCACAGAGGCCCTGCTATCAATGCTGTTTGGGAATCACACAATTCAATTTGGGCACAGAGGCTCTGCTAAGTTTGAGACACCTGTATAGTGCGAGAGAGGCCTATCAATGCAGTTTGGAGATCACATAATGCAATTTGGGCACAGAGGCCCTGCTATCAATGCAGTTTGGGATCACACAATGCAATATGGACCCAGAACCCCTATAGGATTTGAGGAACCTGTATAGTGGGAGAGAGGCCTGTCAGTGCAATCTGAATATCACACAATGCAGCCTGGAAACAGAACCCTACCAAATTTGAGGGAGCTGTGTATTCAGTCTGAACAGCATTCAATGCAGCCTGGGAAAAAAGCCCTACCCAATATGAGAGACCTGTATAGTGGGAGAGATGCCTATCAATACTATCACAGCATCACACAATGCAATATGAACCTAGAACCCCTACTAGAAGATTAGCGAGTCTTGTAAAGTGTGAGAGAGGTCCATCAATGCAATATCACACAGAGCAGCCTGGAAACAGAGCCCCTACCAAATTTGAGATGACTGTATAGTGGGAGGGAGGCCTGTCAATGCAATCCTAACATCACACAAAGTAATATGGACCTATAATCCCTCTAGAGGACTAGAGAGTCCTGTATAGTGGGAGAGAGGCCTATCAATGCAATCCAAACATCACGCAATGTAATATGGATCTATAATCCCTCTCAAAAATTAGATAGTCCTGTATAGTGGGAGAGAGGCCTATCAATGCAATCCAAATATCACGCAATGCAAGTAGGACACCAAACCCATGCTCAGCTCGAGAGACCTGTATAGAAGGCCTAATCCACCTGTGTAATGTTGGTTTGCTAAGTGGCTAGGATTATGGGTAGAGTTGTAGCTCTCCCCTACACCAGGTCACTCCTACCTTACTCGTCCTTGTAATTGATGGTTGATGGCTGGTCGCTGGGGGACACCGGCTTACACTTCCTGGAACCGCCCTTGTCCCTGGGCTGCGCGGTGCAGAGGGCTGCCCTGGGGTGTTTGTTGAGTCACTGGCCTGGGGGCACTCACCTGCGATGCTCCGGATGGCAAAGTGCGTGCAGGGGCCCGCTGGTGGGATACACCAGGAAGAAGGGCTGCAATGCCCAATCAGGCTCCGGGGGTGGGGTGGGAGGTGGGAGGAGGGAGGGAGAGAAGGAGCTGGGGAGATGGAGCGGCGCGGGCCGCGGGGTCCAACGGATGGACTGGGCTAGCAGGCCAGGCCCGGAGGGGTCACAGCCTGGGGGCACTCACCTGCGACGCTCCGGATGGCAAAGAGCGTGCAGGGGGCTGCTGGTGGGACACACCAGGAAGAAGGGATGCAATGCCCAATCAGGCTCTGGTGCGGGGTGGGAGACGGGAGGGAGAGCAGGCGCTGGGGAGATGGAGCGGCGCGGGATGTGGGGTCCAACGGGTGGACTGAGCTAGCAGCGCAGGCCCGGAGAGGTCACTGGCCTGGGGGCACACACCTGCGGCGCTCCGGATGGCAAAGAGCATGCAGGTGGCCGCTGATGGGATACACCAGGAAGAAGGGCTGCAATTCCCAATCAGGCTCCGGGGGCAGGGTGGGAGGCGGGAGGGAGAGAAGGAGCTGGGGAGATGGAGCGGCGCAGGCCGCGGGGTCCAACGGATGGTCTGGGCTAGCAGCCCAGGCCCGTAGGGGTCACTGGCCTGGGGGCACTCACCTGCGACGCTCCGGATGGCAAAGAGCGTGCAGGGGGCCGCTGGTGGGATGCACCAGGAAGAAGGGCTGCAATGCCCAATCAGGCTCCGGGGGTGGGGTGGGAGGCGGGAGGAGGGAGGGAGAGAAGGAGCTAGGGAGATGGAGCCGCGCGGGCCGCGGGGTCCAACGGATGGACTGGGCTAGAAGCCTATGCCCGAGGGGTCACTGGCCTGGGGGCACTCACCTGCGATGCTCCGGATGGCAAAGAGCGTGCAGGGGGCCGCTGGTGGGATACACCAGGAAGAAGGGCTGCAATGCCCAATCAGGCTCCGGGGGCGGGGTGGGAGGCGAGAGGGAGAGAAGGAGCTGGGGAGAAAGAGCGGCGTGGCCCGCGGGTTCCAACGGATGGACTGGGCTAGCAGCCCAGGCCCAGAGGGGTCACTGGCCTGGGGGCACTCACCTGCGACGCTCCGGATATGCATAAAGCATCCCAAGGTAATGAAATGTGTGCCGGTGGCTGCAGCACTCGTATTATAAAACTTGATTGACCATACACACATTGTATGCGCAAAACTAGGAGTTCACCTGGTCTATGCTTTGCAGAGGAATGTACTTGTCATGTGTGAATGGGAAGTATACCCCACCAGCCATTGCACTTTGCATAAATGCCCCCGGCCCAGGATCTGTCTGGGCGAACTAGTGCAGAAGCTCTATACCGCATGCCAACGTCTTTCACACCTACATTAGATAAAAAAACGGAGCTCCATAATTGGAGCATCTTCTCCAGAGCTCACACATTACACCCAAAAGGATTTGGTAGACAAAGAAACCTGATCCCGTGGAGATAAAATGGTGTCAACTAGATCACCCTGTTCTTGTGAAGTGGGAAGGCTGGGGGTAGAGTTCAGCCTTTCTTGTTGAAAAGATGGCAATTTACCCTCAAGACACAATCAGTTCTTCTCCTTCCTTTCCAGTGATTAAGTAGCAAGCACACATTGAAAGGCCATGCCACCTACCGCCAAATCAATAATTTGCTCAAGAAAAATGACTGCAGCTGTAATTGAATGTGAGAAGAAAGAAAGTGTACATTAAATGTGCATATTTTTTCTTCTGTTGAAAACATTCATGTACTTAGAGGAATATTTGAAACAGCAACAACCTAATACAAATCTGAAGCATGTTATTAGGGCCAGCAGTAGCAAATCTCCTCGCCATGCAATACACAAAGAAAGGAAATAACATTGGGCCTCATTCCGAGTATGGCGGTAAGTGATAGCGGCCACCGGTAACGAGACCGGTGGCGGTAATCCCTTACCACCATACTCCGAGTTCCCTCTGCGCCCTCGCCCTTAACGCCTGCTTTGAGCAGGTGTTAAAGTCGAGGGCGCAAAGGGGCCTCCAAGCCAATAACGGTGACCGTAATGAACGGTCACCGTTATTTGCATCTTCCCCATTCCCATTGAGCCCTATGGGGGATCATTCGGGAATGGGGAAGAGCCTTGGTGAATGGGGAATTACCGCCCCGCCAACCTTGGAATGTGGCGGTGATTCCGCCATCCACCAAGGCGCTGCCGGTCCGGGTACGGCGTCAACCAAGGCGTTAATAGCGCCATTGGTTAGCGCCGTACTCCGAATGAGGCCCATTGTTTTTAGAATCTAAATGTACAAGCATTTATATCTCTTTTGAAAACAATGCATTTTATATTGTTTTGTCCACTTATAAAAATATTACACCTCTTAAACTTTCTGTGTGAAGAAATACAAATGGAAATTTAATTCTCAAAGCAAACAGCAAGCAAACAGAAAGCACAAGTTATTTTCCTAAATCTATGCCGTCTATCAAGACAATATCACAAAGAACAGTTTTACATTATTTTCAGATATTCATATTTAACATCAAAATGTGTTTATTTTTGGTACAATGTAATATTTTAATCACATCATAGAGGAACCCTGAGTTTGTCAAACACAAGCAGGTAACCCTTTCACACTTTACATTTTGTTATAAGCCTTTCAAAACCCAAAGGCCATTTTTTGCCTTTTGCTGAGTTGCAATCCTGGAGACTGGTGCTGTTATTTCCCTCTGATTTTGGCTGCTTTTCAGTGCACAAGTAAAGCATACATGTGGGTGGACAGTGTAACTTATTTTCAGAGGGCGGAAACAACCCATTGGGTTTTTTTTAGGTTGCCAAGCTTGTTCAAGAATTTGGCTACCAGGATTTTACCCAGGTTGTCATGTTCCCAGTGCAGACGTGTACCCACAAGAAAACAAGCACTTGTCCCGTATTGGGATTTTGTTTTCTAGGGAATATTTCACTAGAGATTGGTGGGTTTAAAAGGTGAGCACCTTTCATACTTTGCCAGCATATTTATTGAAACATTTCCTCTCTCAGGTTATTTTTCTGATGTTCATTACTTTTTTTTAAAGTCCAATGCTCTTTTGTCTTGCACACTTTCTTCTAAGGGGAATGTCAATTGAACTATATTTGCATAATTAATTTCAAGATATGTTCACTTGTTGGGCACATAACCATGGGTGCGAGCTTTTGATTTTCGCTTTGGGGACAAAGGTTCCCACACTGAGTGAAGCGAGAGAGCTGTGCTCATCCCCAGTCAAAACAACTCAATTACAGCACATGTTCAGCAGGAATAGTAAAATGGCCATATGAATTACAGGAAAGTATAAACATATAACATCTCAAATCTATCTACCATTCTGCTGTCCGTACCCTCTGTCTCCTTACCTGCAGTGACTCCATCTCTGCTTCCCTCTCTTCCCTTGGCTGGCTTCCATTTCACTCCCAACTTAAATTTCACTTTCTCTGCCTTGTCTTCAAATCTCTCCATGGTCTTGCTTATCTCTCCTCCCTCCTCTCTTTCTACTCTCCCTCCTGCTCCCTTTGTACAGCTGACCATTTCCTTCTCACTGTACCTCCGTCCCCTTGTGCCCCCTCCCGTTTCCGCTCCTTCCAACTCCTAGCCCCCCTGCACTGGAACTCCCTACCTCTCTCAATCCACTCTATCTCTACCTTCTCCTCATTCCGCACCTCCCTTAAATCTCCCCTTCTCCATTCTCCGCCTTGAAACCCCTTCCCCTTCTTGCTTCCCCTCCCTCCTTTATCTTTCCCCTTGATTATCTGCCTCCCTTCCCCTACCGCCCAACTCTCACCTTTTCCCCTTCCCCCCTCCTTCTCCTCCTCACCAATCCCCCTCCCACACAGTCCTACTGCACTACTCTCCCTATTCCCTTCAGTTAATTGCTCTTCTTACTGTTTTGTTGACTGATTCATATTGTACTTTGCTTCTACCGTTATATTGTTTATATTTTATGTATTAAGTTGTTTTCAATTGTGCAGCGCTTTGGTGTAAAGCGCTATATAAACAAATAAATACAAATACAAAATACAAACAATCACCTTACCTGATGAGTTTCCTTTGCAACATTCTGCTATAGGATCCCCTGATATTCCGACACCGGGCAAACAGTTTAGTCCTGCTCACCCCCTCCGGTCAAGCCTCGGGTGGGTACATTAATGAGACTCCCTTCTCATTTTGTAGTGAGCAGAACTTGATAAACAGTTATTCTCCGCTTGGAGTTTATTTGGATTGACAGTCAAAATTATCCTTATCCCCACCAAAGTGAGTGCTCTCAGGCAAATTATTTTATAACACTATTCCTTATCTGCTGCAATTAGAGGGCTCTACCATGTGGAAAGGTCATTTCACAAATCAAAGTCTTCATGGGAAGAAAATAAAGGGCAAAGATGGGCAAAGAGTCCCTGAAAAAGAATTGCATGATTTACTGCAATAGTTTTGACTTGTAGACATGTTAGATATTACTGGATTAACACATTCATCTTTGTTCTCCTGAAAGTGTTCATAATATGGTGCTCTGAGAGATATTACCCTACTTATGAATGCAATGAAACAATGAAAGAATATGTGTATGGTTACACTGGAAAAAACAGTTATCTGTAATTTGTTGAAGGGGGCAAATGGGAAAAGACTGATAAACACAGATTCCGAACATTTTGAAAACACCTCAATAACACCCCTAAAAGTAAAATAAAATAGACCCCTAAAACAGGAAACCCTAATAATAGACTATCATTTCTAGCCACATTTCAACAATTTCACTGTGTTTTCGACCAGCATTTGATACCCACAATCAATTGTGTTTGTTTGTATGTGTAAGAAAGATTGAAAAATAGGAAGAATCTACCTTTGAAGGGAACCCACATACATCCATGGGGATCTGTAAAACAGCAGCGTTCCAGTCTTCTACAGCATAGATACGTCTAACCCACAGCCAGCCTGAGAGAGAGAGGGAGAGGGAGAGGGAGAGGGAGAGAGGGAGAGGGAGATGGAGAGAGAAAGAGAGAGAGGGAGAGAGAGAGGGAGAGAGAGGGAGAGAGAGAGAGAGAGAGAGAGAGAGAGAGAGTATGGGTGACAATGAGAGCAAGAGCGAGAGCAAGATCAATATAGAGGCAATTCTTGAATGCAATTTAAAAGAGCTTTTTTTCCAGACAACTTGGAAGATAATGAAAACTCACCATCTGTGTACCCCGACAGAATCTTTTGTAATAGAAAAACATGCAAATTAGACGGCCTTGACTTGCATGTTAAATATGAGCGCCTCTCAAAATTATGATTCAAAACCTAGTGGTATAAGAAACCGCATAGAAAACACATCACCACATCATGCCCAGCTTCTCAAATCTCTTTACCCTATTATCAACAAGTCTACCACTGATTACAAAAGAGTTTGCATTGTGTGTAAGAAACACATTCACAACATGCCTATATGTATGAGAACACATGTTTATGGAGTACTCACAACCCAATCACAACACAAAAAAATACCCTAATTGAATAATACAATAAGTGCAATATGCTAATTTAATTCAAATTGCCTTTCCTAGTCGAAGAAAGTGCACAGGACAAATAAGCATTTGCCAAAAAAACAAATCTTTCTATAACATTGCTGGCTAAGTATAAAAGTTGCACACCTTTTTTTAACCTTAGAATCTGTACCAAAATGTTGTGTATAGAAGAATGTCAACAGAAGTCATTTTAGAGCTGCTTGATGGGATTGCTGTGGTTTTGTGGCAATCTGTTTGACCTCCGAGCAGGGCTCAACCTGGGTTCGGTTGGGGAATATCTTTTTAATTCCTTGAGAACACAAGGGTCGGGCAGCTTTCGCCATCTGAAAAAAGTTGGTGGAGGCCATCCACCCGCATGATCCTTGGTTTCGTGGAAGGTTACAGTCACTCATGTAGATATCATGGCTATCAATAAGACTCTGCAAGGCTGCCAGGGTACTCCCAAGAAGAGCCTCCTCAGCATAGCTGAGGATTGGCAGCATCACTCCTCCCACAGATGGAACATCTAGACTTTGCAGGGCCAACTCCTCTTATAGAGAGTTGGTATAGAGGTTACAAAGGGCAGGTGCCAACACCCCTCCTGGTGAACGCCTCTATCCACTGGGAACATTCACATACCCCCTCCCCAAACTACAGGACACTCTTCATTCAGACCTGCAGTGCAACATTAAAAACATTTCTAGCAGATCACCTGACACGTTTACATCTCACAAATATTTCATGACCTCAGTCGACTGACCATGTCAATGGCCGAGGTTAATAATGGCAAATAAACAGGTGTTTTTGTATAAATGGAAATGGGGGTCAGAAGATAGAGATTAATGACCTGTTCTTGCATGCAATAGGTTCTCCAAAACATCCTTTGTGTAAATTCTAAAGTGCTGTTAGCGTCTACCCAATTGATCAATCAGCCATATAACACCGTCTCCAAAAGCTGTGATGCGGCATCAAGCACATAGATCGTTCTATATGAATCAGGGGTGCTTCTGTCCCCTTTTTACAAGAGAGGGACGATTAGCGCCTCATGCCCAGAGCATGGAATTACGCTTATGTTCCCAACGCCACTAAACAAATTAGTAATTACCGAGATCTTAAGGTCTTTCTCGTGATTAAACAGATGAACGCAAATGGCCTCCGACCCTGGCCTTTTGTTTCTCGCCTGCGTATTCAAAGCAACTTTCACCTCTTCTAATGTAACATGAGGATCTTTTCCTGATAGGCTATGTACCACATCCTACAGGTGGGGTGGCAAGTTGTAGATATCAAAACAATATTCAACCCACTGTGAGGAAAAGACATCCCTTGCTCCAACGGAGCAGTCCAAATCAAAAGCTTGTACAACTGCCTAACTTAGATTAGGGCATGCAGCGGTCAGTGCCAGAAATGTCCCCAAGAACTGTCTAAATGGGATTGACTCAAGACACGTAATAGATGTATCACTGTTGAAATTATCTTGAAAGCAATTCTAGTACGACATATGCTAATTGTAAATGACAAAAGCTTCCAAGGCCAAAATAACTCCACTTTGGCCTGTAGACAGATCATCAGAGTACACAAAGTTAGACTTCTGTATAATGCTGTCTTTTATCTAATGACCTGTCTGTTCAGGGCAGGAAGCGTATCGGAGACTGTGTCACATGCATTGCCCTAGATAGGTATTTATTTGCCTCATCTGATAGAATACTCTCTGTCCAGGGTCGGACTGGGACATGGAATACTCCCGGACACCCATAAAAAAGTGGCTCACCCTTCGCCTCAAAAAACTCTCCCACCCCTCGCCTCAAAAAGGTGGCCCTCAAACCATCATCTGTGAATCAAAGTAGCATTGTTCCTAAGTACACTATGAAAAATATGGTTATGATTTCACTAATGTGATATACATTTCATACAAGAATGGATCCCTTACGCTTAAGGTCTTTTTTATAGAACAAATATGCATACAATATCACCCAACCTGTGTTGCTACTCATTTATCAACCTCAGAAGGATGAAAGGCTCAGATTGCCTTGCTGGCATTCAAACCTGAAATCTGCAGATCACACACACATCGCAGCAGCGAGCGCTCAACCCACTGAGCTATCATATCGGCTATAGTAAAATTAGCAATTATTCTGAAGTGGATACCATTAAACTGGTAACTGAGATTTAACAACAGACCAGTTAAGTTCATCTGCATCTTAAGTCCATCTGCATATCAAGCCTGCGTGCATCTACTTTCAGGCTTTAGAGGTTGGCAAAATAGAGAAAGCAGTGCACTCACAGGACATCCCATACTCTGAGCACTCGTTACCTCATACATGCAAACAAACATCCTGAACAGCATGACAGGCAGATGGGAAAGATAGACACATTACAACAAAGCATTCATTGTGGCACAATGAAGTCAATGGCCACTTGATGTGCTATGGTCAAATATTTCTACACAGACAAGAAGGACACCTACGGCAGGTCCCTGGGGGTGATCTCTGGGCCCCCAAGCTCACGCCGCCGCCTACGCCCTCCATGCCCTTTTCGGGGGCCCCACCGGAGTTCACAGTGCTCCATCGCTCTCCAATGAACCTCCAAGGGTCTCTGAGGGCCCCCTGAAGCAGTATAGGATAATAGACCACCCATTGATATTCAGTATTATTAAATAACTGCATTGTTTTGTCTTAACATTTAAGAATTGCAATTGTCTACCCTGTCCCGTGCCATTATCCATTAAGCATTACTTTCAAAAGACGGTTTTGTTAGCCCGCCACTATCTTTGCGTACCTGTTCTCACAGCGGGTACATTTCATACGCGGACTCGAGAAAGCTGTGGGATGTTTTTACCCATGCATCCAAGTCCTACCATAAAACTGTGCAGTACTGGCATGGAAAACATCATGATGGCCAGAACTCCCTAGAGAGTGCACAGGGAAAACATGAAGAATAGGCTGCCACCCATTTTTGCCTATGTTGTGAGCACAGGAGGGCACTGCCTAAAACCACCATTGGGCTACACACACAGTAGCCTGAAACTATTGGGAATGGCAATGCTGATTGCTAAAAAGCAACTCAGAACTGTGGGGAATTCATTTTCTTAATCCCAAAAATGGTTGCAATACCGGTACTCACCACTATCAGAAAGCCGGCATTTTAAAACCACCAGACTTTTGTATAAAACTGAACAAATGAAACAAAACCAGACCAAGGAAAGACTTGCTAAGAGGTGGATACAATGTAAAACTATATTCTGAAATGACTTGAAGGAAGTAACTATTTAATGTATAGGTAAACATTGTCAGTTTGATTTGAATGCAGAAAACTGGGAACAAAAAGTGACATTTAGCTGAAACCTGGCTTAATGAAACTGGATTCTGCCTGACAACTACCCCCGACAGGAGTTGAAACCTGCTCAGCCACTCTTCCCAGGCCTAGCTGCATCCTGCTTCCCCACCAAAAGGAGTTGACACCTCTCTGATTAGATTAGGGGTGGAGCAACTGGGAACTGGAACTGGAAGGGACAGAACAATGCAACTTCCTTGACTCAGGCAAATGTTATATTGGGGGCGTCGTAAAGTGGCTTCCTCTTGGGGGAAACTGGGAGGGGCAGTGCCTCTGCCAGCCAGCTGAGCTTGGGGGAAGTGGATAAACCAGTAATTCCACCATGTGATGTGGGAAGCCACACCCCTTTTTGACCAGAGCATAATTTTAAAAAGATAGATAACTCATAGTGCAGACTTGTCAGAATTATATAAGTAATATCATTATTTTTGTGATTTTTCTGTGCACGTTTTAAGAGGTGTTAGGACCCTGTGGTGTATTCTGGGGGGTTGCTAGCGGAAAATAGGGTCTTACTCCAAATGTCTGCATGTTAAAAATCTGACAGTTCATCAATTAATGTCCATACTCCTTGCGCACATGTGTGTAATTTTGGGTAAATGTCCGTAATTGCGAAACCAGTTAAAAAGCGCAAAATGTTTCATTTTTTAATGCAAGCCCCCAGGAAGATCAGAGGCGGACAAGCATGGGCCATAAGGAATATATAATGTGTACATGTAATTTCAACAAATTGTGTATCTGGGAAAGATGTATTTGAATCAAATATAGATTTGCGGGCAAACTGACCAGGGGAGGATCCTCTGACCCATAAACAGACCTCATCATGATGACAATCCATTTCTTTCCCCCAATCATGGGAGAGGGGAGAATTGGGCCAATGACAAGTAGAGAGGGGCAGGCTCAGTTATGCCAGGCACACACCCATTTTCAAAACACATAAAAGTAGACTGCTGGGACAGGTAGAGAGATTCAATTCCATTTGCTGCGGAGCATGCTGACCGACGACTTCACATCCAGAGATCCAGACTTCAAATCCATCAATCTCCAGAACCTGTAGCAGAAATTAACTCCAGAATTTGTAGCAGAGAGGCCTGAATCCACCAGCTGAATCCTCTTCAGCAGGCCTCAAAACCAACCAAACTATTCAAGCTGTTTGAATTTTTACCAAAAATGTTTGCAAGAACCTGTAGCAGTATCCAGAAAGCAGTGCTGTATCTGGGACCCGAGAGAACCACAAACCAGACCGTTGTGAGCAGATCCGGTGCTTGACAGACCCAGAGAGCAGAGCTGACCCAGATAGCCGGGACTTCAGAACCACCCGCCGGAAGTCCTGTCCAACCTGACCAGACCGTGATGAGGCCTATTTCAAATTGATATTGTGAGTACCTACCAGAACTGTGCAGAACCAATCTCTTAGTTAAAATAATCTAATCCAAACTATTTTAACCTAAGTAGAACAGCCTCCTAGAAATCGTGTCATCTGTCATTTTTAAAGCTGCACAACTGTCACCTGTCAATTCTGCAGCTGCAAGCTGTCACCTGTCGTTTTGAGTTTTACTTTAAATCTGAAAATCTACCTTTATTAAATTGTCCGTATCTCTATAACTGTTTGGGCTAGGAACGTGGTTTAACTTTCATTTTAAAGTTGTGATTCTAGGCTTTCCAACGAACCTAGAACCGACTTCTTACTCCTTATACTTTTTCCGCAACCACGATTTACGCACTCGCGAAATTTACCGCGATTTGCGATTTTGGCTCAATTTCTCCATTTGTCAAAATAGCAGCTCCATTCTTTCTTTTGTTAAGATCTGTTTGCAACTTGGTAATAACTCATAGAGCATTGCTAAAGTGAGCCTTAACTAATACCAACATGCATCTCCCACTCACCCTGAATCTCTAGAGGGAATTAAAATCAGTTGGCACATTTTCCCATCCATTGCCATCACATTGAAAAAGCATTTTGGGCCTGTGTTTCAAACTCCTACCTGTTTCCTCTAAGCTTGCTGGGGGGGAACTGAATTTCGTATTGTATTTGATTGCGTTCCTGAGAACTGTGTGCTCCTCTTTCCATCTCCTTCCATTTCTTACATTGCATAGGGGAGGGGGTGAATTGCCAGAGAAAAAGTGATTATCTTATCTTTTGCTAAAATCATATCAAGTATTTCTGTACTGCATTTTATTCCTCATTGCTTTTCCCTTGAAACCATAAAAGTATTTTTGCTACCTTATCATCCTATATTAACTCCTCATTGATTGTAAAGAAGTGTGCTAGTGCCAGATTACCCATTGTTGATCAACCTCATATGTCTAAGTGTACTATCAGATATTAATTTATTATAAAGTGTGATATATATATATATATATATATATATATATATATATATATATATATATATATATATATATATATATTGTTTAAATGTTCAAATAAACCTTTTAATTTGCAAAACAAACCTACTTCTTGGCTCAGTGGGGTCAGGGGGATTCTAAGAGGGGGGTGTTATACAAGGGTTGTCATCCAGAGTACTGAACTGGACATAAAAATACATCAATAAGGGTTTTCCTCAGCATCTCAGACTAGGCATTGACTTAGCTGTAGTGTTGATTGAATATCGCTTACAAAGCAGTGCACCGATATTGCAAGGGGACAAGATTTAACTATTTACCAGAATTATTGTTTGGATTGGCTAATGCGTCAAGTTGATTAAAATAGTCCAGTTGTTATGATGCCTTTTACAGAAAATACCCCAAAATGCAAAGGAATGCAGATAGTTTTCACACACAGTCCATTATAATAATAATTGTATCCAATAACACGCAACACAGACGCGTGAAAACGATTCAAAATACCGTAGCTACAAAGTGTTGTGAAGTTGCTTTAAGTTATCGGCCATGGCATGGACTCACTCAAACAACCCTTGAGGAGGGGGCGGCATGACGCTTTGGATCGTCCATGCGCCTGACACTTTAAGGCGCTCCTGAAGCTGAGCTCTGTTGAAATACAAAAGAGGTCTCCAGGACAATGCGTGTACCTGCTGGGCAGGAACTTATAGTCTGCGCCTGCGTGGTGGTAGTAATGCGTTGCACACCTGCCCTCTTTTGACGTTCACAAGACGAGGTACCTGGCCGACGTTGGTAGCTTGACCTCTGCTGCAACCCGACCAAAGCAAATGAAACGGCAACTGCTTTACAAGTAAAACGCAAACCAATGTACAACATGTCGAGGGAACTTTTGGTTTAGCTGGGGCTGAATTAAACAAGGGGTGTGGTAGCCACCCAGTCCCTTCCAGGGGAACCAGATTTCTAGTGGAGACTTTTATAATTTTGTCAGCATTGCGCCGTGAGGGATTTTGGAAAACACCTGTCCTGCAGTCTGTAATACAAATCACTGGGAGGGAACAGGCTGGGCTGAAGAAGCGCCACCCAGCCCTCCCACGCCATCCCAGTGTTTTGTAACACTGACTGCTAGCGCCATGGTGTCACGGGTCGCTGCATTCATCAAAGAAAGGTAACACTTCGGTGTTATCTTTTTTTGATGAATGCAGCGGGTCGGTGGGGCTGCAAAGGATCTGTAAATTACAGATCCTTTGCAACTTACGCATCCAGCGAGGCCCTGGGGGCCGGTTCCTGAAGCCCATGCCTGGGCCGGCTTCATGATTTTGGCCCGGCCACGGGCCGAATGGCCGGTGGGCCAATCCGACCCTGTCTCTGTTTCACGGTGATAGCGTGTAGAAAACATTCTCCTAAGCCCCTTCCTATCCCTCCCAGTGGGTGCGTATACCACGACCAATATATAAAACATTTCTAATGTAGGCCATTTTCTGACTGTCATACACAATCCTCCAGTCCCATTCCTCTCCCTTCTCTAGCTGCATTTTCAAAGGTCAGCAATCGGCCCTGCTGTGTCTAAATGCACAAGAATGTGGTTTTATGATCAAACCATATGGCTTTGAAAAACGTTTTATTGGTGGCCTATCTTACTGGCAGTTTAATAAAAAATAAATAATAATAATAATCAGTGTTTACCCATTTCCGTTCACTTATGCGGGAGAAGGACTAGTGAAGCCCCAACAGTAAATGTATGTTTCTCGCATCTATAATTTACATCGGCTTGTCCAGTGAAAGGTTGCAACATGTCCACAGAATATAGTGCTTGCGTCAGTAAACACTTGTGTGTCTCTCCTGTATTGATTCGCTGTAATTGTGTTTTATCTCCTATGCACTCTTGCCATCAAAGCATGACTGGCTCCAAGGCAATGCTCGCAGAGTTTAAGTTGCTCCGTGGAAAGGCCTGTTCGTTTCTCTGTAGTTTCCTAATAAGCCAGAGCTCTTCAGAGGGTGGCATTTTCCTTGAGTACAAGCAGCTCGATAGGCTTATTCGAGACCTATAATTTGGTGCAAGTAATACAGGGTTTCCAATGAAAGGGCCACCATTACAATAATGTGTTTCGTTTATGTGTTGTGCCGTTCACAGTGCCTTGCTCGCGACCGTTTGCTTTGTGGCGGCATTCATATTGCAGTGTAGTCTAGGGCAAAACCGATTATAACACGTAAACGTGTGTACCATTAGTTCTCTACTTCATTTAAACCATCCAGCGTGTACACGATAACCATTTCCTTGCATAGTCTGGCCATATTAAAAACTGGGATACAGTGTCAACATTTAAATGGCAGAGATGGCAAATATTGTCCAACAAATACCCTCAAAAAATGTGAACTGGGTCATTCTGCACTTTGCCATTGTAGCCTAAAACTGGCAATGAGACTGTCATAGACAGTCCAGGGTAATCTCTTCATTAAAGAATTCTTACTGACAAAAGGTTTTACAAGTGTTACGCCATCCTTTGTGATCCATGCTGAATTTAGCAAAGGTGCACATCTGCCTGTTAATGCAAAGGAAATACTGTGCAATGATATATCCTCATTCTGCACATCAGCACGCACCATCTTGTTACATTCGCTGGCACTCACTTTCAGCCATTTAAGAAACACATTCCGACAAACCCACGCCAGAGAATACATCAGGCCTGTGCAATGGGAGACGTCATGTTACACACATGCAAACTCACACAGTGTCAGCACTGAGTTCCAGTGCTTTGAAATGCATTACACACAAAAACAAAGGTCTGCCACGAAGTTGTGATTTTCATCTATAAAACAGTTTATTTCAAAGCAACGACTGCAACGTTTTTCTTTGTTAATATTGTTAATATGAAGTTTCTAAATTTCATCTACAATTCTTTGATCTAAAACTAGGTGTGGGTTGAGGAGGCCAGGGGTTTCAAGCTAACAGGAATGGAGGTGGGGTGGGGGCGTGATAACAAGTGGCCCATTGATGCTATAAGCTGCCAGGTGATGATGTGCTTACATAGAACAGCACACGTGTCCTGGAGATGCTCTGATTACTTACCGGTAATCTTCGTTACTCCAATTCCTACTCTTCCTCGTCACAGTACTTACCTCATAAGGAGGGCCCTGCCTCCGACACAGGGCCTTCTTTTATTTTTACTATCCCCTAGAACTCCTCCCCTCCAACCACGTCATCCAGTTTATATAACCAAGCCAGAGCATGGGACCTTCCCTGCAGGGAGGGAGCGGAGGGGTATCAGTACTATGATGAGGAAGAGTAGGACTAGGAGTAATGAAGATTACCAGTAAGTAATCAGAGCATTACCTCCACTCTTCCTCGTCCCAGTTCTTACCTCATGAGGTATACCAAAGCAGCAATGGGGACAGGTCCCAATGAGACACAGAGCCAAAAACAGTGCAGAAACACAAGCACCTTTAATACCTCAAAATTCACATCGCCACAGACCAAACTCCAACGCCGAAGGAACCAACCCCCGAGTGGGAGACCAATCTATTGTGGTTGATGAAACTGCTTTAATCAGCCCAGGTGGCAGCCCCACAAATCTCCTGCAGAGAAACCCCCCTTGTATCGGGCTAGGAAACCGCCAAACCCCTGGTGGACCGCCCCTGAACATGCGCAGGTACAGGCAGGCCAGAAGCCACTGAGGCCTTACGCCCAGCATCAGCCGGGCCAAAAGAAATCAGAAGACTATCAGATTGGCGGAAAGGGGCAGTCCTAGCCAAATATACCAACACTGCCCACTGCACATCAATGTAATGCAAGGCTACCTCCTCTGGTGTATGCAGATCCTGAAAAAAAAAACAGGGAGAACCAGATCTTGAGAGGTGTGAAACCGAAACATAACTTTAGGAAGAAACTTTGGATCACACCTCAAAACCACCGAATCTGGCAGCACAGCCCTCAGGAAAGGGTAGTGACATAATAGAGCCCCAATCTCCCTTAGCCCACGGGCAGAAGTGATGGCGATAAGAAGGGCAGTCTTCAGCATAAGAAGTTTTATGTCAATCTCAGAAATGGGCTCAAAGGGAGGCCCTTGGAGAAAACGTAAGACAAGAGGGAGGTCCCAAGGGGGAAGGCCTTTATAAGTACAAAGACGAGAAGAAGAAAACCCCCGCAGCAACTTCCCCACCAACACCTCCCCATCCAGGTGACCATCAAAGTCCCCCAATAGGAATTTTCTGGGGCCCACTGAGAGCGAAGGGTGGAAACCTCCAGGCCCTTGTCAAACCCCACCTGGAGGAACTGGAGGATTGCCGGGAGGCAAGACCACAGGGGATGGATCCCAGACCGTCCACACTAGACCCGGAAATGGCCCCAATGCCTGTCATATGCCTTCAGAGTAGAGGGTCTAAGAGAATTCATGATAGAATCTACCACAGGATTGGAAAACCCCTGGGACATCAACCTAGCCTGTCTAATAGCCACACTGCCCATTTAATCTGTCAGACTCCCAACCTCAGATTCCCCTGAAGGGGACATGGCCACTTCGGGACCAGCCAAGGTTCTTGCGACCGATGCTCCAACAGAGTGGGGAACCAACTCCGACGGGCCCAGAATGGGGCCACCAACAACACACTCACCCTGGACACTCTGATGCGTTGAACCACCCGGGGCAGAAGGGGGAGAAGTGGAAAAGCATAAAGAAGACCCCAAGGCCACTGTACTGAGAGGGTGTCCACCCCCACAAACCCCCTTGGCCTGAAGCCGAGAGCAGAAGAGGGGAACCTTCGCTGATGCTGGAGATGCAAACAGATCTAGAACTGGGGTCCGGAACCTGATACAGATCTCTGCAAAGACCTGGCCCGATAGATCGGCAGAGGAGGGAAACCGGCAGCTGAAAAGATCCGCTTGAACATTGTCCACCCCACTGATATGTGAGGCCACCAGAGACACCAGATATGATTCCCCCCAAGAACCAATCTGAGCAGCCAGAGCATTCAAGGAGCGGCTGGAATCCACTTGAGGTTGACATATGCCAAGGCCGTTATATTGTCCATCCGGACCAACACCGTCCGGCCTTCCAGAAACCCCTTGAAGTACACCAGAGCCTGGAGAATGGCACACAACTCCCTCCAGTTGGATGACCGGCGCTCTCCGCCAGATCCCACAACCCTTGAGCTGAGAGGACCCCCAAAGTTGCCCCCAATCTCTTCCGCTTGCGTCAGTAGTAAGAGTGGTCACCGGAGGAAGGACCAAGGACAGCCCTGCCTGAAGATTTGGAACCCCCAACCACCACAGCAAGGAGGCCTTCAGCGCAGGGGACACCGGTATCAAAGTCTCATAAGCTTGAGATGTCGGGAGCCAGTGGGAGAGAAGATAAGACACCAGAGGTCATAAATGAAGACGGGCCCAAGGTGTGGAACTACAGCAAAATTGCTATGCTAGGGAAACAAAAAGATTAGATCACAAAAGACACAGAAATTGGTTCATTTCAAAGCAAAACATATCTTTATTTATGCCCTGTATTGCATGGCATAATGTCACTAATCACTACATAAGCAAGTAATCAACACTCTCTATCATGTGTGCTTTTAGTAATCCCAACCCTTCCGGCTTCTCCTAGCATTGCTCTACTAAACATCACCATAGCACTGAGAGTACCCCAATACTTCTCAAAGCATGAGACAGCACACCCTTGCACACCCACCTAACCTCTCTAACACCACCCCACTCTCTCTGGCCTCTGCTATACAGAGCAATGACATATTTCACTGTACAATTGTGTGCGTAGAAACATTCCATTTCAAACTGCATGCATTTCTATACTTTGTGCGTGCATACATTGTTATGGAATGAACTGTACCAGTCACTGTGACATGTCTCTCCATTCTCCATTCTAAGGACAAGCTATCACTAACATTCTCGCATTGAGACAGCAGCCTTGTTCATTTGCAGAAACCCAAAACATAGCATTTTCCTCACTCAGCAAGGTTGTTTCTCTGTGCCAAGGTAGTAGCTGTCTGCCAAAGCTGTTGTTATCAAAACATTCTCTCACTGTATACTTGCAAAAACAATTCCCTCTCCTCGCTCAGCAAGAAGCCGAGACTTCTGCCAGTTCAACAGGAATCCCCAGTCCTGTAAAGCTGGCAGACTAATTGGAGATGAGCCAGGACTGTCCGTCAGCAGGATGCCTTGATCAACCAATCGCCTACGTAGGGAAAAATCTGAATGCCCCTCAGATGCAAATGCGCCACCAGGGGAGCCACCATCTTGGTGAACACTGTGGGGGCTGATCGCAACCCGAACGGGAGCACTCTGAATTGAAAATGTCAGAACCCAACTGCAAACCGGAAAGAACTTCATCTGGCAGGGCCGGAGAGCCACTTGGTAATATGCATCCTGGAGATCCAGAGAAGCCATCCAATCCCCCCTGTGCAACATTGGAAGAATGTTCTGCAAAGTCTCCATTTTGAAGTGTTCCTTCCAGACAAAACAGTTCAGGGCCTTGATGTCCAGAATTAGGCGAAACTTCTGACGGTTTGGGGACAAGATACAACCGCAAGTAGAGACCGTGACCCCGAACAGGAAGAGGAACGAGCATGATGGCTGCCTTCAACAACAAGTCAGAGAGAACAGTTTCCATAGCCAACTTCTTGGTCTGAGACCTGGGAACCACAGTCTGAACCATGCAACCCTGGACAGGAGGAGACAGGAAAAACACTCGATAACCCTCTGAACTGTGCCCAGAACCCAGGAATCTGAACACCACTGGTCCCATACTGGAAAAAACAGCCGGAGCCTCCCGCCTACTTCATGTCCAAACAGTCAGGACTTTTGCACCAGACCAGGATGTGAGGAGCGTGGAGGAGCCCACCCCTCCCTTGATCTCTGAAAAGAACGAGATGAGGAGCCAGGGAAAACCTTTCCAGTCAAGGCACCAGCCCCAGAGGTGACTTCCGGGCCATTGAGGCAGGCTTGCGCCGCAATTTGTCAGCATGTTTGACAGCCCTAAACACTTTATTCACTTTATCCTCAGGTGAATCACCAAAAAGTTTGGACCCTTCAAAAGGGAAGTTTCAGGGCAGCCGCCTTCTGCAAACCTTCTGTCTTCCAATCCCACAGATGCACATGCCTCTGAGCAGACACACCAGCCGCCATGGGCATGACAGAACCACGCACTCCATCAAAAGTGAGGTTGGACAACAGTTCAACCTGTCTCTGCATCTCAGATAGCAAAGGGGCACAATCACAACCCCCATCGACAGCCTTTTTCTATTTCCTGAACCCAGCAAACACAGTTTCAGCTGTGTAGGAACCGTAGACATTTGGCCCGGACTGCCACCTCCTCGGCCGACATAGAGGAGCGACCCACCAGGCTGGCGAGGATATTGTCAACCTCATCCGGATCAAACAGTAAAGTTTCACCTCCTTTCAATAGGTAAAGTTTGGTCATAAAGCAGGGCATCGCAATCATCTCTGGTTCTCACCATTCCCAAAGGATTTTATCCCAGATATCAGATACCAATGGCAACTCCTTCCTAGGGGTATGCTTATACTGGGGAATTGAAGGGTCAGCACCCTCCACTGGTATCAGGGGCTCAGAGAACCCCACGCAGTCGGAAACTTGAGCAAGCACCTCCTCTACTCCTTCCCTGTACAGATATTTTGCTTCCTGCATCAGCCGATGAGGAACAGGAAGACGCTGAGGCCTCAGAGCCAGAAGAAGAGGACAATGAGGAAGACAGACGCCGGCGCTTGTGTCCATTCGCATGGCTGTGACCCTCTCCATGATGTTTAAGCAGCTTCTTAAACTCATTTCTGGTCAGGGAAAAACTTTTGCCTTCTTCTTTCTTCTCCTGCACAACTCAGGTGAAGAGGAAGATGAAGATGAAGAAGGGGACAGGACAAGATGCCTGCGTTTTACAAAATGTTTACCCATGGTGAGTATTCTGGAAAAACAGAGACCGAAGGAAGCCTGTTTCACCACTGCAGTCCTCTGTAAAAAGGGAACATAGACGATCAACAGAATACTGCTAGATGCCACTTAAAAGAGAGGCCAGAAGCTACAACCAATAGGAATCCCCAACCAATCAGTCTCCTAGGTAACTTCCATCGGAGCAACGTCGGGCTGAAACTACAAAAATATCTGGAAGCTGCCAGAGAACTCTCGGCCCCACCAGCAGACAAACAGGAAATTCACATTTACCATCATGTGCCTGTGGGCCCATGTTCTACCCCGTTGAGCATCGGGATGCCCCCCGCTCCTTACCTCACCCTGGGCCTGCTGGACCCGGGGCAAGATGCCCCACGCCGGCCTGCAGCCCTGCAACAAGAACGGACAAGGAAATACTGCTCAACTGGGCCCTGAGCCCCACAGGGAGTCCGGGAGCACTGGCGCACCTGCTGGAGCCAAAGGCCCCGCCACACAGCCCCACCAGGGTGCTAGCAATCGTTGCTTCCCGGCGCCCCGCACCGGGAAATAGTCCAACCTGCCAGAGGCAGGAAAATTTAAACTGGATGACGTGGTTGGAGGGGAGGAGTTATCGGGGATAGTAAAAATAAAAGAAAGTCCTGTGTCGGAGGCAGGGGCCTCCTCATGGGGTAAGTACTCGGGACGACAAAGAGTGGACATGGAGGTAATGCAGCAAGGATGGGACGAAGGGGAGCAGGGGCTATAGGGCGAGAGGCGATTGTGAGGGTGATGAGAGGGAAAGCACGTAGAATGTGGGCTTTACTCCCATTTTGGTTCCCTGTGGGGGCGTCTGAAAAAAAATGAATAGGCAGTTTAAAATGGAAATGAATGCAGATGTGTACATGAAAATGGCACAATGAAAGGCCAACTTTGTAAGATGAAATCACATAGGACCCATTACATGTTCACAGTAGTTAAATATATCAGGTTTCAACCACTTTGGTGGTGTATTGTAGCAAACCTTCGAATAACTTGAAGGTGAATAAATTAAGGACGTAATCAACTTTTTGTCTTCAGAGAGTATTATGACTGGCACAATTTTTTGGGCCAGCAGTAGAAACGTTTCAGTCCATGACACGATCAAAAAATACAGCCCCTAAACTAATTATTATACTCTTCTGGTGTCCAAACTCAACACAGTCCATAAAGCTAAAAGGACAGCCTCGCGTTACAACACTGAACCTAATAGAACTCAAGCAAAAGAAGCTTTAAAGAACTATAAGTCTTGGCTAAGAATTTATCGTCAGGCTCTATATCAACAGGATACAGAGGTTATGTTAAAACAAGTTAACCACTGTAACTCTCGAGACTTCTGGAAGCGGATAAGACATTTGGGTAAAGCCACCGACACATTCCTGACCAACGCAATCGCGGAATCAACCGGGATAATATTCTATTCAAGTTTGTTTAAAACTCCAGAGCCGAAGCTAACATCTCTACCAGCTCAGGCAACAGCCCCTTGAGAAGATTTGCATGACATCGTTGACATAACATCAACAACAAAAAAGCTGAAAAACTCGAGGGCCCCTGGGTCTGACGGCTTATCTAACGAGAATTTGAAATCTTTTCCAGCAGAATGGGCTAAACTGTTGAGCTTCATTTTCGAAAGATGCAGAAATCAGAGGAAAATTACGCCTTCATGGACAATGTCGGTGATTGTACCCATCTTTAAAAAAGGCTCCAAAGATTATCCCAAGAACTTTCGCCCTGTTGCATTGTTGGATATAATAGGCAAAGTATATGGAAGTCTGCTCCTGAAACACTTTCAAGCTTGGGCAAAAAGCCCCTTGTAATGACCCCCTCCAATCTGGGTTTAAGAAGGGGACAGGTACCAACGTCAACATCCTGCTTCTTAGCATTTTGAAAGCAAAAGTTCTGGAAGGCAGTCCAAAAATCTATTTATCCTTCATTGACCTCACTCGGGCCTTTGATCTTGTCAACAGATCTAAACTTTGGAACAAATTAACAGGCTGGAATTGCCCGCAGGAGATTTTGGGCCCTTTACAAGCTTTACACACAGACACCAGTGTACAAGTGCGGCTAAGTGCTAGAGTCTTGCTTTCTTCTGAGATTCCAACAGCCAGAGGGGTCAAACAGGCTGCCCTCTCGCCCCAGCCGTCTTCTTGGCATACTTCGGTGACTACAAGGAAGCAAACTCTGAGACTAGATTCTTTCCTCCAGCAATCGACCAAGCGAAAGTCCCCCGGATTGTATATGCAGACAACCTAATCCAACTAGATGAAACACCAATAGGTCTGCAAGGACAGCTGGCCTCTCTTTCTAAATACACTGCAGACAACGATCTTGAAATAAACTAATTTAAAACAAAGATCCTTGTACTAGAAAAAAAGAGTCAGACACAAGGAAAACCGACATGGTACTTAGATGGAATGAAAGTGGAACAAGTTTCGGACTTTAAATACTTAGGGGTCCTGATCGACTCATCAAAAAAAGAAAACACCATGAAATTACATCTGCCCGTAAAGATGCAAAACCTAATTTCTCAAGCTAAAATCCTGGACAAAAAATATGGCCGCTTTTCACTACTCCTGTTAATGAAGTTTTACCGGGCAAAAGTGATTCCTGCAATTACATATGATGCAGAATCTATACCGACTCTTCCGAAATCACTCTGGCCTACATTAGAAAGCTTGTTTTGGCGATCAATCCTTACCCTTCCAAAATCTATGCAGATAGCGGTAATCTGACGCAAATTATCTTTAACATCCTTGGAGGCAATTGTAGCGCGAAATAGCACAATGCTATATGGAAAAATCATGGATCCATCCAGTCCTCCGATCTTTACATTAGTAAAAGAGGAGATGAACCTGGGTCAGTGCAAAATGCTGTCCCTATGGGAGGAAGGATGCAAAGCAAACTTGGTGGAATGTTGCAGCTCAATTGAAGAACTCGTCCTGAATCCAACAAAAACGAAAAAACTTTTAGACGAGACTGACTGGATTGCTAACTTAGAGAAAGCCGCGAACTATAAACTGACATCGCATTTACCCCCAACGGTCAGAAAGCTAAACGATCTCCAACCGTTCCCAATGAAACACCCGAACAGAAAACTGCGATCAATTCTCCTCCGGGGGAGGCTGAATTTACTGCCATCAAATGAGATCCTAAATATAAGAGGAATCTCAACATCCAACAGTTGTCGCTTTTGTGATACACAGACGAGTTCAGAAACACTTTGGCACACCTCCTTCTATCTTGCCCAGGCACCAGGCATTGCAGAAGACTGTACTTGACCCACCTCTTGGCCAAAGGTCACTTGGCAGAAGAAGAGCTGTGGTGTACACGTTTAATAGGGGGCCTCAGACCATCATGGGCGATAGCCGCGGCAAAAATCCTGGACCAGATTTTCATCGGAAAGTAACAGAGTCCTTGCCGGAGATCAAGAGCTTAGCTGGATTTATGTGGCTATTGATTTTTGAATTTTTTCTATTTTTTTCTTGTACATTTACTGCTACTTTTACTCTTGTTTTTCATAACTCAAGACAGCAACGCTTGTCCCTTGTAAAAATCACTTCGGTGATTATAATCTCATAAATAAAAAAAATAAAAATACAAATTATTAATTACCTGGGAATGTATTGAAGTTGGTATGAAATGCAGCATTTGAAAGGCAGGGTGATGTGAAGCAGAATAACTACCCTTTGCTGAAGCACACTTGCTGCTTAACCATAGTAGTCATATGTTCGCCAGTGGAACACAAAGCGGTATTTTGCTACTGGGTTCGTTCGTGTTATAGGAGGCGTGTCATTACGCATGGTGGGTGGTTACAAATGACTGCGCATGCTCAGACCGCGGGACCTAGATGCAGAAGAACACCGTCGCTTTCATGAGGCAGCTGGTCATATTCCTCCCTGGACTGAAAGCACTCTGGGGAAACTCTTGATGTGCTTTCGTGACAAGCCTGCGCGTCTGTGTATTTCACTGCTAGTTTCCCGGCCTTTTAGTTTCAGCTCTGCTGAGCCAGCGCGTTGGATTGTATAGGTGCCCTTTAGCTTGGGGCATTTCTAGATAGATGACGTGGCGAGCAAGCTCCGCTGCTATTTTTGGAGGCTGCCAGAAAATACCCTGAACAATGATGTTAAGTCTTAAATGATGTTAAGTCTTAAAGCTGTGTAAGAGTAAATGTACAATAGGTTACTGACACGGACTGCATACACTGTCTCTACTATAAGAAGACTTGTATAATCTGTTATGGTTAACAGAAAGCACTCTGTTCCCAGCAGCTCATACCCAATCTACAAATGCAAGTTTGGGATTTTACAGCATTAGATAAATTCTGCTCTCTTCAAGCATTAATGGTAAAAAATACTAGGCCACACATTAAAATTGAGAAATAATTCAATGCACACGACTCACAAAGAAGTGACGCTTTCCCTTTAGCATCCTGAATGCCCATACTCAGGACAAATGACATGTACATGTCACTTTAGTCAGTGTCGCTTTAAGTTATTATGCCTCATGTAACTGGTCTCGTAACAGCACCCTGGTGCCTCAGGGTTTGAGCGCTTTAGAAATGAAAATAAATAAATAAATAAGGCATGTGGCTTTTACTGAATTGCATTATTCTTTGTTTGGATTGCTTAAATACTGCATGGTTTGCTATGTGTCTGCACTATGCTATATTATCCATTTTGTTATGTAAGGCTACGCCATGAAAGCCATGTCTTTAATCTGGGGAAACATGTCAAAAAATGTTTGTTTGACAAGATCTATGTCTTTTGTTCCCAAAGCTAAATGCATATTGACTACAATCTAATTTGAATTTTGAACCAGTTATAAGGAGCTATGACAAACTAAACTGCATCCAAGCACAGGTGGAACAAGTATAGACTCGAATGCCCCACTGGAAAGCAATTCTGTGACCCGAGTATCGTAAACAGGGAGGCTGGTTATTAAAAAGGAACGTTTTGAAGGCCTTCCGGAATTGGGCCAGCTGCGGGATGTTCCGAATATCTGCCAGCAAAGCGTTCCACAATCTGAGAGAAGCACCGGTCAGCCCCAGAGACACACCTGGAGAAGAGAATCACCAGTAAAGATTTATCTGAAGAAAGCAGCTGATGTGTTGCCTCGTAATGCTTCAATTTTTCTGAAAGATATCTTGCTACAAGGTTATGCACAAACTTGAAAACCAAGCAAAAGATCATAAAAACTATTCTTTCTTTAAAAGGGAGCAAAATGCAGTGATCTGCGCAAAGGCGAGATCAAAACAGATTTGGAGGCTTCAAAGATAAGTCGACAGCCCCATTTTGGGCCCGCTGGAGTCAAACCAGTTGTTTATCTGGAATACGTGCTAAGGTGCTGTTGCTGTAGTCAAGGCTGGAATTGATCAGGGCCCCAACCACAATTGCGTGGTCTTTCTGGGGAGCATGTGGGAGAGAAATGCGCAAAAGGCGGAGGGATTGCACCTTAGCTCTGACCTGTTGTTCACTCCCAAGGTTAAACTGCCAAATATATTCCAAATTCTTAATCCTGGGGGGAATCAAGCCTGGACCCCAAAAAATCAAGGTGGCCTTGAGCCGTAGCTTCCTCCTCTATAAGATGTTTAGGACTGAAGAAGATAACCTCTCTTTTATCAGGATTCTGGGATTGCCATTGCCCCACCTCTTCTAAGACTACTACTACCTTATGAAGACATTCCGCCATCTTGTTGACTCGAAGGTAAATCTGGGTGTTGTCAACATAGGAGTGGAAACCCAAGTCCGATTTTTTAAAGATTGCCATCAGTGGTTGTAGGTCAAGATTAAACAAAAGAGGCGAAAGCGACAAGCCCTGAGGTACCCCACACTTCAGTTTTAGTCCATCTGAGAGGTGACCTGCCAGTTTTAACCTTTGAAAATGGTTGGCCAGGAAAGACCTAAACCATCCCAATGCAGGATCTGAAACACTTCCCACCAACACCAAACAGGATGATAAAATCCTGTGATCCACTGGGTCAATGGCCGCAGAAAAAAGGTAAGGTGAGCTCACCAGCATCGGCAGCTTTTAGAATGTCCATGCAAACCGCCAACAAAGCGGTTTTGGTTCTCCATGAGAAGGACGAAAGACGGACTGGTATGTGTCGAGCAAGATATATTTTACCATGTGTTCTTGTAGCTGGTTAGTTACCACTGTTTTGAGGATTTTAGCTGGTCTTGGAGGCCAGCAACCAGGCGATAGTTCTAAAAATCATTTTCATCCAGTGTAGAGTTTCTTAGGAGGGGGGAAAGTTTCAGCTTGGGGGGAACTAAGTCTTGTGCCAATCAAGGGTTAATAAAGGTTGTAATGAACTGAGCAAGGCTTGTAGTATGTGTGCGTGCTTCACAGGCTGGTAAGAAATAGGCTTTCAAACTTGCCAAAAAGGTGGTGATGAACTCCTGACAAACCAGGCTAACAACTAATTGTGCAACTACCTGTGAGGTGGTGGTGGTAAATGAGACAGGCTCTGTCACCGTCTGGTCAATTTTCTTCTGAATATTAGTAAATGTAATCACGAAAAACGAGTTAACGGCATTGGCTTCTGCTAAAGAAGGAGTAAGGGCGTTAGAGTGACAGCAGGGGTGAAGTCAGTTGGCAATGGTAGAAAAAAGCTCTCAGGGTTTATTTAGTGAGATTTTAATTTTATGTTATGGTATTTTATGTTATTTGGCATTTGTATAGCGTCTTTTATGTTATTTGGCATTTGTATAGCGTCTTTTACAATTGTTATGATGCCAAAGCACTGTGGGTTGAATGCCCTTGGGGACTGCAGTCCAGGTCAGTAGTGCGAGTAGAGTAGTAACACGTGCTTGTGTGCAGCCAGTGTGCAATAGGTGGTGTATAGCTGCATACTAGTGCTAGGTGTGATGCAGTGGTTGTGTAAGATCAGTAAAATGTGTGCAGCAGGACCAATGGGCTATGGTATCTGCATTCTAGCAATGCTGGTGCTTGAGAATGACGTTAAGTGTGCAGCTGGGTTGATTTCAAAGGGTATAGCTGCATTCTAAAGACTGTTGAGGTGAACGTGGAGGAGTGTAACTGTGTGTCGCTTAGCCAAATTAATCAAGGGGTGTAGCTGCATTCTATTGATTGTTGGTGCAAACACAAGAGTTAGCATAGCGGTGTGTTTGAGTGTCTGTATGTTTTCCAGGGGTACCTTGTTCCTGTTCAGCTTCTAGTGCTTGTCAAGGGCGTGGTATCGCCCTGTTTCCTGATGGGTCAGATCGTTTGGACAAAGATTGACAGGTGGTGACAGGCAGAGCTCTCCCAAAACTCATGTTGTTACTGCATAGGTGCGAGCGACGTTCCCGGTCAGCAGTTCTGCTAAATAGAGTCCCCGATCAGTAGTTCTACTAGGGCATTCCCAGATAATTGGGATTTTAGTCACAATAAGTGCTAGACGTTCGTTGCTATATCATTCTCTACAGGGATTTCCAGATGTGAAGAGTTAGCAAGCAAGGGCATTTAATTTTTGTAAAAATATTTAGATTTTGACTCAAAGATTGCATGTTTATAGCCTTTGATCGCTTTTTTCACATCAGTGAGAGATGATAAAGTCTTATCTTCCCTCCATTTTATTTCAATGTTTCGACTCTGTTGTTTCAGTGAAGCTAGAGATAAGGTTTAAAATGGATTATACTTTTTTGTTGGTAGTCTAGATTAGTAAGGTGCATGGCTATCACAAATTGATTCAATTTCCTTGGAATCACATTTGAAGAACTCTAGACATCCCAACGATGAATTAATGGAAACCAGGGCTTTGGCTATTTTGGTCCCTGGTATCGCCAGCAGGTCTTTCTTCCTGCGATACCTTATCTGAGACTTTGAATGATTAGAGGCTCCTTTTTTCTATCTAACTTGAAAACAAAAAATCAGATTAAGTGGTCTGACCAGGAAAAAACCTGGTTATTAAGCATTGAGGTTACAAAACCACGGGCTGAAATAAGGTGCAGACAGCGGCCTTGTTGATGAGGGGGGAAATGGAAAGATGTTTCAGATTGTGATTGTTCAAAATCTCCCTTTGGTCATCTGAGTTCGGAGCTGAGGGATCATCTAACCAAATATTCAAATCTCCAATACAAACAGGTTGTTGGTGTTTAATTCCTACCCCTGTGAGGAAAATATCAAGTTGGTTAGGAACATTGTATCTGGGCCAGGTGGTTTATGACAAAGAATGACGTAAACCAAGGTCATAGGGGAGAGACAGAGTCAGAAGCCCTACTTGTGCAGGTTCATCCCAGTTTAGAGATTCCAAGTGTGAAATCTTGCAGGCAGACTTGTAAATTACTGCAATGTCCCCCCCTTCCTTTGTGTGGAGCGATTATTACATTGAATGGAGTAATCTACTGGGACATCAGGTGAAACATTGCAGATGACGAATTGCTAAACCAGGTTTCCGTGATCAATAGAAAATCTAAATCGTGTTGCTCGACTAGTCCATGTATCTCAGACGCATGTGTGACTGCCGACCTAGAGTTCATCAAGGCAGTCTTAGCTGAATTCAGTAAGGGCTCAGTATAGACGTTAGAGCATTCTTGGTGATGCACTTCTAACTTGTGTACAGAAATGTTGTTTAAAGTCGGTAGGGACAGAGAGCCAGGTTCATATCTGAGGGCCAACAGCGATTCACTTGCGTATTTCACTATGTCGCTAGAATTCATAATTCGAGAGTGGAGTGCCATAATTACCTTATCAGATGTAGTCCTAGCCGGGGACAATGAAGGAAGGACTGTCTGATCCTCCAAAAATCAGGTAGTGTCTTCCGCAGAATGCCAGAGACCAGCCAGAACTGGCCGAAACAGGCTTTGTGTCGGCGCAAAGGCCTGCAGTTTCCTGGGGATGATATCTGCAAAGTGTGTGACGCTAATACCACTGGGAAATGTAATTTCAAACCCCATTATCAGGGTCGTTTTCAAAGCAGAACGTAGAAACGTAGTGAAATCTACATGAGTTGCTTGTTTTCACTGGCATTTTAATTTAATTATTCACCCCTTCTATTTTTTGGTTTTGGCTATTAGGTGGCACTATTGACATGGGAATAGCAGATATGGGGTAGTTGGCATGTGAGGAGTGGCACACAGCCTGCAGATGTTGCTTGGTTAGTCCATGTCAATGCACATGGTCATGCTAAGGCCTATGTGACTTTCCTCCCTATCCCTGCTTATCTCTGTCCAAACCACACCAATTACTGGCTCTTTTATTGTGTTGTCAATTAGCTGCAAGTTTCACAGGCTCATCAGCAAACATGTGATGTGCAGCTGATTGACACTAAGGGAAATACGAAAATTAAATATGACCTGACAAGGGGAAATCTTTGACTTCCGTCTTGGAAGTCCCTGCACATCACCGCCCATTCCTGGGAGCCAGCACTGGCAGGAGAAGTCCCATTCTTTTCTATTATTTATCCTATTTTAGCCTATTTGCTTTGTTTTGTCTAGCTCTGTTAGCTTTTCGTAAGTGATAGTTTTTAGCACCTCTGGGGACTGTGTACATTATAGAAATATAGGGAGCTGTGAGCTGATTCGATTTCTATCACGCACATAAACACACACGCTTCTCCCATACTCACAATACACTACCCCACACACTGTCCACCTTGCACACCTGTTTCCACATACACACACAAACATACAAACACACTCACATGCACAAAATGCCAACACAAACAATACCCAAACACACTGCCCCCCACACGCACACCCATTCACCCTGCATACCTCACACACAGCCCCAACACATGCACGACCCCACCCCACCATAGACTACCCACACATCCTTTCCATATGCACTCACTGCCCACACACATGCACTGCCCCCACCATGCACACACCCCCACACACAATGCCCTCTAAACACTGACCCTTTACACACACCCACACATTGCCCTATGCACTACACCTGGACACTGTCCTCCACGTTAATACCACACATTCACTGCCCCTACAAACTGCCTTCCATGTACACTGACTGCCAAACACTGCCCCACATACATTGCCCACACATACTGTAAAATCCCCTGACCCACGTACTACCACCCACACACACTGCTACCACACACTACCACCCACACACTGCCTCTACACACATTGCTCCCACATACACTGACCCCACACACATTATTTCTCACACTGCCTTCACATGTGTCCCGCAAAACATACACACACTGCCTACAGACACTGTGCTACCACGCATACACACCCCCTTGCCCCACAGGCAAACACCCGTTGCCTGCTCACACACACATTGTCACTTCCCCCACACACACCGTCACTCCCCCCACACACACTGCCCCCCACATGCTTCCCCCACACATGCACTGGCCCCCTACACATTGACCTCAACACACACTTCCCACACACCCACTGCCCATACACACATCATCCCACTGACCATACAACACACTCTGCCCCTAGATGCACTGCTCTCCCCCACACACTCCCCAAAACGTACGGATCCCACATAGTGTCCCACCACACATTCCCACCCTGCCACCACACACATTGGCCCCAAACACACTACCCTGCCACCCCTTGGAACTCAATGGTACACTGTCACCATACATTTGCTTGCTCTTCCCTCATACACATAAACCCCAACACACTGCCCCAACTACCTTGATGCACACTGCCCCAAACCCACCCCATGCACTCTGCCCCCACACAGTGTCCCTACAAACTAACAGTGGCCCTACACTTCAACTAAAAATATGCACACACTGTCCTGATATGTACACTGCACGCATACCTACACTAACCACTCAAATATACTTCCTACATTCATATACTTCCCCCATACCTGCACGCACACAAACACACATGCACTTTCCCCACACCCAGGCACACTGTACCCACACACACACACACACACACACACTGCTCCCACTCACACACACAATGTCTCCTCTAACACACACTGTCCCCTGCATTTTCCTGCACACACACAGACTGCCCTCACACTCTCCCCACACACAATAATACTACACTACCACCACACTCTACTCCCCCCACACACAGACTGCCTTAGAGCACACACACACTGTCCCTCACAAATAAACACCCACCTCCCCCTCCCATACACACATACACTGCCCCCATAACAGGCACTGTGTCTCCACAGACACATCCCACCACAAAGACACTGAGGCCCGCACACAAACTCTTCCCCCACAAGTATTACCCCCGTACACACAGCCCTCAAATCACAGTTACCTCTGTGCACACACACATAAACTCCCACATACACTACTACTACCCACATTGTCACACACTATACACACCCACACAGTACACACGCATTCAGACCGATGTATTGAGTATCTGGGCATTTCAGGGGAAATCATGCCATTGGTGTGTGTACCTACACATTTGAAGTGAATCCCTAGCACTGATTCAAGTGCTCGGACATATGTGGCCAATAGCTTTCAAAAGGTGCAAGTAGCTGAGCATATGATGGCAAAACATGACAAAGGCTTGTTCATTGCCTATTCATATGCCAAATTGATTGACTTTGTCAATGTGTGGTGTATCTGTTGCGGACCTGATGCTGGTTTCAATTTATACTAGCTGGTTAGATCAGGTTACGTCAGCTTATATTATGTGATGTTTCATTATGTTGTTTTGCTTTAATGCCTAATATTCAAGCGGCTTAAAGCAGCCATAAGGTGGCAGGTAGCACTCTTGTAAACCCACAAAACAATACAAAACTAAGGGACAGAAGATAGACCTGGAAATGTAATCCGGTAGTCAGACTCTACACCCCTGGGATTCACAGGCTGTCCTCTATTAACAGAACAAGGCAACTGCAGCCCAGGGTGAGAAGGATACTCACAGGCTGGAGTATGCACATTAACTCAGGTGAGTGCCCAGCCTCAGCCCAAGAGGAGTAGTGCCTCACACACCACTATACTATAAGCATTCCCATGAAGTGCTTAGTAGGCCCCAGGAACCTCAGTGAAGACCAGCCCAAGGATGTTTCTCACAGGTTAGTCATAGTTAAAAACCTACACTCATATAAAGTGCCTATATTTCCTTCCACCTTTTAACGTCTGTAGAACCTAGACTGTTTATGGCCTGTGAGAGTAAGTAGAAGGGCTTTGCCGTCTGTGTTTTTCTCAAACATGCTTCAACATGCCCAGGCTCACAGTGGCACCATAGCACTTTGGAAGGCTTTAAAGTCTTACCACTGGTGAGCCAAATACAGTGTTCACAAGCCTAAGTTGTTTTGAGATATACTACTGTGGCGGTGACTTGCTGCATATAAAACTGTGGCACATTCGACTTTCTGACGATTGCCAAACATTGTTATTAATAGGAATGTAGGTATGCAGGTTAGCCAGGCACAATTTATCTTGCCTGTGAGTCCATGGTGAGGCACATTCACTTTGCTTCCATGCCCATTGTCTTCACTTTGGCAAGTTGGTGGGCTGGCTGAGGGTCCTCTCACTGGTGATCTTTGGTCAAGTTGCTGTTCTCGTTTATTAGCTTGGGTCGTGAACGTTTACCTCCCATCTCCGCAATCCATGAGGAGGCCTTACTGTGGCATAAAGTGATGTACAGAGCATGGCATAGCCACATGGTCAGATCATAGTAACACAACATGAGAGAAGGTTGCAAGCATCTCACTGCATACAAGAGGACAGACATCTTGCACTTCTCTCCATACCTGCCTGTTTAGTTGCACATCCACCTCCGTCTTTCATGCAGTCTGAGGAACACATCCTGTTTAGAGGGCCTAGGTTATATTTTCTCACTTCAGAAGGCTAAATATAATTATTCTTGTATAGCTTAATTCCAATTAAGACACCAATCTGTCTCATCTTGAACTTGAAATAAAGTCTAGGATGACAATGGAACAAACATTGAATAACAATCTAACATCAAGGTTAAACGCCTTTTGTAATTTAACAACCCTATTCCCTTACTGCCTGTTACAAACAACATTCACCTTTATACTTAGTCTGTCCTTGACTTTAGCTGAAACGGCTGAGCCAAGAGTGGCAAAGAATTAACATTCTGGAGTTTGACCTGGCTCCACACTTATTCTCATCTCTGTGCTACTGTACAGACATCCTTCAGAGTAAATCCTCTGCCATCTATAAATGTATTATTGTACATCATTTCTGATGGGAAATCCCTGTTCTTCACATAAATACAAATAATATCTCAGCCTGTTGAATGATACATCTAGAATGTAGTTGGTGAGTGCCCACTAATAAAGATATGTTCAAAAATTGTAATGTTCGCCTTCTGTCCCTGCTCAATTTTCCTCATTATTTATTCTCTAAGGTCTATGGTTTTAGATGGAGAAGGACTGATGCATACATAGTATAGAGGCACCCAGGCAAATAAGCCACCAAACTTCCAGTCTTGTCCGAGCACCCTCTCATGCACCTCATGTATTGTACATGACATTGTCTACTAAGCTACAATTATCTGAATATGCCCATGAAACACAACTCAATGATCTCAACACTTTACAATTTAGGTGTCTGTCTCTTTTTACAGACCCATGGTCGCCCTAACAGGACTCACACGCACCCATGCTATCACAAAACATTTGTCTCCCGCTGCATCCCACTCTCTCTGTGTTTGTAGCATCTATTCCCATTTTCCCATCCTCTTATCTTCTGCTCCCTTGATTTCGTTCTTCCAGCCGACTAAGGTCTGGATACACCAGACGGAACAATATGTCACCTCACGGACAAGCCAAGGTGATCTGAAACTACTACAGTGGTGATTTGTTAAGGTATGAGTGCCTATTACTATGGCATGTCATATGCTCACACGTGCGCATCCTGATATTTACTCAGAGAGCAGCATGAAGGACACAGAGTCTCGACAACAACGCATTTTGCCCTTCAAAGACATTTTTCACAGTAAAGCACATTGTGTGACAGGGCACTTACATGGCTGACAATTTTCATTACAATGAGGTCCTTTCTTGCTCTGCATGGCCACAGTCTGACTTTTCTTTTCCTTTTCTATTTGGGCATTTTGCTAGCTCTGTTTACAGGCCTACAATATATTTGTAACAGATCTGCTTCAATTTCCACACTTTCCACTCTTCACGTCTGGCCCGTTGTGAAAAATTAAAGGGTATCACACACATGTGAGAACGGCAATTATACATTTGAACTACAAAAATAACTTCCATTAATGAAGATCGACACTTCAATTTTGCATTGTTACTTACATGCTTTAATAATAGACAAAATATTCTGTGTTGTTATAGTATGATTAAGGAAAGTGCAATGTATACAAACATGTGTCAGGCTCTCCCTAAACCTTACCATTCTTAATTCCTGTAAGGTGACAGGTGTAGCGACCTGCAAGATATCAAATGATCCTGTATGTTATTGTAGGGGGATATTAATAATATATTTGGTGATTTTAGTCACTTTACAAAATAAACCAGAGCAGAATAAACTGCACAAGAAGATTTTTAAAAAAGAAATTGCTTTTAACACCTTAGTAATTTGCTTTTCTTAGCGTGAAATCCGCTAAATTACTTTGTTGTTCTGCAGTACCTCACGGTTTGATGGAGCAGCTTCTTATACTTCTGTTGCCGCATTTGAATGCAATCCAGGTGCTTTTAAAGATGGCTGCCGGCTTTGTGTGAGCACTGGGGGCACTTGTAGTGCCTCCATTGTGCCTCCTGCACTTTCCATTGACCAGCTTGCATAGAAAATTACCAATCCGGTAATCCGCTTTAGCCGGCCCCTGCTCGAAGGCCCACATCGAAGGCCCCTGTCTGCTCCCAGAACGCTACATGAGACTATTGCCACAACCCAACCCTCCCTGAGGTAGCTACCTCACACAGCTACAAAACCGGACTACCAAGACTCTCTTACCTCACTCACCATGGGTTAGTTCCCTCATTCTAATTGCCCTTTTTCCCATCTTGGGTCCTTCACTCCCTTCTCTGCTTGTTCTCACAGTCTCCCTGTTATGCTCTTAAATGCCCTCGTTTCTGCACTCACCTTCAACTTCTCATTCTTACTGCGATTCTATACCTACTGTGCCTCAGCATTTAACATTGAAAGTCAAATTTGGGTGTGTTTTGCATTTAAGATTGAGATCGCTCTCACTTTGTACTCTCTGAAACCGTATTGTATGCCCAGCTGTACTCTGTAACCTAGCACATACGATGTAACCAAGTAACCGCATGTCCTATATGTACTCATGCCTACGTACACTTTCATGTAAACAGCGCCTCAATGCCTCTGGGCTGTAGTGCGCTTTACAAATGTAATAAATAAAATTGAAATAAATTGAAAGTCAATCATGGGTGTTGTTTTTGCATTTAACTTTGAAAGTCAAACTTGGGTGTGTTTTGCATTTAACTTTGAAAGTCAACCCTGGGTGTTGTTTTTGCATTTAACTTTGAAAGTCAAACTTGGATGTTGTTTTTGCATGTGTCTTATTTAAGTCAAATTTTGGAGTGTTTTGCATTTAACTATGGCCATTGATTGTAACCTGCTAGCCCAGTGACTGTTCCATATTGCTGTACTTGCATACTCCTCCTGTTGCCTCCTCTCTCTACTCACCCATGGTGCTTTCTGTTTCTCCTATCTATTCCAACTGCTTCTCTGTCAACTATCCTTCCCTTCTCACTAAGTCTGGGAAGAAGAAGTTTAAAAAGGATATCTTGGCCTCCAACCCAGGTCTCCCTATCGCTGATAACTATTCCAGTGCCACTTCCAGACAGACCCTTACCAACATCCTCTTTGTCATTCCTTTGCCAGATTTATGGATCCCTCATATGATCTTTGTGCTTTGTCCTGTCTCCTCCTCTCCCGTTAATGGTGGCAATCGCTCGGAAGTCCTAATGGATTCCTTCGACTCCTCCAGAGTCTTAATGAATGTCTACCTAAATGGCACTGTCATGGTCCAAGGCTCTCAGGCCAATCGCCTCCTCTTTGATAGGTGGTTCCCTCGCCTCATCAACTTACTTTCATCTGCGGCTGTCCCCTCCTCTCCTCCCTTGGCTACCTTGCCCTCTCTTCCCTCCTCCTCTGCCTCACTTTGAGCTCCCCCCACACCTTCGCAGGGCATACCTCTGATTTGTACACCTCCCCGGAAGGTCTTTAAAGCTGGCAACCTTCTTCATTTTACCACTCTCAACTCTCGCTCTGCTGTCAAACACTCCTCTGACATCTGCCACCTCCTGGAAGAACTGGACCTCGATCTCCTTGTTTTTACTGAGACATGGTTCACGGCCAGCTCTGTCACGGCTTTGACACTCTCCTCCCTGATGGCTACAAGATCCTCTCCGCACCCAGATCTACCCAGCCCGTAGGGGGTGTAGCCCTGATCTTTCCTGAGTGGATTCCTGTCACTATCATTCCCACTCAGATTTCCTCCTCTTTCAAATGCCTTGTCTGCAGTCTCTCTCCCTTCTAGCCACTCTCTTACTGTTGCTACTCTCTACCGGCCCCCTTGTCAAATCACCTCTTTTCTCTCTGAGTTAGCAGACCTCTCCTCCTCCCTCCTGGCCTCAACCGATCAACTCCTCCTCCTTTGTGACTTCAACATCCATCTCGATTCTCCCTGTTCCTCATCTGTGCTTTTTCGCGACCTCTGTGATTCCCTCTCCCTCTCTATCCTCCCCTCTGGCCCGACTCACTCTGCAGGACACACACTTGATGTCTTGATCTCCTCTGGCCTCCCCCTCTATCCTTCTGACCACTCCTCTCCCCTGGAATGAAGATTGCCTCCTCTCCTCTCATCTCTCCCTCTCTTCCCCCAAGTCAAGCCTACCCCAACATTGCCACCCACCTTCTAGGACATCCTCCCCATAAAACGTGTGTCAGTTGAGGCTTTCGCTGCCACCTTCTCTTCCCCACTCCTCCTCTGACTGACTCACACCTGGACACAGCCCTCTCCCATCTCTACTCTTCTATTTCTGATACTCTTGATGCTCTTGCCCCTGTCATGAGGATGCATTTGAAGTCCAAAGACAAATGCAATTCCTGGTATGACTCTGACCTAGGTACACTTAAACGTAAGTGTAGGGCAGCTGAGAGGAAATGGAGGGCTTCTTGTTCATCCTATGACAAACTGGCCAGTCACCTGCTCCAAAGGCACTACCTGCACTCTGTACTCACCAAGAAGAGAGTCCACATTCAAGCCTTTGTCTCTGCAGCATCCAACAACTCGGCCAAACTCTTTAAAATCTGCAAGGAGCTTGCCAACCCTGCTGCAGTCTCTACTCATCCTCTTCCCTCCCAGGCTCTTTGCAATTCCCTTGCCTCTCACTTTATTTAAAAATCCCAGGACATCCTGTCCACCCTCTCCTCCCATGCTCCTCCTCTCCCCTCTCTGTCTGCGCTTATTGACTCTTGTTCACGCACCCCCCACCCTCTTTCTCATCCTTTCCTCTATTCTCCCCTGATGAGGTCACTAGACAAGTCTGATCTATGAAAGCCTTGTCAAAACAGGTTCATCCCTGTTCCTCTAAAACCATCAAGGACCATATGGATACCCTCACTCCAGCCCTTGCCGATTTTTGCAACCTCTCCTTTGCCTCAGGATCCTTCCTCTCCCCTCTGAAGAACTCCCTTGTACATAGTCTTCTCAAGAAACCCACAGCTGATCCTTCTTTTCCAGGTAACTATCGCCCAATTTTCATTACTCCCTTTCGGGGTAAACTCCTGGAAAAACTGGCCATCTTTCAGCTTCACCTTCATTCCGATTCTGTTGGCTCTCTCTATGACCACCAGTCTGGCTTCAGAGCTGCCAGAAGCATTTGGAAACTGCTCTCTTGAACATCCATGATGATCTGCTCTCCAACCTTGACTCTAACATTCCCTCTGTCCTCATCCTACTCGATCTCTCTTCTGCCTTCGACATGGTCAACCAAATCACCCTGCCAAACCATCTATGTGATAACCTGGGTATCACTGATCAGGCTCTGGCCTGGCTGACCTCTTTCCTCTCTGACCGATCCTCCCAAGTCCAACTTGGGTCCATCCTATCATCTATATCCCTCTCTACCTGTGGCGTTCCCCAGGGGTCTAACCTCTCGCCTTGGCTTTTCAACCAATACCTGGCAACCCTCGCCCACTGCATTGCCATTTTCTGCTCAAATTTCCAGTGCTACGCTGACAACACTCAACTCATTTTCAGGTTTCCCTCGGCCACCTCTTCTCCTTCTCTCATCTCTGATTGCCTAACTGCGAATCAAGATTGGTGTGCCGCCAATGATCTTTGTCTAAATGCCAACAAGACTGAGATCCTCCTCATTGGTACACCTTCAACATCCTTTCCCCTCACTCTCTGGCCAGCCTCCCTTGACCCTCCTCCTACCCTTACCTGCGAAGCTAAGAACCTCTGGTTCATCTTTGACTCCACACTTTCCTTCTCCGCCCACATCTCTGATGTCTCTAAAATGTCAAACGTACAAGTGCACCTCCTCAGAGGTACTCTGCCTTCCCTCTCCTTCCCCCAGAAGCTCATTGTCTCCCAAGCTCTGGTTCTCTCTAGGTTGGATTATTGTAACAGCCTCTTTCTAAATCTTCCTACCTCTACTCGCTGTCCTTTAAAACTAATCAAGAACAGCACTACGAGACTTGTCCTTGGCCTCAAGCCCTAGGGTCGTATCTCTCCAGCTCTGAAATACCTTCATTGGCTCCCAGTGGATGCAAGGATTACATTAAAAACCCTCTGCATTGTCCACAAGGCTTTCTGGGGCCTGGGTCCAAAATACCTTCAACTATCCCTCGATAAATACCTCCCCTCTTGAGCTCCTCTACCTCTAACTCCCTCAGGGTCAGTTATTTTTCAAAGAAACGAGCTCGGGGTAGATCTCTGTCTTCAGCTTGGGCCTCCCTTTGGAACAGCCTCCCTGCCACTTTGAAACTTGAGGAGAACCATCTCCGGTTCCGGAAGCACTTCAAGACCTTCCTCTCTGCTTCTGCCGTTGTGCCCCCTGTCCCCTGCTGATCTTTTTCTCTCTCTGCACGGTGCACCTGGCCACCTTCTGTTCTCCGGGTCCAGGTACCTGCTCACCCTGCCACCCTCTGCACTGCCTTCGGGCCACCCCTTGCACTTGGGTCTGTATCTGTACCCATACAGTCCCCCACCCCGTTTCTTTTCTTTCTTCACTTATCAGACATACCCTGTCTGCTGCATTAAACACAGCACTTGCCACTTGCTGGCTGCACTACCACTGTTTATTGCCCTTATTATTTATTTATTTATTTATTTATTTATTTATTTATATGTATTTTTTATTATGTATCTATTTCTCCTCTGCTCCGCACTTTCCATTTCTTCCCCCTTCCATGCACTTTTCCCCTTTCCCTTGGGCGTTCTCAATGTTACTGGGCCTAGTAAGATCGTTGTTTTGGTCTCCCCTGTTCCCCTCCCTTGCCTTGTCACGCTCTGAAACACTTGTGTACGAGCGCGATATAAATAAAATATCAAATATCAAATATCAAATGACAGAAGTGGGCGTTATCTCTAAAAATACCAAGGAGCAGAGCAGTAAGTCTCAAAAGGACCGGGTGATAATACACAGCCATTCCGTGAAATCTGTGTGGAACATATAGAGTTATATGCTTATGGGGTGAGTACATAGGCATCTTGTTGAGTGGCATCAGAAATGGTTCCTATGTCATAGTGCCTATGTGTGAAACATACTAATCTACCAACACAATCTCTCACTGTGTAGCTCCATCTTACCAAAGACAATTATAAGCATCAAATTACACAAAAAGGACATAGGGCCTCATTTGGAGGACAGTGTTAACCCACCGGTGCTACCAGCGGGTTACCGCCGTCCTTGTAACACCAAATCCGCCCACTGATATCCCGGTGCCACTGGGACTTTACAAGTCCCAGCCGCCCAGGATATCAGGCGGCGGATTCGGGAAGTCCCCATTCCCGTGGAGTCCAATAGGAATAGGACTCCACGGGAATGAGTTCACAGAAGCACCAACACCATTGTTAACTGTGCCAGTGCTTCCGTGAAAACTCTGCCGTCCGGGGCTGTTGCACCTGGCAGGTCAGAACTCCTGGGCGTAATGGCCCCTGCTTGCAGGGTTGAAGTGTGGCGGTCTAGAAAGTGTGCCGGTACGGTGCTACCGGCACCCTTATTTCCGGCCCGCCACACTCATAATGTTGCCCATAATGTGCCATATAAATCTGTGCAGGTAATCACATGAGCAATATCACAGTGCTTAAAAGATGAGAGTAGTGAATATAAAATGCAAGAAGGTCTCATAATGTGGGACTGTTACACAGCTGATTAAACCAATGAAGATATAATGGCATAATTAGCCTTATGGATTAGTTTAAGTGCCAGGCTATTATGCAAGTCTATGCAAAATGGACGAGCATACTCGTCCTTGGCACTTAATGGGTTTAATGATTGTACAAGAGTTGGCATATGTCTAAAAGATTTGGGAGCAGTCTAGGTTGAATGGCAACTAATGTGCTATAGAACTGGGAAGTAGGCCATCTTAAATGAGTGATAACAGGATACTTTGCAATATTATAAGAGTACGCTGTGAAAAATGCTTCTGTATGTCAGGTGGCAATATAATAAAACCAAATGTTAGTATAGCATGCATTTGATCATATATATATATATATATATATATATATATATATATATATATATATATATATATATATATATGTATATATATATATATATACATATATATATATATATATATATATATATATATATATATATATATATATATATATATATATATATATATATCCTCAAATCATCCAACACGGAGACCATACTGATGGGTGACATAAACAGATGGAGGGGTAATCAAAAAGACCAGCAAGCTATAACCCTTGAAGAAGACCTAGAGAATAGCGATTTTACCATCATCAACAAGGGTCCCACGGCAGCCACAGGGAACCAGCTTGACTGGATTGTCACAAACAGCCCCAATGTAACCATACTCGGAACTTATACCTGCATCTGGTCAGACCATTTCAAAATTGAAATATCCCTGACATTGACCTTCAAAAAGGTAAAACCTGACAATACACCTAAATCAGTTCTTGACAGGAATCTGAAAAGAATCACGTGCAGTATGCTTTCGGAGGAAATGCATAAAATCATGACTGACACTAAAGATGAGGATTCATGCGAATATATAATTTCGATGTACAATCAAGGCATGAAAAAATTACTTGATCTCCAAGCCCCTCTAAAAAACAAGAAAGTCAGACCTAATTCCAGTCACCAAAAATGGTTCAACTCAGAAGCTATCGAGCTCAAAAAAGACAAAAGGAACCTTGAAAGGAAATGGCTAAAAGAACCCACTGAAATAAACAAAATAAACTGGAAGAACTCAGACCGCATTTATAAATCCAAACTTATAGATCTGAAGAAAAATTATTACAACAACATCATTAGCAGCACGGCTAACTCCACAGGAAAACTTTTTCAAATTCTCAAATCCATAGACAAACCCATAACACTCACTCCACCTTTCCAGCCTACCGAATCAGATTGTGAGAAAGTCCAAACTGCATTTCACAATAAAATCACCAAAGCCAGAGAGACCATTCACAACTGCCAGACCACGAATATCCCAATTAAGATCAATCCATCAGAAAATAAGAATGAGTCAGAAAATCCTAAATTCCAATTTAGGCCCATCATACTAGACGAAATGAAAAAAATACTCTCTAACATGAGATGCACCTCGTGCTCAGAAAATATACTATCACCTAAACTCATCTTAGACAATCCCGATATTTTCACTCCTTTCATCAGAAGAATGGTGAATGCCTCTTTTAGGGATCAAACAGTACCTGCAATCATTAAAACGGTCACGGTCACTCCCTTACCCAAGAAACCTGATCTAAACCAACAAGACCCAGCTAATCTCAGACCCATAACAAACTGCAATTTTCTGTTGAAAATCTTGGACAAAACAGCTACTGAACAACTTCAAAACTATGTGGATGAAAACAATCTATTACACCCACAACAGTCCGGATTTAGGTCCAGCCATAGTATCGAGTCTGCTTTGTTAGATCTTCAGACCGAAATGTTATCCATCCTGGACAAAGGTAAATCAGGTCTGCTAATTTTATTGGACCTTGGCAGCCTTTGATCTGCTAGATCACACAAAACTCTGAGAAGCCCTCGCAAACTCAGGAAATTGCTCACCAGGAGCAACTGAGTGGATAACCTCATTTCTACAAAATAGGCAATCTAGGATCGTCTGGGGAAATAAAGCATCAAACACCAAACCGGTGGACTGTGGAGTTCCGCAAGGTGCAAGCTTCTCCCCTCTGCTTTTCAATCTTTACATGCGCTGCCTCTGCACCATGTTATCCCAAATGGGTATATTTTTTACGAACTACGCCGACGATACCCAATTAGTTTTCGAACTTAGCGGGGATCACAAAATGGACAGCGACAAACTCTCATCCTTATACAACACTCTTGAGTGTTGGATGAAAGAAAATTGGATGTGTCTAAATGGCTCCAAGACCGAGCTCATGATCTTCGGATCCTCACAGGCCAGAAAGAAACTGAGTCCACTTTATTCTTCATTCAGTATTAAAAACACTCAAATACTCATATCAGAAAAAGTGAAAACTCTACGAGTATATCTTCAAGCCTCTCTAGGAGCTGAGGCACATACAGCCTATTTAAAGAAAAATTGCCAATACCACCAAATTCCCCTGAAAAAAATTAGACCTCTGCTCGATCAAAAAAACAGCACCACCATCGCCAGAGCAACAATTTTATCTAGACTGGACTATGGAAACTCCCTACTACTAGGAGCAAGCAATAAATGTTTGAAACAATGTCAGGTAATTCAAAACAACGCCGTCAGGATTATCACAAGCAGATCTAGGAGGGAACATATCACTGGAGACAGGAAAGCTCTTCATTAGTAGGCCATGGAAGAGAGAATTATCTTCAAGTCACTCACCATGGTCCATCGCTGCCTTTATGGCAAAGCCCCGGATTATCTCAAGAAACAGTTCAAGTGGCATGAGACATCTAGGTGCCTCAGATCTTCCAACATAGGCCTCCTGCAAATTACCACAACAAAAAAGCAACACGGCCTAGGCAAGGCTTTCCCGACCATAAGCATCAAAAATTGGAACAAACTACCTACCTCACTGAAGCTCGAATCCAACTACATTCGATTCAGGAAGAAACTGAAAACACTACTATTCAAATAAATCCTGGAATCAGGTTAACTTGATCACTACGAATAAGGATCCATTTCACACTTTGTCCCGTTTGAAAATCTGTTGTCCTGTCTATTTGTAAGCGCTACGATGTCTGAGGGCTTTAGCGCTATACAAACAAATAAATAAATAAATATGTACACCCACCTACATTTACAAGAACAGATTTGGTTTCTGAAGTGAAAGTCATTTAATTATTCTTAACACATTTTAGGCAAATGTGCTTCCCAAAGTTAAAAAAATCTTTTTGAAGCAGATTGTTCATTGCTCCAACATACTCCTTACGTTCCAGGGAAGGTGTACAGTTCTTTATCAATATTATAGCCCCATTGGAGACTTGGCCTTGGGTTCAATTTTCATTTTTCCGCCTTGTCCCTGCATGATATAGCATGCGCTTTCATCTCTAAGACATCTTGTGATATGTTCAGTGATATGTTCAGTGACAAAGAATGTCCAACCCATGGCATTTCCTTCAGGTGTCATGTCAAAATGTGTTCCTACCTGGTAGTTCTGGTCTTGGTTTTGTATTTCTCTAATATTTCGCAGGATTCTAAGTTTTAATGCACATGTTGCAAACCTCATAATCCATTTGTTGCAGCTACATTTGAGAATGTAGACTAAGAAGAAGAAGCTTTCACTTTTTATGTAGTCTCTGATCAAAATATCTTTTTTTTCTGTTTTTGTGTTAAAAAGTTATGTGAAGACATGTTTCTGGAGATCGAAGCTTGCATTTGGACTAATTTGCATACCAACAATGCTTTGCTCATGTGGCTCTGAACTGGAGGTGAATGTCCAGTGATGGCAACTTGGTCGCACTGTGCCACAATAGAACAAACTAAGTCCTTCTCCATCTCAAACCATAGACTTAAGAAAAGAGATGATGATGACAATTGGAGCAGGTGATAGAAGGGGAACGTTACAAATATTGAACATACATGTTTATTTCAAGAACAGGGGTATTATTTTCTATCAGAAATGACTTACAATAAGACATTTACAGATAGCTGAGGCATTTCCCGTTTTCGCTGGGCCTAGACACCCAAGTTACTCCTCAATGATGAAGCCCAACGAGGCTGAAACATGTTTGAGGATGCCTGTGGTCTCATGCAGAAGGGATGTGACCAAGCAGTTTGGGCTGGACTGCCCCTTTTGGGGTGGGACCAAGCCTGGTTGCATATGGTCTTACTCCTTTTGTAAAGGCTTTGCAGGGAAAGAACAATGGTCTGGAGAGTTGCCCATAGCAATGCCAGAGGATAAGATTAATTCTAAACCTTCCAGCCATAACCTCGTTTGTTGTGCCTGTACAATAGCACAGAGATGTGAATAAGTGAGGAGCCAGTATATGAGTGTGCGAAACATAAACCAGGGGTATAACACAACATAACAAAAAGATAACAGAAACAGGTGACTTACAAAAATAACATTAACCTAGGGCAGCCTCTTTGGAGGCAGGGAGCTCCCTGTTTGGAAAGCAGGTGAATTTTAAGCCAAGCTTTAAAGCTGTCCACAGTTGTGTTGGGTTTGATTGTGATGAGCATGGGATTCCAAAGGAGCGGATGAGTAGGGACAAAAGTAGAAGCAAAAGGACGAGTAAGGGGGGCATAGGACAGTGAGGTTAAGTGCAGAGGAGGAGTGGAAGGAACAAGATGGTGAGAAAACAAAGATGCAGTCTGCCAGGTGCTGACGTGCAAGAAAAGTGATAGCTTGTAGACTAGGAGAAGGATTTTGAAAAGGGAGAAGTTGTGAATGGAGAGCCAGCCAGCATGGTGTCAGTACGTAGAAGAGGGAGAGAAACAGGGGTTGGTTGTATAAAGTGCGGGTAGTGAAGGTGAGGACTTTGTCTAGAAGTACAAAGACCTTTAGGTGAAGACCAAGGAGTAAGCATGAGCAGTTTACCAGTTTGCTGAGCACAAAGGTGGAGATTCAAATTTTCATAAAGTACTGTGTAAGAAATGGAAGAATTTTCTGAATGTTAAGAAGTCTAATGCGAGCAGCTGATGCAGTGGTAGTGATGAATTGTTGAAGTCAGAAGTTGCTATAAAAGAGGACCCAGACTCCAAGGTTCTCAGCCTTGAGTGAGAGTGAGGGAGCAAAAGGTCAGACATGAAAGAGATAGTAGAGGGCTGGTATGTCATTTGAAGCCGGGAGAACGAGGGTTTCCATTTTTTAAGACTTCAGCATGAAGTAGCGAATAGCCATCCAGCGACGAATTTCAGTGAGATAATAGATGATCTGGTCCAAGATGGTTGACTGAAAGAGGGAAAGGAGACAAAGATTTGGGTTTGATCAGCAAAACGTTGATAATGAAAACAAAAGGACAAGATCAATTTTATGGCAGAGATGTAGATGATGAAAGAACATATCATTGTGGGGTGCGGACAGCAAGAGAGTTGGGTTCAAAGATGTTGCACTGCCTTCCACAATGAAAAGATCAAACTTTAGAATAACCTATTTAGTCTTACAATCATTACCCAAATCAACCCCACGATACCTCAATGGTTCTCTTACTCCACCAGCTGAACAGATGGCTAACCTTAGTGGGCCACAAACTACTACTTATCAGTCTTGGTAAGTACATACAGTGGGCCTCATTATAGGTTTGGCAGTAGCATTGCCGGTAAAACCAGCAGGCTGCTGCCAAACTTCAGATTTGTTTCGGCACCCGCGAATGGGCAATTGCCGGGTCATTACGGCCCCGCTGGACCCGGTATTTGCCCATTCACGGGCGCTGGAAAAATGCTCCCCATTCCATGGGAATGGGGAGGTCGGATGCACCGGCATCATTCAGAATGGTGCCGGTGCATCGGACATGCTCTGGTCGCGGGTGCCGGTACGCCCGCCAGGCCAGTCCTGGTGGGTGGGATGGCACCCGCAAGCAGAACTCGTAGTTTACCAGTCCGGTAACAACAGTACTGGCAAGCTTACCGGTACCATAGTTACCGGACTGGCAAACATATAATGAGGCCAAGTGCGTTGGCAGATTCTGCAATTTACGGGGCTTAACCCATTGAAACTCCGTGCCTCCCCACCTTACACTAGAATATGATTTCAGGCTGAGGCTTAAAGATCTTTCTATCCTATGCATTTTGTGGCCATTCTGCATCCTAATAATCTCAGCAAACACCCTTGCACTCCATTTTAGCTTGGGGAGTGCAGGTGAGTGTCCAATCGATGCCATGGTTCCCCCTTAGCCATTTTAAGTATTTTGGATTTTTGCTTTGTGGGCTCTGACTTTTTGTTTGCCTCCTGCGCTCATTTGCCGTATGCTGCCCCTGCTTCCTGCTTGGTCACCCTTTCCCACTCACAGCCTGGCCTCTTACCCCCGTTTGATGCTGTATTTGCTACAGCGAGTTTCGAATCTCTGCAAACACCCCTGTACTCCATTTTCGCTTAGAGAGCACAGGTGAGTGCCCAGTTCATGTCATGGGTCCCTCTTAGCCATTTTAAGTATTTTGGTGTTTTGCTTTGGGGCTCCAACTCTTTGTTTGCCTCCTGCACTTGTTCGCCATCTGCTGCCCCTGCTTCCTGCTTGGTCACCCTTTCCCACCCACTGCCGCCCCCCTCTACTCCCACTGGCTGCCGTACTCACTACAGTGAGCTTAGAAGCTTAGAATCTCTGCAAACACCCCTGCACTCCATTTTAGCTTGGAGGGCGCAGGTGAGTGCCCATTCCGTACCATGGGTCCCTCTTAGCCACTTTAAGTATTTTGATGTTTTGCTTTGTGGGCTCCAACTCTTTGGTTGCCTCCTGCACTCATTCGTCATCCGCTGCCACTGCTTCCTGCTCGGTTGTCCTTCCCCACCCACAACCCGCCCCCTGATCCCATTGGCTGCTGTGACCCTCTTAGCTGGACTTTTGAAGATTAGCCTTGCGTCACATCCAGACAGAATTGTGGAGATTAGCATGTGTCACATCTAGACAGAATTGTGAAGATTAGACTTGCATCACATCCAGACAGAATTTTGAAGATTAGCCATGCGTCACATCTAGACAGAATTGTGAAGATTGGCCTTGCGTCACATCCAGACAGAATTCTGATTCTGGGTGTGATTTTAAGTTTGCACAATTACCGTTAGCCCCTTTGCCTAGGCCATTGGAATCAATGCAGGTGATGTCATGGAATATAGCAGGCATTCGGAAGTACATGGAGGACCCTCCGTGGCTGGATCTGGTACATTCCGATGACATTATAGACCTGCAAGAGACATGGTCTGTGATGACCCACGATATCTCGGGCTTTGTAACATTTAATGTACCAGTTTTAAAGGGGAAAAAGGGCGCCCAAGTGGTGAGTTGAATCTATGGGTTAATGTAAAAATATTTTCAGCAATATGTATGTCTCCTATTGTTCTTGGTGATTACATGGAAATCCAAATGGGTTGTCTTGATGGGTCTAACTTGTTGTTCATCAATTTGTACAATCGCTATGATGCCACCACAAGCAATCCTGTGCAATCACTCTTGGAAGAAAGAATGACTGATTGGAGGGAAAGTCAAGCTTGTTCGACAAAAATTGTTACTTGGTGTGATCTGAATCTCCAATTTGAGCCACTCAAACTTATGATAGGGATCATGGATAAGGAGGATGCGAGATGGAGTTTGGGGGACTTGGTGGCGGAACATTCAAAGGGAGCTTTTAGACCTGCTCAGGAAGTAGCAAGATTGTTCCCAAGTGATTGCCCGGCAAGTACAACTTATGGTATGTACCCCAAGTGTAGTTTGATTGATTACATCCTGGTGAATGTGGAATCTTGGGGTCACCTGCCAGATTTTTGTGTGCGAAAGAGGTCAGAAAGTGATCAGAGCCCCATTGTAGTCTCTGTACTAGGGACACTGTTTGGTGCAAGGAGGGAGGCACATGGGTATAAAAAGATCCTTACTGAGCCCCAGGGTAGTGTCAGGTGTCATATCAAGTGGCACCTACAAGACCAAGAATCTAAATTACCAGGTATACACGCAAGCATTCTGCCTCTCCCTGAGCTTTTATGTAGCAGTGACTTTAACAACACCGACCAACTCCTCCAAGTGCATGAAGGAATCAAAAATGCTGTAGGGAAATGCATGACATCGAGGATGTCCTACTATCGCAGAAACGGGCGAAAGCACCAGGGCCGGATATGGTCCCGGCAGAGTGATACAGGCAGGAGGTGACCATATGGATTGCATATTTGCACAAGATCTTCAATGTTTTACTGGCAGTCAATACAGTGCCCTACTCATGGACCCAAGCAATCTTGGTCCCCATCTTCAAGAAAGGGGATGGGGGCAGTTCAACCAATTACCGACCCATCTCCTTCCTGGATGCAGGGGGCAAAGGGTTTGCCAAGGCAGTCCTTGGATATTTAATGGCATGGAGCCTGGAGGTGGGTGCTTTACATCATCTGCAGGCCGGCTTCCAGCACGGTATCAGCACAGTAGATCAAGTACTGAGGCTCTAGTTGATTTTGGACAAGTATGTGGCATTAAGATAAATTAACAAATAGGCAGGTTTTGTGGACTTGAAGACCGCGTTTGACAGTGTACCCAGAGCGAAATTGTGGAATGCGTTGATTAACAATGGTCTTCCAATCGGTATTTTGAGAGGCATACAGTCACTTTATAGCAATAATGGGGTGACAATTAATTACTCACCTGACGGCCAAACATCCTCAAGAATTAAAAAAGAGGTGGGCGTTAGACAGGGTTGCGCCCTTTCACCCATCCTGTTTTTTTCTTTTTTATTAATGGGGTTATTGACCACCTGGTGGTCGAGCAGAACGATGCCCCATTCCTTGCAGGCAAGCCAATACCTATCCTCCTATTTGCGGATGGCACAGTTCTCCTCTCACTGACTCCTAGGGGTCTTCAAAGACAACTGACAGCTTTTCAATGTGTTTGTGAGGAAAATGGGCTTGCAATAAACATGCAGAAAACACAGTCAATGGTATTCAGCAAAAAGGGGACCAAGAAAATCCCCCCGGCTCAAAGTCTGTCAGAGAGGTGGCACTATCGAGCAGGTAAACAGCTATGACTACCTGGGGGTCCGAGTGACAACCAACTGTGTCTGGACAAACCAGGTAAGATGTCCGGGCCTATAATTGACTAAGTGTGATGGGGCTGTACTCAGATTTACCAAGGGCCATGGGGCAGGCCCAGTTAGTGTCATTCTACAGATTTACATGAGCCAGGTATGGCAGGCAGTCCTTTAAGGGGCCTAGCTCTGGGGCATGTGCAATTTAGGCATGCTACAGGTGGCAGAGTTGAGGTCCATATTAGGGCAGCCGGCCAATGCGCCCAATATTCTGGTTTTGTGGGAATAGGGCTTACAGGACATTGGCTTTGTTTGTCAAACAAGGCTAGTATCTCTATGGGCTAGAGTATGGTCAAATGGTAATCTGGATCGCTATAGAAGGGCCATAAGGGATGTTTTGAGGGCGTGATCTACCCTGGGTTTGAACCATAAGAAAGGAGCTGGTTGCAATGGGGATGGGAGGCTACTGGCTGCTAATTTCAAAGTGCTATTCAAAAAGGTTAATGGAGTTACATGGGAGAGAGAGTCCAAAGCGAAACTGAAATGCTCAGCTGGTTTGGACCCCTATTTATCCAGGAAATTTGCCCTGGGTTTCAAATGTTATCTGGATAGTATGCAGGGGAAGTTAATGAAGGCCCTATATATGAAATGGCGTATTGGTATATTACCCTTGGCTAGTCTAAAGTACATCTGGAACCCAAGTAATGCAGCAGTTTGTCCCTTTTGTCCCAAGGAAGAAGAGAGCACTGTGACTTTTAGCCTGTTCTGTCCAGCCTATGCCAACATCAGGAGAAACTGGTTGATACCACGTTTTAAACAATTGCACATGAGAACGGTTAAAGAGGCCTTGTGTCTTTGTTTGGCGGAAGAAAGTGAATTATCATATTATTGTATTGGGACCTTTTTGTTGTTCGCTTGAAAGAAAGAGCCGCATTTTTAGCTTTGCCAGTGAGAGATCCTTTGGTACCGGACCCTTAATAGGGTCTTTTATATTTATATTTTAATGTTCTAACATATTTTAAATTGCATAGTTCCTGTGGTATAGAAACAAACAATATTTCTGTTATGTTGTTTTTTGCATGTGACTTCTATGATCCACTTGGGTCAAAATAAAGGAATAAAGAAAGAATTGTGAAGATTAGCCTTGTGTCACTTCCAGGCAGAATTATGAAGACAAATGTTAATGCTAAGTTCTCTTTGCTATTGCTGTTAGAATTTCTTCTGCAGTCTTTTTCTGGTTGTGGTGCTCATTCTAAAATGTTGTCATGTCTATTTGCATGTTGGAATGCTGTCATGTTGCCAGTATTGAGGTATATCCCCAGCAATGGCCTTTTCCCTGTAGTCCTCCTTCCCAGTGGCGTTGCTAGGAGGGGAATGGGGAGGCCGGGGCCCCCCCTGTGTAACCATGTGCCACCCCTTGTGCCCCCCCTGCCTAAGAGGAGCAGTGATCATGTTCTCCCATTACATTTGTCTGTGCCCCCCTACTTTTGTATTTGGCCCCCTCTGTGCCCCTCCTAAATGTGATTCCTGGCGACGCCACTGCTCCTTCCTCCTCTGTCTTCTTATCCTCTCCTCCGAATGAGCCCCATCTCATATTCTAGGTTCTTCTTTCTCTTGTAGTTGGTCTGTGACAGTTTTGTATTTACTGTTTAAACTTTTTCTGTCAGCTTTTTGTCATTTTCCAGGCAACAGTACTGTCTGGCTAATATGTGTTTGAAGGTCAGTCATCCCCAGAGTTATTTTGGAAGTTTAACAATATGCAAACATTTGACATTTTTATGATAGTTCCCAAAGTATTTTCTTCTAGATCAGTTTCCAGTACATTTTTGTACTTGACAATTCCACAGCGCGTTCATAATGGCTGGCTGAATGATGTCACATACAGTATTGACCCCACTAGAGACAAGAATCATATATTAGATTGGGTAGTCATCAAAAATATTTCTGCCTCAATTACTGAAACTTTACCCTGTATATAGTCAGACCATCATATTGTGAGCTTTGATTTTCACCTGCCTGAGCCTATGACCAAACTCCCTAATCCCCCTAAAGTCGTTATTAACCGTAGTTTCAATAGGATTAAGGCTCAGGACCTCTCTGCATGCTTAACAATGGTTATGAATGAAACTAACAGTGGCGACTCTGTTGAATAACTGGTCTCCTCCTTCTCCAATACCATTCTGAAGATGCTCAACGGAAAAGCCCCGCTCCGGTCTAAAGTTGTGCGAGACAACCCCAGCCATCAAAAATGGTTTACCTCCCAAATTGCAACCATGAAAAAAGAGAAATGTAAATTGGAACTCCAGTGGTTAAAACATCCAACCGAAGAAAATAAAGCAGCATGGAAGGAACTAGACAGAACCTATAAAAATAGAATTGTCGCATCGAAAATAACCTTGAAATTAGCCAGGCCTCCAACTGTCCTAGAAAACTCTTTGAGATTCTGAGGCACCTGGAGAAGCCTAAAGCCCTGCTAACGTTATTTGTGCAGACACTATTATTGCTGTTCAACTAGCCTTTGAGGCTAAAATAACCAAGGCTAGAGAAACAATTAAGGAGTCCTTGCCTGATTCCGGCACCTCAAGAGAGAAAAATGGCATGGAACATGATGAAGAGAGCACTGTTTCTTTTGCTTTCACCGCCATAACTATTCCAGATATGCAGAAACTATTGTCCTCTCTGCACCCCACTTCATGTGCGGAAAATACACTCCCACTGAAGCTGATTCTAGAACATAGATATTTTTGCCCCTTTCCTGACCAGATTTGTCAATGCCTCCTTTAGAGATGGTGTGATCCCTATGTCACTTAAATCTGTGGTGGTCACACGTATGTTAAAATAACCTGACTTAGATCCTAGGGACCCTGGCAACTTTAGACCAATAACAAACTGCCAGTTTTTTCTTAAGATCCTTGACAAACTAGCTTGTGTGCAGTTTAAAGCATTTGTGCAAAAATAGAACATTCTACATGATAGACAATCAGGCTTTCGATCTCAGTATAGTACCAAGACAGCCTTGCTAGATCTGCAGTCACATATGTTGGGTTTGATGAAAGCGATAAAGTAGGTCTATTGGTCCTTTTGGACCTATCCGCAGCATTGGACCTGGTGGACCACCAACACCTCCTGCACTACCTAGGTCAACTGGGTCTATGCTCAGATGGGGCGGTTGGTTGGTTCCACTCCTTCTTATCCGGACGTCAATATAAAATCCAGTGTGGAACTTGTGCTTCTCCTTCAATACCTATCTGGTGTGGTGTTCCCCAGGGGCCTAGCCTCTCCCCCATGTTGTTCAATCTTTACATAAGGTCATTGTACTGTCTTTTGGATGACTTAGGTGTGTTTTTGACTAACTACGCCGATGACACCAAGCTTGTTTTCGAGTCTTCCGGTGATCATTTAATTGACGATACTTCCCTTGTTAATATTTCTCAACAGATTGAACACTGGATGTCGTCCAACTGGCTATGTTTGAACGCCAACAAAACTGAGATTCTTATCTTTGGTTCCAAACTGGCCCGAACAAAGTTGAATCCATTCTTTAAGTGTTTTTCAATTTGTGATAATATCGCCCGTGTTCAAAACCAAGGTAAAGACTCTAGGTGTCCAGTTGGAGGCCAGTGTGAATGCTGAGGCCTATGTCAAGGCGGTACCACAGGAATCACAGTTATGTTTACGTAGAAAATTTCAAAGAGAAAATATTGCAGGGAAGATAGGAGGGGGGGCAATGGGTGGCCATCGGCAGGGGGATTTGGGTCAGACCATGGCCAAGGGGCCACAGGCCTTTATATTCATGTTTGCAACGTGGACTGTACTTGACATGGTGGGATCTGGTGATTTGCCAAGATGAGGGATATAAGCTGAAGACCATGGCAAGTGGGCCCCAATCATTTATCTTAATTACTGCAATGTGAACATTGGGCAAAGGCCATTGCCGGTGGGATCTGACTAGTGAGGTGGTCATGCTCAACAGCCAAAAGCCATGCTGTTGAAAGCTGCTACTGAAGAAGACCATGGGACGTGGGCGCTGAATAAAGCGCATCAAGACAAAACCCTTGAAATTCAATGAAAAGAGTAGGTAAAGACAGAGTTAAGATGATCCAATTAATTGGAATATAAGCCAGGAAATTCAGTGCGTTTAGGAGGTGATGACAATCTTTCCTCTGAGTAGCCACCTTTTCTTAGGCCATAAGCACTTACTTGTAATCACACGGGTGTAGAGGAGCAGCTGCATGGCTCTGCAGGAAATCCCACCCCCCTACCTCCTATATGTTGGAAGCCTGAGATAATGCCGTGTTTGACACCAGCAGTTGTGCCAATACCGCAGCGTATATTTCGAAAGAAGGTACCCAATGAGAAAACCCTATCGAATGTATCACGGAAGGGATGAAAATCTGAGGGAGGATCTCCCTGAAGGAATATGGAAAAGAGCAAAGAAAGAAGTCTGTGACGTCATAAGAGTAAGAACGACGTCTCAGGATTTTGACTGAAGAGGATGTTTGGATCCTACAGAAACTAATGACAAAGTAAAGACTCAAGTGAACCTTTTAATATGAAAAAGAAGATTACACGTGCACGAAGTGGCAAGAGAATCAACCGTTCAACAATTTTACAGACGCTGAAACGCAAGGTAGACTAAGTCATCATAGAAGCTAGCTATATGTAGTGAAAAGAATGCAGGCGGAGCCTCCATTGTATAGGAGCTGGACATCGGTATCATGAATTGTAGTAAGCCAGGACCCATGAAGAAGAAAGGGAGAATTGTGTTTCAGCAAGAATAAGCTGAAATCGTGGAGCTGCATGACGAGATTGTCTGGCCTGAAGTCAAGACTGAAGCAGCCAAGGTCGACTATCTATTCTGGAAAGGCGTGAAGGTGCGTAGGATGAATCATCCCTTTTTAAGGTGCAGAGAAAGAACACAAAGAGTGCCAAGTTTTATTCATTTAGAGCATTGGTGAGCCAAGGATGAAAATAGAGTCAACTTGGAGTTCCAGAACGCGATAGTGAGTGCCCGCACTCCCATGTATTCTCAGGGACAAGGATATTTTGCATATTACTCTGTTGTGTGAAAAAGTTGTTGAGAGAAATGGAGCGTATGTTCATTGTAACTCCCTGTTTTAGATAATGGTTAATAAAACAGTACTTCGCCAACTTCCTGAGTTGGTTCGATTACTTGGACTCAGAGTTGTTCTGTAAACCCATCCATTGCATGCACATTCCTAAAGGGCCATAAGCTCGCAGGAATCAACAATCAGATGAAAAATTTGCAAAATGGGTGCCATCTACAGGGTAACAGGGGACACTCTGAGGTAAGATTGTTATCAACACCCACACTAGCAGTGATCGAAGTGTACGAAAAGAAGTAGTGGAACTATGTTCCCTACTGGCCTGCACCGGCTCCCCACAAGCCCCATCACCACGCCCCCTCCCACGCACAATATAAACCCCCAAAAACATGCTCCTGCTGTTTAAGGGAACGTTCAGTGCAGTGCACTGAAAGTACAAGTTTCAATTTCTTCCTACACTTTTATTTTAAAACTAAACCAATCCAGAACTGTTTCTTTTTAAAATAAAAGTATAGGAACAGTAAAACCTAATAATAAAAAGTAGAGGAGCACCGTTCCCAACCGCTCCCGCCCACTTCGACCACTGCACACTAGCTGAATTTCACGAGTTTTATATACATACCACGTTTCTTTTCTAGCAAGTTGGTGGAGATTGCACTCTGGTTCCCCGCTTACTTCACCAAACAGCCCTCCTGGGAGCTCATTTTTGTAAAATGCATAATTTGGTGACAGGAAGCTGTTATGTGTTGACATACACGTAGGCAGCTCCTCACTGCTACATTTTCTTCATTTGCACAGCAGAGTGACAAAGTGGAGGGCAAAAGGCGGCGTACACACGTATATGCCACCTTTTTTTTTCCCTGCGCATTTGCACTATTCCAGCCAGCGTTTACTTTTAATTGTGTGGGCCACTTGCCATGCTCGTATGGCAAGCAGCGCTCATAGTTACGATTAAACCTTATGAAACCTTAACCAGCATGCTTGCATGTCAGGCAGGGTTTATTTTCAATAGTGAATGCTGCTTACCAAGCATGCCGGTGGGTTTAATTGTAATTGCATTCTGCCCTTCCTCTCCACCATACAAATGAATGAAAATGTGGCGTTGTGTGAATGAAAGGTGTTCAAGACTTACTCAAGGCTTTTACACCTTTGATCACATTTCACCACTGACAAACCTGAGCCCCCAAGGTTTTCATTTCGATACAATGTCAAGGGAGGCATTCTATGCTCGGATGCATTTCCGGCAGGTTGGTTAATCCCAGATGCATCTCTGACTTCTGGTTTCCATATTTCTTCCTGGTAGCAAGGAACCAGACTCCCCCGTTAGATGGATGCAACAACCACTTTGGGGAGAGGGAGGGTGACTTGTGTCGCCCCGAAGTCCCAGGCAACACAGCCAGAATCTTGCACATGCCACAGAACCACCCAGTAGTCATCCAGTCCAGAGCCACAGAGCAGTGCATCAGGCGCATGAATATTCGCTAAACATGCAAACCGTTCCACCCAGAAAATTGCCTTTGTTTTATGGGGCAATGCTATTTTATACATAGCATAGACATCCAGCTCTCAAGGGTGCACACAACACGTTTCACCCTTATTAGGGATCATCAGTGCCATATATGCTTTCTTCCTTATGGTTGGAGTCGTTTTTGCTACTTTTGTTGCTTGTGACCAAGACCTTTGTATTGAAATCCATCTCCCATTCGGTCCCCTGTCTGACCTCTGCATTCACCATGCTAAATGAAAAGCCAGCTGGATTGTTCGTCCTGTGCTGCTGGCTAGAGAGTTCAGGCCTGTTTCCAGCTCCCATCCTTCACACAAGAGAGTAGGGAGTAAAGCTTACAAACGCAATTTCTATTTTTAGCCACGCACAAATAGGTCTAAGTGATGTTGCTTTGATGGGTTAAGCAGCGGCAGCGTCTGAACTGGTGAGATAAGTAAAGCCCCTGGCTCAGGGTCCAGCGCTTTAGAAGACCGCTCCTGAATTGGAAAATGATACCAAGGAAGGAAGAGAACAACAGGGAGTCAGGACAAATCCACAGACAGGGTTTGCCTCGGCAGTCCGCCCCTCCCCGCCTACCTTTCATCCCAACTACAAAATGGCGCCTGCTCGTTAAGACATCATTACACGGTGCCCGGATCGAATTCAATTCTAATCTAGGCAGGAGAATATTATTACTCATACAGTCTCCCCCATATAAACAGGAAGATGATTTTGTTTAGGGACCCTTATTTCAAAGGACCATTTCCTTGAATAATTGAGAATAAAAAATGAAGATTCCGTTCACACATCCCCGAGGTTCAATCACTTCTGACGTGATTTTATTTTTCATTGCCATGAACAGATAATTGAAATTCCGGAGGAAGCAAAAAAATCAATTTATTTCGGAATATTGCTGCTACCTCATTAAAATGTTAGGAGTGGAGAAATGTTTTGATTCTTCAGGGACCCCTGCTGCGACTCTAACTTTGATCGGTGTCCCTGGGACCTCTACTGGACAAAGATATATTGCCTCGGTGTAAAGATAAACCATTGACCTGATAGTGAAAAAAAACACAGCAAGCCAGTCTATCTTCTAATTTAATATGTGAATTGTGTTTGATAGAGTGCTTTCAGAAATAAAATAAAGCACATGCACAGTGTGGTGTTTACAATATTCGGATAATGAAATCTCTGAGGAAAAATCTCGTCTTGGGAGGAAAGCTCAGGGGCAAGGTGCTCGCCGTGGAAGCAAAACGACACGGAGCACCACAGGTTCGATCCCCAGGTCCACGCTTAGAAACCCTTGTGTACTAAGTGGGTTATGAATAACCTTTCATATCAAATATCATGCCATGAGACATGTCAAATGGACTCCTAATATCACAAAATAATCGAACAGTATATCGTATTTTTGTTTCCAATAGATCTCATTGTCAACCAGTGTGAAATGTAAAATTGCAAACAAAAAACCACCCTGGCAAAAACAAAAAAGAAAACTATGAATTAATACCAGCACAGCGGTGCCCAACTCTTTGCTGACCACACATGAACCATGGCCATTCCTCCCGCTGTCACTGGGCCAATGAATAATCAAGCAAAGTGTATGGTGCCCAGAGCGAGGTCAAAGTTCAATTTGTTGTTTTATTTACTAATTTATTTTTGATTTGTAGAGGGCTGTGTGCTCCCTTTCAAAAGCCTTGGTATCCCTGGGTATTTGCAGGCTACACAAAAAAGACGATGCTAGCCCTGCTCTTGCCAGGCAGAGGGTGGCACATGCGCAGTGTTAGCATGAAGTGTTCTTCTGTTCTATGGTGGAACAATGAGACACGCTGTAGAGGCGGGCCTACGTGTGTGATGCCAGCACCTAACTAATAGGGAGTCAGTGGGTCTGAAAGGGAATTAGAAATGCCAGTAGGTCACACATCAAGTCACAAAGGAATGGGAGAGGAGACACCCCATTGGATTGCAAGGGTCTTTCCATCCTCAGAAGACCCTTCAACTGGGCTCGGAGGAACAGTGAGCTCAGCAGAACACCACCAGAGAGGTCAGAGGACCTACAGGAACCAACCAGGGTTGATCTACAGCAGTGGTTAAAGTGTTCCGAAAAAAGTAGCGGAACTGTGGTCTCTGCAGGGGAGAGGGTAGGTGGAAGCATAGTGCAACATGTGACAAGGTGCTTGCGGCCGGGGCTTTGCAATGGTCTAAGTGACTAGTAACTATGGCTCCTATTACATCTCTACGGGCACAGGGACATGAATGGACACATCTTCCATATAGAATGGCGAATATGGTTGTAAAAAATAGAGAAATGGTAAAGAGAAAAAAAAATAAAGCAGTGGAGCACTGCTCCCGACCATTCCCGCTCACTGATCTATGGGCTGATCAAGTGACTCCTGACCCTAAAACCACCACATTTCAAGGGTATTTCTATCCTCAGAAGGGGCTTCAACTGGGCTGAGAGGAACACGAAGGTCATCAATACAACACCAGATGCACTCATTCCAGCTGACTGAAGCTGCCGGCAAAGGTCAGAGGACCTGTATGAAAGGACCAGCGTCCATCTACACGCTGATTTTGTGACCCCTGACACCAAAACTGCTTTCTTTGAAGGGTCTTCCCATCCTCAGAAGGGGCTTCAACTGGTCTGAGTGGAACACTGAGGTCAGTGCAACACCACCAGAGGCACTCATTTAATCTTCCTGATGCTGCCTGCATGGGTCAGTCGATCTACAAGAATCAACCAGGGTCAATCTGCGGGCTGATCTTGTGACTCCTGATACCAAAACTGCCATCTTTGAAGGGCCTTTCTATCATTGGCTGAGCGAAACATCAAGCTCAGCACAACAGCACCTTAGTACTCTGAGGCTGCCTGCAGAGATCAGGGGACCTACAAGAACCAACCAGGGTCGTTCTACAGGCTGATCATGTGATCCTGGACAAGCTTTATTGTGAAACTCACTTAGGGTTATCCTTCCCACGGCCATCCAGTTAAGAGCAGAAGTTAGGTTAGATTTGCCCCCGGAAGGGTGACATTTTGCAGCCTGAAGTACCCCATGCAGTTCTCTGTTGATCGCCTTACCAGCATCCTGTGAACGTGCAACTGGTGCTTCTGCTGTCAAAAGAGGACTAGCTTCCTGTTTCCTGTTCATATCTCGGGTCGCGGGAGGATAGCGCAGGGGCAACATGCTCGTCTTGGAAGAAAAGTGTCATGGAGCACCACAGATGCGATCCCCGAGTCCTCACTGAGAAACCTCTGGGTATTAAGTGCGTTATAAATAATCTATCATATCATATCTATCTATTTCCTGATGAAGTACCTGAGGGTTCTTTTGGGCATTTAAGTCATTTTCTTATGGCGTCCACTTGCCCGGGCATCTAGAGTGAAGGGTTGACAAAGCTAAGGGTTCTTTAAATATGCTCTCCCATTTTCATTATTTTTTTCCTGCTAGCCACTGGTTGCCACAAAACATGACTCATACAAAACACACAACCAACATTCAAAGCAAACTCCACCACACAACTTGACTAAAAAAAACGAATTGCATACATCTGTATTTGTCTCAACTGACACGCTGCACCTGCTCACACACATGCAATCAATTAACTAATTAGCAAACACTCACCAGATATACCTTTCCTTACAGAAACATGGCTCAAATCCCACCACAAACCTATTATAACTGACATGCTTTCCCCACACTATCTCATCCACCACAGAGACGACCCACACTGACAAGGAGGTGGCATTGCAATTATGTACAAAGAGTCACTGACATTTAGCTACCCCACACGCTCCATAAATATCATTTGATGCACCTGCTCTCACTTGCTCTCCTTCATCACACCCACACCCCAACTTTACCCACATAATTCTCTGGCCCCAACACACAATCTCAACTTCCACACCGACTGGACTTGCTCACAACTAACAACCACAGCTCCCTCTCCATCAATATCTACCATGACGACGTCAACCATAGTAGTTTCCATCCAGACAGCAACTCCATACTAAAGAATATTTTCACTCCACTTACCCGTATGACCTCACACAACTCATTGCCTAAGCCTCTGTGGTAAATTTAATCTGGGTGTCGTGGTCAGACCACGTTTTATATTCTTCATGCAAACTCTGCCACACAAGATCCCATACATGCCGCACATCCCCTTCCCCCCAGCCAGACCAAGCACATTACAGACACAGCGTTAGCACCACTCACACAATCCCCTCCTCCCCAAACGCACATCCCTCCACTCTCCTCAACAATTACAACACCATCATCACACAGACACTTGATCAAATTGCCTCCCTCAAATCACAGAAACTCTGCAGCCACCACCATAAACCATTGTTTAGCAGCACCCACCTCTCTTTCAAGCTGCAAGCTGGACAACCTAGAACAACCTGGCAAAAGAGCCCAGGCCCACCACCAGAACACAATTCATAAACTTCAGCAACAAATACAAACAGCCATAGTCAATGCCAAAGCCACCTATTACCTCTAAGAATTCCAATCCTCCACCAATCGTACAGAGAAACTACTCAACATTGTCATATCGCTTGCTGAACCACCCTACACATCTTTCACACCCCCTCCACTGCAGTATGCAACTCCCTCATGGACTGGATTAACACCAAATTACAAATCATCAGGCACATCCTCACCTCTGCTCTCCCACTCCCTGCTCCCAAACATTCCATCAGATGGAACAACTTGCACCCCACCAACGCAGATACCCTCATCCCCCATACTACCATAACTAAACCTGCACACTTCCTGGATGAGGCATGCCCACCTCAAGCTGCATCAAATTACACCATCACCCTAACTCCGTACTGGCTCAACATCATCAACTCCTGTCACTCAACTACTCCCTCTGCACTCAAAACTGGACAAGTCTCTCCCCTCCTCAAAACCCATCTTGACCCCATACCTCCTGAAAATTACCACCCCATCACTATCCTGTCATACTTCCCCAGTATCATGGAACTGTTCTTCACTATCTAATTGCAACAACCCATCACCACAAACAACCTGCTCAACCCCTTCCAACCAAGCTTTCAACCTGGACACAGCACTGAGACCACTTCACTTCACATCCTTGATGTCCTTCACAACATCACAGATAAAGGACATACAGCACTGCTCATGCTCCACAGCCTCTCTGCAGCCTTCGGCACCATAGACCACACCATTGTACTCAACTTCCTATCCCACCGGATGAAACTCGACTGGTTCAACTTTTTCTTTACTGACAGGACACACTTTGGCTCTATGCCTCCTCTTCGATTCACCCATACCTTGGTCAAGTACACGGTCCCACCGGGCTAATCCCTGACTCCCCTCCTCTTCAACCTATATGTTGAATCTCTTGGACAGACGCTTAGCAAGCACAATGTCCATTGCCACCAATACAAAGACAACACACAAATATACTTCCAAATCTCAACCCCCTCACACCTCTGCTTCCCCAGAAACTGTCTCTCCACCATCACAACCTGGATGGCCACCCACTTACTTAAGCTCAACCCTTCTAAAACAGAATAGCTTATCACTGGTCACCAGACACAAACCCAACCTCACCAAACTGACATCAGACAACCCACACATATAATCCCTCTGAACACCTGTCATATCCCTTGGCTTTAACATTGACCTCCATCTTTCCTTTATACACCACATATCTGCTGTCACCAAAACATGCAATCTACAACTACACATCCTATGCAAAATCAGACACATCCTTCCTCCTGAGGACATTGCACTGCAGTCCAAGCGCTAATTCTCTCCAAGATGGATTATGGCAATTGTCTCCTTGCTAGACACCACTGCAGCACCTTTGCACCCATTTCAAGTGTTACAAAATGCAGACGCCAGACTCATCCTCCACCTACCAAAACATTCACACATCACCTTAGCTCCCCTGGTTCGACGTACCTTCAAGAATTACCTTCAAAGGATTCTGCATTGTTTCAATAGCCATCCACCACAAAGCCCCATTTTATGTACATGATGAACTCAAACCCATCACTTACACAAGAACCAGACAAAACAAGCAAGCATCTCCTACATATTTCCCTGCGTAACTAACCCGCACACAAAAACAAGCATTTGCCCTCCCTCCGGGCACCCAGAGCATGGAACACCCTGCCTTTTCAAATCCACACTGCACCCTTTATCATCACTTTCAGAAAGAACCTCAAAGCCTATCTGTTTCACCATAAATAACACCTTCCACCGCCTCTGCTACCACCTGTCTATACCAATCTTTCTATCCTATCCTGAAAACATTGTGTAACTATTTTGTTTGACCTCCCACCTTTCCAAACTTTGAACCTTGCAAGGTGCTTTGAGACGCTCTGGGTAGGACCAGCTCTGAACAAACATTTGAATAAATAAATAAATACATTCAGTGTGACATTGCAAGAGGATTCGAACCCCCTTCTGAATATAAGGAATTTCTCAGAACTAAGGTGCATAAACGTGTTCGAAAGTGCGTATTAAATATTACCTAGACTGATCATCTTTTCTTAGTTTGAATGCTCTGCCAAATCTTGGATTTGCCCAGCGATTGGAATGTGTGACTTTCCCAGACCATAGACAACCAGGTTGACCAGAATGCTTGTGATTGCTATTGATACGGGTCCTTATATGAACCACTTTCATAACAGACAAAACAGCGTGGTGATGGATCGGGGGAAGTGCATGCACTGGCATATTTATGTGCTAATTGAATTACTAACTTTGGGTTTGTCAAGAACGCTGGTTATTGGCCTTTAACCTTCTTGTTGCCTCCTCACCCTTGGACTAGCCAGAAACCAGCTCATGGCTTATAACTAGGGTTATTAATTGGCATGTCATATCCTGTTAGAAAGCTCGCAAAATGTGCTGTAGTTACTTACAAAAGCCAGCTTTGTGAACTTACCTTTGGCTACTCTGGAGTTGGTGCTCCCAGGCTGCTAATGACAAACAATGCTGATTGTTATGATGTCAGTAATTCTTTATTTTTCCCCATTTATTTATACATGGTTTGGCAATCTCATGTGGAGCTTATCACCACATATTAATTCTCTGTCCTGTCCAAGGGTCATGTGCCCTGCGCTTTCCTACATCACTTCCTGTCCAGTCTTGGCCACAGGAAGTAGTGTCCAGTTACCTGCCCCACACCTCTTCTGGACTCATTCCCACACCTCCTCCTCTGTTTGATGTATTCTGTCTCTCTTTCACGTGATTTCAATCATTCGATGAGGACATCTCACTGGGTGCCCCGATCTTCAAAATTCTCCTGTGTGTCGTCCTCCGGCTTCTTGAGGTCTCCTCCTCCTTCAGGTGAAACTGTACCTTTCTTGATGGTAGTGTCAGGTATTCAAATTGTGGAGAGGTAGTTCTTGAAGAGTGATACATTTTGGGTGACCATTCAATCTGGCATGACCATGTCCCCTTTCACCTTGATTACTGCAAGTGGGGGGCATCGAATGGTGTGTTTAATGCTGCTTTACCAGCAAGTTGTCTCCTTCCAGTGCTCCTGCCTGGGTCCCTCTTCTTTGGTCATCACAGATCCCAATTCTTTTCTTAGCTTCTTGATCCCTCGCCTTCATATCATCAAAGTGGCAGTCATGTTCTAGGCTTCCCACACAACATGGGTTCAGACAGGCACTTCTCATTGTAACCGTGAGGGACATTTCTCTAGGCAGGTAACATGCCACACAGTGCTTCTTTCTAGGACATCTCCCCCATTCGTACTACTTTGAAATGTCTTCTTGGTGTTGCCCATGAAGGGCTCAACCGTTCCACTAGCTTATGGCCAGAGAGGTGTCATCTTCCTGTCTGTCATTCGTATGTATTTTGCAAAAGCTGCAAATTGAATCCTTTGTCATTTTCATGATGCTGTGAATTCCCCAATCCGAGCATACCTCTCATCCAGTGAAGGAATCACTGTCCTGGCAGCTGTGGATGGCATCTGCATTACAATAGAAATCTGTAGTACTCCTCCATCAGCACAGGTAGGTATTTGCCTGGCTTCAGGGACTACAGAAGCAGGGTTATCATCTGAAGACGATTCAGGTTGTCTTATCTGTTATCCAGCATTGGGAACCCCACAATGTCTCTGACCTCTTACTTGGTTTCTACTTTTCCTCTGTGTCTTTCATGATCAATGACAATTACCCTTTGACCCAGTTTCTTTTGAATCACCATTCTTGAATATATAAATAGTGTTCCCACCTTTATATCAATGAGCTCATTTTGCAGAATATTTCATGCCTGCAGCCCTGCCGGGCTTCTTCCTAGAGCGTAATATCCAGCATGGCTCACATGCGCCACGTCTCTGTTTTGATCAGCTGATACACCATTTGCAGTGTAGGATCATTGTCTGTCTCTTTCGCAACTTGTGCTTTTGACATGGGAGGGGCACTTGCCCCTTGTAATAACCAGTGTATGCATTATTCTGTTATTAATGTCCATGTGGTGAGGTATTTTAGAGGGAGTTGTGACATGTAATCAGCAGGGTTGTACTCTTTGCCTGGCTTGTGAACTATGTGGAAGTCCTTTTTGAGTAGTCATAGCCCCCACCTTTCAATGGCATTTTGCCTTTTGGTTTCTGTATATTGACCGCAGGGCTGATGGTCCATCATGATGGTTAATAGTATTGCATGGAGAAACCTGAGGATATATGTACTGTTAATCCTCTGCTTAGTCTTGGGGGGTGAAAGTAAGACATGTGCTCCGCTGTCACCACATCCTTTTTTATCTTTGTGAATGTGTCATCGTGCTCTGTAATCCAAGTAAAGGCTCACCCTGCTTGCTGAGTTCTCTCAGAGGTTTGCTAATAGTTGCATTGGGCCTCATTACGACTCAGGAGGTAAGGGGTTTACGGCGGCGTAAACAGCGCCGACCCTTACCGCCTGATTCCGAGGTTCCTTAGCGCCATGGAGGTTTTAACACCTGCTTTTAGCAGGTGTTAAAATCCATGGCGCTAAGGGACCTTGATGTTAATTACGCCACCGTAATTTACGGTGGCGTAATTAACGCCTTCCCCACTCCCATTATGCCCTATGGGGCAAAAATGGGAATGGGGAAGGGTAAATGGGGATTGGGGACTTACCGCCCCGCCAACCTCGGAATGGGGCGGTAAGTCCGCCAACCACCATGTACGTAGTTTACGCCATGGTGGTAAAGGTACGACCCAGGCGGTAACTTACCGCCTGGGTCGTAATGAGGCCCATTGTCTTTGATGTATCAGGTGCAGTATCTTGCCATGACCAGATACTAGTCTGAGTGTTGATAGAATAGCTTCTATTTTGTTTTGGTTTAGTTGCATGCCTTCATCAGAAGAATTGTGGCCAAAAATGTTCCAGTTCATCCTTTTCAAAATCACACTTTCATGCATTCAGTGTTACCACCGCCTCCATCAGTTCATTGCACACATGCTCTGGAGCTGCGTCATGCTCTTTCTGCATCTTTCCAAATTCTAGGGTGTCGTCACTGCAGTTGAAGCAATTGGCTATGTGTCTGATCACCAAGCGTATCACCTCCAGAAATATCTTCAGCACTGAGGACATGCCTCAGCCGAGCCTCTTTCAACTTTAGAAACCTGCGTACATGGTGAATGTGGTGATGTACCCTGATGGTGGGTTCAGTTCCAGCTGATGATAGCCCTTGTTGACGTCTAGGGTGGCTAATCATCTCATTTATATGAAGACTCGGGTGCCATTGCCTTTCTATCACGACATTTGCTTTTCATATCCACACAGATAGAAATGTTGTCTTTCACCACCATTCTTGAGGGATGCTACTATATTAGAGAACCATACAGCTAGTTTTACTATGTGTTGGTTCAATAACACCGGCATTTCCTCTTCTGCTTGAAGTTGTAGGTGTATTGGCACTCTCCGGTGAATCTGCGCAACCAAGGTAATCGCTTCCTTGGTGTGAGGAGTCACTTGGGTGCTGTATAATTCCCGTATTCCCTCAAACAGTGCAGGATAGTTGCTCATCATGTCACAACCTGTTGTCATGTTCAGTGTTACTGATGCCTGTTCCATCTCCCTGTCTTTCTTCCCAGCAAACAGTTCCCTGCCACTTCACCCTTCAGCAGATGAATCTCCCCTGTCAGCATGGTGTTCTTGCATGTCAAGGAGCTAGTGAATGTCCCCAAACTCATCACAGGCTTGTTGAACACCCACACAAACACCCTCACAATGGACAGTGTGAGAGAGGGCTTTTTATTATGTTCACCATGGCTCCAGTCTCAATCACAAATCTCGCTGCGCGGTTCCCCACAACCAGCTCAAAATCATCTTCAGTGTCTTCTTTTCCTTCCTGCAGTAAAAAATCTGCATTCATCCATTCTGACAATTTCGTCATGTTGCAACAACTCTTCTTGTATACCCATGCTGCGGACCCTCAGTACAGGTCGTCATCCCCTTTCCCCAGCCTACTGAGCAAGAGATCTTGGTGAAATGGTTGTGTTGCAATGGTGGCTTCAGTGCTCTACAGCTGAACATAGACGTGCATGCAGGAACAGTTGACCACATCAGAGCAGAGCTTTAGGCTTGTCCTATTGTCTAGATGTTGAGTCGCTGGTCCAAGCGAGCCCCTCGTTCAGCGTCTTTTACTTTCCTGCTGCTCCATATTTGCTATACTTGTATGCATGCCTTCATCTGTCATCTCTACATAACAGCATCATGTGCTTTTCATCTTGCTATGTAGAGTTTGCTTGCTAGGCTCTCCTGTTCCTTAAATACCCATTTCTTTTTAAAAAAGCATCCTTAAAAAATGAGCAACCAAATGGTATCCTCATTTGATAAGTTGTGGAATTCCCATTGCACCACCAAATTTCAGCTCTGATTGCAGTTGTTTCTATTGGATTTTCCTGGGAGCTGAAATGCTGGTTAAATGTGAAACGTTCATGGTCAACATTCTTTTGAGCGTTGAAGTTCAATCACAAACATTCTTTCAGGCAGCAGTACGTGTTTACCTTGTCTACCGTGAATGTGGGGACCAGGTCTTCTAATTCCTCTCCCACTAAATGTGGCAGCAATTTCCTGCCATCGTTTTCAAAATAATCTTCAAATAGTGCTTCCAATTCGTTTTTATACCTTCTGACTCATTTTTCCCAGGTGTGTCCAAGTGTTTGTTGATCTGAATTGTCACATGCGAGTGACGTTCTGCAGGCAGCTGCTCTCTTGCTTTCTCAGTTTGACATGTTTGTTGCTGCCAATGTGGCCCATCCCGTGACTCCTTTCCTACTGCCTATGTTCTTCGTATTTACTTATTGTACTTGTCGGTTTCCTTGTCTTTAATACAGAATATTTATTTGCCTGTTTAATTATTATTTGGAAAGGTACTTTGCCTGCTGTGATGAACTGCCACCTGCTAAGGCTGTAAAAATCCTGGATTTGTTGATGCTTATTATGTATACAATGATGCCTGCAATTGCATCTCAGAAAGGGTGATCTGCTAACTAGACCCCCTTCCATTAAGCTGCAGGCCAGAATTACACATTACAACTGTGAGCTACTCCATCAGTCTCCAAATCTGCAGCACCTGATCTCCAGTGCCACAGAGCTGGTCACGAGGTCAAAGGTTGGCTATTTGACAGCTGATGTGACAGCAAGGTTACTGTAGTTCAGAGACTGCATTTAATTCTAAATTCTGTTCCAAAACAACATAAGTATGGTTAACTATCAACCTGGTGGCAGTATAATCTGAAAATGTAAGCCATGCGTAGGTTTTTGGTACTGCAGCTAACAGACTACTGAGATTTTACCGAATCAGAAATGTTCGAAGGAGAAAAAACAAGTCTTTTGAATGAAAATGACTTTCCCTTTTCACCCCTCAAAATATTTCTGACAACCCACTGGCCCCCCACCTTCTTACTTTCCTTGCGGCGGCACACACGGAGGTTTGCCGCTGTGTCCTGCATCCCTCTGCGATGCCGGTTCCCTTCACTGGCGTGAATGGGAGCCGGCACCATAGGGTCCTCTTTTTTCCCCTTTTTTTCAAAACTTTAATTAATAAGGAGCGGGGGACACCCCCAGAACCCCGATGGCCTTATAATGAACAAGGTTGCGGGGGCCACCTCCGCAGAACCCACAGCCTTGTTCACTATAATGACACCGAATGGGGGTTTTATTCAAAATGTTCGGCTGTAGAAGTTTTCATACAGCCCATTTTCGAATTAATCACCCATTCGTTTTAAAAAAACAAAAAAATGTATGGATACCGTGGCTAATGGGTCACTTTCTTATTTTTAAAAGCCACCTCTGATTGGTAACATACCAGTGTCAACCCTGTGAGGTCAGACTAGCTATCAGAGGCAATGTGGTTTCCTGTAACCTGCCTGTCTGCTTTCCAGTGAAAGGGAGAAAGGGCAGAAGACCTGTCTTTATTGACATTGTGGGAGTTTGGGTATCCCCCCTTGCCAAGCCTTGGATCTCCAAGGTGGATATGGTCCAAGAGCCTGGCATCAAAGAGGCAATTCCAAAGGAAATTCCTGCTTCACAATAGGGAGTTGAACACCAAGGGCCCTTTGAAGTTCAGGGTGTTTCAGACAGGCAGGCAGAGCAGAACCAAAGGGAGAACATTATTCCTCCATCATAGTTTTTCTTGGGCCTCTCTTTCCTTTCTGTTCACCAAACCTCCTGCAAAGCAAATCACTTATTTTAATCTGATGCAAAAAGGCACAAGTAATTTGTTACATTAACAATTGTTGGAACCCTTAAAGGAGGCTTGATTTTGATCAATTCTCTATGGCTTGTTACCATTATAAGGAAGGGGTTCCCCCTGTTCGATTGATTTATTCCGAAACTGCAAGAAGAATTAATGTGGGCCTCATTTGGAAGAGATACCCTTTCCAAAACCCTGAGTCATTGAGGTGTAGGAATAATCCAGGGCAGAGGCATGGTTTGCTCACTACCCACTGCCAGGGCACATTGAGGGTGAACTGCTGCTGGAGCCATCCCTGCCCCTCTGTCAGCTACACCGGTACCCAGGACCTTCCTGGAGGTGCAGGGATCCTGCAAGTATTAGTCAGCGTCCCTCGAGTTGGGAGAAAGACAACAAAGACTCATCGTGTCCTTGGGACTTACAACATTGTGAGAGCCAGAACAGCAATGCTCCATGTTTTCATTGCCTCAACCTGATCAAACCACATTCCAGCCGTGTTCACCACATTTAAAAGAACAGAACCCACTGGTGCTGCCTTTGGCACTCACTCAGACTTAAAATTATTAGTGCTGCATCTTTGAACCAGTTTGCCACTGCACCACGCCAGCTGAGCTAGTCGGTACCTCAGCTCAAACCAGAAGCTTGCCACTGTGAAAGACTTTGGACCGCCACATCTCAACTGAACACCTCATGTCACCAGCAGCTTCCTCTTTGATCTGGCCTGATTCGAATGGCTTGCACAACGATTAGAAGCCTGTTTCGCCGCTATTGAAAAGGCCAGAATGGAATAAGATACTGTTGGAAGGCCTCAGCCCCCTTTGTCCGCTTGTTGGACCATAGAGAATGGTAAAGCCACTTTTGTACCTTTTTTCCTCAGGAAACATACCCTTCTTGAACATTGTGGTGATTTATTGCCTTTTTTCTCCTTGCTAAGTATCAAGAGTGCTTCGAGCATTACGTCCTGCATCATTTCTCTGTCTTCCTTTACAGGAGTGTGCTTTTGTTCGCGTTTTCTGGTACAGTCTATTGTTATTGCCTATGGGTGCATTTAATTAATACACTCATTACTACAAAAGGCAGCAGAGGCATGTCTCTTTTCTGTGCTTGTTTCACCTTTATAATTGGCGCCACTGTTGTTTTGTAAAAGTGTGAGGAGTGAGTAGTCCAATGAGCGACTACTCGTCTTTGTACTCCGACAGGACAGCAGTCATTTTCTGACACTTCCCCACGAAGATTATTTGTTTTGCTTTTTTTGTAATATGCCTCTTCTTAGATGACTCTGCATGTGTTTTCTTTCTTTCTCTCCTTTTGTAGTGCCACTTCTAAGATGGACGATGTTGCAACCTCTCCAGTCTTGTGGTATTTCTCTGGATTTCCCTTTCAAAGATGGCCGTCATATAGATGTGTGCAGCCTCCCACAAAATTGTGCGCGCCTTCCAATTGTGGCTGCTTACCCAACTCTAACACTGCTTACGCAAGATCTCATATGATCCTGCTGGGCTGGACTAGCATTGCTCACTCCTTCCCTGTGCCGGATCGTTGGCAGGCTTGATCTATGTTGAAGTAGCTGATGATCATGGCGTTCTGAGTTCCGTGAGCGTTTCTTTGGTACGTTTTCCCCACCTTCATCGCAAGATGGCGCGTCTGAACTCCCGGGCTGCTAATGATAAATGATGCTTATCATGAGGATGGAAGTAAATATTTATCATCCCTCATATATTTATATATGAATTTTAGAAAGGGGGTGAGGGCTAGAATATACAGATCACTGCAGGATAGACTCCCAAAATGATGTTTGGGAGTCTATCCTGCTGCCAGGGAGAGGATCTTGAGAGTCAGTGCTCTTCCGTCTCGGTGAGTTATAAGTGGATTTTTGTTAAGGACCCATTTCACCTGGTCGCTGGAATACTGATAATATAGGTTGTGACTTGACTTAAATTGTCAAGCAATAGATGAGAAATCTTGTCACTTGTTTCTAGGATATGACAGTGATTCATTACAAGCTTAAAGCCGACACGTATGTGTTATACGTGGCAATGTTGTCGTGGGTGGGAGCTCTTGAGTAAGGGCTCTTGTTGAGTAACCAATGTTGTTAAGGGTGTGAGCTCTTGAGTAAGGGCTCTTGTTGAGTTACCTGGCAGGCCTGGGGAGCCTTAGCACAAAGATGAGGAGTGACTGCTCATTTTTGTGCTGAGGCCAACCAGGCCTGCCAGGTTACTCAACAAGAGCCCACACCCTTAACAACATTGGTTACTCAACAAGAGCCCTTAGTCAAGAGCTCACACCCACAACAACATTACCACGTATAACACACATGCCTTGAAAAAGACCCATGCCGGATCGAAACACATGTCTGCTTTAAGTGTGTCATAAAGCACTGTTACACCCTAGAAATGAGTGACGAAACTCTTTGTTTATTGCTTGACAATGTATATATGAATCTGCCTACTCATGTGGAGCTAGTCTTCACTAGTTCATTCTCTTTCCCATCCTGAGGTCACCTGCTCTGCCCTTTGTCACACCACTTCCTTCCTGCCTTGGGCACCAGAAGTGGTGCCCAGTTGGCAATCTCGATCGCACAATTACTCCCTCCCAACTGCTCCCCTTTACTATCTACTACACCTTTAAAAGAAAACTGAACATACCTTCTCCACTCTGTGTCTGGGCCTTGATAATTAGAGAAAGTTCTCTTTTGAAAGAACCCTCTTTCTGTTTTTCATGGCTGCCATGCTAATGGCAAAGGCATACTTAATTTATGGAGTGCTTCTTGTGCTCTGAGCGTTGTGGGCTCAAATCACAAAGGATTCCTTCAACACTGTAGCACCCCTCAGCAGTTCCACCCTAGACATTAGGGCATGGGTGCTAATGGCAATACTACCCACAGTGGCGGACCATAGTGGCCGGTAAAAGGTCTGCAGGCCACCATTGCCTCAGACTGATCCACACTAGCATATTGGGCCTGTACTTCAGACATTGCCCTATAGGCCAGTCGGGGCCTGCCCGCCATGTAAGCAACATTCGCACACGCCAAGACCCTTACACACCGAATAAGTTAAGGGACTTTCACCCGCCAAACAAACCACTGCGATCTGGGACGTTTTTGCAGAAATTGTCAGAACCTTTAATTGGCTCAAGAGACTGAAGCATACTCCTGAGCATTTGCAACATAGAAATACATCAGTAAGCCTGTTGGGTCTCTCTGTTCTTTGTCTTGCGTTAGGAGGTGTGGACTTTCAGACTTCGGAATGTGAGGGCTCAGCCGCACTGTTAATGGGGCACTACTCATACTTCTCAGCCAGGAAGTGATACAGGTTTTCAATACTGCCACTTCTTGGAAGTCTCAGCAGATTGAGGCCTGTGTTTAAATGGGCATAGATTCTAAACTCCACCTTTTCACGTCTGAGTGGGTGTGATCAGTGCTTTAAGTGGGGTAAGAAATTGAGGAGTGGCTCTTTTGGGGGCGTGGCTTCCATGATGGGCGTGGCCTGAACATTACCATAGTAAGGTAAGCAAACAAATATATAAAATTATGTAAGCATTTATATATTTGTATACGTAGCTTACTATGTTTTTTGTAATTTTCAAGCACAAAAAATCTTTTATAAACAGAAGTATGCAACATGTTTCTATGTTTATAGAAAGAAGGTACGCACACAAATATATAAATGCTTTCATTTATATATTTATGTGCGTACCTATGATTTGTGTCATTTTGAAGGCATCTTTTGTACACACAGAAATACTTAACATATTTCTATGTATATAAAAGATGGCTTGAAAAGTGCACAATTCAAGCCATCCTTTATAAAGCTTTGTGACAGACAAAGCCCAAGCCCGAGGCGTCTTTTGCAACGAAGCTTTATAAAAGAAAGCTTGGATTGTGTACTTCCCAAGCCATCTTTATAAACATAGATAGCTTGAAAAATACACAATTGACCCTTGGCGAACCTGTGTGCTCCATGGGCCCCCAGGTTCGCCAAGGGTCAAATACGCCTTCTTGACCTGGGGAGGGGGTGGGAAAGCAAAAGGGACTGTAACTTCCTCTTGTGACCCCGAGAGGTCACGAGGGGAAGTTTAAGTGACTGAGATGTGCCAGCCAGCCACAGTGTTGTTTAATTTGAGCTATGCTGTGGCTGCCTGGCACTTCTGTCAATCAGCTTGCCTGACTTGAAAAGGGCAGACGCATCTCCTGCCATGGCTGCGGCGGGATAATGGGTCTCGCCTTGGCATAGTCGGACCGGGGGGCACTACCAGGGCTCTGGCTCAGCCCCTCTACTTGGAGACGGCCTGGGCCTGGTCCGGCCCACTTAAAACACTGGGTGTGAAACACAAGTGTACAGTGTGCACGCAGCACATTACACAATATGTTCCATGCCCATCATGACTAACACTGTCCAAGCCGTGCCATTATTTCCAAAGGTCATGTATGTAGTGGTTGATGACATGGGATATGATATGATAGGTTATTTATAACGCGCTTAATACCCAGAGGTTTCTAAGTGCGGACCCGGGGATCGAACCTGTGTTGCTCCGTGTCGTTTTGCATCCAAGGCGAGCACGTTGCCCCTGAGCTATCCTCCCGAGACTAAGATGCTCATGTTATACAGATCCCACCTGCTTTTACATAAACCTATAACCATACCCAAAATTAAATATATTAAAATGGCCATCCTCAAGAAATACTCAGATACTAAAAAAATAAAGGAACTAGAAAAGCTGATGCTCCACAGACGAGAAGCAGGACAGGCAGGAATAATTACAGAAAGAAAGTAGAGGGATCCCTGGGAGGGAAACTGACTCGTTCCACCACAAGCACAGTCAGTCAGCAGGGCAGTTTCTAGTCCATTTGGAGCCCAGGGCGTAACACTAGGAATGCGCCCCCATGCACCCTATCCTGTGCGCCACTCCCACCGCACCCCAAGTGCCACTCCCACCGCACCCCGCGCACCACTCCCACTGCACCCCGCGCACCACTCCCACCGCACTCCGCGTGCCATTCCCAAACTACACAGTTAAGGAACTCTTACCCAATGTCAAACAGTCCATCACACAAGGAATGAATTGCCATTTGCAATGGTGGGCCACTTTTTCACTGGTGCCCAAGACAATTTTATGCCCCAGTCCCACTTAGGCTGCAGATAATGAGGACTGGACACACCAAGAGACCATGAATATGGCACAGGATGCAGTATATACAACCAACAAAGGACACAAGATGCTGAAGGGGGTTTGGAGGAAGCCTATGCCAAAAGGGCAATGACAAGGAGACACCTGAACCCAATAAGCAATCACTTTAACATTCTTTGAATGGGAATCAAGTGTATGCTTTGATACAGTAAAGTCTGACTGTTGTAAGGATACATGGACCAGGATTATTTATTTATTCATGAAATGTTTGTCGGGTACCTGTGAATTTATTTATTTATGCAATCTGTGTCGGCTACAGTTATCCGACAAACATTGCATAAATAAATAAATAAATAATCCGTGCCCATGTACCCGACAAACATTGCAATAAATAAATAAATAAACCGGTTCGTGTCTTAAAGAATATTTACTCAGCAACACTGGCCAAAACTATTATCAGCATAATGAAGTAACTCATCACCAGTGACATGGAAGTGGTTTGAAGTGTACTTGATATATAGTTTAGAAAAGAAGCAGCATGAAAGAAGTAGAGCTGCTTTAAACTATTATTTTGGCCATTTTCTGGGCTTGCAGGGATGCACCATGGGCCCAAACGAGTCTCTGTTTGTACCTTGTCGGGGCCCATGGTGCATCCCTGCAAGGCACGCCCACTCCCCACAGCCCACTGCACCTCCCCTCCCATCTCAATGCCAGCACGAAACCATTCAGTGACTAATGGGCCACCATTAGCAGTTTCCTGCCGGCATTGTGATGGAAGGGGCTGGGGGCTGGTCTTAGCTGGAGGGGGGCCTAAAGTGTTTTTATTTGTGTGCTTATGCCCCCCACCACACCCCAAGTGGTGCGAAAGTGGTCCGAGGGAGCCTCTGACTTCTGTAATGGCACTTAGTACTTTTGTACTACATGGCATTACAGTCGGAAGGGGCAGCGCCAGCACCTGACCTGCGGAACTTTCCCCACGTCAATACGCCGCCCAACAAACTGAGGAATTTCATCCCCTCCATAGGCTCCAGGGACGGGGGCAATTGCGCCCCGGACATCTGCCCGCCTCGCCCGGGCCAAGAAACGGGCCTGTCAGTCAGTACAGGGTATTCTCACGCACAGAACCGTGCAGCGAGCAGCAATGCATGCATAGGACAGTCCAATGCACCCTGACCAGGTACACCCAAGGGAGCAGAAGGGCAAGGGTCCCCCACACACACTGAATGGGTTCAGGACTATATGCAGCAACAGCACATGCCGTCAAGACTTCAGCAGTGAAACAGTCCTCCTCCGACCTCAGGGAACATGCGCAGCAGTGTTGCACACGTTCGTGACGCTTGCAGAACCGGTGCAGCCGTAGTAGACAAGTACGGTTCCTTTGCAAACAGGACGAGTTCAGCACAGCTACCAGCAATAGAAGGCGTCAATAGACACAGAGGCCGCGACAGCGCGAGCATCCTTCCAAGCAACAGGTGCATCTCTGGCACTCACTAGAGTTGCATCAGTTGTGCACGCCCCCACTTCCCCCCCAACACACACATCCACAACAGCTGCATCCCAGGCAGGCTCCTTTCAGAAGGAGACTGAACGACAGGAGCGGCAGTGGCCAAGCTTGGGTTCCGCATACACACAACAGGTGCAGCACATACTGTTCCCAAAGAAAGGTTTTCCAACACCTAGAATAGGAACCGCGTAGACCGCAGCTCTGCAAGTTAACCTCAAAAGCTGCAGTGCAAGTCAAGCACATGCAAGGTGCCCCTAAAGCAGCAGCATCACTCGCGCAGAGCGTGTGGAGCCCTGGCACAAAGGTACCACTGAAAATGACACGACAGTAACTCTTCAGAGAAAATATAAACATGTCTACTTGATGGCGCTACACTTCAACAAACAGCCATTCAATGCGCTATACTTCTGTAAACTGATGGCCTTCTCCCATGACAAGTGTTCTTGGTGACTGGTATTGCTCCTGCACCATTGCAAGTGTTGCAAATAGTCCAGCAGAGGGATGGTGGTATTGCAGTCTTGCAGAGAAATGCATTCCAGGCACGGACGTCATGTGCAGAGCTATTGGATGGGCAGGGGAGGGGTGGGGGGATGGTGTGTGCATGTGTGTGTGTGTACATGCTCTGTGCCTTATTGAAAATGAGCGAGATAGTCACCTTGCGCTGGAAGCCCTAGGGGTTCTCAGGGTTCTGTGTGATTTCATTGGTGTTATTTAATCGTGGGAGATTTCATCAATTTTCTATGAGACATTTTACCTCAAATGTATGTGGGGGAGACCCCCGCAGATCTCCCTAATCTCCTCTAACTTTATCATTACCCTAATCCACCCCCCACATGCATTTGTGGTAAAAGCAAGGGAAAGCAATCCATGAATTCTCCCTCGATGGAATAACCTGCAATGGAAACTTTGCTTCCCATTCTGCTTCAGATGTGGATATCACCAAGAGGATGAATAATAATAATTTATTTCTTACATAGCGCTACACCCCCATAGGTCTCAGAGCACTGAAATAACAGAAGACATTATTATCCCACAGAGTGGTACTCAATTTATCGACCTCGGAAGGATGAAAGACACCTGTTGACCATGCCAGGATTCGAACCTGACACAGCAGGCTGCACACAGATATCAGGGGCAAGCGCTTAGCTCGCTGTGCTATCTGACCGGAATGGTTAGGTGTGGCATAGCAGGTAACACGTATCCAGCAACGCGGCCACGGGACAACTAGAGATGGAAGGATCCCATCCAAGTTCCAAACCGAGAGATGGAATAAATCGAAGCGCAGAAGTAAGTACTCCCTCTGAGAAGCAGGGACTTAAGCATTTCTGTCATATTTCACTGGCCAGACAGGCCTTCCTACCCCCCACATCCCCAGCTCTAACTTGGAAGTGAGTGTTAACCTGTAACTTCACCTTGTCCGGTGGGTTGAGTTGACAAGTGTAAGCTTCAAGCAACTGACTCGGTCCCTCTCTGCCACTTCACCATCCAGTGACTCCTAATTGCTGGCTGTTTGCTGTGTCTGGTCATCCCAGGCAGGGCTCCAATCGAGGGTACACGCTGTTGGACACAGTCCCCCACTTTTTTCAAGAGTCACGCCCACTTTTTTCAGAGGGCACCTTGATAAGCTAATTTCTGGTGACACCACATTCAATTGGTATGTTAATGTGTCCCCTGACTGTTTTTTTTAGGACTTGACCCCTGAAATCCCTGGTTTCTGGTTTTGGGGGTACCACGTTTCAGCTTCCTAGTGGCAAGTCTCAGAACCTGGGATAACCGGGAGGAGGGTGGAGTCTAGGGCTGACTCCATCTTGAAGTGGTAATTCATCTTATCTTTGGGTTAGGTCATCCCTGCATGTGCTGTCTCTGGCATAGCAGAATTGCTGTCACTGGCGCTGGTGGGCCCAAACTCTGGGTCACCCCTTCAAGCATGACTTCACTCATCGCTTCTCACTTGCCTGCTACTCCTCTGTTCCTCCTCTCGCAGACAGTCTGGAAAAAGGTGAACAGCGATTGGACAAGCAGGCACGACTAGAAGCAAGAATCAATAGAGGCAGGCCGGATGGAGCAGACCAATTTAAAGGCCATTCCATCCATATGAAACATGCAACACATCAAGGTATGTGGAGATTGCAATCTCCACATTAAAACCATAAGGACGTGTTACCCTAATATTGGGTATGTCATCAGAATGGGGAGTCTGTAGATAAGAGCGTCCATTAAGACTGTTCTTTAGTAGGTCTTTAAACATCCCTAAAGTGAATTTCGTGTGGCTACTCTGCTTATCAAGTTGGACAGTGGGGAATGCAGAAAAATGCACCTTCTCCACCCAGTGCATTCCACATAATGAAACATGTGGGCACTGCAGCCAGGAAATGCCAGAACATGCAAATTCCAAGCCATTGTCATGGGTGGACAAAGGGCATTTTACCAGAGAACGTGGTTACATTTCTGGATTAGTCGAAAAGGGCCCCAGAGTGAAACATTGTAAACCCGATGAGATATTCCCCAGGCTTCAAAGGCTACCACTCCATCCACACCAAATCCATGCCATGAAGCAGCACCACCCTACCACCCAACCAAGAGTCATCCCCTCAATAAAGTGCAACCTACATTTGCATTCAATTTTTTCTCTGGAAGCATTTGAAAGTTAAGACATTCCTAGAATCTTATGTTAGGTCGGTTGGTTGAGAAGCACAGATTGACAAATAGTGACCCTGGTAACATGGGTGGCGGTTGGCAGTTGATCGGAACTTTCTAAGGGCATTCTAAAACATGACTACTATTTGAAGGCATCCAAAGAAAGCCTGATGTGATTGGAGATCCTGGCAAAAATGTTATCTGGCAGAACATTATGTCACACCACGGACATTGATCGACAAACAGGCCAGAGCAGGCAATCAGGTTAACAAAGGGTTTTATTGCTAAATGTGTCCAGCATTAGTCAAAACAAATAATCAGTGTCTTAATTAATATAAAAGTTGTCTTCTCGGTTGGGCAGGACTCTGTGAAAATGTCTCTTATGGAAGTAAAGTGTTCCAACAAAAGTTCAGACAATACTCCATAAATCTGTGGCCTGAGTGTCCCCCAGCAAATCCACACACTTCACACTGCTTGTGAGCTCACAGTCGCAGGTTTTTAAGGGGTTCCCACACCATAAGTTTCACAGTTATTGTGGTATTTTCCCCTGAGCTCTCTTTCCAGGCTTTTAGGCTCATACTTTGAGCCAGTGGAAGGATTCTGTAAGTGGGGCTGTGAGTGGCAGGCCTTCCAAGGGGACTGGAGCCAGGGGGAGACAGGAGGCTGCCCAAAAGTTGGGAAAGGATTTACACTACGGCCCTTACTGCCTCCCTCTCTGTCAGGGTTCAGCTCCTCCAGCCACCTGCTCCAAACTTTCTTTCCTTCCCAATGTCTCTTCTCAAGACTTGAACCCACAATTCCTCGCCCTTTGTTATTTGCCTTCTTGGGTGTACCTTTTCTTTTATATTCGGGTCCACTGCCTCTGTCTTAATAATTATCCACTCCCCAATACTCTGTAAAAACCCCTCTGCTAGCCTCATACCAGTCCTTCCCCTCACTTCCTCAGTTTCTCCTACTTCCTCCTACTTCAACCCCAGAAGGATACCCAACATGCCCCTTCACTTATTTCTGTCATCTACTTTTCTGTCTTCTCATGGTTTCTTCCATCCTTCCCTCCCTTCAATACTTCCTCCACCCACTCTGCTTCACTCTCCTCTGTTTCCTGTTCTCACCTTATCCATCCATCATCAATAGCTTATTTCAATAGTTGTTTGCATTCCTCTCCCTATTCACTCCTGTTGGCCCCTCCTTTATGTCACTTAAGATAGTACAAATATCTTCCAAATCTCCCACCTTCTTTACTACTTGTGGGCACCTTATTCACCTCTTTGGGCACTTCTAGTATTACAAATATGGTTCCCAATCCAATCCTTACTTTCCCACCTTCTTCATCACTTTGGGCACTTCATCATAATAACAACTCTTCTCCACTTCTCTCTTGTCTATGCCACCCCATGGACCTTCCTTTCCCCAACCTCCTGGGTCCCCCTTCTCCCAGCCCACAGGGTCTCTCAACTCCTCACCTTTTGGGCCTGCCTTTACCTACCCTCCTAGGTCCTCTCATCACTCCCCTGTCTCTTCCTTAACCAAGCCTTCTGGGTCTGTACTCCAGTGTCCTGCCTTCTGCTCTCCCAAGGGGATATTTCCAGTCTCCTGCCTTCAGCTTCTTTCACAGTGAAGTGGGAGAATGGAAAAACAGGCTCCCGTCCTTCCCCTCTCGCGCCTGGCCTAAAGGATCACGGCCCAGACACCCGCCACGAGAAGAGTTTGCCCATCTACCAGACGACCAAATACCCTGGTACAGGAACATACGGATGTGTCCATCTGCCTGCCCAGCAGCCCGCCCTGCCCATGCCGATACCTGTGGCACGGATCAACTAGACTAAAACCTACAGGTCGTTAGAGATGCCATGACGACCCAGCCAACAGTCAGCACACCTGTGCCAATATACACACTGGACACCCCCGCACCAATCTACACGAAGAATATACTCAGTGCTATGACGTAGGCGACAGACATACTCACGGACGTGCATCTTTATTATTTTCCACATAGGCTCTCAAAATCTAGAAACGCAAGACGCATCATGAACTCATCTAAAGAGCTTGCTTACGCTTCTCCTAAACCCAGGTGCCATAATGAGAAATATAACGAAGACACGATACTGGTCATAAGACAATATGATACTATAACCTAAAGCGCCTGTGCTCCAAACGGTTCCACCTATACACCAGGCCTAAGTAGGCCGCAAGCAAGAGCTCCCATGGACGTTAAAAGAACAAGAGTCAGGTTGCTGATCCTGCAGAATGAGCCTGGCGAAAGCAGACAGCCAAGGTCGTAATGTTGCAAACCCACATTCCAAAGGCAGACCATCAAGGGCACGATGTTGCAAGCTCGCACGCCACGCACCAACGTTAAAGTCGCACCTGCAAATTAAACCAGGCACACAGTGGAAAAACAATATTAATTGTGCAGAATTCTGCCTCAAACACGGTCCCACCTCACGTGACCAAGCCGAACCTGACAGGATGCCAAGCCCAGGAGAAAGAAGGCGTCTGGATCCCCCGTTACAAGACACAGGCAGATACACTTAAAAGGCTCAATGGACATCTGCGACAGTGGGAGTAGTCGGCTTTCCAGCTCATGAATAAGTCCTCACATTGTCTGCACGTACTCATAGTGAAACATTGTTGCAAATGACAGGTACACCGAGAGCTGGGAACAGCGATGGTCCCAGGCTGGGAAGCTCGCGGGCGCACCAATCAGAACATGGGGCTCTTATCACTGACGCCATTAACATTAACCAATCATCAGGAGTCTTCATGTAACAATGCTCATGTATCTAATTGTAGGGACAACCCAGATATATCACCTGACTAACCCTTGTCCACTAATATTGTTCTCTATACGTATGCTATACTAACCCTACTACTCGAGCAACCAATTAAGAGTGGCGATAGGTTTTTTGCTAACTTTCTAAGGTGACGCAAGTAGCGCGTCATACTAAGGTAAAAAGGGCCTGCGAGCCCCACGATTGTGTGTGTGTCAGGACGGACGCGTACGATCCTTGACCCATCCCTGCCGTTTTTGTATAATAAACAGCAGAGTCACCTTGCTTCTTGTGTGTGTCTCATACTCTATCTCTTCTGGGATATACGGGAGGAGTTGGGGCCTCCCTGCCCGGAGGTCTGCGGACGGCCCGGCCGACCCCGGCAGAATTTTCCCCCCGACAAGTTGGAGGCACTGCTGAGATCTGTTTAAGATCGGCATTTTTTATTTTTGCTTTTTCCAGGCACTCCAGTTGCGAGGAGGCCCGGCGGCGCGGCCCCCTCTGCCGTCGCCCCCTTCTGAGGACTACAGGACCATCGCGGAGCTGCGAGAAGACCGGACAGCGCAATCCGGATATTGGCCCTCGGGAGCCGGTTGAGAAGTATCCCGCCTGCGGTTGGCGAGTGTCCAGACGTGGTCCAGACGAGGGGAGGTGACGAGCCGCTTGGAGGGGTGCACGCAGTCGAGCGGCCCCGCATCAAGAGAAATTGGTGAGCATGTCACGCACAACAAGCAATGTGAAATTGTGAGGGAAGGGGGAGGAATTAAATACGGGAGGTGGGAGGTGTTGCACAGGTGCGCGGCAAAGGTTTGACAATTTAGTGTTGGCAATGGAATGAATGGTAGCCGAACAAGTGCGAGGGCAGTCGGCTACGTTATCGAAGGGAGGGGGCGGAGCACGAAAACATCACGTGCGGCCGCTCGTAGACACTGATTGGCCTAGGTCACGACTACGTGTAAGGGTGTGTGTGTGTGTGTATGGTTTCCTACGATTTGGCATTTATTGATCAATGAGTAGATGAGGATCCCTATTGTTCGAGCAAGACACTCGATAGGTAGATGACGTTTCCCTGTAGGCGGTAGCTAGTTAGTTGCCCAATACGGAAGATAATTGGCTGGTTAAGCCCTCCTGTCGAGGGGCGTATCACACGCGAGGCGACGCAGCGTGCGCAGTCCGATTATATTATTGATTTGATTACCTTGTTCCAGGAGTGACAGGAAGACAGCTGTAAGGGTAACGGGGGTAGATTGCAAGTGTATTTTGAACTTAAAGAATATATGAAGAACTTACCAGTAGCTCGAAGAGATCGGTGACGTCACCAGTAGGGCTTTCATAGGATATCGCGAACACAAGGCATCTCCGTTTTGAGAGTGATGGGGAAGAGAAGTGTGGTAAGGGAGTGGAATCGGAGATAAACGGTAAATGAGTTGATCGGGGAAAGGCGAAACAGGGAACGTGGCTGCGCACGGAGAACGCCGGCCACGGCAAGTGTAGAAGGGGGAGGAGCACGTGAAATTAGGACGACTGTATAAGAACGTCATAAGGGGTACGCAGCCGCAGGGGGCTACGTGCGCCTCGGCCGCAGGGGGCCGTAAGGGTGTTGTATAAAGAAAGAAAGACAGGAGAAAATATACAAATGTAACATACTATATTTTTTATATAATTTTCCTTAGCGGACTATCGTAAGTCCCCAATTTTACAGGGCCAGGTAACGATATAAGGCTGTATATTGTAAACTACTAGTGAGATAAACTGCTACCAGATAGGGGAAGGGTAGCAAGTGGAGCGCTACTATGTCATACGGGACAAGATCGGGAGGGTGGGGGAACACCCTCACTACCCCACTACAACACATATGCACAACACTGCCACCCCATAGGGAGAAACTGATTAAGTATAGCATAGAATGGACCCACGGGACGGATAACAAAATGCTGACACCGTGGCCGCCTAATGGTAGCTTCGATCCATATGTCCAACATTCATTATTAAACCATTTGCACAATACATATAAAGGGAAGAAGTTGGCAAACCACGTGGAGGTGTTTAACTTATGGAGGATGTTCCAGGGGTCCCGACCAGGACCAAATGGAATGTTCACTATGGGGGAAATACCGGAAGACAAAGAGATTAAGGAAGAAGGAGAGGATGGGAAACAGGGGAGTGAGGACCAAAAGAACACGGGAAACAGAGGAGAGGGAGGAGAAAAGAATAATAAAACAGATGAAATAAAACAGGAACCGAGCAACGATATACCCCTAGCAAAGGGAGTGAAAACAGAGGGAAGGGGGTTGTACCCTTTAAGAGAATTAGGAGAAATAGAAAGAGGACAGTTAAGGGCGGCTGAGGGATACTCGAACCCGGCATACAGCCCTCCACCATATGTAGCTCATAGGAAGGTGCCAGCAGGGGAGGGGTGGACCGGAGAAGACCAGACTGTGGAAATAGGAAATGATGAGTGGGTAGCTGCACAGATATTATTAAAATTACGAGGTTCATTAACAGGAGAAGAGAAGGAGGTAGTAAAGAAAACAGACGAGGATAATGCCAGGGAGAGTGAAATGAGGGGGGAAGAGCTGTTAGGACAAAAGGAAGAGATTTTGGAGGAACGACTAGCAAAATTAAGGGATGAGCAGAATGAATTGATCAAGCAGCTCGAGAGGGAGGAGAGAGAGAGAGCGAGGAAAAGGAAAGAAGGTAAGAACGAATTGGAAAAAATAAGGGAACGAACTGAGGAGCAAAGGAGAGAAGCTGAAAGGGTAAAAGCAGCAGCAGAAAGGGTATCAAGAGCAGTGCTGCGAGAAAAGAAAAGGGAAGAAGAAGAAAAAGAAAAAGAAATGGCAATGTGGAAGAGGAGGCTACTATCAGAAACAACTAAGAAATATGAAGAAGGGAGGGTGCTAGAGAGTATAGTAGAAAGAGAAAGGGTGAAATGGGAAAGGAAGAAAGAGGATGAAAGAATATTGGAACAGATGAGAAGTGAAGTGATGGAGGAATTAAAAAGGAAAAGGGAGGAAAATAGTAGGGAGATGGAGGAGAGAAATGAAGGAGAAAGAGAAGATAGGAGAAGGGAGAGTGGAGCATGGGGGGATGTATGTAGAAACACAGAAGTAGCAACAACATCAGCACAAAGGGGAGCGGTTGATGAAGGAGGAAAAGGAGAACTGGACCTAATAGACTTACAAACAGTAACGATCAAGGGGAAAAAGACCGAGTGGGGGGTGCCGTTTATGACTAGCTTTTGTAGTGAGGAAGAAGAAGGAGTGGAAAAGGAAGGAAGAAACAGTGAAAGGGAAAGCTTAGATAAACTATACATCACCCGGACCAACACAGACTCACCATGGATCAGTAGGAGAAAGGAGGAGCTGGGGAGAAGTGAGGAGGGAGAGCAAGGAATAGCGGAAAGACAGGCACATGAGGACGCACCATCCCCATCACGCCCTCCCCCATCGCACCCTACATGTTCAACCACCTCACGCTCGTTACGCAAAATAAAACTTGCGCCCTTCACAGACGAACTGACACCCTATGCATGTCGGCTTAGAGACCTCCCTAGTCGCAGGCAGGAAAGACGAATACACATGCCCGCATTAAATACAGGAAATGATGGAAGAAGGGGAAAAGAGGGAGAAGAAAGAGTTACGAGCAGGGGAAATATGGACGAAGTTGAAGATGTAGCAGAAAGAGAAGAGGAGGAAGGGTGTGAGGATTCGATATTATGGGACACAAAGGGTGAAACAAGACATAACTTAATGCCACTTTTGGAGAGAGGAGGGGTTAGACCACAGTATGTCCCTTGGAAGCATACCGATAAAGAAAATATAAAATGCAGGCTCCCATCATTAAGTGGAGGTGCGGGTAAATGGATATATGAAATGGAAAAACACACCGCAGGACAGAAACTGGCAGTAGGAGATGTAAAGGGCCTTTTAATATCAATATTAGGGGATAGAGCGGATGACATTTGGAAGAGAGCGGGATTCCATGGGGTAACAATAACAAACACATCGCATGATGGGGCACCATTCACAAACGGCAGACATGCACTATGGCAGGCACTGAGGGTACAGTACCCAGACACATCAGACATAGGAGCAATTACCTCCCGCAGGATGCGTGAGAACGAAGATCCTGTTGATTATATCCAGGAAATCCAAGAGAAATGGCGCATGGAAACTAGAGAACAATGGGATAAAACACCAGCAATATTTTACCATATACTGGTACAAGGGCTCCCAGAAGGAGTTCAGAAACAACTAAAGAAAGTAGTGGAAATAGAAGCAAAACCATGGCCAGAAATACAACTGACTATAGTGCATCATTGCAGGACATGGCAAGGAAAAATGAAACAAAAGGAAGAGGACAGGAAAACGGAAGAGGCTAAACTAGTACAGAAAAAGCTCACTAAATATACAATGGAAGGGGCACTAATAACTACACCTCCAACAATGACCCAAAGCCCCACACAAGTAGTGGCTGCACAAGATTCCTCCCAAATGCCACCTTCACCGGCTATAACACAACAGGCGCCGCCAATCCAACCATACACGCCCAACATGGGGGGAGGACATACAATGGCAGGAGCTGGGTATTATAATTATAACAGGGGGAGAGGAGGAATTATGAGAGGGAGAGGATACGGATATAGCACCCAACAGCAGGTGGGAGGACTTAGAAATTCCTACCCCACAGGGCAACCAGTATACCAGGACAACACAGGGAGCTTTCCATGGCAGAGTAGGGAACCACTGGTGTGTTGGAGCTGTGGACTATTAGGGCACATGTCACGCACGTGTAGAGTTAGACCAGGAACACCATCATGGAGTGATCAGGGGCAACCAAGGCCCTCACAGGAACAGCAGGGCCTACCACAACAGCAGACGTTGCAACAGGGAAATGAACAACAACAACAATTAACACAACAACAGCCACAAACATATTCACTGCCACAACAACAGGTAGCGATGACACAACAACCCCAAGCACCACAAACACAACTGGGTAGGGTGACGGTTTTGGGACACAACCCTTATACCGGAAATGGCCAGTCGTTGTACCCCCAATAGGACAGCCCACAGACGGCCTTGGTGTGTCCCATCCTGTCAGTAACACCTAATAGTGCGGAGGAACCACGCATAGAGGTAACAATAGGTGACAAAAAATCATCATTCCTTGTTGACACCGGGGCGACCCGGTCTTGCATAAGGGAAGGTAAATTCAAGATGTCAGGCGAAGCCATGAACACCCAAGGATTCTCTGGGGCTAGAGGGTTGGTTCCCTTTACTGATAACATTCCCTTATCTATTGGAGATTATGATCTGTCAGTTCCACTTCTATATTATAGTGCCTCACCAGTAAATATACTGGGGAGAGACATAATGAACAGGTTGAATATGACGATCTCCTTTACTGAGGACGGCATAATTTGCTCTACTCCAGGGATTAACATGCTCACAGCACGACAGATTATGCAAGCATACTGCGGACAGACAGCGATTAGGGCGGAGCCAGTAGATGGCGAACTATTTCAGTATGGAACAGATATGGCAATTGCATGGATGCCAGGGATAGAAGGGAAAATATGGAGGAGGCCAGCAGCCTATCTGTTCAGACCAGAAATAGCTGTTAATGAACCAGAAGGAAAGGTGGTTCTAATGGACATTGAGAGCATTATTGCAACAGCTGATTACATTGCTGTACATGCCCAAGACAGAGAAGGAAGAGCATGGAGGGCCGTGATAGCATTAGCAGAAGGATGTAGGCTCACCCAGGTGTCAGATGAGGAGCTGTTCTCAGATGAAAAGGAGGAAGGTGAAATGGTGTTTATGATGAGTGTGGAAATATGGCTAAGAGTGGCTTACAAACAAGTAGCACAGAAAATTGCAATGGCACTTGAGGCACCCGCATGCACCCCAGTCCCCTTCTTTAAGGAGGATATGTCAAAGGTACCCAAATCATTGTGGACTACTGGCTCCTATGACGTGGGGTGCATAAAAAGTATAGGGGGAGTAAGAATAAAATTGAAAAAAGGTGCAATACTCCCCAGAGTAAAACAGTACCCACTATCAAAAGAGGCAGATGAGGGCATATATGAAACCATAACGGCCCTTATAAATAATGGTATATTGGTCCCCTCAGAATCACCATGTAACACGGCTGTGTACCCAGTGCGCAAGGCTAAAGGGGGGTCTTGGCGCTTCATACAGGATCTCAGGCCCTTGAACAACATAGTAGAAGCGGAATATCCCGTAGCAGCAAACCCGGCCACAATATTGTGTGGCATTCCAGCAGAAGCATCACGATTTACGGTGATCGACCTTAAAAATGCTTTTTTCTCAATACCACTACACCCAGACTCACAAGATCTGACGAGCTTCACTTACAGAAACACAAAGTGGAAGCACACCAGATTGCCACAAGGGTATTGCGGATCACCCTCAATTTTCAATAGAGTGATACAGATGGATTTGGGTAACATTGAAGTGGAAAGCACAGTGTTGCAGTATGTGGATGACATAATAATTTGCAGTACAAACGAAAGAACATGCAGAGAGGACTCCTTAAATATGTTGACAATATTGGCTGAAAAAGGTTACAAGGTAGACATGGAAAAGATACAGTACTGTCAAGAACAGGTACTTTACATTGGTCAACTTATATCCCAACATGGAAGAAAGATTGCACCACAAAGAGCACAGGCCATTTCAAACACTCCAATGCCACAAACTGTGAGGGAACTACAGCAGTTCCTGGGACTGTGCAACTACTGTAGAGCATGGGTATTTGATTACAGCTCGTACATAGGACCCCTGCTTGAGGCGTTAAGGGAAGCTAATAAAGGGGAGAAAAAGCTGGGGTGGACGATGGAAATGAAAGAGGCTTTTGATGAATTGAAAGATGCGATATCAACTGCTCCGGTACTGGCATCCCCAGACTATGAGCGACAATTTTTTATATTCTCACATTGCGATTCAGCAGTAATGAAAGCAGTGTTGGCTCAAAAAACAAGCATGGGCTACAAACCAGTAGCATTTTACAGCGGCCACTTAGATCCTGTGATGTTAGGCCACTTCCCTTGCGAACAAGGTCTCGCCGCAGCTGCTTTTGCAGTGGAAAAAGCATCAGCAATCACCATGGGGTGCCCAACTACACTATTTGTGGAACATGCACTATTTGCGATATTGAATAAACCTAAATCCACCCTAACCACGCAAAGAGCATCAGGTTATGAGATCATTTTATCCAGAGCTGAACTATCAATTGTTAGATGTAGCACGGTCAACCCTGCAAGGTTCCTAGCAGAAGTAATTGAGGAGGGAGATTATGCCCATGACTGTACGCAAATAACTGAAATGTACTCATGTACTAGAAAGGTTGAAGAAAACGCACTAGAGGGAGGTGAGCTCTTGTTTATTGATGGGTCATCAACTATCGATCAAAGGGATGGTGTAAGGAGGACTGGGGCTGCAGTGGTAAAAATGATGGAGGTACCGGTGTGTGTGGCAATGAAATGTGTACAATTACCACAGCATTACTCCGCTCAAGCAGCGGAATTAGTTGCACTGATCTTGGCATTGAAGGAAAGCTTTGACAAACGGGTGACCATATACTCCGACAGCGCATATGTTACATCTACTGTACACTCAGGGCTGTCGAAATGGAGAAGAAGAGGGTTTAGGAGAGCTGATGGCACTCCAGTGCAACATGCCCTCTTATTGGCTGAACTAATTGAAGTAATAAATGACCCCCAAGAATTAGCTTTAGTAAAATGCACCGAACACACCAATGGTGAGGACCACGTCTCGAAGGGGAATGCAGCAGCAGACGCACATGCGAAGTATGCTGCATACTTTGGTGAGATATGGAACCCCCCAGAGTCACAGAGAGGGAGAGGGAGGGGAATGGCTAAGGAGATGTTGATAAGAGAAGGGTACACCCATCTCCCAGCCACACAGATTATGGAGCTACAAGCGGCTGCACCAATGGCCGAAAAAGAAATATGGGTAAAAAGAGGATGTACAATGTCACCGACCGACGCACTATGGCGCCAGGGTGGCACTGGAAAGGTTGTAATACCATTGGCACTTTTGAACACCGCCCTGAGCCAACTACATCATCCAGCCCACACAGGCAAGGAAGTAATTGCAGCACGAATTAGGGAAGACTGGTTCTGCCCCGAGTTAAATTCTCATGTGTCAAATTTTATCAGTAATTGGGCCTCATTACGACCCAGGCGGTAAGGGGTTTACGGCAGCGTTAACAGCGCCGACCCTTACCGCCTGAGTACGAGGTCCCTTAGCGCCATGGCGGATTTAACACCTGCTTTTAGCAGGTGTTAAAATCCATGGCGCTAAGGGACCTTGATGTTAATTACGCCACCGTAATTTACGGTGGCGTAATTAACGCCTTCCCCACTCCCATTATGCCCTATGGGGCAAAAATGGGAATGGGGAAGGGTAAATGGGGATTGGGGACTTACCGCCCCGCCAAGGTCGGAATGGGGCGGTAAGTCCGCCAACCACCATGGCGTAAACGTAGTTTACGCCATGGTGGTAAAGTCACGGCCCAGGCGGTAACTTACCGCCTGGGTCGTAATGAGGCCCATTGTCTCACATGCCAACAGTTTACGGCCGGCCATACTCTAAAGGTGATAAGAGGAACTATACCCCGGCCAGAGGGACCTTTCCGGCATCTCCATATTGACTATGTTGATGTGATCAACATATGTCAAGGAAATAGGTATATGATTGTAGTAGTATGCCCATTCTCTAGGTGGATTGAGGCAGGGCCCTGTTCACACCCAGATGCATTTAGAGCAGCTAAATTCCTAGTGAGGGAGGTCTTCCCAAGGTGGGGAGTGTGCGAGGTGTTAAGGTCAGACAATGGCCCACATTTCGCAAACGAAATGTTCCAGCACATCACATCCTTGCTGAACATCAAGCATAAATTTGCATGTGCATACCACCCACAGGCCAACGGTGTATGTGAACGCCTGAATGGCCTATTAAAGGAGGCAATCGCAAAGATACAGCAAACAACAAAGAAGAGTTGGTTATATTGCCTTCCATTATCTCTATTTGAGCTAAGGAATAGACCAGGGTCCGACCACCACCTCACCCCTCACGAGGTGGTTACCGGACGTCAAATGCGCCTTCCCCTAATGCCAACGTCAAGAGCATTTACCGACCACCAAAGCACAGCGAGTGTTCTTGGTGATGAAATGTACCAATATGTGTCTTCTTTGATTACTAGTGTAGTGTTTGTGTCTCAACAGCTCGAGCGCACACGGGGCGGGTCTAACAGCAATCAACAAGAAGAGGCGGATAAAGAACTGGAAAAGGAAGGACTGTGTAAAATTGCTAAAGGTGACCACGTACTACTTCGCAACTTCAACAGGAAGTGGAATAGTCCACGATTCACTGGCCCCCATCTGGTAGAGGAGGTATCAACGAGAGCAGTAAAGCTACAGGACAAGCGTGCCTGGAACCACCTACACGATGTAAAGATCTACAAACCACAGACCCGCCCCAGCACCACCGACAGGTCCATTGGGAGAACAGCAACAACATCACCAACGGAGGAAGAAAGTTCTACCACAGCCAACGGCCCAAGTGTTCCCATACCCTGTCACTCCCCAGACTCCCCAGAGACAATAACTGAAGAAGAAAGGGGTGATCCCCATACTGCCCACCCCGTGGTCACACGCTCGAAGAGTAAAGATACTTTCGCCAGTTGAGCCCAAACCCCCTGCCCACCACCCACTGACCCTACCCCCATTGCAGTAATACCTGAATTGAAGGACATTGTCTCGCACACGTACACATGTAAACACGTGAATGCTCTCTTTTCTTTTCTCTCGCACATGCAGGAACTGCGTATTATTGTACTGCTAAGAAAATAGATAACTAACAAATTCACTGCCCAGGAGTAGAAGGTACCCTCAGACGATAACTACCCAGAAGAATTGTCACACCAATTTGTATATGAAATAAAAAGGCCAACGTACCTGAAAAGGAAAAGGGTACGTGTCTACTACACAGCATTCCTCTTGGCCATAGAATACTCAATGCCCCACCTCCACCCATACTTGCCTGCCCTAAGAGATAGATCGCTTAGATTAGCGTGGGAACAGCTCTTCGCCTGGGCACTGAATGACTATTTGATAGGGAGAGCTTAAAAAAAAACAACAACTAACATTTAATAACCAGCATATTGAGAATTTTCAGGCGGGCAACTCTAACGTCGCAAGAATACGCTGCCGGACTGCAGCGAGGTAAGAGCAAAATGCCGGTGAAATTAGCATGTGTAATAAAAATAATAGGGATTTTCATGATCACCGGGTTCTTGGCTGCCTCTGTATGGCAGTACAGCTGTGCTATCAATATTATTGCTGTACCCAAACCTAACCCACCCCCATCCCCAGCTGCAACAGGTGTTAAGTCAGGTGATACTAGTAAAATTGCTCACAAACAAAATAGAGTTCAACGCAGCACATACTCAGATAATAAAGGTATTGACAATTATATACAAGATTCAGCACACGTCTCAAACAACATATGGTACCAACACATGACCCGCATTGGTAAGCAGACAACAGAAGACAGCTGCTACGTTTGCTCATTAATACCATACGCCATGAGCGCTTCTCGAACATTTGTTGCCACAGAAATAGATGAAAAGACAGCACGATGCATAATATACTTGGCACTGTTCCAAACGAAAGGAAGATTTCAAGGGACAGTGGTGCATATGGTGTGGAGAACACGAGACTCATACCCATACGAAAACAACTTCCTCAAGACTTATTTGAGTTACCACAAGAGCAGTTTACATGCTGAAGCATTCAGATACATAACAAGTGGTCCTGCAAAAGGGGAAACAAAGAAAGTAACACTGCAGTATTTACCATGTGATTGGTATGCCACTGAAGTTCCTGGTAAACTAGGATGCTGGGAGAGGCCACTGGTGACGATAACGGGGAAGGTGTACTTGGACAGCAAATGGGAGATAGGAGTGACTGGCAGCAACATGGTAACAAAAGAAACTATTTCAACTATCGATGCACACAACCACAGATGTTGGACGACTTGGATCAAGTACGTGCCCATGCTCACGTGGATAGAGACGGATGAAGACCCAATAACAATACTGCCGCTGACTGCGCCTAAGGTATGCTACCAACATAAAGGAGAGGTGGATGTAGGATACAACACCAACTGTGCAAGCGTGATGGAGTTACCTGAGGGGGGAGCAGGAACAGCAGTGATAATGGACCATTACTGGGCCTGTGGAGAAAAGGCATACCACACACTGCCCCCTCTGTGGAATGGTGTATGCACGATGGTGCACGTCAATGTACCATCACTAGTGGTACCCCAGAAGCATGTGAATGTGGCGAACTTTCCCAAAATGGATGAAGGGGACAAGAGAAAGAAGAGATCTGCACCACCTCAGGAGGAGCCAGGAAACAGGACCAACGGCAATAATACTGTCCTAAACAGAAGGAAAAGACAAGGAGAACCTCTGACAGGAAATTACCTATGGGGAAGGTCGGAAACGGCACTCACTTCAATTCCGCCAGAACACAGACTATTTAGCAGAGCAGCAATGTTCTTCTCCTCAATAATCCATCCGGGACTGCAGGCTTACGCAAACGCAAAATGGCTCCAGATAACTAGATGGGAACTAATGATGACCATCAATTCTACAGTAAATGGATTCAACGCAATAAAAGAGGAGCTGCGAGCTATAAGGATGGTAGCACTTCAGAACAGATATGTATTGGACCTCCTCACAGCCATGGAAGGAGGAGTCTGCGCAAAGATAGGACAATCATGCTGCACGTTCATTCCTGCCAACGATGCTGACAACTGTACACTGACAGAAGCAGTTTCACAATTGGCCCAGATGCACTCCAAAATGATGGATGAAAGTAATGGCGTGAAAAAGGATGAGAGCTGGTTTTCTATTATGGTCATGGATGCCATCTTGGCTGTCAGATGGACTGAAAATTATAGTTGGTTGTACTATTTTGGCTGGAGCTACACTGATCATAATAAGATTTTGGAAGGCCCGGAAGGCACGCACCACTGACGAGTTGCTGGAAATGGTCGGTATGCACCCATTGATGCCAGCAGATGACGGCCAGCACACAGGCATAATAATACAAGAGAGAGAGAAATTGTGCAACCAGATCATCACCAACCACCTGGACCCACCATCGGTGAAGATTGAGAACCCAAGAAACCCCAGGAGTTACATAGGGAAATGGGTATACTGTACTCCTGGAGGAACATGTGAATATATGTATTGGTCATTTGAAGATCATGTTAACCACTATGGACATTTAGGAGGAATAACTAAGATATGGAGAGTAAAAGGAGATAACGAAAAGGATATGTTTGTGGTCGACAAGTCGACCAGAGGGGGGACTGAAATGGGAGAATGGAAAAACAGGCTCCCGTCCTTCCCCTCTCGCGCCTGGCCTAAAGGATCACGGCCCAGACACCCGCCACGAGAAGAGTTTGCCCATCTACCAGACGACCAAATACCCTGGTACAGGAACATACGGATGTGTCCATCTGCCTGCCCAGCAGCCCGCCCTGCCCATGCGGATACCTGCGGCACGGATCAACTAGACTAAAACCTACACGTCGTTAGAGATGCCATGACGACCCAGCCAACGGTCAGCACACCTGTGCCAATATACACACTGGACACCCCCGCACCAATCTACACGAAGAATATACTCAGTGCTATGACGTAGGCGACAGACATACTCACGGACGTGCATCTTTATTATTTTCCACATAGGCTCTCAAAATGTAGAAACGCAAGACGCATCATGAACTCATCTAAAGAGCTTGCTTACGCTTCTCCTAAACCCAGGTGCCATAATGAGAAATATAACGAAGACACGATACTGGTCATAAGACAATATGATACTATAACCTAAAGCGCCTGTGCACCAAACGGTTCCACCTATACACCAGGCCTAAGTAGGCCGCAAGCAAGAGCTCCCATGGACGTTAAAAGAACAAGAGTCAGGTTGCTGATCCTGCAGAATGAGCCTGGCGAAAGCAGACAGCCAAGGTCGTAATGTTGCAAACCCACATTCCAAAGGCATACCATCAAGGGCACGATGTTGCAACCTCGCATGCCGCGCACCAACGTTAAAGTCGCACCTGCAAATTAAACCAGGCACACAGTGGAAAAACAATATTAATTGTGCAGAATTCTGCCTCAAACACGGTCCCACCTCACGTGACCAAGCCGAACCTGACAGGATGCCAAGCCCAGGAGAAAGAAGGCGTCTGGATCCCCCGTTACAAGACACAGGCAGATACACTTAAAAGGCTCAATGGACATCTGCGACAGTGGGAGTAGTCGGCTTTCCAGCTCATGAATAAGTCCTCACATTGTCTGCACGTACTCATAGTGAAACATTGTTGCAAATGACAGGTACACCGAGAGCTGGGAACAGCGATGGTCCCAGGCTGGGAAGCTCGCGGGCGCACCAATCAGAACATGGGGCTCTTATCACTGACGCCATTAACATTAACCAATCATCAGGAGTCTTCATGTAACAATTCTCATGTATCTAATTGTAGGGACAACCCAGATATATCATCTGACTAACCCTTGTCCACTAATATTGTTCTCTATACGTATGCTATACTAACCCTACTACTCGAGCAACCAATTAAGAGTGGTGATAGGTTTTTTGCTAACTTTCTAAGGTGACGCAAGTAGCGCGTCATACTAAGGTAAAAAGGGCCTGCGAGCCCCACGATTGTGTGTGTGTCAGGACGGACGCGTACGATCCTTGACCCATCCCTGCCGTTTTTGTATAATAAACAGCAGAGTCACCTTGCTTCTTGTGTGTGTCTCATACTCTATCTCTTCTGGGATATACGGGAGGAGTTGGGGCCTCCCTGCCCGGAGGTCTGCGGACGGCCCGGCCGACCCCAGCAGAATTTTCCCCCCGACAACAGCTTCTTCCCATCCCCTCTCCAGACAGTGCAGAATGAGCTCTTCCTTTACCACCACCAGCCACTAACTCAGCCCTTGAGGTTTTATAGGGCTTTGGCCTTTCCTTCCAACTTCCCTCTGAGCACCAGGTGAGTCAGAATCGCACGGGGAACTTTGGAATCGTAGTTCTCTGGGCTTGGTTGGATCTGGACAGCAGCTTTGAGTACCACGTCTCTCATATTGGAGTTCCCAACTTCTTCTTGATCTTCAATCTACTGGATGACGGTCTTGGGGACATCTTGGTCTAGTTCAGGTCCCCTTCTTGGTTTAAATAGATTTCAGATTCAGCACCCACATAACATGCCAGATTCCACCCACCTCTAAACGCTTTGTTTATAACTATTATTACCCAATTTTATAGTAATTCATGTATTAACCTCATAAGGGTGAAGGGCTGAGTTGGTGCCAGGATTCGATACTCGACATGGCCTCTTGTCGGAAGGTGGCTATGAAGAATTCAACCATCCACACAGTGGGTGTGCGCTCACCTGGTATTTTTTGAAATGTTAAATGAAAATGAGTGATGGTAGATCAACCTCCGGAAAATGTGTGGGGCTAATCTGCACACATTTTCCTATGCTCACTGTAAGTCATACAAATAAACCTGTGTACTCTGGGTGGACACAGCCTACAGGCACAGTTCCCCCTGTCATATTTAGTTAGGTTCTGGCAAGTGGAGTACCCTTTTCATCTCCAGGAGAGGGAAGGCCAAACCTTCCCCATGGGCAGTATAATTAACTAACAAAGGCTCCATGTATCTGCTGTGTCCTTTTGTTGAGCCTTGTAGTTAGTAGAAGCATTTGCTTACTAATCTGAGTTTAATTCAAACAGGCCCATTTGATCCTGGCTGCAGAAGCTAACAAAGGAGACAGGAAACCCCAACACCCTTTCATATGCACTGTGTTAACCTGAAGCCAGCTCCCACCCTCAGTATCGATTGGCAGTGACATGTCATGTCTGGGACTGCATGTTTATAGTAGTCATCCCCTCATGAAGACCCCATTCAGAAGTTACGAGTATGTGGTTTGACAGAGCCAGAAAGTCTAGTCTCGCCGCAGCTTCAAGGGAGACCTGCCGCCTTAATCAGGAACCACAGAGAGCTCCATTAACCAGAGGAACCTTTGATCCACAAAAGGCAGGAAAATGGTGGCACTTAGTATTACATGTTTTCACCCCTATACCTTTTTTGTTTGAAAGCGCACTGGTTATCACCTAATTCGCACACATTGTCCTATGCACACCACATGGCATACACATATACCTGTGTACTCTGGGTGGACACAGCCTACAGGCGCTGTGTCGTAGTTGGGATAGGACCGCTAGGAGCACATCAAGACATCTGAGAAGGGGGAGGACAACACCCTCATCCTGCAATGGCCAGCCAAATTAACTAATAAAGGCACCATGGATCTTCCCTGTTATTTGCTAGTTGCTGGTGGGAGCGTCACATACCAACCAGATCATTTTCAAGTAGGCCCACACGAGGCCTGGTAGCAGGACTAACAAAAGACAGGAAACCCCAACAACCTTTGATATGCAATGTGTCAACCTGTAGCCAGCTCCCGCCTCTCTGTATCAAGGGCAGTGACCTGTCATGTCTGAGACTGTGAATGTACAGTAGTCATCCCTGCAGGTGGACACTATTCAGAAGGTACGAGTATGTGGTTTGGCAGTGACCAAATATCTGGTCTCGCCTCAACTTCAAAGGAGACCCTTTCATCCACAACAGACAAGAAGATGGGTGGTACTTAGTATTACATGTTTTCACTCCTTTACCTTTTCTGTTGCAAAGCACTCTGGTTATGACCTCACATATACAGGAGATTGCTGGTAGGGACACAGGATTGGTTCATTAAGGTAGGCTTAGCCTACACCAATCCCTGTGGCTATTTGGCTTTAAAGAGGGCAGAGCCTCTCTTTTGGCAGATCATCTGAATACTTTGCAAGGAGTAAGAAGGAAGAACTTATCATTGGACCCTGGCTGAAGGTACAGTCTCCTTACATCTTCCACCTGTGAAGGAAGGCCAGGACCTTCAAGAGGGAAGCAACATCCCTCCCCTAAACATCTCCCAGGGAAAAGAGGGAGATACTGACTCCAGAGGACCCTCCAGCAGCTCCTGAACTGGTACCCAGCCAGCACACTGTGTGCCCTGCTAGGCTCTGCAGCATGCATCCTAGGTGGGAAGTGGCAGAGAGTCTCTGAACCAAAACCCAAGGATAAGGCATTGGCCTGCAACACACTCCTCCGCTTTGGGCCATCGACCTTAAAGGAAGATATGAGCCCAGTTAAGAAGTTAGGAGAAGTGCCTCGACAAGCATTTACCGCCATCCGCCTTAAAGAACATTTTTGAGACAATTGAGCCCCTCGAGCTGCCACTGACTATACCGCTAACTATTATGCCGCAGTTGCTATAGTTGTCTGAGATGCCTTGACCAGTGCTTCAGAAAAGCCGACCAGCACTGAGATAACAATTCCTGACCCCGAGCTGCTGAGTATGCCAGCTTGGATCCATCATCCAGCCTCGCTTGCCGAACTGGTTGCTGCCTGATACCCGCAGCTGTCTCCTGTCTTGAACTTTGTTGCAGAAGCTGCAAAGTGCCTATAAATGACTTCACCCTGTTGAGCACCAAAAACTCCTACAGCACAAGGTACATTGTAGTTCTTTCCCCCTGGTGCTTCTCTGAAGGCCCCTAGTGACATTTTACGACCCATTGCCCCTTTGTGCTGAAACCAAGTATCCTTGAATTGTTGCGATTATTTACCATACCAACTATCCTCCTGTCAGTGTCCAGAGTGCATCCCTATTCCTTCTTTGAAACTGTCTGTCCTTGGCATTCCTTTACAGGGTGGGTTGTATTACGTAGTGTGCTAGATATGTCTGTTGTGATAATAGTAAAGTAGATATTTTTATACAACCTAGACTGGACAGTCGCTTTTATCATTGGGTAATAATTGTATTTTTGCTGTGTTGTAACTAACCAATGATTCACGACCTTTCGAAGATAAGCCTGCCGTTCCATCTACGTTACCACGTTACTAAGATTGGACAAGGAGGTTTATAATTTGCTTGTTATTGCAATGCGTACCAATCCCTTCTGGTGTATTAGAGGTGTCGGGCTGATTGATGCTTTAGAAACCGATTTTTACCCCTGGACCACTGGTGCCCCGGAAGTTGATTCATCACAGTAGCATTTAACAGCTGAACTATCCTCCTGATTGCCGTTTTTGACATCTCTTTATCCCATCGCTCAGATGGCTGTAGTGTGCTTGAGGATTATCTCTAGCGAAACCTATTTTCTCCACCTGGCAACCTTATGGTTCAGCGAGCAGAAGTGTAATGATTCTGTCATCCTTCTAATTGGAATTTGGCCATGAAAAAAATGTAATAAATGTGTTGAGCTTCTGAATACATAAGATGAGTCATAAACAGCATCCTCTGTCTAACTGGCAGGTATGCAGCTCAGCAATAATAGAAGGGGCTCGGTTGCTGAGATAAACCGGAATGGGTGTTAGCTGATGTCTAACCCTGGGGTAGGCTCAAATGCAACTACACCCCTAAACTTTTTCGACAAGCAGTTTTCAATACAAGCAACCCATGCTGCCCTTTTCCTTTTCAGTTTCGGCTATTTGGTGGCGATATGAGTGAAGCTAATGTGTTAGAGTACAGATAGGGAGAAATGGCATAATAGGAGGGACCCAAAGCTTGAAGGTGTTCTTTGTTTATTTGCCCACCCATTGACTGCCCATGGCCATGCTAATCCCTATGCCCATCCCCACCCAGTCCATGCCTCTCCCTGCCCAAAACACCTCCTCATGGGAACTCTTTGAGCAGGTTTTAATCAAGCCTTAACATCAAACTTCTCACTAGAAGTGCCTGCCAGTGTTTTTTTCAAACCGGTCTTCTGAGAGTTAATGACTTCATTGGAGTTGTAAACATGCTGCTGCTGTAATAACAATGTCTTAACCAGATCTGCTTTCAGCCATTCAATTTATAAGCACTATGTGTGTCCTTCACTGCAGTCCCGCTAAAAACATGCATTGGCAAAGCCAACATTCTTGATTTGTGTATAAGTATTAACAATTTGCCAGACACTGCTATTAGATGCCCAATTGCTAGCACCGGTTTGCACCTGCTGCCATCAATGGCCAGTTAATACCACTGCAGCAATGCCTGGCAAATGCCTTTCCAATGCCCACACAAAAGCCCAAACTGTTTGCATTACCAATGTGGGTTTATTTAGCTGCTACAGTACAGTGGTTGCAAATATGAATACAATACTTCTACCTATTGTTCATAGGACTACTGATTATTCTTACATATCTTCCGAAATATTTTGGGTTTACTTTATTTTGATTTGTATTACGCCTTTACACATAACATTTCAGTGTGCCTGTAGTCCTGCAAACACACGTTCTGACTTCCGAAGGAGTTAGACTATAAATGGAAACTATACTTTGTCAACGTATTTTTGTGGTTCAGTGTGCTCATTGCATGATGTGTGTACACATAGGAAGTGGTGCACAGTCACCCATTAGGAAATCCCAGTGAGCATCCAACATGTGCACCCCAACAAGCAGGTTGGCAAAGAGAATGGATGGGTAAGCCAGGATGAGGCATACGCAAGTGAAAAAGGGTGGGAGAAAGGAGAGATGGAGGTAACAGGGCAGTGTTCAATCCGTTGGGCGTGCACTATTGGGAGTACATCCCGCCCACTTGAAAAAAAGGGCAAATTAAATAATTCTTAGATAAAAGAATTTTTAAAGGCATTTCCAGACGCGGACATATGGCCAAGGGAAACGCCCCCAAAAGTTAGCTCATCTACATCCCAGCATCCAGCATCACATCACTGCTCCTTCCTTGACCCCTGACATCCTCGCCCCATCCCCTATGGTTGCCAAACTAGGGAGTTCCCTTTAATTCAATCTCAAACTCCAGCAATGCAATATACGCACCTCTGTGGCTGCGGGGCTTGACCCCTTTAGTATGTGCAAAATCCACCCCTTTCTCACCTTTCACTCTGATGCAAACCCACCTTCCACCCTTGCCATTTCCAGACTGGGTTATTGCCCCAGCTTCCTTATGGACCGCCTTCATTACTCCTTTACTGCACTCCACAAGGTTTCACAAGGTTTATAAGCGACACTTTGGACTACTGATGAAAGAAACATTGTTGGTAAGTTGGCAAAACATTCTTAAACATAGTGGCTGATAAAATAAGCAGCATCCCCCAAATACTGCCTGTAACCGAGAGAATACCTTTTTATTCAGCAACTGTAAATGCATTTTGGAACACGTGCACTTGGGTCGCCAGCTCTGTGTGCACAGCATGCTTTGATGATCGGGGCGGCCTTAGGGCAGGGTCGTTCGGGCGGCCGCCCAGGGGCCAGTAGATCCCCATCACGCCAACTCGGGGGAGTCTTTCAAGGTCTCCCCTGAGCTGGCATGGTGGGAGAAGGCATGGCAGGTGCCCTATTGAAATTAAGTGTGCCCTGCATCGGCAGCTACTGAAAAAAGTGGCACGCCCCCGCATAACTTGGGCTGCATGGGGTGAGGGGAAGGGTGCCACATTTATATTTTGCTGTCTGGGGTGCTGCCCTGTTGGCGATCACTCTAAAATGCATCCAACAGCTTTCATGGTGAATGGGCGCATAATATTCACCATTTACATTGTAAATTATGTTTTTGCGTGTACTGCGATTTGGCCTTTGGAAGAGCGCTTTCTCCAGATCTAAGTTCAGAGGCGAATTCAGCAGCCTGCAGGATTGATCCATGTTTCTTTTTTAGTGGGGGGTCTTTTTGTATACCTCTTTGGAGTGCTACTGGCCCCAAATCCTGCATCGCAACATATTGCGTACCATACATGATTGTATTGATTCGACCCAATCCGTACTCCCCTCTGCAATGAGCTGACCTGGTCTACTCTAAAAGTGTAGTGCGTCTGCTTCATGTTATAGACGTGTAAAACGAGAATGCCCTAGAATATTCAAAGAATGACCTAAAGAAAAGTAGAGAACTAGGACTATTTAAAGATAAGTCCAACTTTAAGGAAAAAAAGATGCCAATGATATCAAATGGAGAAAGAAATTAGAGAAACACCTGGGCAGTATGCTATAATGGAATGCTGGCCGCGTAGCCATTCCTTTGTCAGTTGGAGAGGGGCCATGTGGCGGTGGGGCCATGAGGGTCTGTCCCACAATAAAGCCTTTGTTAAGACTTACCTCTGTCCCCACAGTCATTTCACTGGCGACAAGGGTTGCGGCGGTGACAGGAGGACAGACATATACACATATGCAGAGACCAAGGGGACCGTGTGGGGAGTGTTGGCCTACGTTGGTTCACGGCACCAAAGGAACGGGCATCCTGCTACAGGGCATTCAGGGTTGGAGTGCAGGGAGGCCGCAGGAGAACGCACACAGGTGGGGTCCGCCCGTATCTTGGGTTGTGGGAGTGATATTGGTGGCCGGGTACTGACAATGAGGTGGAGATGGTGGTAAAGGAGTGTGTGGCGTGTGCAATGGGCAATAAGAGCAGAATCGTGTGCCCGCAGTCAGTTTACCCAGTTAATGTGCCCAACGAAGTGTGGTCTAGGGTAGCGTTAGACATCATGGGTCCCATGGAGTGCCTTGAGGGTGGTTTGAAGTTTGTGGTGGTGGACTACACATTGTGGTGAGTTGATCCTGCTGCTTTTGAGACAGTAACTGTGGGGAAGTGAATTGGTTTTCTCAAAGGGGTGTTTGACAGAGAAGGCATGCCCGCGAGTATGGTCACTGACAATGGTGTGTAGTTTGTGTCTCATCGCATGCAGGAGATTTTGAGGAGCAATGGCATTAGGCACCATAGGACGGCCTTGTATAATCCTTCTTCCAATTGTTTGGTTGAAGGGATGAATGGCTTTGTGAAGGGGGCCATTCAGTTGGTGATTGCAAATGCTTTGTGTTGGCAAGAGGTGGTCTCAGAGGCATTGACGGCATAGAGACAAACACCCTCAACGTTTACCGGCAGGCCACCATTTGAGCTCATGAGGGGAAGAAAGGCAGGGTCCAGGTTGAGAACGGCTGCTCTTGGAGGTGGGGTTCTTACTGAAGTGAACATGTCAGAGGTGTTGGAAAGGGTGTGTATTTCCCAGGAACATGTGAGGGCACAGCAGGGGTAGAGGAGACCCATTGATGTTAAGGTGGGAGATTGTGTATGTATAAAGAACGCCAGGTTCGTGCCAAAGCGGGGCGGGGGTGCATTCATGTCCCACTGCATTGTGGCGAGGGTGGGGGCAGTTTATGTGGTCTAGGATGATGGTACAAGGTGAGGAAAAGAAGGGTAGTTGTGTTGAGAGGTACCACTGTGGCGCCATTGGTTGATAGTGGTTCCTCTTTGGAACCTCATTTAAGTGGGTTTTCGGTGGAGCCGGGTGTTTGCGAATTTGCCGGCGGATCGGAACTGGGGTGTGGTCAAGCACCCTCTTCTCAGGGTGGTGTGGACAGAGTGGGTGTGACTGAGGATGTGGCTGGGCAGCAGGATGCTCGTATATCGTCAGTAGTGATGTCTGGTAGGGTGGTGTGTGGGGTGTGTGGGGATGGTTCATGTATCTTTTATCTGCTTGTGTTTACCATTTATGTGCAGTGTTCCATAGGTTCCCATAGTTACATTGTGCGAATAGTTGCGAGCACATTTTTATTTATGTTTGTGTCTGCCACAGGGAGCACCTATTGCTGCACCCATTTTGCTCCACCATTTTCCCTTGTAATTTCTATTTAGTTCTGTTCAATTTTTCAATCCTGTTTTGCCTTTTTGTATTGTGTAGTTCCACTTGGTGCTGTTCGTCCACTGGAATTCCCTACCCTGCCAATCAAGTCCACCCCAGCATCATTGGACTTTAATACTGGCATAAAACGGCACCTCCTCTCCCCTCCTATATATTGGTGTCAAGACTACCTATGATAATCCTGTATTATATGTAAATACTCCATAACGTCAATCATGTTCTGGGGACATTTCAAACCTGCTTTGTCATTGCTGTTCCCCCTTGCTATCCATTTGCCTCTCTTCTGCACAGAGTTCATATATCCGTCACTGCTACTGGTTACTATGGTAAGGCGCCTGAACTTTGGACTGTCCAGCCAGCCATGCAGGCTCATGCACAGAGCTGCTTGTGAACCTCTCCTTGCTATCCAAATGCATCCAAACACAAGTTACAGTCTCCACTTCAAGCATTCAGCAGACACCTATGGAAAAGAGAATATAATAAGAGAAAGCACTGTATTAATCACGACACAAAAGGTGAAGGTGAAGGGGCGTACAATGGTAAATTCCTGGAAAGGTTAAGAGTACCTAAGGATATGATGGGACATCTGGCATATGACGGCAATACCTCTATCTACAATGACAACATTGATTATAATTAGTAGTAGATGGTAGCTTTAGGGGATGTTTGAAGGTCTAGCTGTCTTGGGGTTTAAGGTCCACTAGTTATCTACCAACCTGGTCAGTAACGATAATGCTTTTATAACCTCCATAATAGGGCATTGGACAAATGCATTAAACAATGATATTGAATTACTTGAACTTATCGCAAAGCATGTCAATTAGAGCATGTTGTTTTCTTCTCAATTAAAATATTAACATGGATGAAATTGCTGCTTACCTTATTTGGCTTTGTCTTGTTGCTAAAACAATCATACGGAGAGTGTTTGTCCAGGACGCATTGTAAACCCAATTCTTAATAATCTTCACTCAGAACTGCAGGATGAGGATTAATTAGTCCATGTCGTTTTGCTTTGACAGTGAAAATGAATGTGACAAATCCGGGGGACCCTTCTTGTGCCAGATAAGACACTCAAGACTAATACACTATCTGTGTCCCTGTTCCTTTGCTGATGAGCGTTTCGGTCTTCTTGTCCTTTATCAAGGGAATATGTTCTGAAAAGATTCCATCTGTTACTTGGAGAAATGGTCTCCATGTGATGGGTTTGTCCTAAGACTAATTGTGCACTTAACGTGCTTATGTCAATATAGGAATCTGTGACGGATCAACTTCCGGGCCACCCTTGGTCCAGAGATGAATATCGGTTTCTAAACCATCAATCAGCCCCACACCTCTAGTACACCAGAAGGGATCCGAACAGATTTAAAGCACAAGCAAATTATAAACCTCCTTGTCAGATTTTGGTAACGTGGACAGAATGGCCCGCCTATCGCCGCAAGGTTGTGGATCGTTGGTTAGTTGCAACACAGCGAAAATACAATTATTACCCAATGATAAAAGGCACTGTCCAGTCAAGGTTGTATACAAAAATCTACTTTATTATTATTCAACAGACAGTTCTAGCACACTACAAAATGCAACCCACCCTGTAAGGAAATGCAGAGGGCAGACAGTTTCAGGAAGGAAAAAGGATGCACTCTGGATACTGACAGGAGGGTAGTCGGTAAAGTAATCAATCACAATAGTTCAAGGATATTTAGTTTCAACACAAAGGGAGCAATGGGTTGTAAAATGTCACTAGGAGCCTTTGGAGAAGACCAGGAGGACCACACCACAATGCACCTTGTTGGTTGACAGGGTGGAGTCGGTTTCAGGGTCCTTTGCAGCTCCTATGACAAAGTTCAAGACAGGAGACAGTTGCGGGGGTCAGGTGGCTGGCAGTTCGGCGAGTGAGGCTGGACATTCAAGGTTAAGGGCTAGCCTACACGGTGGCTAAGGGTCAGAAATAGTTGCCTCTGTGCTGGTTGGTGGGTCTGAAGCACAGGCCGAGGCGTCTCGGACGATGTCAGTTACTGCATCATGACATTAGTCAGGGGTGCAGTTATTTGCAGCTTGAGGGGTTTCACTGGCTCGAAAACGCCTTTCCACCTTTACTCTGTAGGCCACATTTCAAACATTCACCCAATAACAGGCCCCTTCTTTTCTCTGCTAGAAACTCATTATTTTTCAAATGCATTTCTTTATATTTCTTTTAAGGCAGATACTGGTTGATGCTTGTTGATGCACGCTTCCTAGCTTCTTAATTGGGCTTGTGTTGTCCTTTAAGGTGGATGGGCCAACGCTTAGGAGAGTGTTGCAGGCAACAGCCTTGTCCTTGGTTTGGTTCAGAGTGTCTCTGGCACTTCCCACCTAGGAAGCTTGAGAGCCTAGCAGGGCACGCTGTGTGCTGGCTGGGTCCCAGTTCTGGAGCTACTGGAAGGTCCTCTAGATTCAGTATCTCCCTCTGTTTCCTGGGACATGTTTAGGCAAGGGATCTTGCTACCCTTTTTGGAGATCCCGACCCTCCTTCACTGGTGGAAGCTGTAAGGCAGACTTTATCTTCATCAAGAGTCCAAATTAGTTATTTTTGTTACTCCTTGCAAAGTCTTCAGAGGATCTGCCAAAAGAGGGTCTTGAAACTCGTTTAAAGCCAAATGGGCCTCAGTGATTGGTGTAGGCTAATCCTACCTTAATGAACCAATCGTGGGTCCCCACCAACAATCTCCTGCATGCGTGATGTCATAACCAGAGTGCTTTACAACAGAAAAGGTAAAGGGGTGAAAACATGTAATACTAAGTCCAACCCATCTTCTTGTCTCTTGTGGATCAAAGGGTCTCTCTGGTTAATTGAGCTCTCTGTGGTTCCTGATTAAAGCGACAGGTCTCCTTGAAGCTGCAGCAGGGCCAGACTTTTGGTCATCGCCAAACCACACACTCATACCATCTGAATAGGGTCCCCCTGCGAAGATGACTACTTTAAATACATAGTCCCAGACATGACAGGTCACTGCCTTTGATACTGAGGGACAGGAGCTGGCTTCAAGTTGACACAGTGCATATCAAAGGTTGTTCGGGTTTCCTGTCTTTTGTTAGTCCTGCGACCAGGCCTCTGGGAGGCCTGCTTGAATGAACTCTGATTCATATGCGAAGCTGCCACCAGCAGCTAACAAAGGACAGGGTGGATCCATGGAGCCTTTGTTAGTTAATTAGGCTGGCCATGCCAGGTTGCCCTCACCCTTCTGAGATGTCAGGATGTATTCCTGGTGGTCATATCCCAACTAAATATGACAGGGGGACAGTGCCTATAGGCTGTGGCCACCCAGAGTACATGGGTCTATGTGTATGGTGTGCGATGAAAATAGGACAATGTGTGCGGATTAGCCCCACACATTTTCCAAAGGATGATCTAGCATCATTCAATTTCCTTTAAAATTTCAAAAAAGCCCAGCCCAGTGCGCACCCACTGTGCGGATGGTCGGATTCCTCACAGTATCCTCCCACAGAAAGACAGTTTCCATTTAATTTAAGTTATTCATATTTTTCTTGAGAACAGCGCATGCTAATAGATCTGTTTTGATATTTCCATGACCTTCCTTAGTGTGAGCCGTGTGGTGAGTCCTGGGATTGGTTCCTGTGCGTGCCTGAATGTAGAAACAATGGCATTGACAGATGGTTCATTAGAATGCTAGCTGTCTGTCACAGACATTGAGCCTTCTGGATTATTCAGCTATGTTTACTAAACAAGATCTTCCCTCACTGACAAGTCTTTGTCATTGAAAAGAGGAATTTTTTAGAGTAGTGTAGGACGTTATCCATCGATGTCTTTGAGTCTCATCCAAGAGCTGCTCCTGCCTGAAATCACACTTGCTTTCCTGTGTAAAAACAATGTGAGAACATCAAATCACGACCAACGTCTGTATGTGACCTGCACTTATTTGTGGGAACTCTGTTTGGAACACCATGCCTCCTGCGAATCATGTGGGAAAGGCTGCCATGGGGACCTAAACACCTAGCATTAGTTAGCACACGGCATGTAGGCATTTATTCTGTGTAAAATCAGGCAGGAACGTCACCTCAGGCCGCATAATAAGTGTTAGCGTGCTGCATGCTAGCGTGTGCTGGGCAGAGGAGCATTGCTCCTGCACCTGGAGCACATAGGCGCAGCGCAACCCTCTGAAATCCAACTATGAAAACGTTAATAACAATCTCTTGCAGAAACATTCTTTTCCTTCAATTGCCTACGTGCGACACATTTGGTCACGATGTCAGTGGATTTTTAAGAATCTTTTGGACTTTGGTTGGCCCCGGCCTTGCCATTGCAACAATTGCTGTATGTCCTATTAATATATATCTGCAGTCTTGCCAATAACTTACGATGATAGCAGCAAGATGGAATGTACAATAGAGCACCTTGTACGGTAGGCCCAAAACCCGAATCGTATAAAAATAATAGAATGAGCCAATAACAGTGCATGAGAAGCAAGAAAAACAAAAATGTATTATGTGCAACCTCGGCCGGGAACATTTCACGAATCATTCAACATCACATCATTAAAGGGCGGTTTATATAGTGAAGAGTGGAGTTGGTTTTCACACATTGTTTCAAGAAGCAGGTACATTCACATTCTTTAATTCTACATCGTTGGCTGTGATATAAATTAATCTGTACAACACCTTGCCATATTGGCCTATCCTATCCCTCTTGACCATGCTAATGACTTCCTCTTGACAATGATCTAATATTGGGGGTCATCTAGTTTCTCACAGTTTTGATTGGACAGTAGACAGGTTTACATGTTGCAACATATAACTGATCATTGGTTGTTCCGTCTTCAGGGTTTGTGGGTGGCGTGCTACCGCCACAGGTGACTCATTAATTTCTGAGGTTTGAACAGTTTGGCAATATAAAAGAATATTTCACATCCTTTCTCATGGGATTCAAAGGTTAGCACTAACTTACCGTTCCCACCCTTGTCACTGTTCAGCGGACAGGTAACATTGCGACTTCTTGTTGGAAAAATGTTGCCTCTCTCAACCTTTCTCCTTACTTTCCCATGATGTGTCTGCATGACTTCATGGGGTGCGCTTTTTGACCGCTTGCTTTGGGACCATGTGCACATCTGAATTTTGTATGTATGTGTGGGTGGCCGTGAGCGGTCCTAATACATATGAACACATATACTTTGATGGATGTCAGGTCTTCTTATGTATTCCTTACTATATTCCCTATGTTACTTATTGAAAGCAGTGCAGCATTACCCTGTCTTCCAAGGACACTGTGTGTGTCTCTAAGATGAACGAGTGCATTTTACTCTGGAATAATCCATCCATTTCTAAGGCCTAGTCATTTTTAATGGCCTTCGAAGCTGCTCTTGAGGCCCACTCTCTGGGCCTCATTCAGAGTGTGGCGGTCTGGAAACAAGGGTGCTGCTAAGCTTACTGGCAGGCATGTTTCAGGACCGCCACACATTACGGGTCTGCCTGCAGGGACCGTTATGCCCAGTAGGTCTAACCTTGCCGGGTGCAACGGCCCCTGGAAAGCAGACTTATCACGGAAGCACCTGCACCGTCAGTGAAGGTGTCTGTGCTTCCGAGTTCCCATTCCCATGGAATCTTATGAGACTCTACAGGAATGGGGACTTACAAAATCTGCAGCCTGACTTCCTGCTCCGCCGGTACTTGTAATGTCCCGGTGGCACCGGGAAGTCAGGTGGCGAGTTCAGTGCTACTGGGTTGGCAGCAACTCACCGGTAGAACCAGCGAGTTACCGCCAACCTCGTAATGAGGCCATATATGTTGTACAACTGATGAATGTCAGATGTGTTTATATTATGTTTTTGTGATTACTACTGTCAGTGTTTCTAATGAGAGCTCTTATTGCTGCTTGGGGTACACACTGTCTTTATCCTGCTTACTCACGTGTGTTCATGCCTAATGCTCTGTTGCACGTTATTTGACTTTGCCATTATTCTACGTGAGCAATGTTTTAATCGTGGGTGTGTGCTGTAAGTTGCTGTCTACCTTTCTTCATGCGAGGTTCTCAGAAATGTATCTATCCCTGTTAGTTTCCCTGTTAGTTTCAACTAAGGCCTGTGTGTTGTGCATATTGGCTAGGTGTCCGGCCTTCTGTGTAGTTTCTGTCTCGTATTATGGGGACTTCCTTAACTTGTATTTTCTTGCACATTTAGGACGTTGGACGTTCATCCCAGCAACCTGAAAACACACAAGAATGATGTTACAGATATTTTACAGTTTTCATTCATCCTGCAGTTGAATGTGTATCTGCGACAAACATCAAGGCAAACGTTCTACACCATCTACATTGTGGCATCAATCCGTAGCTCAAATATGTATAATTCCAATGTTTTTTTGCACCAGAGCAATTCTTCACATTGTGCAAATACTGAGCACAATAGCACTGCACCAGCGCCAAGTTTCAGCAACGCAAGCCTCTATTGCCTCATGGTCTGACTCAGAAGCATTGCATCCTATTATGCCCCAAACAATCAATCAGCCAAGACTAGACTGATTTCCAGCTGTTCCTCCTGCAGTTTCAGTTACAATAGTGTTTCATTTTTGTTCTGTGCTCTTCCACAAAACGATATGTGTTAAATACATAACAAGCCAGTAAATATTCTAAAAGGCTAATATGTTAATCACATGCAAGGCACTGATTGTCTAATTGGAACGACAGAAGAGAGAAATGCAATCACAGCACCAGAAGAAGATTCAAAATAACATCAATCAATTAATCCACTAAATTTTCCCTTTCAATATCGGTAAGGCACACGCAGAAATTAGATTCTAAGAAGCCTGCATATATTAGATATCATTTTGCAATCACTGATTATTTAATTGCTCTCCTCCAAATAATCTTTCTATGCATATTTTCTTGGTTGAAAAAAGCATTCAATAGGTAGGCTCGAGTGTTGTAGGAAGCGGTGAGTTTTGAAAAGAAGCAAGAGTGTAACTGGCATGCTGCTACAATGCAAGTAAAGGAGAGGTGAGGCGGGCGCACTCTCACCGCACCTGTGCTATAATTCTCCTGTGATATGTTAATTCCTGTGCCTTGTTTAAATAGGGTAGCAATTGTAAGGGTTCCTGAAAGGTGGAGACATGCCTTAGCATCGATAATTATGGTGCAATTGTGCCCTCAAGGAGACCCGCCCATGTCACACTGAAATCCTCCGCTATCAAACCTCTGCACGCTATCATCAGCAGTTAATAGTGTCAGCGTCTTTACTAAACTATTACAGCTAAACCGGGAAGCCATCTTCTTCAAAATGTTGGAATTCCATGGCCAGGTTTGAAACCGCCGTTGGCCTTATCATGAAGATGCAATCCTTGGATGGGTCTATTCTGAATGGAATTCACATGGCAGACACAAATGCGGGGGTGAACAACTACATACTCCAGCAGTCTCAAAGTGGTGCTGTGAGGGACGCGGACGCAGGAGATGTGAGGAAGAGGAGGGTGCTCAGGATGGAAGAGGCAGAGTTGAATAAAGGAGGTTACGAAGCACCACCATCCTCCGGGTCCTCCCATTATTGGGGTCCTGGACCTGGAGTATCATCTGGCGATGAAGGGAAACTAACACCGTCCGAGGGACACTGCGCCGGCCGTCACACTGGCATACTGCGCTGGCGACTTTATCCTAACAGAGGAAACAGCCTCCCTTCCGTCTTGCAGAACCGGCCCTCCCGTGTCAGGCATCGGGTCCTCTGCTATCCCGCTGCAGGGGAAGCAGCGTCCTTTCAGTCCAGTGGACTGCACCTGAATCTACCACTGTGGCCAAGGAGCAGCGTCCATTTCCATGCCGGTAAGCCTTCGCGTCAGGTGATGCGTCCACTGCCATGCCACTGCATGTGAAGCAGCGTCCTCCCAGAACATGTGTGTTTGTTCCTTGGGAAAGATACACTCATACTTGGATGATAGGAGGTGTAGGCCTTTGCACATTATAAGAATTCAAATTCACCTCCAGTGGAAGATTTCCACGACTAGCCTGGGAAATTAGAGGAAATTCTCAAAGCATTTAAATCTTCCCTTTTTCATTAACGTCGGTCAATCCCAACATTAAGCCTTGGCATCATGAATAAGCTACATAGGGCACGTGTGTAACTGTAGCTGAATGAGAGGATACATGTGATCAATATGTTCTGATTGGCACAAAAGGCGTGAGAGTAATGAGAGAAGAAAGGCAGAGGGAGCGGGTGAGAGGTGATTTAAATGTTCCTCAATAGTAATCTCCCGGAAGGTGATAACCCTTAAATAAAAACACTTTCCCCCTTTACTCTGTAGGCCTCATTTAAAACATTCACCCAATAACAGGCCCCTTCTTTTCTCTGCTAGAAACTCATTATTTTTCAAATGCATTTCTTCCCATGCTATGACTTTGAGGATCTGTATATTTTGATAAGTGTCTTCACGTAAAACCACGTGGATAAATGTGCATAAAAGATCGGAAAACTAAACTGCAAGTTACAGCAGATTATGTGGCGCCCTCTGTACCGTGCAAGGTCCCCATCCCCTCCATACTTATATGTAGAACTCCTTTAATGAATGGGAGCTTCAGCAACAAAAGCCTGAATTTCAAAGTAATGGCAGAACCTTCCGTGAGGAGGTCACTGGTCGGAAAGACGTGTGGGCGAGTGCAATGAGTGTGCTATGCAGTAACAGAACTCTCAAAACATCACACCTCAGCTGTTCCGAAACTGTTCTCTAAACTCCCTTGTCTCTCTGTGGCAGTCTGGGAAGGCACACGGCTAACAGCAAATGAGGAGTTTGAGGATACAATAGAACACCTTTAAGAGATAAAGAATTGAATTCCAACATTAAGGGTCGTTTAAAAGAAGTTCAAATGGTTTAACTTTTAACAAGTTAAATATTGAGAGAAAAGATAGGATTAAACAGACGTACAGGGCCCTAGAATAACCGTTTATTCTAGTTTATGTTTATGTTTATTATTTGATAATGCACACAAAACCCAGGGGTAGCCGGGCACAGCAGATACAAGGTTACTTAAGCTTGGGTTACATACAGAGTATAAAAGATATAGCAAAACAATACATACATGTCAATACCGGAGTTTGGAATGAGAAACTAACAAGTTACAAAAATGAGAGTGTGAACATTGGTAACAGGGGTGGGAACAGAAACGTCTTAGACTAGGTTTCAGAAGTATCATGGCCGTTAGGTTCCATGACAATTATTTGTCGTTGGACCAGAGCCAGTTTTTTACCTTGCTTCTGAAGTTAGAGTAGGGTAAGTTAGCTCTCAACGTAATGGGCAATGAGTTCCAGGCCTGTGCAGCTCTGACAGGGAAACTTGCACTACCCTCTTTGGAGCATCTGAATCTGGGATTTGCGAGCAAAAAGTGGTTGGCGGCCCTGGTGTGGTGGCTAGATGATTTTCTGGTCAGTCTGGCCGAGATGTAGGTGGGGGGCTGTGTTGTTGAGCCCTTTGTGAGTGAGCGATAGTGTCTTGAGCAGGACTCTGTCGCTGATTTTAAGCCAATGGTGATCTTTCCTGATGTTAGAGATATGTGCTCTGCGGGGTATGTCAAGGGCTGCTCTAAGAGCGTTATTTTGAAGGATTTGCATTTTATTTATAATAGTTTTGTTGGCTCCTGCATAGAGGGCATTGCAGAAGTCCAATTTGGACATTACTAATGCGTTGGCTAGCATGATGCAGTTGGTTTTGGAAAGGTAAGGTCGACAGGTCCTGATTAATTTACAGGTATACGCTGTGGAGGATGCCAGGGTGTTAACTTGTTTTTTAAGAGATAGAGTGGAATCGAGGTAAAAGCCTAGAGTTTTTACCTCAGTAGTTACCTTGAGTGTTTTACCATCGATGTTGAAATTATGATAGTTGGTACTCAGTTTTTTTAGGTTGGAGTCGGAACCCAAGATCAGTATCTCAGTTTTGTCGTCATTTAGACAGAGGCCGTGGGAGGCCATCCACGCCTGAATGAGGAGGTAAATTTTGTTTACTAGAGCTGTGTCTTCGACAAAGTTGCCTGAAAGTGGAATGAGAATCTGTGCATCGTCCTCATAATTAGCATAGGTTACCCCTAACCTATCAAGTTTGTCGAAGAGTGGCTTAGTAAAAATATTGTACATTGTTGGGGAGACACATGAGCCTTGTGGGACACCGCAAGTGATCTGGATTGGGTCTGCTGCCGCTACGGGGGAGAACACTCTCATCGTACCGTTAGCTAGGAAGGATTGTACCCATGCTATAGCTTCACTTGAGAAATGGGCGGCAGATGCTCAGTGATTGCATAATACTGCATGATCCACCAGGTCAAAGGCCGCTGATAGGTCAAGGAGGAGGAGCATAGCTGTGCTACCTTTATCCTTCAACTCGTCGATTTGTGTCTTGAGGTCGATAAGGGCTGTTTCAGTACCGTGCAGTGGTCTGAAGCCCGATTGCCGTGAGCCTAATAGTTGGTGTGACTCCAGATAGTTTGGGATTTGGAGGTAGGCTACTCTATCGATGATTTTAAGGAGAAATGGGACCATAGTGATGGGTCTGTAGTTAGTAGGGATTGCTGGGTCAAGTGTCTGTTTTTTAAGTAGGGGCAGTACCCAGGATTCTTTGAGGTTTGTAGGTACAGTATTTGTGTTGAAGGAGGCGTTGATGAGTTTTGAGATGAAAGGTGCTAAATCTCTGGCTTCATCCTTAATGATTTGCGCAGGGCAGCTGTCGCCTTGGCAGTTTGATGGTTTAAGGGATAGGATGACCTTTTCTGTTTCCCATATGGAGATATTAGTAAACCTGAAGGGTTTAAAGTTGCTCTGGGTGGATGTGCTGGGTATCTCTTTCAGGGGGGTGGTGTGAGTACCGCTAGGGCTCAAAGAGGCTTTTTTCATGGCAATTTTAGATTGAAGGGTTGTGATTTTATTTGCTAGGGCATTTTGGATGCTGGTGCACCAAGATTTGTCCTTGGGGACATTGGCCCTCATTACAACTCAGGCGTTAAGGGTTAACGCCACCGTTAACCCTTAACGCCTGATTCCCACCTTAACGCCTGCTTTTTGCAGGCGTTAAGTTCCATGGTGCTAAGGCACCTTGGTGCTAATTACGGCACCGTAATTTACGGTGCCGTAATTAGCGCCTTCCCCACTCCCATTATGCCCTATGGGGCAAAAATGGGAATGGGGAAGGGAAAATGGGAAATGGGGATTTACCGCCCCACTCACCTTGTAATGGGGCGGTAAATCCGCCATCCACCATGGTGTAAACGTAGTTTACACCATGGTGGTAAAGTTGGTGCACTTAGCACCTCAGTTGTAATGAGGGCCATTGTCTTTAGGGGCAATTGGGTTTTCCAATTCGCAAAGAATGGTGAAGAGCTCTTTGGAATTCGAGTTGGCTTTACTGATTCTATCATTGAATGAGTCTTTTTTGGTTTGAATTATTTCCTTCTTATATTTATTGGCGAAGTTGGCAAGTATGGTTTTGTTCTCAGCAGAAAGAGTATGCCTCCAGATGGCTTGGAGTTTGCGTTTTTGGATACGCATCTCTTTGAGATGGGGGGTAAACCAGGAATTAAGATGAGTTTCACGTTTAATTTTATGGAGTTTGATAGGGGCAATCAAGTATAGAGTTTTGGCCATAGAGTTGTTGAAAGACGCAACTAGCTCGCTAGGGTTAGATTCATTGAAGCTAGCTGTGAGAGCTGGTAGGAGGAGTGGGAGTAGTTTATCGGCTGTGATTTCTTTTTTGCTTCTAGTTGGCATGGGGGGTGCTATTTTATTTTTGTTAGGTTTTAGAGGCTCAATGCTGGCTGTGAAGCAGATAAGATAGTGGTCCGTCCATATTTGAGGGAGAATACTAGAGATGGTGATGTCACAGTTGTGGTTGGCTATCCAGTCTAATGTGCGTCCTTTTGTGTGAGTAGGAGCTCGGACATTTTGGGTGAGGTTATGGTTGAATAGAATGGATTGGATCGATTGGGCTTGTTTATCATCAGCGTCATTGAAGCCCAGGTTAAAGTCACCTAGTAAAAGGAGCTGGGTGGAGTCTTTAATGCTGTTAGTGAGGAGGCTGGATAGGTATTCCTCAAAGTTGCCTAGTGGGCCTGGTGGTCTGTACACTAAAAGTATCGGTAGTGTGCTATTGTTTGAGATCGGTATTTTAGCTGTTAGAAGTTTGCACAATGTGATTACAGGGTCTGGCGTGAGTCTAGCAGCTAGCTGCGTTTTGGTTATGATGGCCAGACCGCCTGCTCTAGTGTTAGGTCGGTCGACTCTTAGGATGTTGTAATTGTCCGCTATGGCAGTCATGAGGGCAGGGCCGGCTGCATCATGGAGCCAGGTTTCAGAGACAGCAAGGTTATCTAAGTTGTCCATAGCCAGTATATCAGCTATTTCAGTGTTGTGTGCTATTATGTGGCTCTCATTGAAGTGCATAGTGGTAGAGAAATATTCTGGAAACATTATAGGTTTTGTTATCAGTCTTTTTATGGCATCACAGGAAGCAATGGAACACAACCTTTCACCCCTTGACAAAACAGGAAATTACATCACATTGCATTGTTCTTAAGTACACCTCAAAAAATATGGTTGCGATATCACTATAATGTGATATACATTTCATACAAGAATTCATCGCCATATGTACCGTTAATATTAGTGCGTATAGGCCCATATTAGCAAATCACTGAGAATGCAAGCAGACGTCCATAGCCAAATGATAATGATGTGTTATTATATTTCACTTACGCTTAAGCGATTTTTTATTTGGAACAAATATACATACAATATGACCCAACGTGTGTTGGTACTCATTTATCAACTTTAGAAGGATGAAAGGCAGAGTTGGCCTTGCTGGGATTCGAACCTGCAACATGATAGGATATCCCACGATTATGAGTTGCACACGGAGCATATACGAGAGCTCACCGGAGTCACCCTAAATTTAGGAGTTACACGTGGAATTTCTAGCATCACATTAGACTAAAGCAGTATTAACTGTAATAATGACACTATGGGCCTCATTACACGGATGGCGGTAAGGGTTAACGGTCACCGTTAATGGTACCGGTGACCGTTAACCCTTACCGCCTTACTACGAGGTCCCTTTGCGGGTTGGAGAATTTAACGCCTGCTTTTTGAAGGCGTTAAAAACCAACCCGCAAAGGGACCAGGGAGCTAATTACGGTACCGCAATTTGCGGTGCCGTAATTAGCACCTTCCCCATTCCCATTATGCCCTATGGGGCAAAAATGGGAATGGGGAAGGGCAATGGGGAAGGGGGAATTACCGCCCCACCAACCTTGGAATAGGGCGGTAATTCCCCTTTCCACCAAGGCGGTGCCGGTATTTTACCGACATGGACCAAGGTGCTAATAGCACCTTGGTCCACCGCCGTCCGTGTAATGAGGCCCTATATCTCGTAACACTGACAAAACAAAACCTTCACTGGGGATATAGAGACTTTACCTTCCGAACTTCCTATTGTTCTATTGAATACCCGCTCCATAGTAAAACATGCTTTAGATATACATGACTATATTCAGGAACAAGGGCTGGATTTTATGTGCCTCACTGAAACATGGCTCACTGAAGCCCATGGACCCACTATAGAACAGGTGACCCCCCGGGATATGTGTTTTTCGGGAAACATCGCAAGGGTACTATTGGGGGACGAGTGGTTATCATATGCAAAAAACTGTTGAGGTTTTATGAAGTCAAAGTTGAGTGCCTGGGTAGTGATATCATCCATGTTAAACTGATCTCAAATCCCTTTACAGTATGAGCTTGGAGCTTGGCATTACTCTACCGGCCACCTGGGGAATCAAATAGTTTTAACAATGATATTGTTAATATTGTTGCACCAATGATGACCACCAATTCAGGGTTGGTTATCTTGGGTGATTTTAATCGTTGGAAAAGCGATAAACAGGATAAGAAAGCATTGGAATTGGAGAAAATGCTGAAAACCCACCATATCACAGTTCATAATACAGAACCCACACATAACAAGGGTAATATATTAGACTGGATTGGTAGTGGAAATATACAGATGGGAAATATTACGAATATCCCTTGTATTTGGTCAGACCATTCCTTTGTCTCATGCCTGTTGAAACTTCTGGCCAAAGCACCTAGAGTGCACGTGCCATCATACACGGTCAAAGCCGAACTTTTAAGGGTGTTACCGCCCCTATTTTAGCCGGCTGTATGCAATCCATGATGACTAAAGCAAATGATCTTGATGACCCAGAGATCCTTATTAATAGCTATAATGAGGAGATCCTAGAAATGCTAGTTAAACACGCTCCCATGAAGGATAAAACTGTTAAAGATTTACCAAACCGCCATAAATGGTTTTCCCCTGCCCTGGCTGAGCTCAGGGCTAATAAAAAAACCGGCGGAACACGCTTGGCGTAAGGATAACTCCACAGAGAACTTGCTGGCCTGGAAATCTAAAGAGAAGCACTATAAGAACAAGATCATTGAAGCAAAAAAATCCTTCTACATTGTTCAAATTAACTTGGCTGGGGACCAGATGAAAGAACTCTTGACTCTTCAGAACGTGGGAAAAACCTATTGCTTCCAGTCCCTCTATCAAACCCACAGTCGATGACTGTAACAGAGTACAGAAGGCATTTACTGACAAATTACTGAAAGCGCAATATAAAATTAGGAAGGAAGCTCAGACATCCTCATTCACAGTTCTCATATCTAATCAAAGCCAGACTGAGGCACAAGTAACGTGTGCAAATCCCTCAAAAAATTTGCTAAATCAGGAATCTGAAACTGTAACCCAACCAGATCAGCCCATAAGGTTTAGCTTCAAGGAATCCTCCACAGTTGAAATGCTTGACATACTTAAATCTATGCATCCTACCAACTGTCCGGGAGAATTAGTTCAGTCAAAATATATATTAGAACATAGGGACTTGTTTGCACCCTTCCTTTGCAGATTTGTGAATTCATCTTTCCGAACTGGCATCACCCCCCCTATCAATTAAAAGCATAGCAGTCACACCATTGCTAAAATAAAGTAGGACTGGAACCTACTGATGCAGCGAGTGCACTTCTGGACTTACAGACACACATACTTTCGAAGCTGGAACATAACAGGTCAGGGCTGCTGATTTTGTTAGATCTATCACCAGCCTTTGACTTGGTAGATCATAAAATATTGCTTGACCGGATGACCACTGTCGGAGGTCTTTCTATTTATGCTATTATTTGGCTTAGATCTTTTTTAGAGGGCTGCCAGTCGCGAGTATATAGGGGTGACTGTGCTTCTGAGTCACAAACCATAACATGTGGAGTCCCCCAGGGGGTGTGCCATTCCCCCTGGTTATTCAATATTTACATCCTCCCCCTGTGTGGTGACCTAGAACTACTGGAGATATTTTTCTGCAATTATACTGATGATTTCCAATTGGTCCTAGATATTACTGGAGATCACAAAAAGGATCAACGGACGCTGGACGCCATATACGACATTATAAAATGCTGGATGTCTACAAATTGGCTCTGTCTGAATGCTGCCAAGACCAAATTTATGTTATTCGGTCCTCGGCAGACTCAAACCAATTTAGATCAGAGGTATGCCAGTTTCATTATCAACGGTAGCCAAATTAAGGTAGTGCAGAAGGTAAAGATGCTTGGCACCTATATGGAAGAAAGCTTGCACTGTGAAGCCCATGTTACTGCTATTACTACCAGTACCAACTATCATCTTAACTTACTCAGGCAAGTAGCGCCATTGGTCTCAATAGAGAATCACACTAAACTTGCGAGAGCAGTGATCCTCCCACGTATAGATTATTGCAATGCATTATTGGGAGGGGCAAATAAGGCCAACATCCAACAGTTATACGTATCATCTTTCAGATGAAACGCTCAGAGCCAACAACTGCAGCAAGAAAAAAACTACATTAGTTTCCAGTGGCAGCACCTATCCAGGTCAAACTGTTATCCATGTGCCATAAGTGCATTTTTTGTAATGCTCTAGCCTATCTGAAGGATAAGGTTAATATTTACCATCCTAAGAAAAACTTAAGATCAGCTGAGAGCTTTCTATTGGAATCACATTGGGTAAAACAAGCCCACGGTCTTGGTCGGGCATTCCATGTTCAGGGAGCCAAGGCATGGAATGCCTTACCATTACAGCTGTGTAAAACAGAGAACAGCCTTGCTTTTCGGAAGCAGTTAAAAACGATTGTCTTTAATTCGAATGAATGTCCCCTGTGCATTCTTATTCATCCATCTATCTGTCTCTCAGTGCCTGGATGCCCATGGGCTTTGGCGTGGTATATGTATAATAACATAACATAACATGCAGATCACACACACATATCGCAGAAGCAAGCACTAAACCCACTGAGCTATTTTACCAGTTACCGGATATACTAAAATGACCGATTACATGTCTGAATGTTCTCAAAGTCAGAAATCAAATTACACTATTAAGTAGAAACCAATAAACTGGTAACTGAGATTTATCAGCAGGCTAGTTCATCTGCAGGTCTGATGCAAAGTTGGCCAGTCTTCAGAGGATGGCGAAATACATACTATTGGGAGGAGATAAGAAAGATAGACACATTACATCAAAGCATTAATTGTGGCAAAATGAAATCAAGGGTCACTTTATGTGCTACGGTCAAACATTTCTACACTGTACACAAGCTTTTAGGCACAAGGATTTTGTCAAGTGACCGAGGACACTGAGATGGAATGTCTTGTGATGATCATAACAGAGACAATGGCAGAAAAAACATGCTTTAACCGCAAGTTGTGAAAGGCAAAATACATTGTCCGGAATGGTTTTGTATTCTACTCTAAACGCTTTTTGGAAGTCTTTTTCTGCATTGTGAATTTGAGGTGCCACATCTTTCTCAATGTGTGTGTTGGTTCGATTTTGTTTGCTGCCTTTCATGCCTCGTCTAACCATACCTCAAAATTGGCTTCTTAGATCCATCTGCCATAATAATAATGCTTTGAACCTTTTTTATTTGCAACTGATTTATCTTCTTTTTTTTTGTTTAATTACTGATTGCCTCTTTGAGTAATGATAGCCCCGATGAAGACCTGAGGTGTTCAGGTCGAAACATAGGTTGGCTACCTATTAAAATAGATGTGCACCACCAAGTTACGAGTGATTGGTGATATTATATGTGATTGCAATTACAAGGACCTTTATCGATTTAGGGTGTAGCGCCTTGGCAATATAGCAGTTCATATGTTGCTTTCTATCTAATTACTTTTAGCAGAGGCCTGGCTGGGTGCAGATTTTCACCTAATCAGAAATGGTGAAAATGTTGACTGAATAAAGTGGAAAATGCCAAAGACCTAATTAGGGGAAATGATGCACAATCACCAGGACTAACTAGCAAATAACACTACTGGCAAATTAATGCCCATTGCAGAAGCACCGGGTACTAAACTCGCCTCTGCTGTGTTTCTTCCAGTGGTAAGTGTGTTACCGGCTGGAAATGCATTACCGTCGGTAGCAGTTGAAGTACAGTCGGCCAACATATTATGGAACAAAATATCAGCCAGCAATGGTTTGAATTACTGCCCAGAGAAATAGGAACTGTTCTTAAAATATATAACACCCATAAACATCCTATTCAGATCGAAGAAGGTGGCGTGTGGACAGTGCACACTCAGATTATGATGGAGGTGTACTTTATATAGCAGAGCACCTGATATTTAAATATCTTATTGGACGTGTTTGTAGAGGAGCAGATGTAGACGTCCGCCAGAGATCCTGTCCCCCTACCTCCCTTGTATTGGAGACATGTCTGACACTAGAAGGTTCTATTTTACCAACACTCCAGCAAGTGTATGAAAGAAGATATCCCTTGAAACAACCGTATCAAATGTATCCACAAGGTAATGCCGGCCTGCAGGAAGAGATCCCTGAAGAAATATGAGAACGAACTAAGAAGACAGACTTATGACATCACAAGGAAGTGTGAAGGAGGTCCTGAAGTATCGAATGGAGACAATTTATGAGTCCCAGAGAAGAAAGAAGGAAATAAAGAATTAAGTGAACCTTAAAAGTATAAAGAAGAAAAGTACACATTAGAAAATACTGAAGAAATCAGAAGAATGCAAGATGTACAGAAGTTTAGACGCAAGATAGATCAAGTCATTGTATAGGCTAGCTATATGTAGTGGATATAATGCATGCAAATACCCCATTGTATAGACAATGGACATTGGTATGAAATAAATAAGCCAACATCATGAAAGGGGAATGAAAAGCGGTGTCACAGTCGAATAACAGGTTGCTGAGGCTGCGTGGCAAGGCTGTCTGGCTGGAAGTCAAAATCCAAGAAATCGCGGTCAGCTATCTACGCTGAAGAAGAAAAGGTTTGCGGAGGATGAATCCTCTCACATTAAAGTGCAAGGAAGAACACAGAAGTTGCCAAGTATTCATTAATTAAAGACATTTAAAACTTGCACAATGAACAGAATCGTGGTCTTGTGTCACGTGAGTCAAGGCTGAAAATAGGGCTTGAACTTGGAGTTCCAGATACGATAGTGAGTGCACTCATTTGCGTTGAATTCCTAGTATAAATACTCTACAAGGCCAAGTATAAAGACAATTTGATGGCCGAAGACGTGGGTGATGAGAGATGTTGGGCTAATTGGGTGGAGAGGTAGCTTCATGTCCTATCTCCCTGCACATGGGTCTTTCCTTTTGTGTTGCTAAGAGAGCCGAATGTTCCAGAAACAGCTCAGACGTGCCAAACCAATTGTATTAGTCCACATACCTAAGGACCTTATAGCTTGAGAAACCAATGAAACACTCTGTAACTGATTTTCCTGAAATGACATGTTTGAAAAGTTAGGTGTAAGTTGTCCACCTGATAAAGGACAGCCAATAACAATCCTAGCTCCTATATAATTGTAGATCAGATGTTTCCCTTAGCCAATCCCGACCCCTGATAGGTTTTTTACTATTGGCACATGGGATTACGTCAGTATGACGCACAAAAATAATATATGTGTATTTTGTGCGGAAAACGCTGAGAATGAGCGTACGTTCGTTGATGTTCGTTATAAACTCCCTATTTTAGATAATTGCTCATAAAACAGGGACTTTCCATCTTCCTGAGTTTGTCTGGTTATTTGGACTCAGAAGTATTTGGTGTAATCCCATCCTGTAACAGATGCACGTAACCAAGGGCCCAAAGCTATTGGTGTTTTGCCCATCTCTGGTAATTTCGTCACTACAAAGTTGCAAGAAAAGCTGCAATTGTCAACTGTATTTTCCCACCAGTGCCAATTATCCCCAATGGTATTTACCACGGGTGGTAATTCCTCAGTGCTGGTGTTCTGGCATAATTGGTATCCCACTGAGCCTTCTGCACAGTGGAGCAATGGTCTGGCAGGGTGGTTATTTACAGCTGGGAGTATTTCCCATTCCCATTCATTGCCACGGGTTCTGCACCAGCCAAGCACTCACTCACCGACATCTCTACTCTAACCATACCCCACGGCCTTGTGTTCACCTCACGTCTTCACCACCTACTTAGAGCACAGTCAAAAGGTCCAACATGGGCTGCTCCTGCTCATCCCGCGCTATGCTGTAGTCAGATGGGAGCCCACCCTTTGAGTCATTACATCATGCTATGCGAACATTCGACACAGGAAATGCCACAAATCCAGGACGTTTTGCACCCTTCTGCCAATGTCACTCAACTCATACTCACCCACACATAGGCAACGGTATCCCACTCAGTCTTTACACACACATACACACTATGCTGCCTGTCACTCTAAAAGATGGAATCCTATAGCCCAATGCAATCGGATCTAAGATGCTCGTGTTTAAGTCTGTGGCTCTGCATTGCTGAACCCTGTGCTATGCTATGTCCACATTTGTAAGGACCCTGTGTCACAACCCATCACTGCATGGCTGATACCCATAGCTCTATGACCCAGAATCATGTCATGATAAGGTGCTTTGCCACAGTCCACACGCAGGCAGCAGGTAAAGCGATGCATTCACAAAATGATTGATTGGATAGCCTAGCCAAGAACACTCTTGCAGATCCCAGGTGTATTATGAAAGCTTTGCCAGCAATCTGCGGCTACTATCTGACTCTTCAGCAATATCCACCCTGCTCGACTGTTGCACCCTCCACTTTCCTCATACATATCAAGCACCCCTGACTACACTTCCTTACCCTATCACCCTCTCTTGCCGCCTCTCCAAACTCCTACAGTAACCGGCATGCATGCAACAGGTTTCAGCTTCCTAAATAGCAACACTCAGCACAATCTTAATGCATGCAGCCCACAAAGCACACACACCCCTCCTACCTGGAGACAATGGTGCATAGGTAATCTAATGGCAACCTCTGCTCCCACTGGAGCAGCTGGAGACCACACCCTTTTTACTGGCAGGACCCAAATGCCCAAGAAGCCATTCACATGGCAAAGCCACGCTTCACAACATACCATAACTTTAGGCAGTGGTGTCCCACATTCTGCACACAATTCCCCCTTTGAATCAAAGACCTATGATTAAAACGTGTGCCTCCTTTGTCTGATCCCACCTTAACATGTGAACTCCGTTTTGAATGTGGTGTGCAATGTTCAGCTCGCCTGCACGTGTTGCACTTGAGTCATGATGCGGCTTTTCAGCTGCTCGCATATAAGAGCCGCTTTCTTTCGTCCGATTCATGCTATGCACGGACAACGAGCAGAAGCCGTGCAGGCAGGCCCCGGTCTGCTGAGCCATGCCTTGCTGAAGTAAACATGGGCGTTTGGACAGTCAGTTGCTGGGGGTTCATACAAATGTGACAATACTCACTACGGGCTACAAATCGACTGAAAGGGTTCAAATAATAAAAAGTGTGACTTGGCTGGATAGCTCATGACTTAAGTGCTCGCCGTAGAGATGGGGCATTCCTACACGTCACAAGCTCGAATCAGGCCAGGCCTGACTCACCTCTTTGTCATTCTGAGCACGTTGTATTGGGTACCACAATAATTATTTCAGTGCTTCCAAGTACAGTGTAAGGAGTTCAGCTTGGCATGCTGTGTAAAAAGTTGACATTAGTGAAGGGCTCACTTGCTTTCCTGTTTCCTTTGCCTCTCCCATCCAGGTAAACTGCTCATGACACCCTCGATCCTGGGGCCCCTGTGCACTCATCTCTTGTATTTTTCATGTGACAAGAGTTTTCGTTTTTAGGAGCTTGTAGAAGCTATGTGGGCTTCATCGCGTGCTTCTAAATATGTACACATAATCAAAAGTTTGAAGGTGCAGTTACATCGAATTCCGCCGATAGGTATCCTGCACAGAGGATGACTGCCTCTGTGAGAAATGTGAACTAATCCAAGTGCCTACAACAAACAATATAGCAACTGTTTGCAAGATATTGGAAGAAGGTACCCAAATATATCAAAACCAAGATTTGTTTTGTCAAATAACTGTTTGCAAATTAATCAATCTTCTACTTCTACTGCAGGGCTCTGTAACTGAAAATCTCCAAATATTTTTAATGACAACTCATGTGATCCCTTACCATTGACTATGTTGGCGAAGACTGATGGAAGTCGTAGCCCAAAACATCCGGAGAACCATAGTTTGCAGAGAATTGCAAATATGTTCGCGCTGCAGGGTTGTGGATGTTTTGGTGGTCTGAAAGAGCTAACGGGAGTGTAACCATAAATGGCAGCGTTTCATACAGGTGGCCTATCACCAGTAATTGGTGGCAGGATAGCTCGGGGGCAACACGTTTGTCTTGGAACAAAAACAATGCGGCGCAGCACAGATTGGAATCCCGATCCCACGCTTAGAAAGCACTTGCTGGTATTAAGTTTGTTATAAATGAACAATACATAAATAATTAATTGATTCGCAGAGTAGTTTTGGGTTGGTGGTACTGAACGCCTCACTAGAGATGAAGCCATATGAATTGGGCTCTTTCTTGTGGGATTTGGGATTGACACAAAAATTGAATAAAGCACTGAAGAATGTGATCACTAAGGGAGAATTTCAATAAAGATCCCATATCGCCTAAAAATGGGATGCTAGCCTGATGGCATAAGATTCAGCTCAGATGAGTTTAACTTTTGTATCTAGGGAGTGATAGTCAGCACGGGTAGGGAGGGGAATGCATGCAACGAGAAGATAATGCTGCTCCATTTTCACCAATGCAAATTCAAGTAGAAGACATGATTTAACGGAAAGAGACATAACACTTCTACTTTCAATCCACTCACGAAAATGAAGGCCAAGCATATCAAATACCAGTGGGAAAGACTCGACAAGCTGAGTTGAATATTCATGAGTGCATATTGACAGTAAACAGAACTGTGTGCGGAGCAAGCAAAGGGTAGGGAATGGCTTCTATAGAGTAACATAGCCCAATCCAAGTCTTGCTTACAGTCACTAAAACAAGCACATAAGAAGTAGCTTAAACATAAAGCATTGGAATGACCTCCTATATGAGATGATAGGAGCTGTATCACTGCAAGCCTTCTAACACATATGTGTTACAATCAGAAGTTTAGCATGTCAGTGCATCAAGCGCCACACTAAGGGGACAGACATGGTGAGGCACTGTGGAGATCTCTGGGTTATTTTTTAGAGCACTTGATACTGTTCGAGTGGGACTGGATTTTCAGTTGGCATAAATCAGTTATTCCTTATACTATAAGAAACATACTGAATAGTGTCGTTGAGCCATTTTCTCTCAAGAATATTTTTACCTATCTTTTTATTGCTCACTGGGAACTGGTGAAGTTGTTGGGGCTTTAATAGTACTTCTCGCAGAACATGTTTTGCATGTGTATTCTTGCTATTGAGATCAACATGCTTCTTCATTAATGATCCGGTTGGTAATGTTCATTAAGCCAGGTCATTGACCACCACAGCATTTGCCCTAATTTCACCCAGTACAGTCAAACCGTGTGGTATTTTTTACCTCTGTGTATTTAGTACTGTGCATGCCATGTTTTAAATGTCACTGTAAACCCAATTGATAAGCAGGTGAGCAATTAACCATTGACGTAATAACCAGTAATAGACATTTCCTGCCCAGGAGGTCACTGCTCTGTCAAAGGTTTCCATGTCAATCAATGGAAAAGGTGGTGCAATCAATTAGCAATCAAGGCACCACTTTCTTCCCGACAACTCATTAACAGGGCTCCTGCCACTCAGTCCTAGTAGGTTCCCTTTAGCACGAGCACAGGGGACTCAGGAGATCTTGGGAATGGTTGGCACCCTCTGCACCAAGAAACCGTGGTTACACCTTGCCTTATCAAAGTTATCAGAGTGCTAAAAAGAAAGTCATGGCTTGCTCTTACTTGCTATCCATCTTACCATGCCAAGAAAGTGAATTCTGCAAAACCACATGGTGAATGTACTGGAGTGATGGCTGGGAGCAACCAGCAGAAAGGCTTGATAGTCGTCCATGATTTGTTTCATTCACTTTTGGATGTTTGTAGGATGCCCTATGAACTTCAGTTCTAGAAAGTTGCTTAAAATTATTGAATAAGGTAGAAGTGCTTACACTTTATTATTGCTTTTATTGGGTTTTGCCTAAGGAATATTTTAAAATAGCTTGCAACTTCAAAGTATATCCTTCTGAGTAGCCTATGGCAATACTGAGCATAACTTTATATGCAAGACCCCTTTGGTGTGGTTGGCGAGTTATCTTCATGCATGCTCCTTTCTGATGTTTGCTGCGTGGTAGGGAGAATACCTGTAATCTCCCTGCCATGGTAGTGCCTGGAGCTGACACACAGTGTGGAACAACAAGAACATGTTCTTGTCCCCATTGGCTCTTAGATTTTGAACACATTTGCAGCAGCTCGCACCCCTCACCCTCTAGATTAATCATTTTTGAGGGGCATTAGGTGTTCACAAATTTTTGGACTGTAGCAGATATGGTTTGTCCCTGGACATCTCGAGAGTATCAGGAAAATGCACTGACAGCAGACACCCAGTGAATGCAGCATGCAGATCTGCATGTGGTGTTCCCACGGTAGTAAGTGGAAAGATAGTTTTCACTAGCCCGAATTCAAAGAAGATCAATTTAGAAAGAACGCTTTGTGAGCGCAAGGAGCGGCCTTTCTAAATGGAACTGTCATGCCCTTGCTGCACACGAGTGCACGCAGGGGCTGACAGGCATGGGACAACAGGTGCGTGTTGCTGTGTGTGTGTCTGGTGTGTTTATGTGTGTGTGTGTGTTACGTGGTGTTTTTGGGATCGAGATGTCAGGGGTGGGGACGGAGGTGGCGGTGGGTGAGGAAGGGGGCCCGAGTGGTTGGAACCCCCGGTTTTAGAAGTAATCCAGGCAGAGAGGGTGGGGGGCAAGGCAAGCAGATATTTTCACTTTTTGTAGGCTGCCTAAAATCATCTGGAAAAAATCTGTGTTTTTGTTAGACGATCAGCAAAAAGCAAAAATATGACATAGACCGGTTCTTGCATGTCCACAGTGCTGTGTATATGGCACGTGTAGATACCCTGAAACTCCCTGAATTTGTTCTACCTGACCACACAGGCAAAAGTGAGGATTGGAAATGGTGGGTCAACTACATTTACCAGGTTCCTAACTGCAACGTATGATTGTAGTACCTCACATGGCAGACAGGGATCAGGCTTCTGACATCACCGTTTCTGTAAATTCCTTTATGCTCTGTGATTGAAAAAGCGAGAACACCATCTATTCATATCGTTTATTTGGATAACGTATACAGTACTACAATGTGTGTATTGCAAATTACATATGCAGTTGCACTCAAGTGTTTCTAAATCCCATCAAAGTGCACATTAAAAGATTTTGGAAGAAATTACACTAATTGGAGACATGCTAGAAACTGCTACTTAAGTAGGTTATGTTTAGACTCCACTTCTAAGTCTGTGGCTTAAAATATTTCAAAGTTCTGAGGCTCTCGGTTCCAGTGGTGGACACTCTGTTTTATGTCATAACTGTTCTAGGTGTCTAACTTGTTACGGTTTTGCTGTGTGGTTAATGAGCTGGAGAAGGTGTGTGTGTGTCTGTGCGCGCGCGCGCACGTACGCAGGCCTGCTAAGTAGTCAACATATTGATTCCTTGTTAGTGTGTTTTTTTTCTGGATTTGCATTAATGCGGTATCTATTTTTAAAGAACAATTGAACCTATGCAAAGGCATATTGTTCTCCGTTTAATTATTGGCAGGAAAACCTTGATATTTAATAACACTGTTCATTGGTTTCTATGTTAGAGTTTTGTGGCAGAAGGGTCAGATGGTTTGTTTCCCTCGTGTTATGTTTTCGTGTTGCTGGTCCCAAAGAACCTTCTTGCCACCCCCTTCTTCTCGTAAATACCCTCCTTGTGGGGTGCAATGCGCGTGTTTCCCATCTGAGCATGAACACTCTGAGGAAGCGATTCCTCAGCGCTCACCTGAGTCTGTCGTTTTCCAGAGCGTCGCTATTGTTTTCACGCTAGTGCACTGCTCTTACCACGCTGAGCTGCAGAAGGGCTCAGCACCATTCAATCCCATTCACCATTCCAAAGTTTCTGTGAGCCAACACACTTGAAAACCGTTGTGCACTGTATCCAGTGGTGGAAATGGAAAAAATGTGGTGGGGGATCCCACAGCACAGGGGTGGGGTGGGGGAGTAGTTTGGTGATGGCTGTGCCCGAGGGCACGTGGTCTAGAGGGGGACTGGGCTCGTAGTGGACATCCTGCAATGCTGGAATACTTAAAAAAATTAAATAAATAAACACCTGCAACAACAGCATTGCCTTTTACCGCGGCTTTGGCACTGGTGTGTAATGCACAATGCTCGCTTTTGGCACTGGTGTGTAATGCACAATGGTCGCTACATGTACAATCAGTTGTACATGTAGCGAGTATTGTGCATTACTCACCAGTGCCAAAGCTGCGGTAAAAGGCAATGCTGCCGCCCAGGGCCGGCCTTAGCAGCAGCAGCGCCCAGGCCGAATTGGCGTCCCTGCCCTCCCTGCGCACCTTTAGGAGCCTCACACACAGGAGTCTTTATGTAGACCAGTCTTCTATGCTCATTAACACATGCCATGCGAGCATGTTTTAATGAATATTTTTACCAGCCAGAGCGAGCTAATTGACTGGGTTCAAATCCCAGCTTCACAGCCTATTAATAAATCTTGTGACCTTGGGCACAACGTTTTCATTTGCTACGCCCCATCTGCCAAAATGCAGAGTCGGTAGAAGCGACTCAGTGTAGGCTTTGCAAACAAAGCAGTCATAGTGGAAATGTGAACCAATGGAATGCACATCAAACACTTTTTAACTTCTTGTAATGCAGCCTCTCACGACGCACCCGAGAATCAAAGGCTGACTTAACTCCTTGTTGCGTCCGGTGATGTCCACACATAGGCACATTATGGCCGATCTTTCACTGTTTCAGTTCAGACCCGCCCAGGATCCCATTGAGAGTGCAGAGGGGGGGGGGGGCTCATGTGAGGCGGGTGCATTTAATAAGAAAAGGGCGCCTGCCGCGCCTTCTCCCAGCTTGGGGGAGCCTTTGAAAGACTCCCCAGTGCTGGCTGGCAGGGGGCTAATGGCGCCCTCAGGGGGCTTGGCGCCATGGTCTCCTGGCCTGCCCTAAGGCCGGCCCTGCTGCCGTCGCATGCGCTTTTCTTTCGTTTTTTTTTTTGTTGATCTATTCTATCGCGGTTCATGGTCTGGGGCGGCTGACTCTGGCCGGATCCCGAGATCCGGCTCCATATCTGGTGCCGGATCTCTGATCCGCCGAGAGCCGGCCCAATGACCAGCACTGACGGTATCACACCCAGTCACACATCCTGACTCTGATGCTTTCTTACATACAAACAACTGTCATCAGGGGTGGACTGGCCTATAGGGAACTCTTGAGGTTTCCTGCTAGATCTCTGCACCCTGGGCCTCTTTTGTGTGGTAATCTGTTTTATTTTCAAACCCTCTCACAGGAAAAGAGTTGAGCTCGTTGAAAATGTGTAATATGGGGACCCTATGAACATTATTTACAAGTGCATTTCAAACGTGTACAAAATAACAAAAAAGATTAACGACATTTTTTGGGGGGTGGGAAAGGGCAGATAAAGGGTTGGCGGCTCGGGAATAGTTAAAAATAGGTGTTGGAAGGGAGGTGTGGGGGGAATCCCCACCCCAAAAAAATTAGATTGACCTTTAAAAGGCAAACGTAAAAATGCCTCACGATGAAATCACATAGAAGCATTTAAAGAGACGGCAGCTTGCAATCATAGGCCTCTGCAAGGTGATTCCCGCAGATTTCGATCCTGGCAAGTGGAGGCAACACTTGAACACTCTCAGAACAGTCACTATCAGGTTACACGTAGCATAATGTTGAGTGAATCATGTACTTTGAAGAGTACCAGAAAGAAATAATTACATGCAGAAACCAGAGGAATGAGGAATGAGTGTCCAGTCTTTGCTTGTGACACCATATTTAAAGCAACAAGGTTTTTTATTCTGTGGTTTTAAATAAAGATGGCCACAATATGAAAGAACTCCTTTCTAAAGTGTATTTAGTTTTCTTTTGTCACAGAAGGGCTTAATAATTCACGGATGCCTGGAGACAGTTGAAGGACTGTTATTCTTCTTAAAGTAGTTGATGTATGCTGATTGCTCAGACTGAATATAAGCTGATTTTTCATAATAATGATTGTTATATATTGCACCGGGCTGGAAAGAGGGTGGAATATACCAATGGGTGCCCCCCCTCTCTCTCTCTCTCTCGTCTAGTGGGGGCAGCCCTCTCGTCTAGTGGAGGCAGGCGTCCCCTGACTCCTGGACGGTCTCTAGATAATGATAACCCCTGCAGTCTAAGATTCCGACTTACCTTGCATGATGGGCTAAAGTCAAACCCCGTATTTATCTAAATCTTCCTCTGTGACCACTCTAGGTCTTCCCTGGTATACGTTCCCTAAGTTCCCTAATGTGATGCACCGTAAGGGCTTGTGCCTTCCAGATACTCAGGCACCGATCGGTCTTATCCTTCTGCCCTATGATGTTCCTCTCCCTATGTTTCTCTGTTGCTCACCTTTATCTCCTCCTAGTCTCCTCCCTCCAACTCCACCCGCTGTCTCTCCTCACTCCCCCTGGCACTTTCTTCTCTAACACTTGTACTGGGTGTTCCAGAAACGACTTAAGACTTTACTCTTCACAAGGAACTTTCCTTTGTCTAACTGAAACTAAGCTAACTTTACACATTGTCTTAATCGCTTTTACTGTATTGCCTTGATGCCTCTGAGTTTAGAGCACTTAACAAATGCAAAAACATAAATCAAGACATCTCTCTGATGTTTCTCTCTCTACTGTCTACCTCCACCCAACAATCTTTCTGCCTGCTACTCTCTCCCCCTCCCCTCTTTGCAGTACTACTGCTCTCCCCACTCCACACTACCACTCTTCATTTCCCACACTACTCTTCTCTCTCCCACAACTCTCCCCACACCACTCACTGCACCACTCACTGCACCACTCTCCTGATCTCTCACTGCTCCCTTCTTTCTATCCACACCTTGTTACACACTCTCAGAATCTCTTACCACTCTTACCACTACCTTCACCCCTGACAATTCACTCCACCCTCACATCTACTCCCACTACCGTCTTGCACTCTCTCCCCATAATACACATGCTCTCTCTAATAACCCCTACACTTCTCTATCTCTATCCTTCTTACTCTCTCACTCATCTTCACACTGCACTACACAGAAACTGGTATCACTCACTCACAAATACCTCACCTGCACTCTGCTCCAATTCTGCCACCAATTTCCCAGCACTCCACTCCTCTGCCCTGTAATGGTTTATTGAGAGACCACCCTCAGCACGGGGAGTTCCTTCCCTCCACACTAAAGGTGTCACGCAACAAACTGTTTAAAGGATTCTTTTATTCAGCCCTACTTCAGACGCTTACCATGCCCCTTGGATCCCTCTCCCCCTGAGCTACCAATGAGCCAAGAACCAGACCGGTGTACAGTAGATATGTTTGTATTTATTTAAGTTAAAAGTAATAGAAATCACACTGAACTACATATACCACCTTCTTTGTGGCTCACCATTAACTTCGGGTTACTCAAATCAATTACACAAATTAGTTTTTAAGAAAACACAAATCACAATTCTTTACTGCTACGAATTTCAGTTCAAGAAATAATGAAACTGATGATTTACCAAAATCCTTATAAATTTGGTGCTGTGCAATTTTGATTTTCCTGCAGGCTTAAAAGGCTAGCAGTAAGATTTCAACATTGGTAGAAATATATATGGCAATTATGATTCCACCCACACTTTTGGTTTAAAATAAACAGAGGGGGATTTAGTGGTTTGTTTTTCAGACCCCCCCCCCACTTTGGTCTGTGTTGGGGCCGAAAAAATGCAAGGATTTGGGGAATTTTGGATTTTGGACCCCCTCAACTGAAAGGCCTGTGCTAGGGGAAAGTTGGACAAAAAGATTGTACTGATTTAAAAACAAGGACACCCCTCTCCGTTAAAGTAGTCAGGGTCAACAGGCCAAAAAGGATACCCCAATTAAATTATAGGCTATAGTTTTTCAGGGCACACTGGGAAGTGAGCTTTGTTAATTTCTAATTTTAACAGAAATCACCCTGTAGTGTTCCACCAAATGGGGAATTAATTAAATGAATCTTTTTAGTTAGGTAGGCTAAGGATCTTCACAATTCGGCCCCCGGCCAATTAAAGGGAAAAGAATTTAAGGCAAGCAGACTCCCCCACCTTTAGGTTTTCCAGAGCTTAGTTCTCCGTACATAGCAAGCCTCTGTTTAAGGTTCAGGAGGGTCAGCTGCATCTCAGGACACCCTGGAAAGATAGGGCAGGGGTCTGGTCACTCCACTCCCAAAGATGGCCTCCCGCTCTCCACATATGACCCAGTCAGCTGTTAGGCCACCCTAGAAATAGACAGCTCCAGCTAAATGCACTCTCAGCAATCTCTGCTGGTGTTTCCTTGCAGCTGTCAGATGTTAAGTTTCATCAGCGCTCTTTGATGGTAAATTTCAGCAGCTCTGTCCCTTCCTCCTAGTGCAGTCCCCTTTAGATATCAGCGATGACACCACCAATTTTGGTGGAATTAGCACTGATGATAATTCTACCAGCGGTAATTCCACCAATTTATCACTTTTTTGTGGCAGTAAGGCAGAGAAATTACCTTACTGCCAAACCCGTAGTTCGACGATGTGGTAATGTGGCAGTAATGCCACTGCATTACCACCATTTTTGGCCACACATCTGAACTCGTAATGAGGCCCATTGTCTGTCTTTTCCTTTTTGAGAGACGCTTCCAAAGGATTGGAGGCCAGTGAATATTCATGGTCACTTTTGGTGGGCTAGCCAAAGCACCCCTCTTGCTCTTTGCACCCCGTGATCCTCGTTAGGCACCCCAAGAAATGTTAAACATGTTTTTTCGAGGTACAGTGAAAGAGAGCTGGAAATCAAGAAATACGCGGAACATGACCCACTGCCTTGCCCGGGTTTGCCTGGCCCCAGTGGGGCCTGGGCTACGGCTCTGCAGGGATTGGCAGCATGTTGCTCTAGGAGGACAGTCATCTTTTCTGGATGAATCTCTGATGCAAACATGGTTGAAAGTTCAGAGGTCCTCGGAACACCTGTAGTTCGGGTGCTTTAAGTTATGCACAATGTACTTCTCCCCAGCACTACCACCATTTACAGTATCAAGCATCGACGCGGTGTATTCTTGTATGTAGCAATGTGCAACATACATAGAGATGATAAACATGATCATACTCAATATTGACAGTTAGATAGCTCACTGAGCGTAGTACTTGCATCCCTTATCATTGTGCAAGCAGCAGCCAGTCCCTGCTTTGAATCGGGGAGGCATCAGCCAGTGCCTCGTGCTTTTGAGATTCATGCATTTAGCATCAGTACATGGATCATAATCCCACTTGTTATCGGAGTCCTTAAAGATTTTAAAGCAATGTGATAAGGCACCCACCTGAAACAGCTGCCAAAAGCCATTCCTACTTTCAGTCTATGCCCTGCTCACATTGCTATCCCTTATTAAATGCAGACCAGGATTTCACACCTACAGGTATTACATTAAAAAACGGCATTACCTAGGCCTACAAATCACAGAGTATTTTCTTTTCCCTTCGATTTTTTTTTAAAAAGAAAAATGTATAGAAACTTCATTTGGCGAAACACTTCTCTCTGCAAGATGAAGGAGCGGTCCTCTTGTTGTGCCAGAGTAATGAGCACATTGGCCCAAGTCACTACCTGACGCACTGTGCGATGCACTATGCAGCCATATAAGTGTGAGCAAACATTAACTAACAAGGGGGGATGTTTCTAGGGCAATCCATTATTTCTTGCTGACATATATTATTTATGCTATCAATGAATGATAGAGAACAATGAGAAGTTGTTTTTATGTCTATTATATTACTGTTTTCAAATAGTTTGAAATCACAGAGTAAGTTAGACAACACTTAAAGGAGAGTTCCGGGACTTTTTTTTTATTGTCCCTACGGGTCGGCCATGTGTTTGTAAGCATAAATCGGTAGATCGTAGGAAACTTTCCTATGGACCTTACCCGACTTTTCGCCCCTTATCGCACTCGAAATCAGCCTCCATTTTGTGATAATCCTATCATTCCGCCGCATCGACCTGGCTCACCTGCCTTTGCGGCACTAAATCAAATCCCCCGCCCCTGAGCCTGACATCAGCAGACGCGTACTGCCCATTTCAAGCACGTCTCGTGTCAACAATCGCTGCGCCTCAGCTATTGACGTGTTGCCATGGAAATGGCAGGACGCCTCTTTCCCCAATAAGTATAAACAGACCGTTTCACAACATACAGCAGCAGATTTTCGATTCCATTCCTCTCTCTGTGTTACTTTGAGTATTCTGTGACTCGTTTCAGTGCTCTGGTCAGCTACCTTCGCCGCTTGTAGCCCGTGTGAACAGATACCAGTACCACCGCTATAAATTATTTTACTATCTTTACCGCACAATGGCCACAATAATGCCGTATATGTACGAGCCCGAGTACACCGAGGAAGAACTACTGGAAAGGCAAGCACGCGAAAACGATGGGGATTCGGACGGCAGTTGGGAGGACCAGTCAACGGATGAAGAGCCTGGACCATGTCGCATGGACGGCGTCTCCACCTGGTGCACGTGCAATCGGTGCGAGCTAATGCCAACTGAGGAGGAGAACTGCTGCTGCCGTGAAAATTCCGGGTGCTTGGCCTACATTTCGGAAAGCGAGCAAAGTCAGCAGGAAGGCGAGCAAAGTCCGCAATGCATCACCGAGCTGCCAGAGTTCAGGGAAGCCTGCCTCTCACGGACAGTGTTGAGGATGATGATGGTGCTTATGCACGAACTTCGTGGCACTGTTCGTCCGCGTAATCCGAGTAACGAGTAAGTATACTCTGTTTGTGATGTCAGTGATGCCACCACTATTTCATGGTCGTCTCCCACATATAAAATTACATTTACATATCATTGGAACGCATGTAAATTGGTTCCATATAGTGCATTTTCTAGATATAATTTTTTTCTAAGAAAAATGACATGTGTTACCTGAATCGACATTGATAAGAAAGTTTGGTCAGTTTAATACAGTTTGCATCTTTTTTTTTCACAGGTGGTACAGGCTGGTGGCCTATCGTTGCTTCACTTGGTGGCTTCACGGGAGGCTCGGACACCGCGTTCGGAGAGTAATACCTGCCTGTGCGGTACTTGCCATTAGACAACATTTCCCCAGTGACAGTGGACAATACCGCGGATTTTCCCTCGATGTGCTGCAACCTCAACTTTACAATGTGTAATGTTTATTATTTATGTTTAATTAAAATCTAAAATAAAGCCCAACATATATTTTAACAATGGTTGTTTTGATTTTTTAAATGAATCTAGTGTATATTCTCCTGGGAGGGTGAGGTATTTATAAACTCACCCCCCTGCCTTCCATGTAGTAGATCCTGCAGCCATCCTCTTACATTCAGTTAGATGGCCTCTCCTTGGTGAGGCCCTGCGGCAAACGGGTCTTGTCTGCACGACCACCGCCCCGATCCACCCCCCGCCCTATCAAAGGCAGTTCGCACCGGGGTACTTGAGCTGCTGGCAAGTGGAGCTGTCAGGGAGCGATAAAGGCCAAGAGGTGCCAAAGACCATGTACACTTCAAAGTGGTCTATAGAGCATGGGTTTGTTGTTCCCATGTCTACCTCCAGACCCCGTGTCTCCTGCCAAGCATCCCCCTCACGCTGGACGGCCCCCTGCAATCCACATAAGTGTGTCTCCATTCACGAGTCTTCCTGTGTCTTGTCTGCACGACCACCGCCCCGATCCACCCCCCGCCCTATCAAAGGCAGTTCGCACCGGGGTACTTGAGCTGCTGGCAAGTGGAGCTGTCAGGGAGCGATAAAGGCCAAGAGGTGCCAAAGACCATGTACACTTCAAAGTGGTCTATAGAGCATGGGTTTGTTGTTCCCATGTCTACCTCCAGACCCCGTGTCTCCTGCCAAGCATCCCCCTCACGCTGGACGGCCCCCTGCAATCCACATAATGCCACGACATATACACGTCATTCATTCACAAACACACCCCTGGTTCGAATTCTTTATAACCCACCTCATATTTCTAATGAGAACTTCTTTGCGCTTTGCTAGTCAACCCGTGAAGGTGCTGGTTATCTGCTCTTCGTCTCTGTGAACTTCCGTGACCACTTTGAGCAAACTCGTCAGTTTGCAACCTGTGAACTGCTCCCTGTTCTACGACAAGAAACTACTCTGATCCCTGCATCTAACTGTTTGTTCGTCAAGGTAAGTCCATGTACCATAATCATTTTGCGTCCAATTTTTTAATTTATATCTATTTGCTAGTAGTCATCAAATTGCATCCATGTTTTCTTTTCGTTCACGACAGTACATGCAAGGAACTAGTCACATGTTCTGAGTTTAGTCAAATTACTTTTTCTATTTTTTGAAAGTTATTGAAATACTTATCCGCATGTGAATAACGTGTATAGTTCCAAGAACCAAAACGGACCTTGCATTGAACCTTTTATGTGTCATTTACTGTTTTAACACATTGGTATTCATAGAGAATTGTTGATCTTTACTTTTCAGAACTTTCCATAATGCCTGCCTGTTCCATTGGCGGTTGCCCTTCGAAGACCCATAACAAATCTGAAGGTACTATAATGCATGTTTTCCCTAAGACAATAGATCAGATAAGAGGATGGGTCCGATATTGCGGATATCCAGCCTCTGAGCTAGAAAGTAGAGTCCTAGAAGTCTTTGCGGACAAGAGGGGTGATCGATACCGCATCTGCAGCAGGCACTTTAGCCCAGACATGTACTCCACATCATTGCTAATAAAGAAGAAAACACCGCGAGCGAGGCGAAAATTGCTCTCAACCGCTATTCCCACTCTATTCGTCCACATGCCTCCACTGGTGAGTCAAGTTTACGGATCTAGTTCTCGGCCTTGCGGTAGTGTGTAGCAGTAGCTAACAATAATTTCCCCATTTATGTATCCACTCAATATGAAGGCGGAAGATTCTCCATCCGTGTCGTTATTGCAGTCATCAGCCACTTCAAGCGCCTATCGGGTAATCTTACTTAGCTATTCTGACACTGACTTGTTTTAGGCATGTAAATCAATAGTTTTAATTGATCGTGTAATTATTTTACCTAATGGTACACCCTTGTACTCGTCCTCTAGTCTTTGTTTTCAGTTATAATTATTGTTATCCAAAATAATGCAAGTACTGTCTTTCAGGGAGATGCTGAGGAGTCCAACGCATTGACGACAACCGTAGATGTCACTCAGATGCTCGAGGTACGTTTCTTTCGTTTTTAGCCATTGATATGTCCTTCTGTCGTCGCCCTCCTATTTGTCTTCTTTTTTCAATATTGTGTTCATTACTAATGAAAGTCCTATGTTTCAGGGAGTCGATGGAGCATTAGTCCAAGTAGAAGGGGGAGCATGCAGTTACGGGTCGGCGCAACAGCTTGCAGAAGTGTGCACCGCAGTTACATCGTCCCTTGATGTTCTTATGCATTTCGAGGTATGGATACTGACAGTTCGATCAAGCGAAATCATATGACGTGATTACATCCGCTATACTTCCTTCTTTATTAACGCAAGTACTATGTTTCAGGGAGATGACGGAGCTTCTTCTACAAGAACATCACCCCTAGTAGTTGATGCAGATCTCTGGGTGGTGACACTTCCAACGATCGAGCAAATCGAATCATATTTACATATCCATTATTTATTTTAGACAACTGATCATTTGTGCAGGTCTATTTAGATGAGCCGTTGACGCCTGCTCAAAGTTTATGTTCTTTTTAACAAAATAGAAAAGCATACTAATGCAATTACTGTGTTTCAGGGAGTTGCTGAAGCGTCATCTTCAATAATATCATCAATGGAAGTCTATGCGGAGCCCGAGGTATGGATCTTGACAGTTCAATCTAACTAGATCAACAATGCGTGAACTATTGTCGTTTGAATGTTCTACACAATGCGTTCATTCGTGTTTTGCTATTGAGATGTACGTATGGGTATTGGTCCCCAAGTACATTTTGTGTTTTCAATATTATTATACATACTAATGAAAGTTCTATGTTTCAGGGAGTCGATGGAGCCTCAGTGAGTGATGGATGTGCTTATCATGAAAATATAGTCGTTGCAGCGCGAGAGGAAGTGGAGACATGCACACACGAGTCGGAGCAACAGCGTCCAGATGTTGAAGTTCGAGGCAAGAAAGTTTCAAAGAAAAGAAAGCAAAAGAAGGTTAGTGTCCTGTTCACTATATTATGTTGTCTTTCACTGTCAATAGTTCAATACTGTAAGTTGTGTTTAAACTGAACATCCCTTTTCTAATCTGTCCTCTAGTTGCGAGTGGGTGTAAGAACTAAATCTACACAGACAGTGAAGCGAACGAGAGATGTTGCTTGTCAAACCTTTTGGCAGGGACTTGAGACTGGAGATGCATCGTGCCAATGGGAAGAATATGAAGTGATTGACAACGGAGCTATACCACCACCAGCCATTGATAGTGAATGTCCTCCTGGTAGTTTGGATGCAGTCGGAGATCAATTCACAGAATCCACACCCGCAAAAAATAAGAGCGCGCGAAAGTTGAAGACATTGTTTTTTTCTCCCATCTCCGGACAAGGAACAGATGTTGCAATGGAAGAGAATGACGTGGACGACAATGAAACACCATCAATATCACTCAGCATAGCGGAAGACGATATCAGAGATTGTACCTTTCATGCGAGTGACATGTCCTCAACGTTACAGGCCGAACCAGCTGGGATGCAGAGTGAAAGTATAAGGAAAGAGGCCAAATTCATTGTATTCGATAGCTGTTTGATGGATATTATTATGATGATGAAATGTGGGCATTCGGTTGGTGGGGAAGTATGTGGGGAGCCATTGATTAATGTGACTCGTGCAATTCGAGGCACTAACCTTAAAATACATGCCACCTGTACACAATATCATCCGTTCGCATGGTCTGCACAACCCATGCTGGGGCAACTGCCAGCAGGCAATCTACTTTGTGCAGCGGCCGCACTTTTTAGTGGTTCAAGTTTTAAAAAGTTACAGTATTTCTTTCAGTTTGTGGGAATCCATTTCATTGCGAAAAGTCAGTTCTACAAATACCAAACCGATTATCTATTTCCAGCCATCAGCGAAGCTTGGAGAATGGAAAAAATGTCAATGGAAAGTACATTCGCGGGCAAACGCTTCAGGCTAGCCGGTGATGGACAGTGCGACAGCCCAGGATTTTCAGCCAAGTACTGCACCTACCACTTTCAGGACATGGAAAGTAAGAAAATTGTGAGTTCGGTGGTCGTGCAGGTGTCACAAAGTACATCCTCAGTGGCCATGGAGAAAGTTGGCTTTGTAGCATCATTGCAAGAACTACAATCGCGGGGAATGGTGATCGACCTGATAGCCACGGACAGACACGTTTCAATTGCCAAGACAATGAGAGAACAGTACAAAAATATAAATCACCAATTTGACGTTTGGCATCTTGCAAAATCAATCAATAAAAAATTGTCTGCTGCAGGTAAAAAAAAAGAATTGCAAGGTATTTCACAGTGGTCCAAGTCAATCAGCAACCATCTTTGGTGGAGCTCAAAAACATGTGAAGGGTCGTTGGAAATTCTACTGGAAAAATGGCGGTCAGTAATGTTGCACTGTAGCAACGTACATCGATGGTCGACAAATGAGCATTTCCACAAATGTGAACATGGCCATTTGTCCACAGAGGAGGCACGGAAGAAGAAGTGGTTGATTCCTTCATCACCCACTCACAAAGCCATTGAAAAGATTGTATTTGATAAAACTATAACAAAAGCTTTGAGGGGACTCACGGAATTCTGCCACACAGGAGATTTGGAGGTGTTCCACAATATGTGCCTCAAGTACAGGCCCAAAAGATTGCATTTTGGCATGGAAGGCATGATAAATCGGACTCTTTTAGCGGTCTTGGCACATAACCATAATGTTGGCCGTCAACAAAGTAGGACGACCGGAACTTTAGGGACGCTTCGCTACAATAAGGCCTTCACTAAAAGAAGTAAACAATGGGTGATCAAACCAGTGTTTGAGGATATGCAATATGAGTTTATTGAGAGACTTATCGTAGATGTCCTCGATAGGCACATACATGGAGTGGTGAACGAACCTATGCAGGGGACAACTGCATTGCCACCCAACATTGCCTCTGTTCCATGTCCACCTAAAGCAGAGCTCATTGAGAAATACACATCACGGTTTAAATGATTGTAATTTGATTGTCTGTTCTCTCGAGTCTCCTCATGTTGCAGGCCCATTGCAATTAAACCAAACAGTAATATAAATCATTTTTACAAAAATTATAGAATGTTTCCGTATTGCAAAAACATGGCCGACCCATAGGGACAATAAAAAAAAAGGCACGCAGACAAGATGTCCCTAAAACTAACTGCAGCTAACTAGAAATGTGTGCTCGCTCAAAGTGAAGGTCAGCTGCTTTGATGTTTTGCTCGGGTGGCGGAACGGCCCACGACCCAATATAAGGTTCTATTGTGATTTGACCTTGACAGGCCGGGACCATCCTGAAAGACTAAGAAAAGATAATGAATAAAATTTCAGAAACGAAACGATGAGCCACGTTCATTAGAAGAAGTAACGTCGGCAAAGAAGGAGTGGTGTTTCGGGTCTGCCCTACACAGAGACACAATGGAAAATGCAAATATAATGTAAGTAACTTTTGATGAGTTTATACCGCAATTTCATTACTATACAGTGGTTTTAAAGACGGGTTCAGTTGTACTTGTTCGTTCTATGTGGCATATTGTTTTCTACCGCGCACTATCTTGAGGAGAAACATCTGCTTTTACTGAAGCACCTCAAAACCTTCCTCTTTGCTTCTGCTTTCTCTCTCCCTCTCCCCTGCTACAACTGGTCCACTGTCTGCGACCTCAGTCCTGGGCCCTTCCACTCTCCACCTGCACTCCCCCCCCCCTCCATGCCTCGCCACGCCTTTAAACACTTGTGTACACCCAGTAGCGCTGTCCTCGCTATGAAATGAATAATTTTAATAAGGATCTGATGGTGAGACTAATTTCATTTTTTATGTTTTTAGGTACATCATTCACTACTGTCTGTGTCACGAGTACCAGACACCGGCGGACGGCTTCTACAGCCGCCAGTTGCTTCTCCGCGTGAACAACGTTACCACCCTGACCATTTTATGGGACGATCGCCAAGTACAAGTATGCCCTTACGCGGTACTAACGGTTAGATGCAACATACCTACCATTGTGGTGGCCTAGCGCCTCGTTGTTGGAACAGCCATGCGATTATCAGTGCGACAGAAGAGCTTATTTTTATCGTAAACCAACACCCTGTGTACTGCACACGAACATCGCTTCCCTCAAGACGAACTAATTTGGATCGAGAGCAAAGAAAAATGCAAATCGCTGAATATTCTCTAAACATTTGATGTCCAATAAACGTACTTTGCCAAATGTACAATCTTGCCGTTTGCTTTTAAACCACGGTTTCACATTCCGAATTGTGGTGCTGTATTGTGAGATGCTCTAAGACCCTGTGTACAGCAAAGGACCATCGCGTTCCTCAATACGAACTTTTTGGAACATGAGCAAATAAAAATGCAAATCGCTGAATATTCTCTAAACATTTGATGTCAAATAAATGTACTTTACCACATTTACAATCTTGCGGTTTGATTTCAAAGTACAGTTTCATATTCCGAATTGTGGTGCGCTGTATTGTGAGCTGATCTGTGTTGATTTCCGGGGTCTGTGTGGAGTCGCGTAGAAGACGCCTGGGCGCGTTTGCCTACGCAGCACAGTCACGTCACGGATAGAGGCGGGGAATATGAATGTTTTGATAAAGTCTGTTTCAGGGGCGGGGGATTTGATTTAGTGCCGCAAAGGCAGGTGAGCCAGGTCGATGCGGCGGAATGATAGGATTATCACAAAATGGAGGCTGATTTCGAGTGCGATAAGGGGCGAAAAGTCGGGTAAGGTCCATAGGAAAGTTTCCTACGATCTACCGATTTATGCTTACAAACACATGGCCGACCCGTAGGGACAATAAAAAAAAAGTCCCGGAACTCTCCTTTAACACATAACACATTAGAAAAAATTATCATAACAGGCGTATGTGTAAAAGGCACGTTCACCCCCCAAGGGGCATCTTGGCGCTACTAACAAATGTATATTGTTACCCAACTTAATGGTTCTGATTTTATCGATTTCGGAAAGATGAAGGGCTGAGTGGACCTGCCGGGATTTGAACCTGTGACCATGTGATGCATTCGTCCACTGAGCCTCGGACCCGACTAAAGTACAAAAGACTAGAAACACATTGCTGTGAACAGATCCATAAAAAGGAAAACCTAGCATACATACTATCAAAACATGTTTTCCTTTTTTTAGATCATTTCCATCAATATTCTCATATTGTAACTCTTTCATCAAAGAAAACAGAGAGACACACTCTTCATAGTTTGAAAAGGCAAACGTGGACATTCGTTGTGCTATCCAGGCTGAAACATTTATTTCTGCGGCGATGGCTCTCTGAGCGCCTGTAAAGTGCCTTGGAATTCATTTTTAATGCAAAGTTTTGGGATCGATTTTGGAACGAGGGAACATTTGAACATACCTGAAACAAGAGAATTGCATTTACTGATCAGTAACACTTTCTGTAAAAGCATGCCCATTGCCAATTACAACATGGAAAAGCCATACCCAGAATAAAAGGAGTCTTCTCAATGTATGATACGATTGGTTACTTATAACGCGCTTAATACCAGAGGTTTCCAAGCACGGACCCGGGAAACGAATCTGTGCTGATCCGTGTCGTCTTACTGCCAAGGCGAGCACGTTGCCCCTGAGCTATCCTCCCGTGACTATGGGGTTGAATTGAATACATGTCCTGTCATTTTTCATACCATGACATGTTGAACCCACTGCTAAAAACGCACCACCAGGTACACGTGCATGAGATGCGAAGATTTACAGCAGCACTGCTGTATAGAGTGACCGCTGTTTGTGTTTTGTTCACCGCTGGATGTGCGTTCTTTAACTTGAGTACCAAATATATAAAGGCTCCCTTCCTAAGTCCAACAAGCATAAAATAGGCGATAACGACAGGCGCTGCACCTTAGCGCAGGCCTTAGCACATGAGATTGCGCCCCAGTGTACTTTCACCATGTTTGGAGTTGGAGAGGGCACAGAACGGGAGCACCATTTCCAGGTCTTCTCCATACCCTCCCACTCTAAAAAACCCTTTCTTGCTCGGCAGCATGGTATTGTAATCCTAGCGTTAAACTTTATGTTGCAAATGACACACATTGCAAGGATGGGACCTTTGTACAAGTAAATGTGACCGTCCCCCTCCATGCAATGTGGCCATTTTATTAGCAGGACCTCCTTAATGGTGGACAGCGCATGCGTGATGCTGCTTGTAGACCCCAATATGCTGCAATGGCCGGGGGGTGCCAGGTTATGCCATTCGAGAGGGGTCTGTAAAGGAGAACTTCCAGTCTTAAGGGACACATAATTGTTTATTTATTTGGGGGTTTAGTGTGAGCTGCATGCAGTAAAGAATTTCTTCAGAACACCAGGCGCGTGGCTGGGGAGGTGCAGTGACCAGGTGACCGAGAAGGTTAGAGGGAGGGTGGAGGCGAGCAGTTAGACGATGCAAGTCAATGCTGGGCCTTGCCTTTGAGGGCTAAAAAGGACAGAGGGTATGTACACACATGAGTATGCACACTTTCCCAGGGCGGGACTCACATCCTAAGGACGACAGGAACCAATCAGAGAGGGCCCCGTGGAAAGTGCAGGTGGAAGATGTTTCTGATAAGGGGCCTGTTTCTAAAGTTAGTACAGTTTCTTTGAATAGTTCTCTTATATGCGTCTTGGTGAAATTAAGAAAGTAGTTTTGGAGTTTCAGGTTCAAGAGGAGATAATAATAATAATGTATTTCTTATATAGCGCCACACACCCGTAGGTCTTAGAGTGCTTAAATAACAGAAGACATTATTATCCCACAGAGTCGTGCTCAGTTTGTGGACCTCGGAAGGATGAAAGGTTGATTTGACTTGATTCGAACCTGCCACAACATGCTGCACACAGATATCAGGGGTGAGCACTTAGCTCACCGTGCTATCGGACCGACATGAGGGTCCTTGTAGAAAGTGTCACCTGGCTTAGATGCGTTATCTTAGTAATGCATGTTTGCAGCATGTTTGTGGATTCCCACTACATCAGTCGCCGAGATTTGTGGTAGCTAAGGTGCTTTGATATGTTTTTGGGTTCCATGTACCAAGTGGCGTGGTCGGCCATGCAGAGGTACTGGAATTTAGCCCTGCCTTTAAATGAGAGACAGTGCAGGGCATTACTTGATGGGGTAATGTGATCTCTGATTGGTTGGCCTTGTTAATTTTGTGCCCCTTGTTTATTGCCATTTGGATTTGACTGAGGAGTCTTTTCCGTAGGTCAGCATAAGCATGACAGTGTTAGTGTTCCAATCCCATTAATCAAATATCACACAGATGTGAGACCAGTGTGGAATGAGGTTTCTACTTGCTACAGTGTTGATAAGTCTGCTCCACAGTAGTTTGGGGTATCATTAGTCTAAACCCCAAGAGTGACAGCCTTACATTCTGGACTCTGACTGCTTCACAACTTTGAAGGAACTTCTTGTAAATAACCACCCAATTTGAGGCTTTTCGTCAGCGAGGATCTGCTGTGGTTGGTCAGGTAATTTGGAGGGACTCCGGCATTAGATGGACACTCTCTCAGGCCTTCTTTGGGAATGGTACGTCCCTAGACGACACGCCATCATTGGCACCATCCACAGATACCCTCTAGAACTCACATGGACTCCATCGCTGATCATGAAGCTACATCAGCAGCAGACTCATAGGCCTCTGCGCTCTTGCGGATAGTCAGTCATTTTATATACATTGCTACACTTCATTGTCTGCATGGCAAATGTACGTTTTACCTAAAGGTCAACATGCTACATGATAAGTAGGCCTCAAATATCAAATTAGAGCAAGTTGTAGGAAGAGTTTGAAAAGGGATAGTATTGAGGGTACGGGATAAAGTGGAAGGGACAGAAACAGAGACTCAATGTTTGCGCATAATGGAGTCCAGAGGAACCTGGGAACTGCTTGAGGTCCTTGCGTTTCCCCCCACGTATGCAGTGAATCCCTGATCCACCTGCACCACGTGTGGAGACGGATCCGAATCGGAGGATACCTTCCGACTGCGCGCGGGTTCTATTGGCCGGTCTCAAAGTTAAACAAAGGATATGGTGTGTCAGTGCTGAATAGTGGTGTAGTATAGAGGGATGAGAGGATTGACTGGGATGTCTGCTTGTGCCGTCTCAAGGAGGCCTGAATCCCGGCTGCCACTTATGCGGGAGGTTCTGCAGTTCAATGTACTCCTCAAGTTGCCAGGTTACAGTTCGTCTTACCCTTTTCACTGGGTTATGATCAATTTGAAATGGGGCAATGGCTAGGGCTGTGGAAAGCACATTTTGAAGCAATTCTTTTCCACATATAGCTAATAAGCCATTGGACTTGTCTTTCATTCGTGGGCGTTCCCCTCACTGATCTATTTCCATTCCTGACCTTAAAGACGGGGCAACTTGATGCTTATTCCTCTTAAATTGGGCCCAACTGGAAAGCAGCGGTAGCCAACTCGCTCTACTATAAAGGGCAATTTCCGGAGTTGTGCAAATATTGCAAATACATCTTTATGATTCGTGCATAGTTTGCTAGTCGCAAAGTGCTCATTTGTACAAGTGCAAATCCCATCAGGAAATTAAATTAGCTCTGCTAACACCAACATTCCTAGGGTAAATTGTTGCTCGTGCTGTTAGAATAGTGACATCTTGGATGAATAATTGTGCAAAATAGTAAAACCAGCGTGCAGGTGATTGGTAACTGCACATTTGTTAATATCACTTGCTGACGTTAATATAGTTTGCACTTTTTATTTTTTATTTTTCCTACTTGAAGAATCTCCTGAACCAAAGAGAACCGCAATGCATTCTGTGTCCGGTTTCCCAGGAGCCTCCTGCCCAGGGAATGTGTGTAAGGCTCCTTTTCATGAGTTGCCAGTGTGAAGTCTGAACCTTTGTTGTTTGCTGTACTTGTTTATGGGATTGCTTTTGTTGTTTTATTGGTTCCTTAATGAAAAGTGCTATTAGGCTGGCATGCAAAGACATTAGAAACTAATGCAATTCTGCTGATACCGCAACGCCCATATCTTTTCCATGCTCCTCTTCCATTTAGGTCATGTATTTATAGCCCAGGCATTTTGGATGCAATTTAATCAGAGTGCCATGAATTCAAATCTCCTGCAGGGATTTCTGCTTTGTTCTCACAGCCAAGAAGTAACAGCGTCACATATGCACATAATTTAGTTGTTGAAACCTGTCGCAGCTGCCTTTTAAATTGGTTTAAGAGTTTGCATGCATTGACGTCAGCCTGCCCCTGCGGCTGCCCATAGGCTCCTTTACAATGACTCTTGCATCGTGGCACTATTCTGAAGTGCATTGTGTGCTGAATTGCCATGTTTGGTTGGTTTGTGGTTGCTGGAGGAGTGGGCCCGAGACCTGCCCTATACTCGTCAGCAGCCTAGCCTTAATTATGCCCTTTCATCGGGATCTGGCCATCAATGTAGGTGGTGCTACTCTTTTGGTGACACCCACTGGTGATTCAGAAGCTTTGTGGTGGTGAGAAGCTTTCTGGCCCTGAACCCATAGTTATGCACAGTGTCTCTGGAGCAAGTTATCAATGCAGATAAGACTACTCCCCTCCACCCTACACATCAGGAAGGACCTGAAGACCTTACTCTGCAAACAACACGCTGATCGCTCCGCTAAACCCCATCTCCCCATCTCAGCCCAACCCATTTGTCCCTCGCTCTCTCACCCACCCCCAAAATCTCAACTGTCCCTGCACTGAACCTGAAACTCCATGGGTGCATCCACTGTGTGCAGCACACCGTTGCATCCTAGCTACATTTCTGCTTTATAAATCCCATCCATGCATATGTAAACGGGTTGCCTAAACTCCTGCATGAAATGTCATTTTTTAGTTAGAATGTTGTGTTAATGCTGTTAATGGATACAAATGCGCAACTGGTTTCATGGTGCTAGCAAGCCGAACCACCAGATCATTTTGGGTGAGGTGCTGTGAGTACTTTTTCGGGAACAAAATGTTTAGTTGTCTAAACCACCAAGAAAACCAGACAGACTTTAATCGAACTGCTACACACCAAGGACATCAAACAACTTGTGAGAGATCTTACCCACAGCAAAGGCAACACAATCAACCTGATATTCACCACCTCTCCTGAAGACTTACCCCCTAGCGTTGCACTGGGCAGACCAGATAGCAATGCCCATCCTGATCCTCCAGATACCTCTCCCCCTATTGGGGCAAACCCAAACAGATCACGACAACCCTCCTCTCTTTCAAGTACTTTACTATGGATGAACTGGAAGGAAACCTCATCGCATTGGCCTCCACGTCCAGATTTCAACACCGAGCTCAGTGCACTCAATCACACCCTAACTGAGATCATCAACACCTAAGCACCACTAAAGCTTTGACTCAGCAAATATAAGCCCTTCATACCTTGGTAAACACATGAACTGATCAACAAGAAGCATGCCATCTGCAGAAAATAATATCTCTTAAGACAATCTCACCAATTACACGTCTGCATCACCCTAAGAAAGAAACATCTGATCAGCATGCAGTTCTCTCTCATTACCACAGCCAAACCAAACTACTACACAACAACCATCATGGAAGCATTCAACAAGAGCAAAGTGCTTTCACAAGAAAGACATCACTGTATCAATCCACTACCATACCCTGCAGTACCATAATCCACTGACAAATGCAGAACCATCAATAGTTTCTTCAAATACAAGAGTGACAAGATAAGGCAACCTATTAACAGCTCCAAACACACCACAGGCACCGCATCCAATTTTAGGGCAATTACTCCATAAGATCTGACCACGGGCTGCACATCCAAAAACTACAAATATGGCATGGGGATGGTTAGGGGACAGAGCTCCCCTCAGCCCTGGATGCCTTCCATCTTCACCTCACTGTTGGAGGACTTTGAAATAGACTGCAATCTCAAAGAGGTCCAACATTGTATCCTTCACCTTCTCTTGATACCCCAAAGATGAATTAAAGAATTAGGAGGTGCCATTCTCCTTAAAAAGGGAAAGTGTCACAAGTAATTGGTCTAAAACATGGCCTCTGCAAGGGGTCCAATCCAGGTGGTTGAAACTAGTGCCTTATGTCCGATGACATTTCACCCACAGTATTTTGTACTTAGGAAATGAAGGATATTAAAAAAGAAGAGATCCCTAACAAAAACAAGATATTAGGGGCCCTTCTCTCAGCTCACCCCTTTTCACTGGCTACTCTAACCCTGTTCCTTTCCCATGCCTTCTGAATTCAGAGATTCTAGCGGCCAGCTCATTGGTTGGAGAGTGATATGTGTATGTCAGTGGTGCCACTAAGAACTGTTTCCAAGGAGACCCTCCTGGGAAACCTGAGGGAAGGTGTTGCTTCCCTTCACAGGGACCAAAGGATGCAGCATCCTGGAAGTTATCTTTTCTAGCAGCTGTGGACACAGTCAGGCTAAACAACGATATATATCAGTCTTGTCATAGCTGAGCCCTGCTCACAGAGCTGACACTAGCATGATATTAGCTTGCTGTGGCTGTATAATTGCGTGCTCATAGCAGTCACCATGCCACAACCAGGCATTGCTTTTTTATACTGATATATGTGCCACCGGATTGACTAAGGGCCACAATTACAATAATTTAGATCAGAGGTGCAGTACATTAAAAAGCCACCTCTCCCTGAAGGAACGTTATGTTCCTGCAGCAATCAGGAATGTGCATGTGACCTTTGAACCTACTCGTTGTAGAGCTGGGGCTGTGGATGTCAGGATACTAGTTATAGCAATGGCAATTGTGTACTATAATTGTGCCATGGAGCATTTATGAAAGGGGGGTCTGATGAGCAGACCTTCCTTTCAGAAACAGAATTAACAGCATCATTTTATGTTAACATTTGAAAATCAAAAAAGCTTGGGGTGGCCCACCCTCACCATTCTGTCAAAACATCAACATCAAAGTTATGGATGGCACTCTACATAGCATGGATAAAATGGACCCCTGCTTACACGTCCTAATCAAGAACTCCGATGCCTTCAATACTGTTGCCAATGAAGCCCTACTGGGCTTTGATGGAACAGTGTCACAACCCATCATCTTTCTCTCTGGAAACGGTGGAAGTGGACACATTCAGTGATTCCATCACTTTCAAACTGGTACATTAGCATACCGGTCTAGTGTTTTTCAAGATGGCGCCCGCGCATCCTGTTTACTCTTCTAAGCCCGACTTGCCGATGCTTTGCAACCCTCCCTGCTCCTAGGGTAAGATGCTCATTCACCTTCTCCCCCTTGCTTGTCAGTTCCCTCCTTTGATCCCTGTCTGCTATTAGCATCCCCCTTGTTCTCTCTGCTATTCGCTTTCCCCATGCCCCTTTTGCTGCTTCACTGCCCTGGCTTCTGTGTCCTCCTGTCTGCTATTCCTTAGATTACTTCCGTGCTTGCTTTGTTCCTGTCCATACTTGTTGGTACCACATCTTTTGTACTTACTGGATTCCTATTTGGTTACTGAATGGATCACATTACCATCAACCTGTGCATTGGTCCTTTTTGTGCCTTGGCTTTTTCCCCAAAAGGCCATAACTTCTGGTTGTCCCCATCTCCTGCATGTATTTTTGGGAGGGCACTGTGGCTGCAAGTAGGAACTGTCCATTCCTCTTCAAGAAAAAGAAGACAGGAAGAAGAACGTCTGCGGATCCTGCATCTAGCTGGAAAGAATTCAGGGCTTTCCCTTTAGTGATGACCCTGAGAGCTTGCAACACCAACAAAAGGACTCTAACATGGAACAGATACAAGAACTTGTGCGCGCTGTTCAAGGCTTGATGATAGAGGATCAACACTTGAAGGCAGAGAATGCCACACTCAGGCAGATGATGACTGGTAGGGATGCCCAGGCTTTGGACTTACCATCCCTAGCGCTGTTCTCGGGGAATTCGGCTGGGTCGCACAAGCAGGTGAAGGAATTCATCAATATGTGCAGAGTTCACTTACATTTCATACTACTACTTATGCATCTGATAGAGCCAAGTTAGATGTTATGATTTCGAACATGACAGGAAATGCCCTGGCATGGGCTACACCTATCATGACTTCGATATTAGCCTATTTGACCGGAAGAAAAGACCTAACAACCAATTTGGTCAAATTTGACATGGGTGATTTGGCCTTTGGCCAATTTGATCGCATATATTGCTAAATATCAACCCTGGACTAGAGAGCAGGGGTAGTGGAGGTGTCCCCCATTATCCAGGGTTGGTATTTAGCAATTTTGGTGGTGCAGGGGTGTCCCCCACTTCCTTAAAATTGTAGGCGGGGGACAAACAAAAATAATATTTTTTTGGTCAATTTGCCGAGAAAGAATTGCATATGGTCAAATCTACCTAAGCCATGACTTCATCCGGTCCCCCATTGACTTATCATGCAGTCTTTGTGCAGGCCCTTCAGGAAATGTTTGAAAGAATGGAGCTGGTGTATTCAGCATACAAATCACTTTTGGACATCCAACAAGGCTCTTCTGATATTCTGGCTTATATCTCTTGATTCAAGAAGGTTGCAGCAGATGCAGGACGGCCAGATACCGCACAGTATACCATCTTTAGGAGGGGTCTTAACAATGACATTAAGGATGAGCTGGCCAGGGTTCTGACTTGGTTTCTATGGTTCTACAAATTGAGTTCTGCATGGCTGAATATAAGGACAAGTGAAGAAAAACAAGAGAACCCGCTTCAAGATTCCTTAGCACACTCTCCTACCATGGATACTCAACCTTCAGGGATGGCATTTGGGGGTCACCAGGGTTAGCAACTGTGACCCCTGATGTCTCCCTTGCTACCCCTAAAAAAATAAATCTTTTTTAAATGTAAGCTTCCGGGCTGGCTGTGGCCACTGCCATGTGGCTCTTTGATTCTGGAGTGGCTGGCTTTTTTGTTCAGGGATCTTTAAAAAAAAACAAGGGTTTGCACAAGTGTAACACTTTGAGCAGTGACCCTAAATAAGAAATAATAGGAATAACAAATCATTTGTCTTTCTGGAATTCTATACAATAGTTGCTAGACGCATTAAAGGGGGTGAGTCACTGATTTAGTCTGTTCTTAAACACCTCAACTCAGCCTTTCATCCTTCTGAGGTCGATAAATGAGTACCAACACAGGTTGGGTGATATTGTATGCATATTTGTTTTATATAAAACGCTTAAGCCTAAGTGCTTTATGATAACACTGTAACGCTCACCTGATTCCCGTAGAGGCGCCGGTCTTGACTGGGCGTATACCGTATCTTCAAAGGTGATGTGTAACACACGGCTGGCTCTTTGGGCTGAACCTCTGTGCACTGTATGTCTGATTCGAAGGGTAAGATGTCTGCAGATAGAAAATATGGGATTAAGGAACTGGGTTATTGAATGTCTCTCTCTTCTTCCCTTTCTCTTCTCCTGTAGAACCCCAAAGGTTAACGCTCTCACCTTAGGTAAGTGAACGCCGTGCTCTCCATCTGCCTCAGGGCAGGGTGCTGTAACCAGTCTCTTCACTGGATAAGGGGAGCAGGCCTCTTGACTTCAGAGGACTGCTGTCCGTCGTTTACTGCACAAACGGTAAGTTTCGAGTAATTCTAATGTCTTTAAAGTCTTTAGTAATGATGTCTCTTGTTTTGCAGGGTTCCGGCGATGGCGGATGACGGGCTGAAGTGAGTTGAAGATGGAGCCCGTGTGATGAATAGAAGCGCCTGGAAGCACGTAAGTAAGCGCTTGTTGCCTGCTTCACGATGCGCTCTAACTATCTTTTTATTTTGCAGGTACAAGTTCGGAGCGGCTGCAGGGTGCCGGAATACCCACTGGGTTAGATGTGGAAAGGAGTAATGGCACGTGAGTATTAAAGTTCCCCAATGTCTTTAAACGCACCTTGTTTTGTCTTTCAGATGCGGGATGCAGCGCCGAAGGCCTCCGGAGCGTGCGAAGAGTTGGTAAACTTTTGTCTTTCAGATGCCGGAATGCAGCGCGAGGCGTTGGTGACAGCCGTTGGACCAGGTAAGTGAAGAGCTGTCACTGAAGACCGTAATGCTAACCTGTTCTTTCTTGTCTTTATAGGTGTTGCTGAAGACTGGATTCAGGATGGTAAGCCTTTTTCCTTAGGCCCAGGATCAGATGCAGAAGACACGATGAGCGTTCTGCTGCAGAGGATGCAGAATAACGCAAAGCAAGATTCATCCATCGGGTGTGGTTTAAATAGCCTCCTGTAGTGCTTAGGTGTCTCCTTCCACAGCCACGCCTAGGTAAGAAAAGAGTTCCTGCTTTCTAGAAGAGTTCCAGTGTCCTGAATCTAGGGAGTGGCTCCTGCCCCACCCAACAGGAAAAGTAGTTCCAAACAGAAGAGGATCAGAGGCTCAACTGGCAGGCAAGTAAGCAGCATGGTCTGCTGCAGGTAAGTCCACCCAAGCATTATGAGCCCGGCGCTTCCAGCGCTGGGACTGGGCATATTTATGAGCCTGGTGCCACTGGCGCCAGGACTGGGTCCAAAAGGTCCCAATTGGGACTGGTTGGCACTCGGAACCTGGGTTATGGATCTGCTTCCAAGGGAGTTGGGAAAACCCTGATCTTTTGGAAGCAGAGATCATGACAGTACCCCACCTCAAGGCCCCTCCCAAACCGGGCTTCTCCGGGGGTTTTGGCTTGTCAGGAAATGTTCGGTGAAATCTTTTGATTAGGCGAGGAGCGTGGACATATTCAGCAGGTTCCCAGGATCTCTCTTGGGGGCCGTAGCCTTTCCAGTCAATTAGGTAAAATAGTTTAGATTTGGAGATCTTGGAGTCCAGAATGCTTTTGACTTCAAACTCGAGTTCTCCATCAACTAGGATAGGTTTTGGAGATTTAGTTAGTCGGGTTTGAGGTTGCACAGGTTTTAATAGAGAGACGTGGAAGACCGGATGTATCTTCATGTGCGGGGGCAAGTCCAACTTGACCGCTACTGGGTTTACTATGGTAGTGATGGAATAGGGACCAAGGTATCTTGGGTTGAATGTGCGTGGCCCTTTTAGAGGTAGATATTTGGTGGATAACCAGACTTGATCCCCTACTTGATATTGAGGGGCTTCCTTCCGATGTTGATCTGCTCCTTTCTTGTATTGTTCTTTAGCCCTTTGAAGGTGAGAAACAGCTTCCTTAAAGGCTTGGGTGATTGTAGAATGCAGGTAGTCTACTGCTGGTGTTTCAAGATCTTGGAGGGGATCCAACTCCGAGGTTCGAGGGTGACTGCCGTACAAAAGAAAAAAGGGGGTTTTCCCAGTTCCCGAATGGACAGAGTTATTGTAGGCATATTCGGCTATCCAAAGGATGTCCTTCCAAGTTTTTTCAGTTTGTTGCAGCATGCAGCGTAAATACTGTTCCAGAGTTTGATTGGTCCTCTCGGTTTGTCCGTCGGTCTGAGGGTGGTGACTGGTCGATAGTCTCACATCAATTTGAGCTGACCGACAGCAACTTTGCCAAAAATGAGAAATAAATTGACTACCTCGATCCGAAATTAGAACCGAAGGAAAACCGGGCAGTCGGACGATGTTTTCGAGAAATTCTCGGGCCAGAGTTGCTGCTGTTGGCAAGCCTTTGAGCGGAATGAAATGCGCCATCTTGGAGAATAAGTCCACGATTACTAGAATCGTATTGTATCCAGAGCATGGAGGTAGATCGGTGATGAAGTCCATAGAAAGCGTATGCCAAGGGCGAGGTGGGATGTCAATAGGGCGTAAGAGGCCTGCTGGTCTTTCCTTTTGACTCTTGTTTTGGGCGTATACTCCACAGGACATTATAAAGTCTCTGATATCTTTTTTCCAAGACGGCCACCAGAAGTAGCGCTTGATCTTTTCTGAGGTCTTGGCCATACCGGGATGTCCTTCCATTAAAGAATCGTGATAACAAGAGATTACTTTTTTCTGTAAATCTGTGCTGGGTAGGTATAATCGTTCTTGGAAATACAATAAGTTGTCCTTTACTGCAAAGTCCTTTCCCTGCAGATGCCAATTCTGTATGTCTGCTGGAGTTACAAGTTGCCTGGCTTTATCCTTAACTTCCTCTATGGATTCTGTGGCGATTACACCCAGAATTCTTTGTTCGGGAATGATTGGTACAGGTTTAGGGTTGATCAAGTGTTCTTCCACTCCCATCCGAGAAAGGGCATCAGCTTTACCGTTCTTTGTACCAGGTCGATAGGTAATTATGAAGTCAAACTCGGCAAAGAATAATGCCCAACGGAGTTGTCTAGAGGATTGGGCTTTTGCGGTTTTCAAATATTGCAGGTTTCGGTGATCCGTAATCACAGTAACGGTGTGTCGGGCCCCCAGCAGATAATGCCGCCAAGCATTAAAGGCAGACTTGATAGCCAGAAGTTCCTTGTCAGTAATCGTGTAATTGATTTCAGGAGGCGAGAATTTGCGGGACCAAAATGCCACGGGATGCAACTGACTGGTTACCGGGTCCTTTTGTGATAGAACTGCCCCCATGGCAAGGCTTGAAGCATCAGTTTCCACGATGTAGGGGAGTTCGGGGCGAGGGTGTTTTAAGATTGGAGCAGAGATAAATTTAGTCTTCAAATCCTGGAAAGCTTGTTCCGCCTCGGTAGACCATTCAAAACGTTTGTTTTTCTTTAACAAGGCAGTGATGGGCTGGACTATTCGAGAGAATTCGGGGATAAACGTGCGGTAAAAGTTAGCGAAGCCTAACATGCTTTGCACACCTTTTACGGAGGATGGTGATGGCCATTTGAGAACTGCATCGACCTTCTTTGAATCCATACGCACTCCGCCAGGTGATAATATGAATCCCAAGAATTCAACTTCAGTCACGTTGAAAACACATTTTTCCAACTTAGCGAAAAGTTTGTGTTGACGCAATCTTTCGAGGACCATTTTCACGTGTTTCCGATGTTCAGATTCCGATGAAGAATAAACGAGGATGTCGTCAATGTAAACAACAACACACACATCTATGAGCTCTCTGAGGACATCGTTCATAAAATATTGAAAGGCGGCCGGGGCATTGCAAAGTCCGAAGGGCATGACCTGATATTCAAATAGCCCATACTTGGTGCGGAAGGCCGTCTTCCATTCATCGCCCTCTTTTACTCGTACCAAGTGGTAAGCTCCTCTAAGATCCAGCTTTGTATATATGCATGCTTTTCTGACTTGGTCCAGGAGTTCAGGGATCAAAGGTAACGGATATCTATTCTTAACGGTGATCTGGTTCAGGGAGCGATAATCTATACAAGTTCTAAGGTCTCCTTCCTGTTTTGGAACGAAGAACAAAGCTGAAGAAGCAGGGGACTTGGAAGGACGAATAAACCCATTTGCCAGGTATTGATCCAGGTATTGTCGAAGGTGAAGGTTCTCAGGCTCAGTGAGGGCATAAATTCTACTACAAGGAGGAGTAGATCCAGGTATCAGGTCTATCTGGCAGTCATAAGACCTATGAGGAGGTAGAGAGTTAGCCTGATCCTTCCGGAAAACATCTTGGTATTCTAGGTATTCGGGAGGTAACTGGGGAGTCTCTGAAGAAATTGCTGCCAGTGCAACACCAGGTGGAGGGTGACAAGTAGAGACACATTCTGGAAACTGGACCGTTCTTGCTCGCCAATCGATCAGAGGATTGTGTTTCTCTAACCAAGGTATTCCTAGAATAATCTGAAACTGAGGGGCCTTGATCACATCGAACACGATCTTCTCATGGTGTCCATCTTGACTTACTAGCGTCACCTCTTGAGTGGTATGCGTTACTGGCCCGGAGGCTATCTCCGTACCATCCACCGTAGTAATGACGTCCTTTACAGCCTTGGGACAAAGAGTTAGATTCATCCTCAAAACCATTTCATGATCCACATAATTGCCAATGGCACCGCTGTCGAAGTAAGCTTCAATTGCCTGTAATCGATCCGGATTATCAGGGCTAATGAGGACCATAGGTATCACGAAATGCGAGGTCACGGAACTGGTTTTCACGCTCGGCAAGAGGACCTCTATTCTTGTCGGGCGAGGTCGTTTCCCTGCTCAGAGTTTGTAACTTTGGTAACTGCAGCTCCTACTGCCTTCTTGGCAGGTTTCACCGGACAGTCTCGAAGAAAGTGCCCTGAGTTTCCGCAATAGAGGCATATTTGCAACTGTTTTCTCCTTTCCCGCTCCTTTTGTGTAAGAGGACCTTTCAGACCCCCTATTTGCATGGGTTCCCCGGAGTCTACTCCTTTGGAAGGAGTTGGCGGTTTGGAAAATACTCCAGCATCAAACTTGGAACGATCGGCCTTCCTGTTCTGCTGTCTGTGATCTATTTGAACGACTAAGTCTATATAGTCCGAACAATCTTGTGGGGGATTCACTACTTGGGCTAACACATCTTTGAGCTCTCCACGTAGACCTCTATAAAACAGCGTAATCCTTTTGTCCTCAGGCCATTGAGTTTCCACTATCAGTCTGTTGAAAGACACAATATAAGCCAAAAGGTCTTGATTACCTTGTCGCAACGAAAGAAGCTCATTGTCCAAGGCCTGCCCCTGTGAATGTCTTGCGAACATTTTTTCCATACTGAGCTGAAAAGCTTGAAAATCATGGAGGACCGGATCATCTTGATTTACTAGAGGGATCGACCAGTCTGCCGCATTGCCACTAAGGTACGAAAGCACGAAAGCTACTTTAGCTTGATCAGTTGGAAAGGCTGCTGGCCGGCATAAGAAATGCAACCGGCACTGATTGATAAATACTGCAAACCTCTTAGGGTCACCAGAAAATCGTTCGGGCGGAGCCAGAGGTACATTCCCAGGTAGGTTGATCTGCACTGGATTCATAGAGGATGTAGAAGGAAGATTTCCCCCAGATGCGGGTAACGGGGTCTGTCCGGCTTGTGACTGTAGCAATTGTCTAGCGAGATCATCTGTTCGCTCCTTGGAAATAATCAGTTCCCTTCTTAGAGCGTTCGTTTCCTGACGGGCTGCATGCACTTCTGCCCTTAGTTCCCCAAGTAACTGGGCTAGCTGGTCGGTATCCGAGGTTTCCATAGCACCTGGACGGGAGTTTTGTGGTAGGCTTTGCGTTCTGTAACGCTCACCTGATTCCCATAGAGGCGCCGGTCTTGACTGGGCGTATACCGTATCTTCAAAGGTGATGTGTAACACACGGCTGGCTCTTTGGGCTGGACCTCTGTGCACTGTATGTCTGATTCGAAGGGTAAGATGTCTGCAGATAGAAAATATGGGATTAAGGAACTGGGTTATTGAATGTCTCTCTCTTCTTCCCTTTCTCTTCTCCTGTAGAACCCCAAAGGTTAACGCTCTCACCTTAGGTAAGTGAACGCCGTGCTCTCCATCTGCCTCGGGGCAGGGTGCTGTAACCAGTTTCTTCACTGGATAAGGGGAGCAGGCCTCTTGACTTCAGAGGACTGCTGTCCGTCGTTTACTGCACAAACGGTAAGTTTCGAGTAATTCTAATGTCTTTAAAGTCTTTAGTAATGATGTTTCTTGTTTTGCAGGGTTCCGGCGATGGCGGATGACGGGCTGAAGTGAGTTGAAGATGGAGCCCGTGTGATGAATAGAAGCGCCTGGAAGCACGTAAGTAAGCGCTTGTTGCCTGCTTCACAATGCGCTCTAACTGTCTTTTTATTTTGCAGGTACAAGTTCGGAGCGGCTGCAGGGTGCCGGAATACCCACTGGGTTAGATGTGGAAAGGAGTAATGGCACGTGAGTATTAAAGTTCCCCAATGTCTTTAAACGCACCTTGTTTTGTCTTTCAGATGCGGGATGCAGCGCCGAAGGCCTCCGGAGCGTGCAAAGAGTTGGTAAGCTTTTGTCTTTCAGATGCCGGAATGCATCGCGAGGCGTTGGTGACAGCCGATGGACCAGGTAAGTGAAGAGGTGTCACTGAAGACCGTAATGCTAACCTGTTCTTTCTTGTCTTTATTGGTGTTGCTGAAGACTGGATTCAGGATGGTAAGCCTTTTTCCTTAGGCCCAGGATCAGATGCAGAAGACACGATGAGCGTTCTGCTGCAGAGGATGCAGAATAACGCAAAGCAAGATTCATCCATCGGGTGTGGTTTAAATAGCCTCCTGTAGTGCTTAGGTGTCTCCTTCCACAGCCACGCCTAGGTAAGAAAAGAGTTCCTGCTTTCCAGAAGAGTTCCAGTGTTCTGAATCTAGGGAGTGGCTCCTGCCCCACCCAACAGGAAAAGTAGTTCCAAACAGAAGAGGATCAGAGGCTCAACTGGCAGGCAAGTAAGCAGCATGGTCTGCTGCAGGTAAGTCCACCCAAGCAGGGGCGTTGCTAGGAGGGGGCTAAGGGGGCTATAGCCCCTGATCTTTTGGTTGTAGCCCCGGATAGAATCTCAGGAGCTACAGCCAAAAGACTAGCTAGCCCCCAGTCCAAACAGTTCCAACATCAGTGTAGCCCCGGGTCTTTTCCTGACCTACCAACTCCCCTGCACCCAAGCATTATGAGCCCGGCGCTTCCAGCGCTGGGACTGGGCATATCTATGAGCCTGGTGCCACTGGCGCCAGGACTGGGTCCAAAAGGTCCCAATTGGGACTGGTTGGCACTCGGAACCTGGGTTATGGATCTGCTTCCAAGGGAGTTGGGAAAACCCTGACCTTTTGGAAGCAGAGATCATGACAAACACATCATTATAATTTGGACGTTGACTTCTGCTTGCATTCCCAGTCATTTGGAAATATGAGCCTTTACGCACTGATATTAATGAGGCATATGGTGACCCATTCTTGTATGAAATGTATATCACATTATAGTGACATTGTAACCATATTTTTTGCTGTGTTCTTGGGAACAATGCTATGTTATGCCCCTTCCTCTTTTGTCAAGGGGTGAAAAGTCGTGTTCCATCGGCTCCCGAGATGGCACTGGGTCAACTGACATCCCTTCCTGTGATGTGATCAGAAGTCAAGGATCATGTGATGTCTCTTCCGCTACCCCTGGCATTTTGGTTTTAAAAAGTAAAGCAATCCCCGTAACTGATATTGGGAGCACCCCTCTTAATACCACACACTGTACGTTCATTTGACTATTTAGCAGTTTACTCACTAAACAGATTCACTTTTTTGCAGTAAAAAGAAAAGGCGGAAAAGACGGCAAAAGGAAATAAGGCGGAAGTGTGGGTCGGCGAAATATAGTCGTCAGACCTTCATAGAACCGTTTTTATATATCTGTAACTAGTTAAAATTAAAAACGGTTTTTATACTTTGCAAAAACTGATTTTGAAGTGCAAGTGTATGGATATTTGCTTTCAACGTTACTCTCACAGATGAACTTTCCTTTATATATACATAAATTAGAAACTGACAGAATCGGAACACATTGCTTGATTTGTAAAATAGCAGTTGTCAGATGTTTAACGTGTGCTCGTTTTTTAATAATATTTTTGCAGATACCCTTTTACCATTATCAGTCCAACATTACAGGTTTTGGAATTCAATGTGATGTCGGCTAAAACGGAAAAAAAATCTAAATAGCTCATAAATGACAGTACAATTGATGTGCTCTGGTACAGATGTCCTCACCTTTAAAATCTACGAACTACGTTCCTCGTGTTCTGATTCTCGCTCCTCACCCCCAACTCTCCTTTTTCCTAGACCCCCTCACCTTCTCTTGCTTTTCTCTCCTTCCTGGTGCAAACACTTGCTCTTTTTATCTCTTGCTCACTCCACTGCTTCTTCTCCCCATCCTATCCCTTCTTCTCAAATTCCCCTGATCTGTCCTCCTTTAAGATTCTATTTAAGCTCATTTATCAATCGTCCCCTTTCCTTTTCTTCCGCTACTTGTCTTTTTCAAACATGATTTGATTATCACTTTGCTATACAGTTGTTTTGCAGCCAGGTTTTTTTTCGATTCGCTTTTTTTCAGAAACATTTTCATTGGAAAATCTAATTGAAAAATAAAGGGGGTGATATGGGTGTAAAGGGGGTGTGGGGGTTAGGGATTAAATAATAGGTGTAGGGGGAGGGTTGGGGGAACCCCCAAATATAAAAAAAGTGCCATTCGAAAAAAACCTAGCCGCAAAAGAACATAGAACCATCTCTATTTCAAAAAAATCTTTACTTGTCTCCTCTTCTCCCTGTAGTGTCCGACTTATATTGCTTTTCCCGTTTCTCTCTTCTTGAAAAGAGTGGTCATTTTCAAATCCTTTCTCATCTTAACTCTCACTCTCTTCTTCCCCCCAGTCAATCTAGTTTTTGTTGTACCCATTGTACTGAAACTTCACGTCTCTAGCTCTTTTCTCAACACAGCAAATCCTCTTCTATACTTATTCTTCGAGATCCATCTGCTGCATTCAACACTGTGGACCATCCTACCCTACTTGCTGCTCTATCCTGTCTTGGTCTTTCAGGATTTGTCCTTCTCTGGTTTCAAGCTTACCTTTCTGACTGCACACTCCAGGTCACCTGGGTCAGCCCCACTTTTCCATCCCGCTCCCTCCTCTATGGTGTCCCACAAGGGTCAGTACTCTGTCCCTTATTCTTTTTATCTATACAATCCCTCTTGCTTCAATTATTCAATCCTTTGGCCTCTCATGCCATGTTTATGTGGAGGATTCCCAGATTTTAATTTTCTTCTCCTCTTTTTGTGATTCCCTTCACTCAACTGTCTCTACTTATCTTTCCTCTGTCCAATCTTTGATGTCTAATCGATTCTTACATCTTAAACCTTCTAAGACTGAGGTCCTCTTCCCCCCCTCCTCTCCTTCCCCCTCCCGTCCCCTCCTTCCCTTTCTTTCCCTCCCTCTGTCACCCCTTTCTCTGTGACGACTCACAATTTTGGCATCACATTTGATTCAGCTGTCTCGTTGTCTCTTCTTATTTCTACTATTGCCCAGGTTTGCAGGTATCATCTCTTGAACAGTCATCATATTCATCCTTTTCTCTGTTTTCACGCTGCTAAACTCCTAATCACTTCATCAATCTTTTCTCGTCTTGACTATTGTCCTGCTTTTCTTATTGGTCTACCTTCCTCTCCCCTCACTCTGTTATGGTATTTGTTTTATTCTGCTATCCATCTTATTTTCCAGCTTCCCCCATTGACTCTCTCTCCCTCTCTCCATCTCCCTTTTTCCATTTGGCTCCAGACTACCGCTCCATTTTCTATTTCGCGAGGTGTTGCTGGGACAGTTGGACATTAACTATAAAACCAGGTGTAGCCCCTGATTTCTGGGCCTGGTCCGGAATGAGGGTATGCCCTCCATCATCCCAGGCCATGGTCAGCCCCCTCGGAAACCAACCACCTTCCCAGACCTGCTGGCTAGGCAGGGATAAACTCTTACCTGCAAATACAATGGTTGTTAAAACATGTGATGAGTTACGCCCTGAGTCCTTACCTTGTTCTTTAATGAGACACAGATACCAAGGTGGGTATTTAAGGAATCCCAATGGGCACCCCTTTTTATTTATAAAAAACAAATCCCAATATCTTTTTCAATATTTCCCTCTATTAATAAAACCTTCTTCTCTGTACCCCTGGTGAGAGTTCTTTCTGGGGGATTTGCCCTGTCAGCCCACCTGACAAAACATACCCCTAACCTTACTTGGCACCTCCCACTGTATAGGGGGCCAGTAGATGCCCAGAGAGGATGTTAACATCCTCTAGGATACCTCTGGCAGGCCACCACTTCCCTTACTTGCCTCACAACAGGGTACACAACAACACCCCTTTTCCCTATTTCCCCCCGCCCCCCATATCTACACATCTCCACAACACCCGACTCCACTACTTATCTTCCGGCAGCCATTACTTAAAACCCCACCCTAGCATCAACGTACTTGTAACTAGAACTGCGCATATATTTACATACATTACTCACACACCACACAAAAGCATGCGTATGCTAAATTACATAGGTGTGGCTGCTGCAGTAAGCCTCCCTATTCAATACCTGTGGGGTGCTGTCTCTGGTGGCTGGGGACTGCCCTCCTGATGGCAAAATGGGGCCGTTCCTCCCTCTCTATGGAGGTCCCTTGTATTTGTTATTCTTCTGGGTGGCCGGTCCACCACATAGGGCCACCTGATCTCACTTTGTGGTGCCCATGCCTCATTATTAGATTTTTAAGGCAGCCCTATCTGCCACATGGGCCATCTCTTACTGCTATATCCAGGGTCTTCTTTATGTTGGCCCATGCCCTGGACTCACAGCCTTTTCATATCTTCTCGGATGGCACCCACCCTTCGGGCTGCCCATTATCACTGCCACAGTCCAGGCACCTTTAATTCTTCAGGAGCCATCCCCATTGTCGTGGAGACGCTGCTGTCATCACTGCTACACCCGCGGCACCTCTGTGGTCCTGTGGCCCCATCCCTATCTTAATTGTGCTGGTGTGGCACCGGGGGTGGGCTGCGCACCCCCTACGCCTCCAGCCATCATGATGGAACTCTCTGCTTCACCCAGGCCCCATGAACAGGGCGGAAGTCCCAGGCCCCTCGTCGATTTCAGACGAGGCGATTGTAGAAGATGTCGGGGAACTGGGAGAATGGAGGCGGGAGATGGGTCCACTGTAGAAGATGGATTGTAGTGAACTGTAGTGAATTTTGGAATTACCATCACATATGCAGTAAGACTCCATTTTAGAAGTTTGACACAATTTGGAATTGAGGCCTGTTGGCACAGCCATGCCAGTATGCTTAATTCCGTCCCAAGGGCTAGCAGGGTGTATGTACATCTCTTGTTCACAGCCCTGGAAGCCCTGCAGAAGGTTCATTCAATCGAAGACACACAGTTCTCCATTGTCTCATATCATTAGTGCATGTAACCCAGAAGAAATGTGACCTGCAAGGCTAAGAGAGGGCCACAGTCGATCTTTGAAGTTATCCCACAGGAAGGAGGGTGAGGGCTCCAGACCTTCGCCAGTCCAGATTTCTAAGTTATAGCGGCCAGGGACAGGACACAAGAATTTGAGTACACTGACCAGCCCAAGACCACTGGTCATAAAACTATAAAATGGGCAATCGATCAGGAAGATTAGAGAGTGGTGACGGGCTGCTCCCACCATTGGGTTATGTGATTTGTGCTGCGAGGTGCCAGTTGAGAAGGTAACATATTTAGGACTGTGTGTGGGAAAGTTGTGGAGGCACCGGCGTGCTGGGATTGGAGCAGGGGTTCACATAGTTCTGAAGAAGTTAACATGACCTCAAAAATATCTGACTCACTCATGTCCTTGGTACCAGGTGCACTGTAGAGCTATGGAAATAATGAATTGTATAACTAGATTGCCAATTAGAGCCTTTGTACCCATTGACAGAAGAGGAAGATCCCCAAATGGAAGAAGATGGAGTGAACATGCTGGGACCAATCACCTGGCATCCCGTATGGAGCAGGCTATATGTTTATAGGGTCGCACCAACCTGCTACATGGATTTGTAACCTATGTAATGTATGTCACTCATGACGTTGAGTACCTTTATAACCCATTGCTTAAGCTGCTTTGTCAGAGCGCTCCATGGCAGCAAAGTTCTTTACTGGCACGTACTTGTATTTTTGTGAGATTAAACCTTGTTCTCCTTGTAAGTGGTGTGCTGGGCCTTTTTCCCTAGTGGGTTGTATTTTTTCTGGTGTGAGCATTGAGGGGTTACTCTACACCCACACAGACTGTACATCCCGGAACTTCTCTTATCACTGGCTGTGATGAAGGAGTGCCCTGGGTCATCACTTTTCTTTGCTGCCTTGCCTGACATGGCAGGCTTCTGGCACCTCCTCCTCCTGTGCTTAAGCTCCCAGGCCCCACCTGGCATACGGATCCAGGAGAACATATTTTCTTCAGGTACTTCCCCATCTGGCCCCAGGCAGACATCAGGGTGTGCTGCATTGTAACCTGATTCGGGCCTCCCAGCCCAAATGTCCCGCGCTGCTGGCATTTGCACCTTATCACCCAGAATGCCACATACACATGGCCTGGGGTTTTGTATGCTTGGGCCAATCTGGTTTGGCCCCCAGATAGACCAGCAGTCTACACAGCCTTGTGGGTGCCCAGGATGCTCTGGACACACAGCCAAGGCACATGGTACACAGCAGGTCACCCACACACACAGCAGGTTTCACCAAGGTCTGGGAGACCAACCTCTGAGGACTGTGTGAGGCCATTCCGCACACATTCCATCTGCTTCATGCACAAAACGCATAGTCACATGTACTCCGGGAAGACACAGCCTACAGGCGCCATCTCACCAGGTCATATTCAGCTGGAATGTGGCAGCCCCGGGTACATCAAAGCATCTCAAGGAGGGGGAAGGAAGACCTTCCACCAGCATGGGCAGCCTGATTTAAATATCAAAGCCTTCATGGTTCTGCATTCCTTTTGTCCTCCAGCTGGTGGCAGTGCATACTAACGAGATAATTGTGGCAAGCCTGCTCAGTGGGCTTGGTTGCCGAAGAGACAACAGGAAGGCTGGACTGACATCCCTTTGGTATGCAATGTGTCAACTTGCAGCTAGTTCCCATCTCTCTGTATGAAAGGCAGTGAATGGGCTGTCTTTGTCCAGCAGTTACCGCAGGTGTCCCTGCAGCGCAGAACCCTTTCAAAGGGGAGAAGTATGTGGTTTGGGGGAGACAGGAAGGCTGCTCCAAGCACGAACTTCAAGGGAAGCTGCGCTTTAATCAAGAGTCACAGAGGGCTCAGTTAACCAGAGAGACACTTTGATCTACAACAGACAGGGAGATTGGTAGGTATATGTTGCAAAGAAGAGACCAAGGCTTATGGGGCATCGGTGTGGACCGCACACCCTTTAGTCCAAGAATGGTCAATCTATCTTTTTCAAATGTCTATTGTTGCCAAAAATCTTCAAAACCAAAGTAGAATAAAGAAGTTCTTCCCAAATCTTTGTTGTATGGACATACATCCTTTTTAATCAATTAAGTCACACCAAACCACTGGTGTGTATTTCTAAGGCAAGGGGCATGTATTAGGCCTATGCATTTCGGACCACGTGTCCTTCATCGGTCCACGCCAATGGCTCATAAACCGTGGTCTCTTCTTTGCACTTTACTATAAGTACACAGCACGGTGGTACTGTACAGTGGACTTCACCCCAAAGAAATGATTTAAAGCACAAATCATTTATCAGTATATTGAATTCAGTCAGCAGTGCCTACTCACCACCATAGGCAATTTAGGTATATGTTGTCACCCCCTTGTCTGTCCTGTTGCAGAGCACTCTGGTCCTGACCTCATGCATAACAGAAGATTGTTGGTGGGGACCCAGGATTGGTTAATTAAGGTGGGCTTAGCCAGCACCAATCACTTGGGCCCATTTGGCTTTAGAAGAAGGATGACCCCCTCACTTAGTATATCATCTGAAGACTTTGAAAGGAGTAAGAATAAGGACTCATTTGGACCCAAGCTGAAGGTACAGTCTACGTTACACCTTCCACCAGTGAAGAAAGGCCAGGATTTCCAAGAGGGAAGCAAGATCCCTCTCCTCAACATCTCCCAGGGAACAGGGAGAGATACCGAACTCAGAGGACCCGTCCAGCAGCTCCAGAACCAGTACCCAGACAGCAAGCTTCCTAGGTGGGAAGTGCCGGAGAGTATCTGAACTAAGGGCAAGGCCATTGCCTGCAAACCCTCTCTTGAGTTTGGGCCATCTGCCTTGAAAGGACAGAAACCCTGCGAAGAAGCTAGGAGGAGTGCCACACAAGCATCATCCAGCGTCCATCTTTTAAAGTCATTTTTGAGACAGTCGAGTAATCAAACCGCATCCGGCTGCATCGCTGACTGTTGTCACGCCGCAGTCACCAGAGCCGTCTGAGACACCTCGACCAGCATTCCACATCTGCCAACCAGCACAGAGACAATGATTCTTGGCCCTGAGCCACTGCACCGGACAGCCTGCAGACATCCGGACAGCCTCTCTTGCTGTTTCGCCTGCCGCCTGGTGCCCACAGCTGTCTCCCACCACTAACTCTGTCTCAAGGGCTGCGAAGCACCATGGAACTGCCTCAATGCTGTTGAGCACCAAGAACTTCTTCAGCATCAGGTACATTGTGGTTCTGCCCCACCCCTGGTGTTTCTCCGAAGGCCCCTAGCGACAGTTACGGCCCTATAAACCCTTGGTGCTGAAGCCAAATAACCTTGAACTGTAAAACAGATTACTTTACCAACTACCCTCCTGTCAGTATCCAGAGTACATCCCTTTCCTTCATGAAACTGTCCGTCCTCTGTGTTCCTTCACAGGGTGGGTTATATTTGTAGTGTGCTAGAACTGTATACTGTAGTAATAATAAAGTACATTTGTATACAACCTTGACTGGACGGTCCGTTTTATCATTGAGTAATAATTGTATTTTTGGTGTGTTGCAACTAACCAACGATCCACGACTTTGCGTGCCGATCAGGCATGTTACCAAAATCGGACAAGGAGGTCTTATAATTCAATTGTATTCCAAACCGTTCAGATCACTTCTAGGGTGTGCTAGAGGCGTGGGGTTGATTGACGGTTTAGAAACCGATATTCATCCCTGGACCACTGGTGCCCCGGAAGTTGATTCCTCACACTGCCTTTTATTTTTTTGTGCATTGATGCAACAGATTGACCTGTGTGAGCATGTTGCAAATCCCAAATTAATAATGAATGGCAGGTTATGCCTAGCCAATGAGTTTGCATCTGTCACATGAAGGCTATTCATGGGTGTATAAATGAGCACATGTTGCTGGCCTAGGTTTCACATGCCTTCACGTTTGAGCACCGCAATTTCATATCACTGTGTGTATTTAACCAGTTATCATCAGGTATTGCTTCTTAAATACCATTCCGTAGCACTGTATGTGTCATCATTGTGGAGTGGGATTTCTTTCTTAATTTAGGCCCTGACTGACCTGGGCACATTCTTTATGTGTGATGCCCATATTTGACTTCGCCTCGGATATTATGTATTATTTGCACATTTCGTTTGGATCATGGCTATGACGATAATATTAGGATATGCCAAGGGTGTCCATGTGCATACAATGGATATGGATACAAGGAAGAGGCTGAGAGTGGCAGGTATGGAAGCCAGCCATGCCAGAGGCTGGATGACGGTCATCCAGCTAATCAGTCGCTCACAGACTGTACCCCTCCTCAAGGTTACTATAGGTAATTAGAGAACATGTAATCAGTAGATATAACAGAAGTAGAAATGATTAATGATAATGTATTCAACCAAAATTAAAGACGAAGGCTGTTGTAGTGATCAAAATAAATGTATCAAATCAGTGATAATTTCTCAATGAGTCAGAGGTCAGCATTCACTAAGATATCTATAAGGCTCAATTTCCAATGCATTTCGGAGTCAAACTATTCCTTCTTCAGGGCGAGGCCTTATCTATAAAGGCAATTCACAACATCATATTCAGCAAATTAAATCATTCAACAAAGTCAGAAATAATACAGTTGGAAGTGATGCAAATAGTACATAATCACATACCCAAAGAAGTCTGTGTGTCACAAGAAAGCCGGAAAAAGGGGAAGGAAAAATGGAAAACAGAACATGTAATAAAAAGTTTAAGCAATGCTGTCGAGTTCGTGTTTTTATAATCGTACGGTCATTTTACCTTAATTTTGCTTAATGCGTGATTGAATATTGACCAATCTTTGAATACAATGGCACTGTAAAGAGACAGATGGTTGACTCGTCGGTAATGTGCTGGCATTGCAAAGTGTCTCTCACGGTGTCACTGATAAGGAGGCGTTAGACGCTTACCTGTGTGCTTCTAAGGTTCAAGGAACCATTGCAATGATCGCGCATGGGAGCGCCTGTTGGTCTAATGACTCTCAGTGCAGTCCATGCAATAATGCTTCAGCTGGTATAAATAAAGATAAAGAAAGAAAGAAAGCTAGTGTAAATAATGTGTTTGCAACCCCGCTACTTATCACCGCTCCGTGTGTCTCAGGTCTTCTTACCCGCAGGTACAGCTACGTGTGGACGCTGCCGGTGAACACGCGCAGGCGCGCTGTTGTAATTAAATCTGGTTAGTTATAGTAACAGGACGCCGTTGCTAGGCACACCTGTGGACGTGCTCCAGCTAGCGGCGCATTGCATTTCAATTCCAAAGGAGAAAGGTTAACACCAACGTTGTCCGAATGCTAACACGCAGTAAAACTACATTCCCTAAAGTGAGTGGCTCACTACGATGTGAAATGGGTCCAGCAGATGTGGTCAAAAATGTGTTACAAATGGTGGTCATGCCATTTAAATATATTGAATTATGTTAACACGTTGCTATGGGAACTGATGTGGACGCCGAGGAGGCCGGTGTAGAGATATCACGGCGAGATCTCGAGGGCAACACGGCGCTTCGAGCGCGGCAGATTAGAGCAGAGAGCCACGGAGCAGCATCAGCTCCTTTGCGCTCCTTCACAGAAGAGGCCTCATAACTTGAAGAAAGACTGCAAAGACTCATGCCAGCTGTACAAGAGTTCTGGGGCCTGTTGCCCCTTTGTTAAACATATCCTTAATGATGCAGACTTACGTTGATGTCACTTATGAATAAAAAGACATCACCTGCAATCACTGCGCCTCATATCTTTCAGTGTGAGAATTATACAAAAGCCAGGCACACAGGAGTGTGACCAGGCCCCTGCCGTCTCTCGCCCCGATCTCCTCGTGAGAGCGGATCGGGACGTATCGGTGTACCCAGAGGTAAATGTGATTATGGGGGAGGTGTTTCTGATGACGACATAGTCGAAGTGTTAGGAAATTTGGAGGGGTTATAAGAGTCGATTTCAAACAAGCTACTCCAATGTGGTTGGATGCTAGCTAACTTACCCGGGTGTGCAGGAAACATCATCTCTAAATATCTAGGATGTTGTATTTGAGAGTAGGGGGTATTAGGACAAGCACCATGAGGTAGCTTCTGGTATTGAAGCCAGACCTCATGCCTATATCAATGTGTGGTTTCACAGTAGTCAGTATTTATGCTCAGAAAATCCCATGAAATACCTTCCCTTTTTGAAGCAGTCCTTGCAATTCCTTTAGTTTATTATATGATGATCCAGCAAAATGGAAATGTAACTATCCGATGAATCAATGACCTCGCATTAATTTTGATATAAAAAGAACGAGTCAGAACAATGTTTCAAAGGGAGATGGCCCTGCAATGTTTTTGCAGTTTTTCAATATTTTATAAGTCTAGTCTTGTACTTTCAGTGGCAAATACGAATCCAATATAATATCATTATGAGCATGTGCAAATTATGAACAATACAATGACATTATGCATGTACGAGGTATATCGAATATCAATTCAAAAGTAATCCTCGTTGCTGAGCACATTATGGAGTGTCCAAAGGATAACAGTACCTGCTTCGTAAGCAAGATTGTCCAAACTCGCTATACTCACATGTGGACCATGTTAAAAAAACACAGCAAACACACATGTGTAGGCACTGGCTTTGCCTATGACATTGCACTCTGGTGGGCTATAAACTGTGATGCATGGTGTCTCAAATGTGCTGCTTCATATTTAAAACTCTGTCGAGTGGTGCATAATAATGAGTGAAATTATAATAGAAGAAATGTCAGTCTCTAGGCAACATCTAGGAAAGGCAAACAACATGGGCATCATGCGGTACTAGTGCTACCCTTGAGCTCAGGGGTGGACCGGCCTAAAGGGAACACTGGAGATTTCCCAGTAGGCCTCTCAGCCCTGGGTTTCCTTTGTGTGGTATTTCCACATTTTCTCCTAGGGAAAGGGTTGGGTTGCTGAAAATGTGTAATACGGGGCTACTTTGAAAATGATTTACAGTGCCTTTTTTGGTTTCCAGTCCACCCTGCTTGAGATTCAGCTTTGTACTTCTGGAACAGTGCTTACAACATCTGCACCACAATCAATGAGATTGAGTGAGTGGTTAGGGGACCGGTACAGAGCGAAGATGAGTGTGTGTGAGTGCGTGTGTGTGTGTGGCGAGAGAGAGATAAAGAGAAATGAAAGTGATGCTGTCATATTTCTTTTTCATTTATTTGTACATTGGATTATGCACAACAACAATCACAAACATCCCAAATGTTTGAATATATTGGTAACAGCGAAGGGCCCAAGTTACAGACCAGAGTAAAGCAAGGGACTTAACACCAGGCACTGGTACCGGTACCAGGCCGCTGAAGCCCTCTGAATGGGTGTTTATTTCTATTAGCACCCCGAGGCAAATCTGCAGGATGCTAGTAGCAATTTTTTTTAAAAACATGGCTGCTCTACTTCGCTTGCCGCGGCTGAGGGAGCGGTGAGGCAGTGCTTGTTGCCATGGAACTGGAAGATGGAGCTCAGTTCGTAGCCCCATTTCCATTTCCATGAAAGATTCAGGAAGCTGGAGCTGGGCTGGCTATTGATGGGAGCTGTGTTAAGGTAAGAACAGTGGGACGGAGTGCAGGGTGTTGAAGGCAGCAGGGGACAGGACAGGAGGGTGGGATGAGGATAGGCAGGCTCCAGCTGGCTGCAGGGCACTTGCACTGAGCACTCAGGTTGCTCAGAACCTGGACATGGATTGCTAGATTCAGCCCTGGTTTGTAGCAACCTGCATGGCAGGCCCACCTGCTGAGTATGCTAATTATTATTCACAAATTAGCTAACAAAAAAATTATGTTTCTATTGCAACACTCTGTTTATTGGAACGTGTGACCTTTTCATGTTTACAGAAGGATTATTAATTCCTATGGTGTTATTAGGACCAAAGGTCATGTGATGTCCCTTCCTGTGATGTCATTATGGAAGAGAGTAATAGGGTGTGTGATGTCACTTCCGCTTCTCCTGGTATTTTGGTCAATGGACGGCCCTGACAAAATAAAAACAAGAAAGTAAATGTTACATTACAAGGAAACCTTAAATCAGTGGCCTTGTCACTACTGATGATAAACGCATGATCAATGAGGTTTACCAAGTCAAATGACCACACCTTCAGTCCTGTACAAACAATGCATTGATGGGGAAATGGCTGGAAAGGTGCTTCTCGTGATATCGCCCATCGTAATATTGGCATTTCCATACAGCCCAGATATTGATTAAGGAGACTGGCGAATCTGTGCCCCATTTCGTTATCGGAAGAATGGGACGAACCACAGCAACTGATTATTACTGCTGATGGTATCAGACTAACCATAAATTAAAAAAGTGGTAGTGATGGTGGAGTGTGGGTTCCTTGCACTATACTACATCGGTAATACATAATATGGTGGCACCTCACTGCTGTTGAGAGGTGTTGCCTGTGGGTGTGCAACATGCAAATGAATCCCGACGTTCTCTATCAGATGATTAACAATGAATAGCACAACCAGCAGAAGATGCGCCAGCATCCTACTAAGAGCGAAATCCAGCCTGGGGGTGGGAGGCTCGCTCTGGCCTTGTTGCACCCGGAGGGCCCTACTGGAGCGGTAATTGGGCTCCTCTACCCACCTGAACACTGGCCCAGTTGCAGAAGGACCCCAGTGTAATTTCGGGGATGTAATGTACATTAGAAACTGGGCTCAGCATTGTATACTGCGCCATGGATGCAACACAACACTGTTCACAGGTAATGTTAGTAATATCGCCAATAAAAACACTTCCTGTGTTCTGTTTATTTTTATTGTTTCACAGTGCTTTATTTTCCTTTCCTGACGGTTGTTTTGTCTTTGATAGTGTGGATCTTAGTTAATCTAAGCTCACGTAGGAGGTGGTGGTTGGCAGCATGAATGCCCACATCACTGCAGTACACACACTGGGCAGTGTGTGCTTACTGTGTTTGCATGTCTGCTGGAGTAGACAGAAGGCACTGTGATAGGCTCTCCCGGTATGCAAGTGATGGTGGAGAGCTGACCATACATCCACGCATGGGATCAGCCATATTGAAATCTAGATACCATGCAATTAGGCTTGGCTACCAGAAATGATGCCTGGCTTACCTGGTGGCTAAGCTCCACACACCTGGTGGCACACATTCCTCAGGTAAAAATAATCAACCAAACCAGCTGGAATCACAACTCGCGCGCAAACAGAGGACCTGCAATCAATTCTTCTCTTGTCACGCAACCACCTCTGGAACTCGATCCTGGTGTCGGCTTGGAATGCCCCCACAATTCTCCAATTTCACAAATCACTCAAAACATGTCTTTTTCCACAACAACTGACCAAGGCCTAATTCAAATGGACGCGCATACAGACGCACAGACCTCAACTCAAAGTACTGTGCTAATTTAAAGAAATGCTAGCCCAAACGCTGGCTACACACACTCTGTAGCCACTCCAATGATCTCGAGATAGGTCTGCCCTTTAAACAATGAAATACAAATAAAGTATCTACAATTAGAGACCAGACTCAACATCCTAACATCGGGACCCCCAAATACAATAAGAGGAGAGTTGGAGGATTCCTTTTGGGACTGCTTGAAAAGGGATGGTGGAACCCCCTTCCTCTGTGTTTATCTGTTACACAGGATTATGGGCATTGTAGATGGCATTTGGAAACAGTGCCAGTTGGCTTTCAGATAACACATCCTCGATGTACCAGCCACCCACACTTTCCTTTGCGGGTGAGATAAGGTTCTGCAGCAGCTCATCCTCTATGAGATCACTCCAGCGTGTGCATTGTGAAGCAAGGTGCAAGCCACTATCTTTGCACTGTCTTAGCTAAAGGACCCCTCCATCTGTGGAACAATATGTATTGAAGCCCCTTTGATCCCACCTGCACGGCATCGTTGTATCCTCATTCTAGCCTTTTTGCCTGTTTCCAAAAATGTCAATATTGATGCTACAAAACTATTGTAGTCCAAAACCTACCACACTCCCTCGAGTACTACAAAAGTTGCAAAAGTAAAGTTCATTTGTAGCTGCCATGTGCTGCATCTTAATAATTTAAACACAATTTCATTCATAATGAACTCGCCAGATGCTTTTATGTTTGTGATGTATGTTATAGCACCCAGTTATTGCTGCATTCGTGCTCTCTATGCTGCATAATAAAAGTCTGATTTATCACAAAAGGTTTATGAAAGTTTTATGCCAAACTAATGCAACAAAATCAGTCAGTATTCTGTAATTTGCAGAGTTTAGAAATCTGGTGGCATTGGATTAATAACCCGATGCTTGAGTCGAATGTGGACACAGTATTAGTTGTGTTGAAAAAAATAAAATAAATGGCGAAACATTAGATTCTTAAAACTGTTATTTGCCACACAAGTCAAAAATGAATTCATCTTGAAACAAAATACCACCAATAAATCCTATGTTTAACAATTGTTGGTCGTTTCTCAAGCAGTGACGACTTGTCTCCTTACAACCACTTCAAAGCACTAGATTAAAAACGAGGTTGTCTAGTTAGTGAGCTAGTTCTCTGTGCTTCTACAAAGAGGGGGGAATTGGCTGATGATATTATGTATCTCCTACTGCAGCTATACTCTACTCCAGGCTGTCATCCAATCTTCTTTTTCTGGGGTCCAGTGACCTCCAGTGACTTGGCTATGTGACTGTGGATAAAGTTGGTATTTCTGGGTGACTTTATACCACATAGGGCTGTGCTTGGTATGAAGTAGGAGATGGGCAAAGTGCCCAATAGGAAATGCAGCTATACCCTACTCCAGACTGTCATCCAATCTTCTTTTTTTGGGGTCCAGTGACCTCCAGTGACTTGGCTGTGTGACTGTGGATAAAGTTGGTATTCCTGGGTGACTTTACACCACAGAGGACAGTGACTGGTATGAAGTAGGAGATGGGCAAAGTGCCCAATAGGAAATGCAGCTATACTCTACTCCAGGCTGTCATCCAATCTTCTTTTTCTGGGGTCCAGTGACCTCCAGTGACCTGGCAATGTGACTGTGGATAAAGTTGGTATTTCTGGGTGACTTTACACCACATAGGGCTGTGCTTGGTATGAAGTAGGAGATGGGCAAAGTGCCCAATAGGAAATGCAGCTATACTCTACTCCAGGCTGTCATCCAATCTTCTTTTTCTGGGGTCCAGTGACCTCCAGTGACATGGCAATGTGACTGTGGATAAAGTTGGTATTTCTGGGTGACTTATGGCAGCCAAATGTAACTCTGCTGTCATCCACTGGTTGACAACGTGAGTTGCAGGAGTTTTGCTAGATGTTATTTAGGCGTGGCCACAGGCCACATACACCTACATGGAGTCATGCTCAGCTTTCAGCTCTGAGACCCTCTGGGCAGGGCCATCGCAAACAGAAATTCAAATAAAATAAATCAAATAAGAAGAACAACAATGCTGGGACATGGGCAGCTACCTGACTGTCTGCAATTTAGCTGGGTCTATTCAGCTCTGGCACCACCCATCAACAAGATGTCCATTTTGACATCATTCGGACATGGACAGTTCTCCAAAGGTATATGTGGGCCAACATCTTCGTTATGATAGCCTAGACACATTTAAGGCAGAGGTAGATTTGCCTGTCTCAGGAGGATAGCTAAGGGGCAATGCGCTCGCCTTGGAAGCAAGACACCACGGTGCACCACAGGTTCGATCCCCGGGTCCGTGCTTAGAAACCTCTGGTATTAAGCGCATTATAAATAACCTATCATTCATCTTGATTTGAAGCTAATGATGCTCAATAACAAGTGGGGAAGGCGCGATCTAGATGCTGTGCAGTAGAGGGACATGGGGGACCATGTGATGTAATGTTCAATTCAATCGTCCCGGTTAGATTTTCTGAAGTGCTGAAGTTATGGAAATGCACAGCAATCGTAATGCACCTATCAGAAAGATTGCTCATAATGGATTGTTAAATTGTTATTAAAGTAGTTTGAAACTCCTCTGGGATTCTCAGTAGTTTTGGATGAGGACTTTATTGAAATCCAACCATCTGATCATGTTCACTTGCCCAGTGGTTACACGCTATTGTCAATGTCTGCCTTAGTCTTCTCAATTCATTATGTATGAACCACTGACTGCAACACTCCAATATAGCAATGAGGTCAATTACATCAACTGTTAGGACACCCATGTAACTTTAAAAAAAGTCTCCCAAAACCTGCTATCATAGACTGCTGAAATACCCAACTCAGTGAACCTTCGTAAAGGACAGGTGAGTGCCACACACAACCCTTCTATGTATGCCTGGAAGAGGCAAGTGCATCACCGGGCAGGTTCCATTCATTGCACCACATGGGGAATCCAGAAAATTGAAGTGTGTCTCTCACATTCTGGCCTCATTGAATCCCTCGAGTCATTCAATATCCTCACTTATTTCAATTATGGACTTTGATAACAAAATCCTTCTCATATATGGCAAATGCATTATGGTGATCTCTCCTCTGATTGATCTGATAATAATATGATATGGCATTTATAACGCACCTATACACAAGTGTTTCAAGGCGCGATTGATCACGAACAGCTATTTTTGCAGTTTGCAAATAAGAACATCCCGCCTAAACTACCTTCTGCAGCCATCCTAGAATCCTCATGCCCCAGCGATGTGTGGGTTGCTAAAAATAATAAGATTTCTGCATTTCTGACAATCAACCTGGCCCTCCACCAGACCATATAACTTGCAGAAAGTGCCAATAGCTTTCAGAACTGGCTGAAGTCTCCGCACAATAGTCACTGACCTCAGGCGTTGCTCGTAGCCTTGATGAGTTTCATTCGCATTGACATGATTCTGTTAAGTGTTATTTACAGGATTTGTAGTGTGGTATGCTCTGACATGTCAGTTTTGTTTTAGCAATTCTAGTTTATTTGGGAAAAGGCCATAACACCAGTAGATCACAGTAAAAGAAATACAAGTTAATAAAACACTGAATTAAAAAGAAATACATAATAAATTCAATAAGAAATTACTCCCTGTGTTTTACAAACAAAACCATACTATTCATACCAATAATACTTACAAATTGAAATGACATGGATAATTAATGCAATGCAAGTTTAGCAGATTCATATAGTAGTCCTCAATCTTATCCTTGGGGCAATCTTAAAATAATGATCTACAGTGCAATCCGCTGCAATATCCGGAAGTGTCAGGCACAATTTTGACTTAATAGTTGGAACCATAACTAGCTATCGTGGAGATATTCCAGTTAGTTGATTTCCTGAGTTCCATCATTTCTCCTTCCTTGCACCATGTTCCCCATATAATACAAGACAATTTCCTGACCTCGCTTTCAGGCACCTCTCTAAGTGAATCAAAATATTGAGAGAACGGTATCTTCATCAATGTATCGTAACGTTTTTCAGCCAGAGAATCTTAAAATGTTTATCACAACCTAAAATATCTTTCATGATGGCAAGCAGCATTGGTGCAGCATTGGTGCAGAACAATCAGTCCATCAACAGAGCCAGACGTCCATAAACAGAGCAAGCTACCAATACATCTCAACTTCACCTCTTGTATGAGGCACAATTCATTTCATTTGTTGTGCACCCAGCAGGCTGTCAGTTGTCTTTGCCTTTGTCTACAATGTATAATGTGGCTTCCTGGGAGCAGTGACGTTGTTTTTCTCCAGCAGGGCCGATAAGAGATACAATAATATATGTCTAGGCGATGTGTGACGTAATTATGCTCTACAAATTGAGAGGGTCATTCTCTTATGGCTGTTATATAGGTATATGGGGACTGGTTTAGTTGTTCTACAATTGGGGAGGGAGAGCGACTAAAAGATGTAGGCCCTCGCCAACCTGTCATTTGGGTAATGAAGGGGGGCCTATGCAGTGTGTTATACATGGGGACAGACGGGCTGGGAAAGCCTGTGTACAAGCTCACATATTCATTGTTGGATCCGGGGGGAAATAACCCATGTGACAACCTGGCTGCCTTATTGGGTTTAGTTTACCCTGCTGACCACGGAAGTACTCAAAAAGGGAATTAAGAAGCGCAACATTTGCTGACCCGGGCGAACGAGAAATACACAGGGGTTGGGTAATGCTATATATCTGGGGTGCTTGAAACAATAAAACGTTCAGTCGTGTACTTTTTCTTAAACAAAAAAAAGAAAACAAGTTTTTCCTTGGAAACTGGGGCTTGAGGAGGTCTCAGAGGTCTCCATCCCCCTTGACCTATAGTGATTGTTTTTCTACCTTCCGCCAGGTTAAAGAGGACATTCAGAGGGACTCCAAGGTGTATAAGTATTGATGTTTGACTGCGTTTGTGTATATATTAATCAGCTTATTGCTGGTCAGGTTAAACTTTATAAGAGGTACAAGAGTTTCTATCTAGCCTTTCAGTGCATTGTTTATTGGGTCTCTCTTCTACAGTATCCTGTCATGCCTATAGATATAATTCCCAAAAGATGTTTCTATTTTGGGGGTTGGGCATGCTCACACTGGGACCCAGCCCTTCCTCATCTAAAATTCTTCAGAAACAAGAAGTTAAAGAGCCCTTGTTCCCCATTTGAGTGGCCGATGTTGCAGCCATTTTATACTCGCATCCAAAAATATAAGCTGTCCAAATGAGTATGGTTACAAACATTTTAATGTTAAGGTGAGTGTTGTGCACAGTGATGTTAGCACCAAGCCATGCATCTGCTGTGAATTTAGAGATTCAAACATACAATCCTTTTATCAGACTTGTTTATCCAATATAGAGATCTATGATCACTGTTATAGTCCTGTGTGTCCTCTGTGATTTAATGCAAAGCATATGGGAACCCTCATTTGTACTATTTGTCCCTTTTCCCGCTCTTGTAGAGGTTTTTTGAAAGAGTACAATAAGAGTGTACCTGACTGTCCATCTTGGAATGATAACCTTTGATCAGAAAAACATGCATAAGGTTGGTTTAGTATTGGCCCTTGTGAAATATAAGTGAGGTGGTATGAACAGAAGACCTGGTACACAGGGCCAGTGGGCCCTCAGACCCCAGTAGGCTGGTCACACCGCAGTGTGCCATTATGGACAGTTTGAAACTGCATTCCGGCAACACCTCCCCTAAGAGCAGGTGACTGAAAAACTATTTACTTGGGCAGCAACAGCTGTGTTTTCACATTAGAATTCTTCTGTAAAGTACTTGCATTACAATGTAATGAAACCAGCTTAATTTATATAGCAATTATTTATTCATAATGAGGAGTTTTGTCACACGAAACACAGAAGTACCATTAAAATATGTGCTTTTTGTTTTTAAATCATATCATGTTTTTGGGCAATGTCACTGGTCCACTGTGCTCTGAACTGCCCCATGGGCTGCTAATTTGACCTTAGATCCCACAAACATGTCTTGAGGGGAACAGGTGCCACACAAACAAGTTTGCCAAGGCCCCACAAAGTCTCTGAAAGTAGCTCAATCCCAGCGTACCCAACACCCTTCCTGGAAGTTTTGGTCTAGCTGCACCCTGAATGTTATCTACCATCACCTTATCTGCTGCTTATAGGAAACGACATCTTAGTGTGACATTACTGTAACAGCACCAATGCTAAAAATGCACGGACTTTGCACTGCAAAAATACACTTTGCACAGTTCCATGAATTAGGGTTGGTGTCGGCAGAGCAAAGTCAACTAGAACCGTGCAAAAAAATCCATGAATCAGGCCCTTTGTGTTTCTGGGTTCTGTGGTTGCTCACTAATTACATTTATGTTTGTGCATCTTAAATGTCTTACTGGATGTGTTGTTCTGCAGTACCGTAACATAGACAGGTATTCCCCACCTGGTAAGCGCATACGGCCAGCGCCATCTTCCTCGCCACATAACTCGCCAGGGTGGCCATGTGTGGGCTGCCGCTGAAAGCAATTGTTGCGCGCTGTGCTCGTAGCATGTATGTTACTCGCCCGGAGCTATGTTCGCAGCTGACAAGTCACAGCTCAGATCTCTAAACCCATTTTCCGGCCTGCATGATGTGTTGACGTAAGCCTGCTGAGGAAGTGTGCCTTGCTCTCGCCTATTCAGCCGCAATGCTAAGTTTCGCCTTCTTCTTCCCCACAGAGAGCGGGCGACACGATCGGCGGGGACTCCGAAAGGTACGTCTGTCCTTTTATAAGAATGAATAATGTCTGGAGTAATGAGGGCGACTGTAAAGAAAGGCCTCGGGCGTGCTTGCAGGCCCTCCATGTACATCTTTAATGCATACGCGCTGGCTGTGGATTTTGATCAAAGGCGCAGCATGGGGCTAATTGCTGAAATGGCAGCGTTTTGTCCACAGTGACGGTTTAGGATTTACGTTAAACTGAATGTATTTTCTTAACAGATTTCTGTTTGCCTCTGTTTTACACAAAGCTGCAATGCCAGACAACAGCCGTGAGGTATTAGATTTTGGCTAAAAACGCTAAAATATCCAAAGATACTTTGCGAATTGTCAGTGACAATGTTGAATTCCCGGCACTTGTTCTAAAGCTGGCGATTGAGAACTGTCACGTGCTCCGTCAGTCATCTACGGTTTTGAGTGGGTGGCTGTGCTCCTCTGGAAGACTTGAAGTTGCTTAATATAGCTCTTTGGAAGTTTCACTTCGATAAAACACTATTCCCCGTTTAACCTTTTTGCTTAATGCCTCCAACTGTAGAGCAGAGGTATTCAAACTGTTTTTTTTTAAAATTCTGAATCCCTCCCCTTGAGTAAAAATGTTGTTGCAGAGAACCGCCTTGAGAAAATAGTGTGTTCCCGCCCCCTCCCCAATCTCGAAGATGCCATATATGGGCGATGGGCAACACACATAGGGTTAGGGTATATGTTGGAATAACTCCACTGTCACCTGCTGGGTTCTTGGTGATGGTTGAGGTTTTAGTGGGTGCTTCATCTGCCGTTCACCGTCACTGGATATAAGGTACCTTTATTGATGATGGCCTACAGTGGGGGCACACCCATTCTCCTGCCATCTGCTGCAGAAAAAGCTGTCCTGACTAGGGAGGGTCTAGTCTCAGGTATTTGGCGTAGCAACCAACCTCCCCACCCACTCCACCCCATTCACTCCCACTGCATGCTTTCTCGTGGTGCAATATGCAGTGTTCATGGCATCCTTAGACCTACCCGGTGCACATCGCAATGTTCTAATTCATAGCCTTCATACGTACCTGAGATTTGGGATGCGGGTTAGTCATTTCCAGTCATTGTGCTACATAGTTTGCTCTCAAGCCACCATCAGGTGTGCGCTGCAAAGCTTTACCAGTATAGGTGGGATCCTGCCCAACAAACAAGTTACATTACATCCATGCTTACCCGGTTGGATAACTAGGCAGCAGGCTGCTGAAGATGCTGCAGGCATTTGGGAACTGCTCTAATGAAGTTCACTGGTGCCTTCTTTTGCACCAATCAGGGGCAAGGGTCCTGCCAGACTCGTGAGCAGTCAAGCTGAAGGCATGATGAACCCCTTCTACAAGAAGAGTCTCCAGCTCAAGGATGCTTTTGGATTCAAGAGTATATGACAGCCTGTGGCACCTTGGGCCGGAATGCACCACAACCTGTTTATTCTGCCCCTTATTCATCTTTGGCATCCCAGCACTCAGACCTTTGAAATCATGATCTCACCCACCTCCTCGTTTATAGACACTCTCCAGAGGGTAGCTTCACCCACTGACTTTCAGTTAATGTATTCCATTGTCTCTTCACCTCAGTTACTAAAAGAGAATGATGGAAACGGGGTGCGCTGGGAAGCAAACCTTGAGTATCCTTTGAATTCTTTAGCTCAGGGCAGATGGTTGGACATTGAGTCGGTCAATCGTCCAATTGGGGAGAGTGGGTGATGACATGGCATGCCCTTTAAGTGTTCCCCCCTCATCTTTCAGGACTGGCAGATCAAAATGAAAGGCTTAGAAAAAGATGGATGAACAAGCAGGTGGGACCTAGTCCAGACCAGGACAGAGTTGGCAAGTCAGTCCTCTGGAAAATCCCCTGCTCTGTCAGGTTTCAATCCTTTTCTATGATGCAGACAATGGGCCTCATTAAGAGTTAAGAGTTTGGAGGTAGCCATGCTTAATAAGGGCATGGCTACCTCCAAACTCGGGTCCGGCTCCGAGTCCCGCAAAACGGGACTTACGGGCCATTCTGACCTCGGCGGGCCCGGTAATTCCCTTTCACGGGACCCGGAGCCAGTACGTCCCCATTCCCATTTCAGCCCCCATAGGGCTCAATGGGAATGGGGAGGATGGTAGCAGCGGTACCGTTCATAACGGTACCCTTGCTACCATCCTGTTCTGCTTGCGGGTGCCACTCTGCATGCCTGGTCTGACCAGGCGTGCAGAGAGGCACCCGCGAGCAGAACTCGTAGTGTGGCGGCCCGGTATGAACGGTGCCGGAACCTTACTGGTAACATTCATACCGTGGCTGCCACTGTTGTAATGAGGCCCAATGTGTTGGCAACCTACCTCAGATTTGGTATATGGTGCTTATGCACAAAGACCTTGCCCAGCATTCACTGAGCATTCAATTATCCCTGACCTAGACCTCTGTGTGGGACTGCCGCCTTTTATGTCAGGGATCCAGATTTGAGCAGCACTTTGGGGATGTTTGTGCCTTTTGTGGTACAGAGACCTCCATTCACTTTTCATTCTGTTCCTCTCATCTCTGCGGTTCTAGAAATGATGAGGAGGGAACGAGAATTGGGTATAGGGGCTGTTATAAGTTCCCCATTGACTGAGGATATCTTGTTGCCCCGTCACATCAGCACGGGCTTCTGATCTCTGCAATCAGCTGTAGCATGACTTCCTACAATACCGCAACAGATGCACTTGCCAGCAAGCCAGGAACACACGTTTCAGTATGCCTTATGCATCGTTTTA